>NC_088394.1:6094000-6797000 GCF_037993035.2 Macaca fascicularis
AATAATAGCCATTCTAACAAGTGTGAGATGATATCTCATTGTGGTTTTGATTTGCATCTCCATGATGATTAGTGATGTAGAATATTTTTTCATAAACTTGGTGATTTGTATATCTTCTTTTGAGAAATGTCTGTGTATTTTTTTTGATAGTTTCTTTTACTCTGCAGAAGCTCTTTCATTTAATTAGATCCCATTTGTCAATTTTTGCTTTCGTTGCAATTGCTTTTGGCATCTTTACCATGAAGTCTTTGCCTGTGACTATGTCCTGGATGGTATTGCGTAGGTTATCTTTCAGCGTTTTTATAGTTATGGGTTTTACATTTAAGTCTTTAAGCCATCTTGAGTTAATTTTTTTATATGGTGTAAGGGAGGGGTGTTGTCTTTTCACTCTGTTGATTGTTTCCTTTGATATGCAGAAAGTTTTTAGTTTACTACAATGCCATTTGTCTGTTTTTGTTGCTTGTACTTTTTAAGTGTTAGCCATACAATCTTTGTTCTCAAGCGTTTCTCCTGTGTTTACTTCTAGTAGTTTTGTAGTTGTGGTTATTACATTTAAGTCTTTAATCGATTTTGAGTTTATTTTTGTATGTGATGAGCGATAAGGGTCTAGTTTTATTCTTCCATGTTTGGATATCTAGCTTTCCTGGCACCATTTAATGAAGAGGGTGTACTTTATTCAATGTATATTCTTGACACCTTTCTTGAAAATCAGCTGTAAATATGTGGATTCATTTCTGGATTTTATAGTCTATTTCCTTTGTTTTTGTGTCTGTTTTAACACCAATACATGCTGTTATGGTTACTATAGCTTTGTAGTATATTTTAAAATCAGGTAGTGTGAGGATTCTAGCTTTGTTTATTTTGCTCAGTATTACTTTGGCTATTTGGGGTCTTCTGAGGTTCCATATGAATTTTAGGGATTTTTTTATTCCTGTTTCTATGAGGAATATAATTGATAGGGATTATACTGAATCTATAGATTGCTTTGGGTAGTATGGTCGTTTTAGCAATATTAGTTATTCCAACCCATGAGCATGAGATACCTTTCCATTTCTTTGTGTCCTTTTCATTTTATTTTATCAGTGTTTTGTGGTTTTCACTGTAGATTTTTTTTTTTTTTCATCCTTGGTTAAGTTTATTCCTAGGTATTTTATTTTTGTAGCTATTATAAATAGAATTGCTTCCTTGATTTCTTTTTTAGCTAGTTTGTTACTGGTATATAGAAACATTACTGGTTTTGTGTCCTGAAGCCTTACTAAATTGTACATCTTTTTTTTTTTTTTTTGGAGATAGAGTCTTGCTCTGTTGCCCAGGCTGGAGTGCAGTGGTGCAATCTTGGCTCACTGCAACTTTTGCCTCTCAGGTTCAAGCGATTCTCCTGCTTCAGCCTCCCAAGTAGCTGGGATTACAGGCACCTACCACCATGCCTGGCTAATTGTTGTATTTTTAGTAGAGACAGGGTTTCACCATGTTGGCCAGGCTGGTCTCAAACTCCCAACCTCAGGTGATCTGTCCACCTTGGCCTCCCAAAGTGCTGGGATTATAGGCGTGAGCCACCATGCCCAGCCTAATTTATTCATTTTAAGAGATTTTTGGTGGCGTCTTTAGGTTTTTCTGTATACAAGTATAAGATTATGTCATCTGCAAAGTGAGATAATTTGACTTCTTCTTTTCCATTTTGGATACTTTTTATTTCTTTCTCTTGTCTGATCGCTCTGGCTTGGATGTCCCATACTGTATTGAATTAGAGTGGTGCAAGTGGCCATCCTTGTCTTGTTCCAGTTCTTAGAGGAAGGGCTTTTCAACTTTTCCCAATGAGTATGATGTTAGCTGTAGATTTTTCATATATGCCTTTTCTTATGTTGAAGTGTTCCTTCTATGCCTAATTTGTTGAGAGCTTGCATCATGAAGGAATGGTAAGTTTTACTGAGTGATTTTTCTGCATCTGCTGAGATGATCAGATAGTTTTTGCCCTTCATCTTGTTGATGTGATGTATCACATGTATTGATTTGTGTATGTTGAGCCATCTTTGCATTCCTGGGATAAATCCCACCTGATCATGGTATATTATCTTTTTCATTCATCATTAGATTCAGCTTGGTAGTATTATGCTGAGAATTTTTCCATCTGTGTTCATTAGCAATATTGGCCTGTAGATTTCTCTTTTTGTTGTGTCCTTGTCTTGATTGCATATCAGGGTAGTGCTGGCCTTATACAATGAGTTAGGAAGAATTCCCTCCTCTTCAATTTTTCGGAATAGTTTGAGAAGAATTGGTGTTTGTTTTTCTTTATAAATTGGGTCAAAATCAGCATAAAAGCCTGGTCTAGGGCTTTTCTCTTTTGGGAGACTTTTTGTTACTGATTCAAACCTGCTATTCATTTTGGGTCAGTTCAGATTTTCTGTTTCTTACTAGTTCAGTCTTGGTAGGCTGTATATGTCTGGGAATTTATCCCTTTCCTCTAGGTTTTCCAATTTGTTAGCATATGGTTGTTCATGATAGCCTTTAGAATGATCCTTTTTATTTCTTTGCTAACAGTTGTAATGTCTCCTTTTCATTTCTGATTGTTTTTATTTGGGTCTCCTTTCTTTTTTTTTTGTTTAGCCTCACTAGTGGTTTATCAATTTTGTTTAACTTTTCAAAAAAAACAACTTTCATTTTGTTGATTCTTTATATTTCTTTTTTGCCTCTATTTCATTTGGTTCTGCTGTGATATGTTGAGCCTATGGGTGCACAGAAGTCAAAAATTGAGGTTTGGGAACCACTGCCTAGATTTCAGAAGATGTATGGAAATGCCTAGATGTCCAGGCAGGAGTTTGCTACAGGGGCAGAGCACTCATGGAGAACCTCTGCTAGAGCAGTGTGGAAGGGAAATGTAGGGTCAGAGCCCCCACATAGAATCCCTACTGGGGCACCACCTAGTGGAGCTATGAGAAGAGGGCCACCATCCTCCAGACCCCAGAATGGTGGATTTACCGACAGCTTGCACTGTGTGCCTGGAAAAGCTGCAGATACTCAATGCCAGCCCATGAAAGAAGCCGGGTGGGTGGGAGAGTTATACCCTACAAAGCCACAGGAGTGGAGCTGTGGCCTTTTTTATCCCAAGGCCATGGGAACCCACCTCTTGCATTAGCATGACCTGGATGTGAGACATGGAGTCAAAGGAGATCATTTTGGAGCTTTGAGATTTGACTGCCCTACTGGATTTTGGACTTGCATGGGGCTTGTAGCCCCTTTGTTTTGGCCATTTTCTCCCATTTGGAATGACTGTATTTACCCAATGCTGTACCCCCTTTGTATCTGGGAAGTAACTAACTTGCTTTTGATTTTACATGCTCATAGGCAGAAGAGACTTGCCTTGTCTCACATGAGACTTTGGACTGTGGACTTTTGAGTTAATGCTGAACTTAGTTAAGACTTTGGGGGACTGTTGGGAAGGCATGATTGGTTTTGAAATGTGAGGACATGAGATTTGGGAGGGGCCAGGGGCAGAATGATATGATTTGGCTGTGTCCCCACCCAAATCTCATCTTGAATTCCCACATGTGGGAGGGACCTGGTAGGAAGTAATTGAGTCATGGGGGCAGGTCTTTCCCATGCTGTTCTCATGATATCGAATAAGTCTCACAAGATCTGATGGTTTTAAAAAGGGTAGTTTCCCTGCAGAAGCTCCCTCTTTGCCTGCTGCCATCCGTGTGAGATGTGACTTGCTTCTTCTTGCCTTCCACCATGATGGTGAGGCTTCCCCAGCCATGTGGAACTGTAAGTCCATTAAACCTCTTTCCTTTGTAAATTGCCCAGTCTCAGATATGTCTTTATCAGCAGCATGAAAACAGACTAATACACCTTTGTTGCTTTTTTCTCTCATTATTTATTGTTGCAGTTTGGTAGTTCTCTTTAGTGGTGACGTTTGAATCCTTTCTCCTTTGTGTGTCTGCTCTACCAGTGAGTTTTATACTTTCATGTATTTTCACGATGGTAGGTATTGTTCTTTTGCTTCCCAACATACGACTCCCTTAAGCATTTCTCGTAGGACCACAACAAACAAGACACAAACAAACAGTCTTTTGCTTCTCTGGGAAATATTTTTTCTTTTTTCTTTTTCTTTTTTTTTAAGCATTGGAGTCTCACTCTGTCACCGAGGCTGGAGTACAGTGGCATGATCATAGTTCATTGAAGCCTTGAACTCCTGGGCTCAAATGATCCTCCTGCCTCAGCCTTCTGAATCTCTGGAATTGCAGACATGAGCCACTGTACCAGGCTCCTTCATTTTTGAAGGACAGCTTTGCTGGGTATAGTATTTTTGGCTTATAACTTTTTTTTTTTTTTTTTTTTTTTTTTTTTTTTTTTTAAACTTGTAGTGTATATCCCCTTTTCTCCTAGCGTATAAAGTTTCTGCTGAGAAATCCCCTGTTAGCCTGATGGAGATTCTCTTATGAGTGACTTGTTGCTTTTCTCTTGCTGTTTTTATAATTTTCTCCTTGTCTTTTGACAGTTTTACCATAATGTGCCTTGGAGAAGACCTTTTTGGGTTGTATTTATTTGGGAATCTTTGAGCTTCCTGTATTTGGATCTATATCATTTGCAAGACTTAGAAAGTTTTCAGTTATTATTTTATTAAGTAGGTTTTCTATGCCATTCCCCATCTCATCTCCATCCGGAACTCCCAGAATTTCAGTATTTGGTCACACATGTGTCCCATATGTTATGTAGCCTTGCTTTATTCTTTTTTCTTTCTTTTTGTCTGACTGGATTATTTTAAAAGACTAGTCTTCAAGTTCAGAAATTCTTTGTTTTGCTTGATCTAGTCTGTTGTTAAAGCTGTCAATTATCTTTTGTATTTCTTTCAATGATTTCTTCTCTTACAGGATTTGTGTTTGGTTCTTTGTTATGCTGTCTATCTCTGTTGAATTTCTCATTCAGATCATAAATTGTTTTCCTGATTTTTTTGTATTCATTATCTGTGTTCTCTTGTATCTCCCTGAGTTTCTTCAATATCATTATTCTGAATTTTTTTTCAGGCATTTCATAGATTTTCTTTTCATTGGAATATGTTGCTGGAGAATTATTGTGCTTGTTTGGAGGTGTTATGTTTCCTTTTTCATATTTCTTGTGTCCTTATGTGACTATGTGTGCCTCTGACATAACAGTCACTTCTTCCGATTCCATGGATTGACTTTTACAGGGGAAAGACCTTTTCTTATAGCTGTATCTACAATGTTCATTAGGTATCATACTTTGGCTTTTGATTCTGGGTGGGTACAGTAGTATAGTCTGCTTATGATTTCTTCAGCTGTAATTGGCATGAGTGGTGTCTGTGAGTTTTTCAGTGGCTTAGACTGCAGTTTTTTTTTATTGTGGTTGTTGAGATGGAGTCTCTGTCTGTCACCAGGCTGGAGTACAATGACACAATCTGAGCTCACTGCAACCTCTGCCTCCCGGGTTCAAGCAATTCTCCTGCCTCAGATTCCTGAGTAGCTGGGACTACAGGCATGTGTCACCACGCCCGGCTAATTTTTGTATTTTTAGTAGAGATGGGGTTTCACCATGTTGGCCAGGCTGGTCTTGAACTCCTGACCTCGTGATCTGCCCACCTTGGCCTCCCAAAGTGCTGGGATTACAGGTGTGAGCCACCGCACCCGGCCAGACTGCAGTTGTTATTGGAGGCTGTGGTGAGGCTTTGCTGAGGATGGGGATGCTAGGAAGTCTTGTCCTTTGGCATCAGTGGTGGTGGTGGTGGTGGACCAGGTGTGTCAACACTAGGGACCATGTGCAGCGTATGTGGGCACTGATGATAGCCTGTCTGCGTGGGCCAATCTCTGGTCCTCCAGGTGGCTTCTTTGGTTTCTGGCAGTGGCAGCACTGGGCCAGGTGAGCAGGTGCGCCATTGGGCTCCTGGGTAGTGTGTGTGGCAGGCTGATGTCTAGTTCTCCAGGTGATGTGTGCGGGTACTGGTGGTGGGTGGGCAGGCATTTCCTTGAGCCTCTCAGTAGTGAGTGTGAGCACTAGCTCTGGAGACAGGGCGAGTCAATCTCCAGGCCCCCAGATGGTACATTCAGGCACCAGCATATTCCTATACATTTCTAGATAAAAAGTATTTTTCAGAAAACCTGAGCATATGTCATATTAATACAACTTACCCTCATCAGGTTTGCATGAGAAGGGGGAATTCCCTCGGTAGAACAGTAAGAATGAAATCACAGACTTGTTTTGAACCAATCACTGGTAAGGGGGGTTACGCTAAAATAATAAGCTCAGAATCTAAACCTTGGACTAGGGAATGGCAAACTTTTTCTGTAAAGAGGTAAATGGTAATATTTTAGGCTTTTGGTCTAGATAACCTCTTTTGCAGTGACCCAGTGGTGCTGTTGTAGCATAAAAGCATACGTAGACAAGGCATAAATGAATGGACCTGGTTTTATTCCAATAAAACTTAATTTATACAAATAGTCAGAGGGCCAGATTTGGCCCTTGGTCTATAGTTTGCCAACCCTGTTTAGACCAGTCACAATTTATTCTGCGGGGCTGGGCCAACATTTTCTAAAAAAAAGAAAACAACCCACTATCAGAATAAAATAGGGTTTCTATTTAAAAGGAAGAAGAGTCTGGGTGTGGTGGCTCATGCCTATAATCCTAGCATTTTGGGAGGGTGAGGCAGGAGGACTGCTTGAGGCCAGGAATTTGAAACCAGCTTGGGCAATATAGTTATACCCTGTCTCTGCAAAGAATAAAAATATTAGCCAGGCATGGTGGCACATGTCTATAGTCCTAGCTACGTAGGAGGCTGAAGGGGAAGATCGCTTGAGCCCAGGATTTTAGGTTACAGTGAGCTCTGACTGTGCCACTTGTACTCTAGCCTAGGCAAAGAGTGAGACCCTGTTGGAAAAAAAAAAAAAAAAAAAAAAGTTGGTTGGGGCTGGTTGGAGAAGAAAGTATTTCTGAGTAGGTAACTGATAGTGTCAGGCCAAACTAGCTCTATAGTCTTATTCATTATAAATAAAGGCAACTAGAAGATCTCCATCTAGCTATTAAATATTGGTTAAAATCTACAGAGATAAAGGACGGCAACCGTTGTATCAGTTGTTGTCACAAGAAGCTGCATAACAAGTCACTCCAAATCTCAGTGGCTTAATACAACAATCGTTTATTTTCATGGATCTGTGGGTCAGCTGAGGATTGCTTAATCTAGCATGAGCATGTCCGGGAAGCTCTACTTTGCTCTTGGTGTCTCTTATCTTCTGCTGGAAGCAGCAGGCTGGCCTGGACTTGTTCTCGTGGTGATAGCAGGAGTGAGTAAATGCACACTTTCCAAGTTTTTGGTCCTGCAAATTAATATTCCATTAGCCAAAGCAAGACACCTGACTAAACCCAACTTTAGGGGCTGGAGAAATATACTGCAATTCTTCAGTGGAGGGAAGTGCAGAGACAAATGGCAGAGTCTTGGATACAGGGAGGGCATGGATCCATTAATGTACCTTAACCAACCACAGCCCTCTAACCACCAATACAATTAAATAAGTATTTGTTGAATGCACTTGTGCCTGAATGCTTCTGGCTGCTGCCCAGGCAATGGGGGTCTGACTGGGGAGGGACCATAGCAGGGACTTGATGTCCCGCAGGTCTGCATGTAATTGTGTATGGCCGACTCCACATTGGCCATGGCTGACTTGCTTTGTCCTGCGTCCCCAAGGGGCAGTGATTGGCTGATTTTATTTCTGAACAATTTTGACAAAGTTGTTTTTAGGAGCCCAGGAAGCAAATCAATCGTAGATTTGAATTTTGCAGGGAGTCAGAATTGTTGAATATATATAGTCTTTTACATGCTGACAATTATTTCCATATCACAAAGAAGGCTGGCTATTAGGAGGCTGCTGTTAAATTCCTTTGCCCCGTGAACTCATGAGCTGTGTCTATATAGGGGGCACTCACTTGTTAGAGCTGTTTCCCTTCATAATCACATTAGCCAACATTCTAAATAAATGCAGGAAATTAAATAGTCTTCCCCAGACAGGTGCTCTGCCCTTCTAAAGGGAATTACGCATTGTAAAATAAAACACAGGCACATTAAGAAAACAAAAGGTCTTTGTGTTAGGTTGGTCTAGCTTCAGCAAAGATAATATTTGCCTCCAGATAGAAGATCTTTCTAATCCATGGTGTTGCATGTGGCAGCCCCACATCTTGTTACCTTTTCTTTTTTTTCTTTTTAACTAAAAGAGTTGATAATTTTATTTTCACATTTCCCAATACAAATTAAAACCGCATCTTTCTTTGTCCCACTTCTCCCCTCCAAAACGATTGTCTTTGATAGGGCAAGGGGGCAAGTCTTCCTTATGCTGTTAAGAAAACCCAGCATCACAGCAGCATGATCTCCTGGTTAAAGCAGCATGATCTCCTGGTTAAAGGGCACAGGTAATATAAAACTCACGTAGGCCAGGCGTGGTGGCTCACGCCTGTAATCCCAGCACTTTGGGAGGCCAAGGCAAGCGGGTCACAAGGTCAGGAGATCGAGACCATCCTGGCCAACATGGTGAAACCCCGTGTCTGCTAAAATACAAACAATTAGTTGGGCGCGGTGGTGCGTGCCTGTAGTCCCAGCTGTTCGGGAGGCTGACACAGGAGAATCGCTTGAACCAGGGAGGCAGAGGTTGCAGTGAGCCGGGATCACGCCACTATACTTGAGCCTGGTGACAGACGAAGACTCTGTCTCAAAAAAAAAAAAAAAAAAAACCAAAGAAACAAACAAACAAAAAAGAAAACCCAAACAATAACAACAACGAAAAAAACCAAAGCTGATATAGTGAGGCCTCCTCTCTATCCTTATCTGTCTGGTCAAGTCATTCCCGGCCGAGTGGGCACCATCATGGGACAGGCAGGAGGTCTCATCATTGGGGGCCCAGGCATCATGGGCATGTGGCTTGCCACGGGGGGCCTCATTCCAGGAGCAGGTCCCACTGGCATCATCCCAGGAGGAGGAGGGCCCATCCTTGCCTTCACGGGAGGGCCCTCCATATGGGGTGGTGCCACCACACCGGGGCTAGGAGGACCTGGAAGACTGGGGGGAAGGTGGTATCTTTGTCGCTGCAGGAGGAGGAGCAGAGAATGGAGTAGGAGGTATCCTTGCTGCAGTGCAGCCGTTGTTTTGTCCGTCAGGCTCTGAGCCTGCTCTTCCATCCATTTCTGATAGCAGCCTTTCACATTCTCTTTGTGTTTCCTGCCACTGCGATGTGCCTTTCTCACAGATGGAGAGTCCTGGGTGGGGTCTGTATTGCAGTAGTCACAATAAAACTTGGACATGTTGCTCTGCAGGCTGTTGGTCACTCTGTTCCTTGTTTCTTTTTCTTAACAGATTTAAATTGCTGAAAAAGAATAAGTGAATATATGTGAATGCTGATTTTTTTTTGAGACAGGGTCTCACTGTGTCACGCAGGCTGGCGTCGGGTGGTGCTATCATAGTTCTCTGTAACCTTGAACTCCTGGACTCAGTGATCCTCCCATCTCAGCCTTCTGTAGGTAGGAATGCAGATGTGTGCCCCCACACCCAGCTAATTTAATAATTTTTTTTTTTTGGTAGAGACAGGATCTCTTTATGTTGCTCAGGCTGGTCTTGAACTCCTGGCTTCAAGCTATCCTTCTGCCCTGGCCTCCTAAAGTGCTGGGATTATGGGTGTGAATCAGTGTGCCCAGCTGAACACTGGATTTTTGAAACTATTTTTGGAGAAGTGGAGGTTTGGGCGAATTCATTTATTTAGGTTCAGCAAATATTCACAGGATGCCTCTTGCATCCTAGACACTGTACTGGCGCTGAGAGTAAAGTAATTGGCAAAAGCAGGCATGGTTCCTGCCCTCAGGGAGTGGACAGTTTAGCCCTGTACTGTCCAGTAAGGCAGCATTGGCCACATATGGCAACTAAGCTTTTGAAATATGATGAACACAAACTGAGATGTGCAGGAAGCATCAAGTACACATTAGATGGTGAAGACTTAATATAAAAAGAATGCAAAGTATTTTGTTAATGTTAAGAATATTTTATACATGTAGACCTGGTATTTGGGATAGATTTGTTTAAATCTGTGATATTATTCCAATTACCTTCATTTCTTTTGTTTTACTTTTTAAAATGTGGTTACTACAAAATGCAAAAGTAAATATGTGGCTTGTATCATCTTTCATCATATTTAGTGTGGACCCTGAGGGTCTAGAGGAGTTACGAGCATTGAGTCGCGGGTGACCCAGGTCAACGTGAATGGCTCGGAAATAGAAGCAAAGGGCGTGAAGAAGAGAATGTATGAATGGAGAGAGGGAGCTCAGTCTCGCAGGGTGAGGAAAGGCTTTCTCACACAGTCTGGCACTTCTTCAAAAGGTTAAACACAGAGTTCTATGACCCAGTACTTCCACTCCATTTTATGAAAGAAATGAAAATATATGTCTGTGCAGAAACTTGTACGCAAATGCTCATAGCAGCATTATTCATAATAGCACTAAAGTGAAAACAACACAAATGTTTGTCTACTGATGAGTGGAGAAATAGAACATAGCTGGACCATGCAATGGAATATTATTCAGTCCTCAAAAGGAATGAAGTACTAACACGTGCTACAACATGGATGGACCATGAGAATATTATACTAAGTGGAAGAAACCAGTCACAAAAGGTCACATATTATATGATTCCATTTATGTGAAATGTCCAGAACAGGCAAATCTATGAAGACAGAAACCCTGTCTCTACTAAAAATACAAAAATTAGCTGGGCATGGTGGCACACACCTGTAATCCCAGCTACTTGGGAGGCTGAGGCAGGAGAAGTGCTTGAACCCGGGAGGCGGAGGTTGCAGTGAACCGAGATTGTGCCACTGAACTCCAGCATGTGACAGAGACTCTATCTCAAAAAAAGTAGATTGCCAGGGCTTAGTGGGAGGAGGAAATGGCAGGTACCTCCTAATGGATACAGGGTTTCTTTTCGGGGTAATGAAAATGTTTTAAAATTGATCATGATGGTGGTTGCTGAGCTCTGTGAATGCACTGAAACCGTTGATTTGTTCACTTTAAGTGGGCAAATCATATGGTACCTGAATTATGTGTTAATGGTTACATTAAAAAGGTAAAATCTTCCTTAAAGAGATGACACTTAAGGAGAGACCTGGTGGGTGGGACAAGTTAACCAGATGGAGAAATGAGGAGTAGTAGTTCAGGGTGAGGAACAGCGTAGCGAAGTCCGTGAGGTTAAAAGACATAGAGTAGATGTAAGGGATTTTTTTTCTTTCTTTTTTTTTTTCGAGGTGGAGTTTTGCTCTTGATGCCCAGGCTGGAGTGGAGTGGTGCGATCTCAGCTCCCTGCAACCTCTGCCTCCTGGGTTCAAGCGATTTTCCTGCCTCAGCCTCCTGAGAAACTGGGATTACAGGTGCCCACTACCATGCCTGGCTAATTTTTGGGTATTTAGTAGAGACGGGGTTTCACCATGTTGGCCAGGCTGGTCTCGAACTCCTGATGTCCAGGTGATCCACCTGCTTTGGGCTCCCAAAGTGCTGGGATTACAGGCTTGAGGCCGTGCGCCCAGCCAGATTTAAGGGACTTTTGAGAGGTTTGTGTGACTGGAGCCTGCAGGGCAAGCGAGAGAATCAGGAAATGAAGCTGGAGAAAGAGAAGGGCTAGGTCATGCAGGGTGTCACATTAGGATGTTGGAGCTTTTCACGAGTGGTCCCGCCTTGGGCATCCCTCATAGCTACTCCGTGTACCAGCTTCCCCGCTGGTGAAATAAAGCGCTGATGCAGGGATGGACTGAGATAGTGTGTGCCCAGTAAAGGTGAGCTTTTTCGTTTTGAACCCATAGAGCCATGCGAGCCATTGAAAGTGAGTGATCTGTTTGGAGGCACCTTCTGAAGTGATTGCTTTGGTCCCTGTAAGGAGTGCAGATTGTCACAGGGCCAGGGTAGAACAGAGAGGCCAGTCAGGAGGCGTTTGCAGTCAAACAGCTGGAGGTGGTGGTGGCTTGGTTTATGGTGGTGTCAGGAGAGTGGCTGAGCAGTGAATGGATTTGAGAAAGATTGAGGAGGTAAAACCCACGTGACCTGGTCACTGAATGTGGGCTGGGTGGGCTGGAGGGATGGTAAGAAAGAATGAGAAGAAAAACGTACTGCAGGTTACTTGAGGTCCCTTTGTGAAGAGGAATGTTTGTGTTTATGATGAAGATGTCTAGACTTTGAAAGGCCATTTGTAGTGCTTTTTTTTTTTTTTTTAACAGCCAAGAACTCCTCCTTCTCAAAAAAAAAATATGAATTTTTTTTTGCCCTGATTTATCACAGAGCGATGGACGTTCATTTGCTTTAATGAGAAATGCGAACTTCCATTAAGAAAGCATATTAAATTAATCTGGATTGCTGTGAGGGAGTTAAATCTATTTAGATGTGTACCAGTGTTACTATAATAGTTTGGTCTCAACCCATTTCTGGCCTGTGGCTGCAGGAGGTGGACTCCCAGCTTGCTTGCTTTGAAAGATCCCAGCAACAAGCACATTTGGCATTTCCAGCCAAACCCACTTTGTGCAGCGAAGGAAAAGTTGAGGAGGGCCTCTGTTGTTTTTCCCCCAAATCGTTTGCCAGAAATGTGGCTGGGGGCTTCACTGCTGATTTTCTCAGTTTTAATATTGCTGTGGAAAGCCTGTACCAACACTCAGCCATATTATTAATCCACAGCTCCAGCCTGGACTGTGATGTGTTTTTCCTTTCAGTGACACAACCTTGTTTTCCATTAAGACTCAATACAAATAGACGCGCATGCACCATCACCACCACTCCCCCGATTGGTGGAGGGAAGTCAGTGAGTGCTTCTCATTTGGTGTTCATGTTGGAGGTTTGTTTTTTTTGAGACGGAATCTCTTTCTATTGCCCAGGTTGGAGTGCAGTGGCGCGATCTCGGCTCACTGTAACCTCTGACTCCCTGGTTCAAGCAATTCTCCTGCCTCAGCCTCCCAAGTAGCTGAGTTTACAGGCGCACACCCACCATGCCCAGCTAATTTTTGTGTTTTTAGTAGAGACGGGGTTTCACCATGTTGGCCAGGATGGTCTTGATCTCCTGACCTCATGATCTGCCTGCCTTGGCCTCCCAAAGTGTTGGTATTACAGGTGTGAGCCACTGCGCCTGGCCTGGAGTTGTTTTTAAAAGCATATTTCTCTTAAAGTAACTCTGGGATGTCCCGCTGTGACTTGGGCAAAGCTTTGGATTTTCTGGAGGTGGAAAGTCAAACTTCATATAGAATTTGGAGACTGGGCACTATGCCTCACGCCTGTAATCCCAGTACTTTGGGAGGCTGAGGTGGGTGGATCATTTGAGGCCAGGAGTTCGAGACCCTGGGCAACATGACGAGACCCCGTTTCTACTAAAAATACAGACATTAGCCAGGTGTGGTGGTGCACGCCTGTAATCCCAGCTACTTGGGAGGCTGAGGCAGGACTTACCACTTGAACCTGGGAGGCAGAGGTGTCCTGTGTCCAAACCCCATGAAGCGTATCAGCTGGCTGAAGATAAAATCGGTCACGCTGTATTGAGATTGGAGTTGCTGTTACCACACCTCATCCCCACCCCTGCTGGGCATCCACAAATAGTCATCTTCAATGAGACGTCCCTCCTGCCCCTGGCTGCCTTATTTCATCTGCACCCAACCATAACCATTGCTTGTCAGTGGGTCTCAACCTTGGCTGCACCTTGGAATCTCCTGGGGAGATTAGACAGTACCAAGGCTCGCTCTCAATTAGCATGATGTTTTCAAGGTCCTTCCACGTTGTAGTATGCACCAATACTTCCATTGTATGGATACAGCACATTTTGTTTATTTATTCTTCAACCAATTGGCCATTTCGGTTGTTGCCACCTTTTGGTTATTATATATATTATATAATTCCATTTATGTGAAATATCCAGAATAGGCAAATCTGTAGAGGCAGAAGGCAGGTAAGTTGTTGCCAGGACCTGGGGGAAAGGGGAAGGGATGGAGAGTGCTTGACGGGTACAGGGGATATTTTTTTTTGTTGGGGGAGGTGTTAATGAAAATGTTTTGGAACTGGACAGAGATGGTGATTGCTTAACATTGTGAATGTATTTAATGACCCTGAAGTCTATGCTTTCACACAGGGACTTGTATGTTATGTGCATTTGGCCTCATTAAACAAATACTGCCAGGAGCAATGGCTCATGCCTGTAATCCCAGCACTTTGGGAGGCCAAGGTGGGCAGATCACTTCAGACCAGGAGTTCGAGACCTGCCTGGCCAACATGGTGAAAACCTGTCTCTCTTAAAAATACAAAAATTAGCCAGGCGTGGTGGTGCACGCTTGTAATCCCAGCTACTTGGGAGGCTGAGGCAGGAAAATGGCTTGAACTTGCGAGGCAGAGGTTGCTGAGCTGAGATTGCACCACTGCACTCCAGCCTGGGTGACAGAACAAGACTCCATCTCAAAAACAAAAAACAAAACAAAAACAAAAAATACTCATGCCCATGTTTCATCCCTCAGAGATTCTGTAATAATTGATCCGGGATGCAGAGCCTGGGCACTGGGGTTTTCAGATCTCCCCAGCTGATTCTGACATGCAGCTGTGGTTGACCATCTTCTTTTGGAATGAACTTGTTCATGTTTTACTTGTGTTCTTTTCTAGCCTCTAGCATGCCTGTGCCTTTCTGTTTCCCTTCACGTCTTTGGGGGGTAATTTTTTCAATACAGTCTAACGACCAGCTGCCTCAAAATGCACTGGGATCCCTCTTAACCGAGTAGCTCCCCATCTCCAACTCTCACCTGCCAGGTCAGAATCTTGTGGGTGGGGCCCAGGACTGTACATATTTAAACAGGCAGTGACCTGGGAACTATTTCTGAACACCCCTAGGTTTCCCCTTGTTTGCCCTCTCCTTTTGCGTTTGGACCCCTTTGTGTGCTGACCACTGGGCTGTTGCACGTGGACAGAGCATAAAAAAGACAGGCCAGGTGCAGTAGCTCATGCCTGTAATCCCAGCACTTTGGGAGGCCGAGGTAGGCAGATCACTTGAGGCCAGGAGTTCAAGATCTGCCTGGCCAACATGACGAAACCCCATCTCTACCAAAAATACGTAATTAGCCGGGTGTGGTGATGCACACCTTTGATCCCAGCTACTCAGGAGGCTGAGGCTGGAGAATCACTTGAGCCCAGGAGGCAGAGACTGCTGTGAACTGAGATTGCATCATTGCACTCCAACCTGGGTGACAGAGTGAGACTCTTAAAAAAAAAAAAAAAAAAAAAGACAGAGATGGTCCTTCCTTTATGGAGCTCTCAGTAAAACAAGAAAGCTCACGATGTCCTGGCATTTGTCAGAAATACATTTGGTAAGTGTAGTTAGGGTCACATGCTTGACGTACATATTGAAAGCTTCTGGGTAGGAAGAGAACAATCATCACAGCATCACAGTCTGGCATAACTGTCTCCCAGAACACGTCTCCCTGGGGAGACTGAGTCCACAACTCTGAAATCAGAGCTCAAATCCAAGTTCTACATTTCCCTTAGTAATGTACATGATGTAAAACAGTTTTTATATTAGTTATCTATTGCCGTGTAACAATATTACTGCAAACTCTGTGGCTCGAGACAGCACACAGTTACCACTGCATGATTTCTGTGGGTCAGGAATCCAGGCGTCACTTTGCTGGGTGCTACGGCCATAGTGTCAGCCAGGGCTCGGTTCTTATCTGGAGGCTTGACCAGTGATGGATCTGCTTCCAGGCTCATCTGGTTGTTGGCAGCATTCAGTTCCTTGCAGGCTGCTGGACTTAGGGCCCCAGTTTCTTGCTGCTCTCAGCTTCTTGCCACATGGGCCTCTCCATCTGGCCACTCATGACATGGCAGCTCACATCTTCAAAGCCAGCAAGACAGATAGCCTCTTAGCAAGACAACATCCTATCTAACATAATCACTACATCCCATCACCTCTGGCATATTCTCTTGGTTATAAGAAAGTCCTAGGTCCCACCCACGTTCACAGGGAGAGGTTATACAAGGGTGTCAGTACCAGGATGGGAGGCATCTGGTTGCCATAGTTTTCTCTACATAGAATGGGAATAATTATGCTTCTTACCTCCAGGACTGTAGTGCATATTAAATGAGAGGATGCATGAATACCACTTATCAGAGAGTAAGGACCTCATAAATATTAACTTCTCTGTTCTTTATTATTACTACCATTGTTAATATCATCAGGTCAACACTGGTCATTGGTCTCCTGCCTGTGAAAGGCGTCTCCCTCCATTGCCCCTGGGTTCCCCGTGAGCTTCTCCTGTGTTGTTCTCACGGATGTCCTCCTCATCCAGTCTTGGAGATCTAATCTTGAGCCTTGAATCTTTTTTCCAATCTGACTTGTCTGAAGCATGCACTAAGCTAGCTGGACATTCAGATTGGGGGTAGCATTTTATAAAAAGCAGCATCTCCATCTGTGTTAGATGCATCTTTGAGGGACTATGTTTCTGGTGGCCTCTCATGACTTGGTCTCTTCCTCATTTAGGATTCTTTGCTAGAACAGCAGGAGACAGATTCCCATTCTGTCCTGTAAGTCTGCATCTTCACTGCCTTCAAATTTCCCACTTGGGAGATGTTTACATCCCCAGAACCCGTTGAATCTTTTTAATTGAAAAGAGTGTGAATGCTCTGGGCCAGATACTGTGCTTGGTTCCAGGGATCTGAAAAAGTCAATGAGACAAATCCTTGGTTCTCACTGAGCTCACAGTTCAATAGAGGAATTTATTTTTTAATTAAAAAGTTGTTTTTACAATAGAACTCTTGAACATATTTCTCCTTTCTGACATTTTGTGTTATTTGACCAACCTCTTTTCCCCTCCCGCTGCTTCTGCCAACCACCATTCTTTCTTTCTTTCTTTCTTTCTTTTTTTTTTTTTAACTTCTCTGAGTTAATTTTTTTTTTTTTTTTTTTTTTGAGATGGAGTCTTGCTCTGTCACCCAGACTGGAGTGCAGTGGTGTAATCTTGGCTCACTGCAACCTCTGCCTCCTGGGTTCAAGTGATTCTCCTGTCTCAGCCTCCTGAGTAGCTGGGATTACAGGCATGTGCCACCACACCCAGCTAATTTTTGTATTTTTAGTAGAGATGGGGTTTCATCATGTTAGTCAGGCTGGTCTTGAACTCCTGACCTCGTGATCTGCCCGCCTCAGCCTCCCAATGTGCTGGGATTACAGGCATGAGCCACCATGTGTGGCCAACTCTTTTAGATTCCACATATATTTGAGATCATGTGGTTATTTGTCTTTCTGAGCTTGGCTTAGTTTGCTTTTCATAATGTCCTCCAGGTTCATCCATGTTGTTGCAAATGACAGGATTTTCTTCTTTTTAAGGGCTGAATGGTATTCCATTGTATATATATATTCCTTATCCATTCATCTTTTGATGGGCACTTAGGTTGCTGCTGTGTATTGGCTGTTGTGCAGTGAGCATGGGAGTGTGGATATCTCTTTAACAGACTGACTTCAGCTCCTTTGGATATATACCCAGATGTGTGACTGCTGGATCACACGGCAATTCTACTCTTAATTTTTTTAGGAATCTCTGTACTATTTCCCATAATGGCTATACTAATTTACATTCCCAAGATAGCATGCAAGTGTTCTCTTGCATTCTCACCAACACTTGTTACCTTTCATCTTTTTTATCATAGTCATTCTAATAGGTGTCAGGTAACATATCATTGTGGATTTAATTTACAATTCCTTGATAATTAGTAATTTTAAGCAGTTTTCATATAGCTGTTGGTCATTTGTATGTCTTTTAGAAATGTCTACTTAGATCTTTAGCTCATTTTTTGAGTTGTTTTCTTACTATTGAGTTGTTTGATTTCCTTATATGTTTTGGAGTTCCTTGTATATATTCTAGCCTTATGAGATGTATGGTTTGCAAATATTTTCTCCCATCCCATAGGCTGTTTCTTCAATGAAGGAGTTTAGACTTGAGGCCAAGTCTAAACGTGTACTCTCTCTTTTAAACATAGAAAACAAGGTGTAGCCCAGACACTTTTGTAGGCAACAGTGTCAAGCTAGAATTGAATACAATGTTATTTTTCTATTGAATTAACTTTTTGTAATCATAGCAGTAAACAGTGAATCCTTTGGAAAGAAATGTATTTAGGTAAAAGACGTGATAAGCTGCCCTTTCCACAAAAGGCAGCCACACTTAAGCGCCCATTGATGGTTGCTAGATCTACTGATGGTTTAAGAAGATTTGGAAGTTTGGATTTTTATGTGAAATTTTCTAATTATTACATGTTAGATCAAATAAAGAATACTTTGCGGTTCAAACAAAATACATTGTAGGCAGTTGGTTTGTAACTTCTTTAGTGAGAGTTGTAACAAGAGACTATTGAATTTTGAAGGAATAGTAAGATTAAATCTTGGGAGAGTGTTGGTGTAAATAAGTCTAAGAATGATGGCATTTTGATTTCTAGAGCACTCCAAACTAAACATCTCCCCCTCCTCTCCCCCTCCCCTGTCCTCTCCCTCCCCCTCCCCTCCCCCACCCTCTCCTCTCCCTCCCCCTCCCCTCCCCCACCCTCTCCTCTCCCTCCCCCTCCCCTCCCCCACCCTCTCCTCTCCCTTCCCCCACCCTGTCCTCTCCCTCCCCCTCCCCTCCCCTCCCCCCACCCTGTCCTCTCCCTCCCCCTCCCCTCCCCTCCCCCACCCTCTCCTCTCCCTCCCCCTCCCCTCCCCCTCCCCCTCCCCTCTCCTCTCCTCTCGTCTCCTCTTCTCTCCTCTCCTCTACTTTTTTTCATTTCACTTCTCTTCTATGTAGAGTTTGATTCTTCACAACTTGGCTGGAAACATTCATGAAGACCACCTGGTATGCTAGAGGTTGGCTTGTTGGGAGAAACAAAGGAAAAGAGGCAGAAAAAAAAGCAATAAAAATGATACCGAGAATGTTGAGAAATTCAGTGTTTTGCACAGTGCAGACAGGACTGAGTTTGAGATAGCTGGAATTGTGTGTTCTATGTGATTTAAAAAATATATACATTAAAATGCACAGATCTTAAGCATTCAATTTGATGGGTTTTGACTTGCATACACCCACACAACCATCATGCCAAACAAAATTTAGAATGTTTCTATGGCCCTGGAAAATTCTTTCGTAGCCCTGTCACACAACCCTGTAGACTTCCAGGGGCAACTACTGTTCTAACAATTTCCATCGCAGTAAATTAAATTTGCCAGTTCTTGGGCTTCATTTAAATGCAATCATATGGTGTGCACTCCGTCATGCCTGGCCTTGTTTTTGCTCAAAAAGAAAATGTTATAGAAATCAGTCCCTACTATGCATATCAGTGGTTCTCTTTTTTTTTTTTTTCACATTTAGTTGATAAATGGCAGTCCATTGAATGCATACTTCATAATTTGTTATTTATCTACCAGTCAATAGGCATTTGTTTCCAGTTTTTGCTTATTGTGAATAAAACTTCTGTGACTAAATATTTACCAAACTGTGTGTCAATGTATTCTCATTCTCTTAGGTACATACTCGGAGTAGAATTGCTGAGTCATAGGGTAGATGTGTATTTAACTTGATGAGAAACTGTTAAACCGTTTTCCGAAGTGGTTTCACCATTCTCACAAGCCGCCTATGAAAGTTCCAGTTGTTTCCCATTCTCGCCAACATCTGCCCTTGCCGTTATTTTTGATGACAGCCATTTCAGTCACTGAGTTTTCTATGTTGACTTTGTATCTAGAAATATTTCTAACTCAATTTGGTGAACTTTTTGTGGACTTCATGGGCCTTTCCGATGTATACAATCCTGTCGTTTGCAAATGATGATAGCTTTTCTTCTTTTCCTTGTAATTTTTATGCATGTTTTAATTTTTTTTCCCTATTGAACTAACTAGGAATTCTAGTAAAATTGTGGATACAAGTGGGGATAATGGATATCCTTGTCTTATTCCTGATCTTAAGGGGAAAATATTCATTGTTTTACCGCTAAATATGATGTTAGCTATAGGTTTTTTTTTTTTTTTTTCTAGATGCAGTTGATCCCACTGAGGAAGTTTCCTTTTATTTCTAGTTTCCTCAGGTATAAAAATCATGAATGGGTGTTACATTTTGTCAAATGCTTTTTTTGGCATGTATTGAGAAAATCGTAAGTGTTTTTTTTTTTTTCCTTTTTTCTCTTAGCGTGTTGAGTTACTCTAACTGCTTTTTGCATGATGAACCAGTCTTACATTCCTGAGGTAAATCTCATTTGGTCGTGTTGTATTATCCTTTTAATGGATTGCTATATTCGATTTGCAAATATTTTATTAAAGATTTTTGCATCAACTTTCATGAAGGATATTGATGTGTGTTTTTTTTTTTTTTGTATGCACATATGCCAGCCTTAAAAATGGGTTGAAAATATCCTCATCTCAGGACACAAGGGCATAACAATGATACAGTGGATTTTTGGGGACTTGGGAGAAAGGGTGGGAGCAAGTGAGGGATAAAGACTATACACGGGTACACTGTATAGTGCTTGGGTGATGGGTGCATCAAAATCTCAGAAATCACCACTAATGAATTTATTCATGGAATTGTGTGTTCTATGTGATTTTAAAAAATATATACATTAAATATATACCAATCACCACCCATTCCCCAAAAACCTATTGAAATAATAATAATAAGAAGAAAGTGTCCTCATCTCTATTATTTTCTGAAAGAATTTAAGTAATATTTTTATTATTTATTTTTTAAAGATTTGATGAAATTTGCCAGTGAAGAGATCTGGGACTTGGCTTTTCTTTGTGGGAAATTGTTCACTTATGAATTCAATTTATATGATAACTGTAAAACTTTTCATATTTTCTAGTTGCTTTTTTTTGGTTTTGGTACTTTGTGGTACTTTGTTCATTTCATCTAGGTTGTTGAATTTATTCACAAAATGAATGACAGTTTTACACAAAATTTTTGAAAAGCAAAATGTCGTTCATTTTGTCTGTTTTATTATTCTTTTAGTATCTGTAGTGATGTCCTCTCTTTAATTGCGGATATTAGTAATTTGTGTGTTTCTTTCTGTCTCTGTCTCTCTCTCTCTGAATCTTAGTCTCACTTTCTCTCTCTTTCTCTCTCTCCCTCTCTCCCTCCCTCCTTCCCTCACTCCCTCCTTCCCTCTGTGTCTCTCTGTGTCTCTCTGTCCTGATCATTCTTTCTAGGTTTATTTTTGGTAGACAGCCCTCAAAGTGGCTTCCAATAGCCTCTGCCTCTTGATATCCACATCCTTGTGTAATCTCCTCCTTTTGTGTGTGAAGTAAACCTGGTGACTCAATTCTAATGAATAGAACATGGAGAAAGCGATGGGATGTTACCTTCGAGACCAGTTTACAGAAAGATCCTTGCTTCCATCTTGTTTGTCCTTTCTTGCTTTCCTACTTGCTTGTTCTAATGGAAGCCAGCTACCATCATGGAGAAGTTCACATGGCAAGGAATTGAGGGAAGCCTGCAGCCAGCTGCCACTGAGGCCCTCAGTCCAATAGCCTGTACGTGTTTATAGACTTCCAACAGCTATATAAGTGAGCTTGGGGCCGGGCGCAGTGGCTCATGCCTGTAATCCCAGCACTTTGGGAGGCCGAGGTGGGCAGATCACGAGTTCAGGAGATCGAGACCATCCTGGCTAACACGGTAAAAGCCTGTCTCTACTAAAAATACAAAAAATTAGCCAGACGTGGTGGTGGGTGCCTGTAGTCCCAGCTACTCGGGAGACTGAGGCAGGAGAATGGCATGAACCCGGGAGGCAGAGCTTGCAGTGAGCTGAGATTGTACTACTGCACTCCAGCCTGGGCGCCAGAGTAAAATTCCGTCTCAAAAATAAAATAAAATAAAATTAAAAAGTGAGCTTGGTTACAAAGCTCCATCTCCTTAGTAAATCCTTGAGTTAACTGCAGCCCTGGCTGACACCTTGATTGCAGTCTTATAAAAGAACCACGTGTTACAGCCACCTATATGAAACCCTATAGAAACTGTGAGACAACAAATGTTTGCTGTTTTAAGTCACTAAGTTTTAGGGTAATTTGTTGTACAGCAATAGATAGCTAATAGAGTGTTTATTGATTTTATTCATTAAGAAACCAACTTTTGTTGATTTTCTCTATTCATGTTTTTTATTTCACTGATTTCTCTCTTTTATTTTCCTTCTTATAATTACTTTAAGCTTCATTTGCTCCTCTTTAGCTTCTTTAAGTTCCAGTTTAGATCATTCATTTTATAGGTTTCTTATTTTTTAATATAGGCATTTAATGTAGTAAACATCCAGGCTAGTGTTCGTTTATCTATGTATCACAAATTTCAATATATTGTTTTTTGGTTATCATACAGTTCAAAGGATTTTCTAATTTCGCTCATATTTTAGTCTTTGGGCATTTAGAAATGACTTATTTAATTGCTAAACATTTGGTAATTTTCCAGATAACTTATTTTGAGTGATTTTTAATTAAATACTATTGTCAGAGAAATCATGTTTTTGATTTCATTATTTTCTAAGTTTCATGAGACTAGCTTTATGGAGCAGCAGCATATGGTCTCTCTTAATGAATGTTCCATAAGCACTTGAAAAGAATGTGTATTCTGTAGTTTTTGGGTCTGTCATACTATAAATATCAAGTAGGTCAAGTTGGTTGATTGTGTCATTCAAATTTAATATTTGCCTACTAATTTTTTCTGGTTGCTTTAACAGTTACTTAGAATGGAATGTTAAAAGTGTTACAGTGCAGTCGATGGATTTGTCTTTCAATTATTGCATCATATATTTTGAAGCTCTGTTAATAGGTACAGCATACGTTTTTAGGGTTATTTTGTCTTGTTTATAAATTGACACTTTATTATTATTAAATGACCATTTTTACCCCTAGTAATGCTCTTTGTTTGGAGGTTTATTTTGTCTGATATTATTCATGCCAAACCAGCTCTCTGACACTTAGTGTTTGCATAGTATCTAAAAAGTGTTTCTCACCTTTTATAGTTTAATCTGTATGTGTTGTGTATTTAAACTGTGTTTCTTATAAACAGCATATAGTTAATCTTGCTTTTATTGGTTTAATTTGTCAATCTGTGCCTTGTACCTGGAGCGTTTAGGCCATTTATATTTAATGTAATTGTGGATATGGTCAGGTTTAAGTCTATCTTGGCTTTTATTTTCTATTTGTATCCTCCATTCTTTGTTCTTCCGTTTCTCTTTTACCACCTTCTTTTGGGTTAATACTTTTTTTCTAGTATTTTGTGTGTGCTTTTTTGGGGTGTTGCTTTGGTTGATAAAGAAAACTTCAAGCTAGAAAATGACCTATATTATTTACGATTCAGGAATACAGCTGCCTTAAGCTTAGACTCACAGAGGCTGCTGCTCTTTACTGGAGTGGATGCCTCACTGGTTTTATTAATATTATCATTATGGTGTTGATGGATTCCTATAGCACAGGGCACATTGGATATTATCCTTATTCTCCCTGGGATTTTCTGTCAGGCTGTGCCACGTGAGCTGCACAGGCAGAGGATTATTTGCAGACAAGCCATAGAAGGCTCAGTCTGCAGTAAATGCTAGTCTTTTGGAGTCTGTATTTCAGTTCCACGGTCAAGCTGTGTCTCTCTCTAGGGGCTTCCAGACTTCTGTTTGCTGTCACCTCTCTTTCCATCACAGCTGCTTCCCTCAGTTTGTTAGGAGGCAGGGAACATTCTGAAACCCTGGAGAAAAGCTGGCTGTGGGAGTCACAGATGCCAGTGTTTTAGGTAAACTTCAGACATGCTTCTGACGTTGAGGGGCTTGATTCCAAACAGCACTCGGGTCCCTTCCTCTCTCCCCCACCACAGTGCATATTATATGAAAAAGGAACCAGGCCTTATAGGTGTTGAATTATTATTCACTCCATTCCTCTTTTTTTTTTTTTTTTTGCTTTGTTTATGACTTAGATTAATTCTGAATCTCTTGTACCTGGACTCCTATGAAAATTCCAATATAGCAAAAATGATTAAAATTGAATTGCCCATAGAAGCTGAGATGTCTTTTTTCCCCTGGAGCTAGGTTCAGCATCTAAATAAGGGAGGAGGCCCACACCCTGCATATCAGCCTTTCAAACAAGGCACAGTGGGAGTACCTGAGTTCGGATCCATAAATACAAAACAGGAAATCTTAAATGGAACTTTTCTTGATTTTTTCTTAAAGATCTAATATGAGATTATAGCTTTGATCATAACTTAATTTTTCATTTCCATTTGAACTTTAATTTTACTTAAATTTCCCTCTGACAAATCTCCAAAGGAATATTTAAGTGACACAGCATAATGCTGGCAGATTATTCATATATCAGCCCTCAGGCTACCAAGGAAGGCTTCATCATCTCAGAGTGAGTTTTATTGGAATCTGTAGCTCACAAAATATTGCTTTCTGACAGCTCCTGTGCAGTAGAATTTAAAGGCTTAAGTTTTGGGAGGATTTACACATTGGTAGCATCCTCTGCTATACCTTTTAGGGATATTAAATCAGAAGGCTCCCCAGTGGTAGTCCTGTAGATGGGTGTTCTGTAGTCCTCCCACATTTATATTACAGGTATGTGGGCCTTGGAACAGCTCTTTGTCCTCCTACTTTTTGAACCTCATTGGGGTAACTGTGTTCTTCTGTCCTGTGCCCTTTAGGGGAGTTGAGTCTGTCGTGGTGATCGTATCTCAGTGCTGCAGAAAGCCAGCTTTGCTTCGTTCATTTGTTCATTCATTCATTCATTGAATAAATACCTATTAAGCTCCTCTTATTACCAGATACTCTTCTAAGTCCTAGGGACATTAGTAGTGAATAAATCAGATACTGTGGCTCTGTTCATGGAGCTCATGGGCTAGTAGGGAAGACAGAAGAAATTAGACTCATAAACATACAACTAAATCTATCATAACTGGTGGTGAGAGCTATGAAGGAAATAATTTCTCTGTGGAGGAGGAATTTCAGCTGAGACCTGGAGGACTGGTAGGAGTTAGCCAGATAAAGTGATTTTTTTCCCCCCAAACAATATAGAGACGTGTTTTCATTTGCATTTCTCCTATTTCCCGCGAATTTGAACCTCTTCATGACATTACTGGCTATTTGAATCTTGTTTCATGACATTTGCCTATTCATGTCCTTTACCTTTTTTTCAATTCTTTGTCTTTTGCTTATTGACTTGGGGGAGTTTTGCCTTTCACAGGTAGGTTTTCATCCACCTGCAGCTTGTGTGATGGAGCATGACTCAGGTGGGCTTTGCAAGGGGGTAGATACTGAATGAAGATGGCGCGTGTGGAGAAGTCTGAACGGGTAGCCTTACAGAATGCTGGTTTGGTCAGATCAGCCTGGGACCAAGTTGAGTACCACATGTTTCAGAATCAGTGAGGGACTGGTTTCACCTGCTACACTTAATTCCAGAAGCTGGGGCTCATATTAAACAGAGATCAAGTGTTCCTATTCTGAGCCTGGCACCATACAGGCTTTTATTGTGATCAGCAACATCTTGGTAGAGATTCTTCCCATGGAGTTTCTGAAATACCTGCTTTCTGTCTTCTGCTGGGGGTCACTTACATCTACGGAGGATGACTGAGGAGGGGGTCTGGCCGGAAATGAAGGGGGGCTATTTTCATCTCAACTCTGTATCTCTAGATGTTTCCCTGGACTTCTTTAAAGACCATGTTTTACCCTATTGATTAGCAAAACTAAGTGGTTCTCAGAAACCTGCTGTTAGGATTTGTGAGATTTTATCGAATCTTCTCCATATTTCTTGCCCTTGCAAGAAAATAATTTCACATGAAATTATTTTCTTGTGAAAAATAAAGTCTGTCGAAGAAGAAATGGAAAATCCCACAGATGCAGAAGCAAGGGGCACACGTGCAGATGGACACTTCTGGATGATAGGCAGCCATTGAAGGTTTTAAACAGGGAGTTATACTTCAGTTTTAGAATGGTGAGTAAGCCAGATGCGGTGGCTTATGCCTATCATCCCAGCACGTCGGGAGGCCTAGGTGAGAGGATTACTTGAGCCTAGGAATATGGGACCAGCCTGGGAACATAGTGAGACCCCATCTGTACAAAAAATTAAAGAATTAGCTTGATGTATGGCACACACCTGTCCCAATTAGGAGGCTGGAGGTAGCAGGATTGCTTGAGTCCAGTTGTTTGAGACCAGCATGGGCAATGTAGTGAAACTCCCCACCTCTACAAAAAATAGACACATGCACAAAAGTAGCTAGGCATGGTGGAGTGCACCGGTAGTCCCAGCTACTTGGGAGGCTGAGGTGGGAGGATTGCTTGAGCCCAGGAGGTTGAGGCTGCGGTGAGCCAAGGTCATGCCATTGCACTCCAGCCTGGGCAACATAGCAAGACTCTGTCTCAAAAAATAAATAAAGATAGAATGGTGAGTAAAGAAGACTTAGAACCTTCACTGATTTGGATAACAGTCCCTGCCAATATTCCAGATATTCCCTTTCCAAGACGGAGGACATCTAGAATTCTTTTTTATTTTGAGACGGAGTTTCACCCTTGTCACCCAGGCTGTAGTGCAGTGGCATGATCTTGGCCCACTGCAACCTCCGCCTCCTGGGTTCAAGTGATTTTCCTGCCTCAGCCTTCCAAGTAGCTGGGATTATAGGTGCGTGCCACCATGCCCAGCTAATTTTTGTATTTTTAGTAGAGATGGGGTTTTACCATGTTGTCTAGGCTGACCTTGAACTCCTGACCTCAAGTGATCCACCACCCTCGGCCTCCCAAAGTGCTGGGATTACAGGTGTGAGCTACTGTGCCTGGCCAGGGTCTTGTAGAATTCTGACGATTAGAGATTTATCGTGAAAGATTGAGTTAAATGCACAGCAATGCTCTGCAGAGCAAGGTAAGGTTGTTTCCGAGAGAGCATGCCCGTTCTGCCCTGCTCTCCATCACCCGGATCACTTTATGCCTTGTGTCTGTTAGAGTCCCCGTCTGCTCTGTTCTGCTTCTTGCAGGACGGTAAGGCAAAGCATCACATCACTGTTCACAGCAAGTTTCAGCCTCCTTCATGTTCTCTGTTATCATCAGGGTTTGTGAGGATAATTTGGTCTAAGTCGAGGAGAATCACGTCTAGAAGCAGCAGCCACTGGGGGTGAGGCTTATTTCACCTTCCCCATGGCAGGCATCTCAGCAAAACTTTGGCAGTCTTTGCTGGCTGGTTAGTGCAGAAATATGAAATTACTATTTTCACTTCAACTTAAGCTTCTCCATGGCAGGGGGTGGAGTGGGGGAGCAGGAAAACCAAACAAACCACCACCAACCTGGCTGTTCCTGGGGCTGGCAATGGAGTTGGCTACTTGCTTTTTACATTTGAGTTGGTGGGCCCCCAGGCTAGCCACTCTCATTGCTTTGCTTGCATTTCATGCTTGCATGGTTTAGGGAGACATCTAACAAGTTCTATTTCTGTGCTCAGACCAGGAGACTTTTCTGGCACTCAGGTGTGCAGACCCGGTTTTACTTCTCTTGAATCTGCTCCACACCCACCTGCCCAGTATTTTCTGGACTCCTGATTCTCTCCCTGCCATCTTCCCCTCCCTCCCTCCATTTAAAAATAATCACGAAGGAAACACATGCTCATGGTGAAGTTAAAATAAAACAGCAGAGAAGGACGTAGAAGAAAAATGGATCCTCCCTTACCACTTCCCCTCCTTATGCCACTATTTTCTGAGGGTGCCACCTTCACCCCTGTTCATAGTGTGAGGTGCTTTATTGCAGACATTTTGATGCAGTCACCAACACATACCTGATCTCACACACACAGGGAATTGTGTACACATGTGCACATACACACATGCCTAGGGGTCTTAGATTTTATTTATTTTGATTTATTACTACATTTTAGAGACAGGGTCTCACTCTGTCACCCAGGCTGGAGTGCAGGCACCATCATATCTTACTGCAACCTCAAAGTCCAGGGCTTAAGCAATCCTCCCACCTCAGCCTCCTGAGTAGCTATGACTACAGGCATGTACCACCATGCCCAGGTAATTTTTTAATTTTTTATTTGTAAACATGAGATCTCACCATGTGGCCCAGGCTGGTCTTGAACTCCTGGCCTCAGGCAGTCCGCCTGTCTTGGCCTCCCGAAGTGCTGAAATTACAAGCGTGAACCACAGTACCTGACCATAATAGCTGTAATTTAAAATGGTCATGCTTGTGGTTAAAAAAAATAAAGCAATACTGAGAGGCTTACAATGAAAAATAATTGGCCAGGCTTGGCGGCTCATGCCTGTAATCCTAGCACTTTGGGAGGCCGAGGCGAGCGGATCACTTGAGTTCAAGAGTTCGAGACCAGCCTGGGCAACATGTTTACTAAAAGCCCCATCTTTACTAAAAATACAAAATATTAACTGGGCGTGGTGGCAGGTGCCTGTAATCCTAGCTACTCAGGAGGCTGAGGCAGGAGATCGCTTGAACCCAGGAGGCGGAGGTTGCAGTGAGCTGAGATTGCACCACTACACTCCAGCCTGGGTACAGAGTGAGACTCTGTCTTAAAAAAAAAAAAAGGAAAAAAGAAAAAAAAATTATTTTCTGCCTTTGCCCATTCCCAAGAGGCAACAACTTTGAATTCTCTTAGCTTCAACCTCCCAGTGGTGGTGATCACCAGGGCTCAGACAATATTTATATATTGCTCGTTCTTGACTGATCTGACTGGTCAATTTCAGTCGTTAGTAATTCAGATTTCTGGCTGTGATAGATGAGATTTAGCCTCATCTCAAACCCATGTGTCCCCTTCCTTTAACCTCAACAAATTGCTATTTTGACTATATTTAGTAAAATCAATGAATAGAGTTATATTATTTTGGCTATGTAAATACTATTCTTTTCAGAGCCGATAATACTAAAATGACTTTTTTTTTCTTCTGGAGTTTATAGTTGCCTTTATTTTTACTTTCAACGATTTGTCTTTGCTATGTGTTACATTTTTTTTCAATATTTGTCTTGTATTAAGTATACAGTCAAGTTTTCCTCTTTTGTGTCTTTTTCTGGAGATCTCTTTCACAGATTCCCAGTACTCCAACTTGCACAGCACTGCTGTCGTCTTGAGACCTCCCTGCTAAATGCAATGTGTTTTCAGCTCTGTGTTTCTCTCCCAACTCCCCTGGGCTTGGCAGTTCCAGATCGTAAGACCTTGTGGGGTTCTTGAAGGGGATCAGCTTTCTCCTTGGCTAATCCCTTTCCTTCCTCATGCTGTCTTGGCTAGAGTTTCCTCTACTCCACTTCCTGTCAACTTCCTCAAACGTACACCATGAATTTGTTAAAAATCTGGCCTTAACAAGACAGCTCCCTCTTTTTCTGGTAATTCTTGCAGATCCCTGACTTTTAAAATTCCTTTACTATCATTTTATTGGGTTTTAGGAGGAGATAAATGCTTATACTTTTGGGACATCTTCTCCTTTAAACCAGAAGTCTTACTTAGTGTTTAAAAAGTTTTTCTCAGTCTCTTTTTATCTCTTGTTGCTATCTCTCTTTCTCTCTCTATTATTTTTCACTTAGATATATCCAGTCATTGATAACAGTTCTCATAGATGAAGTAGCTCTCCTCTCAGACAAAACTAGGTGGAACTTAGTGGTTATATGCCACAGTAAGTAACACCAAAGTTGATTCATCCTGAAGTTTACCTAAAGGTTCGTAGTGCCGTGCCATGCTTTTTAAGTGTCTGAACCCCCTAATTTTTTAAAAATTGTTTTTTAATTTTTATAGACTTAGGGAGTACAAGTGCCATTTTGTTCCAGAGATATATTGCATAGCGGTGAAGTGTGGGCTTTAAGTGTGACTATCACCTGAATGGTGTACATTGTACCCATGAAGTCATTTCTCGTTCCTCACTCCCCTCCCACTCTCTCACCCTTCTGAGTCTCCAATTTGGTAATGTCATTCAGTGCTTTTCAATTATGATTATAGAGAGTATGATTTTACAAAGGAATGAAATCCAAGAGAAGCAATTTTATTAAACTATACCGTAAGTGTATAGATTCTCACACAGAAGACCACAGTTCATCTGACCCTCAAAGACTTTACTTGCCTGGCATTTTTAGATGTATCACAGGCATTGTTCCTTGGGTCATTTTCAAATTGAAACTGGAGCCAAAGCTTCTTTTTCTGGTCCTTTGATTTAGAGAGAGCTGCTTGTTCGTCTCTGCACACTGTGAACTGATAGGGAGCCTTAAAACTGTTTTTGGCTTAGCCATGGATGCACTTTTCCTATTTTTCTCTTAAGGTTCAACTCTAATGTTACCTCCTTCCCAGAATCTTTCCTGATCTGCCCTGGAGTGGGCAGCTGAGTGTACAGGTAAAAAGTGTGGACTTTGTTCCCAGCCCTTTGGGAGGCTGAGGTGGGCAGATCACTTGAGGGCAGGAGTTCGAGACCAGCCTGGCCAACATGGGGAAACCCTTTCTCTACAAAAAATATAAAAATTAACTGGGCGTAGTAGTGCCCACCTGTAGTCCCAGATACTCAGGAGGCTGAGGCAGAGAATTGCTTGAACTCAGGAGGAGGAGGTTGCAGTGAGCCGAGATCATGCCACTGCACTCCAGCCTGGGCGACAGAGCCAGACTGTCTCAAAAAAAAAAAAAAAAAAAAAAAAAAATGTGGACTTTGGAATTAGGCAGATGCGTTAAAGTCCCAGCATCAACATTTTCCAGGTATAGTGAACTCAGGCATAGTATTCAGCATTTCTGAGTCTCTGTTTCCTCACCTGTATATGGGGGAGGGAGTGATAATTGTACCTGTCCAGGTCATTTGGCTGGGCTAGAGATTCATGGGCAGAGGCTTCACCCACATACCATTGTAAGGTTAGAATCAATTTCCAATTTATGAGCAACTTGAACAGGAGGGTTAGTGCTCAGCTGGGAAGACACCGTCTATAAACAGTAGGGTCTTGCTAGACCTGAGAAATTAATTTTTTTGCTGTGCTATCATCGATCTTTTCCTTCCTTTATTTTGGAAAAAATACTGGGGTTTGCATTATTTTTCAGAAGGAAAAGTATAGTTTGCACCAACGAACTACACTCTTTTCTTAAGAATTGAAAAAAATTTCAATAGCGTTTGGAGTCTAAGTGGTGTTTGGTCACCTGGATGAGTTGTGTAGTAGTGAAGTCTGGGATTTTAGTGCACCCATCACGTGAAGTGTACATTGTACTCATTATTTAGTTTCTTATCCCTCACCCCCACTGCCCCCGCTTCTGAGTCTTCAGTGTCCGTGATACCACTCTGTATGCCTTTATGTACCCATAGCTTAGATCCTACTTGTAAGTGAGAACATGCAGTATTTGGCTTTCCATTTCTGAGTTACTTCACTTAGATTAATGGCCTCTAGCTCCATCGAAGTTGCTGCAAAAGACATTTTTTCATTCTTTTTTATGGCTGAGTAGTATTCCATGGTATATATGCATGTACTTATGTACATATCACATATCACACTCATACACACAGATATGTATATTAATATCACATTTTCTTTATTCACTCAGTGGTCGATGGGCACATAGGTTGGTTCTATATCTTTGCAATTGTGAATTGTGCTACAATAAACATATGTATGCAGGTGTCTTCTTACTATCATGACTTCTCCTTTGGGTAGGTACCCAGTAGTGGGATTGCTGGATTCAGTGATAGATCTACATTTAGTTCTTTAAGATATCTCCATACTGTTTTCCATAGAGGTTGTGGTAATTTACTTTCCTACCAGCAGTGTATAATCGTTCCCTTTTCACCACATCCATGCCAACATCGATTGTCTTCTGATTTTTTAATAATAATCATTCTTGCTGGAGTAAGGTGGTATCTCATTATGGTTTTATTTTGCATTTCCCTGATGATGAGTGATGTTGAGAATTTTTTCCTGTTTGTTGGTCATTTTATATCTTCTTTTGAGAAATGTCTATTCATGTCATGTGTCCACTTTTCGATGGGATTACGTCTTTTTTTTGCTGATTTCAAACCATGCTCTTAGTAGGGAATAATTACAGATGCTTTGGCCTCTTCTTGCTGCCAATCTAGATGCACCTTCAGCAAGCCTCAGCTGTGCCTGGGAAGTAGTTCTGACGTTGTTCCTTCTCTAGGCTTCCATGGTCACTTGCTCCTTGCTACAGTGCTGTAATAACCTGTGGGCAAATCCATCCTGCCCAGTAAATCATGAGCCTTGCAAGAGCAGAGGCCATGTTCTATGAATGCCTGAATTTCCCAGTGCTTCAGATGGCACCTAATACCTAGAGTGGGCTCAGGAGGTGTAGAGGGGCTGCACGAATGAAACCCCATATGTGTTACACAAAGGATCGGTTTCCTATTTCATTGCATGAGAATAGCCAGGTAGATTTTACTAACATGGAATGCATGTTTGGGGCATTCTGGTCATATATAGGCCATTGTTGTGAGTGTAGCTTACTTCGGGTGAAAGAAGATCTCTGAAGCACAACTGAGAACATGTAGGCAAGTGTCTTCCAGGGCTGTTGAAACTTAGAGTGGAATTTCTCCCAATTGGGAAGACATGTCTTTTTTTTTTTTGAGATGGAGTCTTGCTGTGTCACTCAGGCTGGAGTGCAGTGGCATGATCTTGGCCTCTTGGGCTCACTGCCACCTCTGCTGCCCGGGTTCCAGCGATTTTCTTGCCTCAGCCTCACAAGTAGCTGGGATTACAGGTGCCTGTCACCGCGCCCAATAATTTTTGTGTTTTTTAGTAGAGATGGGGTTTCACCATCTTGACCAGGCTGGTCTTGAACTTCTGACCTCATGATCCACCCGCCTCAGCCACCCCAAATACTGGGATCACAGGCGTGAGACCTGGCAACATGTCTTAAATTATAGATGATATGGGATCCTTTAGACTCATCTGGGAGTCCTGAGGACACCCCAGAGACAGTCATCCTCTACAGTGGCTGATGCTGCAGATGCATGAGGGACCTGTGTGAAACTTCGTAAGATCCTTGGACAGAGACAACCAAAGAGTGTCTTCAGATACAATCCCAGAATAGAGAGTCAGACATGGCAGATTGCAGGATCTGATTTGCAGTCTTGCTGCCTCTCACATGGTGCCTCTGTTTGGCTTGCTTCGGCATGAGCAGCAGTAGGCACTTATTTGTTTAATGATGCTTAGTGACTTTTTTTTTCCCCAAGCACACCACTGAGAATGGCAGGCTCAGTGATGAGATGTAATTCCATTTTGTGCCATGTGCTGTACTTGGTGCTTTCTGTGAACAGTTTGATTTTGTCTTCACAGCTACCCGGCAAGGTGGATACCATTGCCCCCACTTTAAAGATGGGAGAACGAAAGCCCAGGCAGGGATGCTCATTGCTCAAAGTCATGCACAGCCTGTTGAAGCAGGGCAAATTGCTCCATTTGGGCCAGGCGCGGTGGCTCAAGCCTGTAATCCCAGCACTTTGGGAGGCCGAGATGGGCAGATCACGAGGTCAGGAGATTGAGAACATCCTGGCTAACATGGTGAAACCCCGTCTCTACTAAAAAAAAAAAAATAAAAACAAAAAAAACAAAAAACTAGCTGGGCGAGCTGGCGGGCGCCTGTAGTCCCAGCTACTCTGGAGGCTGAGGCAGGAGAATGGCGTAAACCCGGGAGGCAGAGCTTGCAGTGAGCTGAGATCCGGCCACTGCACTCCAGCCTCGGCAACAGAGTGAGACTCCGTCTCAAAAAAAAAAAAAAAAAAAAAAATTGCTCCATTTGCTGCAGTAGTTAGGACCTCTCATTCCACCTCCCCAAAGTCCTCTTGGATGGTCTCAAATCATGGCAGTTGATGAGGAGAGCAAGGACCAGGTGACAAGACAGCTCTAGATATGGCTGTCCCCATATTGATGTGACTCCTAGCATTAATACCATTGCTGTGTCTTTGGGAGGTTAGTCTGGAAGTGGCTTATGTTGTTCACCAGGTCCTTTCCTGTAGAAGCAACAGGGTCATCTAAATATGACCTCCTTAATCTGAGACCCATGACTTCCAAGCAGACTGTATTAGTCCGTCTTCATGCTGATGATAAAGACGTACCCAAGACTGGGAAGAAAAACAGGTTTAATGGAGTTACAGTTCCACATGGCTGGGGAGGTCTCACAATCATGGTGGAAGGCAAGGAGGAGCAAGGTATGTTTTACATGGATGGCAGCAGGCAAAGAGAGAGAGTTTGTGTAGGGGAACTCCTCTTTTTAAAACCATCAGATCTCGTGAGACTTACTCACTATTGCGAGAACAGCATGAGAAAGACTGGCCCCCATGATTCAGTTACCTCCCACTAGGTCCCTCCCACAAAATGTGGGAATTGTAGGAGCTACAGCCCAAGATGAGACTTGAGTGGGGACACAGCCAAATCATATCAAAGACTTATGGGTGGGCTTTGGAGGCTCTGGGTGGGTGGGTGGTGATGGCCTGAGCTCGCATGAAATGTATGGGATGTTTTGTGTGTCCTTTCTCTAGGTAAGGTTATGGCTTCCATCAGATTCTCAAGAGGGGTACAAAGAACAACACATATAAATAGTAATAAATAATAATAATGATTGCATAATGTGAGCTAACATTTATGCAGCACTTTCCAAGTTTTATCTCATGAGACCCTCTTGACAATCTGATGAGCCAGATGCTGTATTATCCCCACTTGCATACAAGGAAAAAAAAAATTCAGTTGGCCCAGGTCATACAGTGGGTACGGGATGGAGTTGGAGTCCAAGCTTGGGCAACCCAACTTTCGAATGCATATATTGCGAACCACTACAGATAACCAACCTTTGGGTGGATGTGTAGCTGTTGTTTGTTAGGGAAATGTGGAGTGTGGAGTGGGGGAGTGATAGACCTGTGCCCCATGGCGCAGGTAAGCTCTGCCTCTGGAGCTGCTGAGAATAGCCTTTCTCCTTCTCTTAAGGGATCTGGGAGAAGCAGTACCAGGGCTGACCTCTTCACTAGGTGCAGCAGGCACAGTGCCCCATGAAAATGCTTTCATTTCTTTTATTTACTTATTTTTCTTTTTTGAAATTGGGTCTCACTCTGTTGCCCAGGCTGGAGTGCAGTGGTGCAATCACAGCTTGCTGCAGCCTCGATCTCATGGGCTCAAGTGATCCTCCTTTCTCAGCCTCCCTCGTAGCTGGGTCTACGGGCATGCACCACCATGCCCAGCTAATTTTTTCATTTTTTATAGAGACATGGTCTTGCTATGTTGCCTTGGCTGGCCTTGAACTTCTAAGCAATCCTCCTGTCTTGGCCTCTCAAAGTGCTGGGATTTGAGGCATGAGTCACCACACCTGGCCTCATTTCTTTTTAAAACCAGAAGATATTGGTGAAAAAAAAAAAAAAAAGAACTTTCAGGTCAAAGAAAACACTTAAAAATATAGTAGTGATATATATGTCTTTATACCAATACAGACAAAAAATACCGTTTTGAATTTTTTTAAATGGAGGAAAGCAGCCCACAAAAGTGAAAGTGCCCAGGGACCACAGAAGTCATAATGTGACCCTGGAAAGGGCACTGGGGGCTTCTGTGAGATGCCCTTGTGTCAGCTGTTCAGAGGAACCAGTTTATCTGCCTGGGAAATTTATTTTAGTTCTGGAGCCTTATGAATCATGATGGAACCATTTGGAAGATGCATGAAGTGAAATGTACAGATCACACTGTTGGTGGAGTCTGTGGGCTGATGGGGCAAATGGCTCTGTACTAGAGGGAAGATGCCAGAGAGGAAGGTTCGATGAGGCCCATCTGCTATGGGACGGGGGAGGAGGCTGCCCGTCTGTCCAGGTGAAATGTCTTAAGTCAAAATTAGCATTTCCATGTTTAATTGCCCTATTATTGCCCCACAGGCCACGTAATCACCGGTGATTAAATGGAGACAGGGATGTGCTTAGAATTCATATCTTGCAGGATCTAAATCAACAGTGGAAAAGGGTAGTGCTGTGATTTTACTCAGTTCCTGAGTCTGGCGTTTCTTGGAGCAGTTCGGGGGGAACGGGGTCTGCGTAGCTGCACCCCAAGCTGTGTCTGCAGGTGTTTTGTGCTGGGAGGGCTCCCCTTCTTTTCGGGGGCCAGGCAGAGAGGCAGGGGACAAGAATCCCAATTATGCCTGATGTTTGTGTAGCAGGGAGCCTGTTTGTCACGTACAGAAAGTGCTTTTGCAGGGAATGAATTTAAGGCATTTAAAATTTGCTTTGCTGATGAGTGCTGTGTGTAAGAGCACCACGAAGGTCATTATGGGAGTCTCAGTCCTGCATTGCTGCCTTCTGAAGGCTGGGAAGAAGGTGAGCTCTTCTCCCTTTTATGAAGAACACATAGGGTGGGCACGCTGGGATGTCCACCTCTGTGCTCACATTGTCTGGAGCCTGTAGACGCACTCTGATGCCAGAGTATGAGACTCATCATGCATTCTCATAGGCCTGTCTTTGGAGAGTCACCCGGTAGTGCATAAGACAGAACTTTTGACGGGTGCCACCTGGCCCCTGTGGTCTCAAGTCCCACCTGCATTAGGTCTCCTCCCACCACCAGAGACCTCCCCTGCCCTACTCCTCTCCTTGCCATCTCTGCTCTCAGCCATACATTGGCTGCTTTTCAGCTCCCAGCAAACCACACTCCCCTGCCACAGGGCCGTTGCATGGGTGACTTTTTGCCTGGCATTCTCCCACTTTTACTCCTCTACCCAGTTAACTCTTGTTCGTTCTTCACGTCTCTAATTGAGCACAACTTCCCTCAGATGCTTTTTCTGACTCAACAGGCTAGGGAAAGATCTCCGCCTTCTCAGATAACCTCACTGCATTTCCTCAGGACACGTGCCTCAATGTGGCATTGCACCTTCTATAATATGATGGCCAAGTCTGTCTTTGCTGAACCGTGTGTGTGTGTGTCTAGTGCCCACCACACTGCCCAGAACATGGGCAGTCTCCCGTGAATGGGTGGAGATGGTTGGCACGGAGCAGCTTGAGGTCAGAGGCTTCTGAATATCCTCCTCCACTGCTATGAGACACCCCCTCCGCAACCATAAATGTGCTTGATTTCTGACTCTGCTGTGTGCCATTAACTGGGGGGCCTTGTGCACATTACTTAGCCACGTTGCCGAGCCTCATTTTTCTCATCTGTAAAAAGCGGAATAAGAATACCTACTGTGATTGTTGATTTTGGGTGTCAACTTGACTAATTAGGGGATACCCAGAGAGCTGGTGAAGCACTGTGTATTCTAAATCATTGCATTAATTATTCTCAACACACTGAGTCCATCTGTCTTCTGCTGAAAGGGAAACCCAGGTGGTTTGGCATTCAGTTAGGATGATTGGGCCACCGCAGGTGCTTCTGTGAGGGTGTTGCTGGAGGAGATTGGCAGGTGAGCCGGTGGACTGAGTGGGGAGGATTCCTTCTTTATATGGGTGGGCAGCGTCCAATTGGCTGGGGTCTCAGAGGAACGAAAAGGTAAAGGAAGGGTGAAGGGTGAAGTCTCACTCTCTCTCTTCTGGAGGAGCTGGGATGCCCATATTTTCCTGCCCTTGGATGTCAGAACTCCAGATTCTGGAGCCTTTGAGCTCTGGGACTTGTACCGACAGCCTCCTGGGCTCTCAGGCCTTTGGACTCGGACAGAGCCACACTGCCATCTTCCCTGGTTTACCGGCATGTAGACAGCCAGTTGTGAACCTTCTCAGCCTCCATAAATGAGTGAACCAATTCCCTTAATAAATCCTTTCTCCTCTCTCTCTCTCAATCTCTCGATATATGTATATATATATCTTCTATTGGTTCTGTCTCTCTGGACCACCCTGACAAAGTCACCTACCCTGCAGATCTACGGTGAAGATTAAATAAAAATGTATTCCTGGCCAGGCACAGTGGCTCACGTCTGTAATCCCAGCAGTTTAGGAGGCTGAAGTGGGCTGATCACTTGAGGCCAGGAGTTCAAGCCAGCGTGGCCAACATGGCAGAACCCTGTCTCTACTAAAAATAAAAAAATTAGTTGGGCGTGGTGGCACATGCCTGCAATCCCAGCTACTTAGCAGGCTGAGGCACAAGAATCGCTTGCATCTGGGAGGTGGAGGTTGCAGTGAAGCTGAGATCGCGCCCTTGCACTCCAGCCTGGGTGACAGAGTGAGACTCTGTCACAAAGAAAACAACAACAACAAAAAAGAAAACAAAAAGAAAAAAAAAAAAAGCATTCCTGAAAGGGCCTCATTCAGTGCCTGACACTTACTCAAGAAATGTTTGTTTTCTTCTATTCTTCTCTTGATCAGGCACTGCTTTGCATTTCTTCTTGTAAAACTGTAGTTAAGTATATATAACATATATAACATAACATTTGCCATTTAAACCATTCTAAGTTTACAATTCAGTGGCGTAAAGAACCATCATAGTGTTGTGTGAAGTTACCCATCTTTATTTCCAAAATTTTCATCATCTTCCTAAACAGAAACTCTATATCCTAAGCAATAACTTCCCATTTCCCCTGCTCCTTAGTGTCTGGTAACCTCTGTTGTACTTTCTGCCTCTAAACACTGCTGCTGAAGAGGCAGGGGAATGCAGGTCCAGGAAGGGAGCTGTGGGCCTTCAGCATGGATGTGAAGGGTGGATGTCTGCAGGTTTGAGTTCCAGCTAAGACACTTTAACCAGGTTGTTTACACCTACTGATTTTTTTAAGACAGTGTCTCACTCTGTCGCTCAGGCTGGAGTGCAGTGGCATGAGCTTGGCTCACTGCAACCTCCGCCTGCCGGGTTCAAGCGATTCTTGTGCCTCAGCATCCTGAGTAGCTGGGATTACAGACATTGACCACCACACCTGACTTATTTTTGTATTATTAGTAGAAATGGGGTTTTGCCATATTGGCCAGGCTGGTCTCAAACTCCTGACCTCAAGTGATGCACCCACCTCGGCCTCCCAAGGGGCTGGGATTACAGGCATGAACCACCATGCCCTGCCCATCTGCTGATATCCAATCCAGCCAGTACCTATGAATTTGGCTTCTCATGTTTGCCCACAAGGAATAAATGATGCCTGTCCCCTCGCTTCACTCCGTGGATTGCTTGGAATTATTGACTTGGAAATAAGAGCAACCTATTTGCATTGACTTACGCCAAAAACAAACAAACAAAAAAACCCACTTTATCTTAGGGACCGCAGGTTCCTCCTTGTCGTAGACAGACTTCTAAGATGGTCCGTCAAGATTCTCAGCCCTGATGTGTACACTTGGTCCCAGTTATCCAAACACTAACTTAGGGACTGCTGTAAAGGGATTTGCAGATACTAAGATCTCAATTTGGCTGACCTTAAGATAGGGAGATTTTCCAGGTGCACCTGACGTAATTGCATGAGCCCTTTAAAAGCAGAGAGTTGGGACCAGGCACGGTGGCTCATGCCTGTAATCCCAGCACTTTGGGAGGCTGAGGCAGACAGATGATGAGGTCAGGAGTTCGAGACCAGCCTGGTCAGCATGGTGAAACCCCATCTCTGCTAAAAATAAAAAAAATTAGCTGGGCATGGTGATATGCACCTGTAGTCCCAGCTACTTGGAAGGCTGAGGCAGGAGAATTACTTGAACCTGGCAGGCTGAGGTTGCAGTGAGCTGAGATCATGCCACTGCACTCCAGCCTGGGCAATAGAGTAAGACTCTGTCTCAAAAAAAAAAAAAAAAAAAAAAAGTTTTCTCTGATTGCAGAATAGGTCAGAGATTCGAAGCATAAGTACCTGACCCACTTGTGATGGAGGGGGCCACGTGGTAAGGACTGTGAGTGACCTGTAGAAGCTGAGAGTGGTCCCTGGTTGATGGATGACAAGGAGCTAGGCATCCACTTCTAAGCTAGTCACTGCCCTTGGAGTTTGCTCTGAATTTGTCTTTGGTTCACAGCCCTGTTCCAGTGGGCTCTGACCATCTGCCCTCCCACTGGTCTTTTCATTCCCTTCTTTTCCAGCCACGGCTGCTCCAGGGCTGTTTTCATCCCTAGAAGATGATCTTCCATCTGGGAGTCTCAGGACTCATTTCCAAGAATCCTTTACTGAGCACCAATGTCAGTCTTTGAGCTGGATGCTAGGGCCCAGGGATGATCCAGGCCATGTGGACCTTGTCTTTGATGGGTTCCCAGCTTGGTGGGGAAAGACTGACCATTTCAGTGTCATAGATTAAGTTCAAAGACAGAGTTATTTTATTAGATAGGGAAAGTCACACTAGAGGCTGCAATCACAACTCTTAAAATCTCAGTAACTTCCACGATAGAAGTTTGTTGTCCACAAGACAATTTATGGTAGATGCTGGTTGGATGGTTTTCCACACAGTCATTCAGGGATCCAGGCTCCTTCCACTCTGTGGCTATGTCATGCTTTGGGTCCTGGTGTTCCCTGCTAGACTCTCTGTATCCACCCAGCAGAGAGGGAAGGAGAGAGTGCAGAAGGTTTTCATGGGTCATCTCCATGAGGGGCGTATATCACGTCTTCCAACATTTTGGTGGCCAGGGTGCAGTCACGTGACCTGACCTTACTACAAGGGAGGCTGGGAAATGTAGTTTATATGAACACATAGCTGTGTTCTCTTTTTGCCATAGGTGTGCACAGGTATAATAGGTGTGCTATAGGTATGCACATGTGCTTACATGCATAGGTGTGCATGTAAACATAGGTTTATGGAGGCACAGAGAAAAATCACTTAGCTCATTCTGGTAGTTCGAGAAGGGCTTATGGGAGAAATGATGCTTGAACTGTATCTTGAAGGATAAGTAAAATTTAATGAGCTAAGAATGGGTGGGGTCATAACTCTAGTCAAAGGTGCGGAGTTGGGAAGTACATGGGTGTGGATGGGGGTACTCCGGCATTTGGGCAGGGAGTAGGAGAGATTGTGATGAGCAAGTTTAGTGTTTTGCTGGAGTTTACAAAAAGCTCAGACTAGAAAACAGTACATCCAAGAACAAGACCCTCTAAGGACTTGATTTTATTTTTCTTAGAAGTCTTTTAGAAGGCTCTGGAGTCTCCATAAAATTCATTAAGTGTCACAGACACAGATCTGCCATGTTTTCCGTTGCTTGAGTCTGTGCCATGCATCTTGAGAGAGAGGTTCTCCTAACCTGCCTTTGTTGTGAATATAAGGGGAGGAGAGCTTGTAGAGATGATGTGCTTAGGCAGGTGTAGCTACAGGAATCTCCTTGTGTGACTGATTTTCAGGAAGTGACTTGGAGTCTGCAGGAAGGTTTCCTGGCCACCCTTGATATCGGGACCACAACTTGAAGCTCCACGGTCTGAGTAGAGAAAGCTGGGGGCTCCAGGGTTTCCAGGAAGCCCCAGGCACGAGAGGGTTCTAGGCTGTGTGTGTGCAGCTGAACCCTCCATTACATTCTGTCTCCTGCTGTTGCCCCAGGGGCGGCCTTGCCTCTGGCTGACCCTGGCTGTGGGCTGACCTCTGCCCACAGAAGAGCTGCCCTGGGGCTGTTCTGTCTGTAGTCAGATACTTTTGTTTGCAGATGTTGCTGCTGCTGTTCCTGAGTCTTTCTTGGACTTAGGTCTCAGGGAAACTGTACTGTTTGCATCCAAGCACTGGAGACTGAATACATTTTAGCTGGACCCAGTTTCCCAAGCTCAGTACTATAGACATGCAGGTCCTGGGCATTGTGGGATGCTGAACAGCATCTCTGGTCTCTCCTCACGAGATGCCAGTAATACCAGCAACTACAAATGTCTCCAGACATTGACTGTCTCCTGAGGGGTGGGAGTGAGAAGCAAAATTGCCACTGGATGATCCTTACTGTGCTAAAACATGAGAGATAAGAGATCAATTTTTTTTTTTTTTTTTTTTAGATGAAGTCTCACTTTGTCATCCAGGCTGGAGTACAGTGGCACGGTCTCAGCTCACTGCAAGCTCCACCTCCTGGGTTCACGCCATTCTTCTGCCTCAGCCTCCCAAGTAGTGGGACTACAGGTGCCCGCCACCACGCCCGGCTAATTTTTTGTATTTTTAGTAGAGATGGGTTTCACCGTGTTAGCCAGGATGGTCTCGATCTCCTGACCTCGTGATCCACCCACCTCGGCCTCCCACAGTGCTGGGATTACAGCGTGAGCCACTGCGCCCGGCCAAGAGATCACATTTTTAAAGCCACTAGGTTCTGGGTGGGGGGTTCTGCAGTAGATAGGGGAAGTGTTGGCGGCTGTCATGGTCCATCTTCCTCCTTCCACACCTGGGACCACTGTTGGTGGTTTGACTTAATGGAATCCTGGATTGCTGGCAACAGAAGAGAATGTGCATGGCGTGTGGCTTCTGTGATTCTCATGATGACTAGAGTTTGGGGAGAAGATTCTGAGCCTGTCTTCATCCAGGGTGACCTCTGTAGCACACAGCAGGGACCCCATACATTGCTGCACTGCCTTACGGGGCACTGATCGCTAATTGCTCTCTTGCCACTCTGATGTGTCCTTTACAGACTCCCGCTTATCTCACCTTCAGATCTAACCATCTGTGGTAGGTACTAGAGTGTCTCCATCTTACAGATGAAGAAGCTGAGTCTTAGGCGGCTTTAGCATGTTGCCCAAGGCCTCAAAATATAAATGGCACCTGAATCCTGACGTGTCTGATTCCAAAGCTCGAGCTCTTAATCATATTTTCCAGGTCTTGCTTGGCTCTTAACAAAAAGCTACTTGGGTTCTTTCCAGTTCTGGGAGCTTTGGAGAGAAAAATGTAGTAAAAAGACAATTAGAAGCAATAGAAAGCTTTTAAGTAAGTCCGAGGGTAGATGGCTGAGGATTTTTCAGACTGCCTCTCAGATACATTCCTCACTCACCCTGCCTGCTCCTGGGGCTGGGGGATAGCAGAGATGTTCTAGGAACTGGCTTGCATTTGTGCACGCCTAGGGCTTTGGGGTAGGATGAGCCCTTTGGTCTGGTGCTGAGCTGGGTGCCCTGGGCATGGCCAGAGGTGCACTGTTAGCCTCTGTGGCTGCCAGTTTCTCATGATGGCATCCATCCTCTTTTGGGGACCATCGTCTTTAATCCTCCAGCAAGACTAGGTCTCCAAGGCAGGTTGAACTGTTGTAGGCATTGAGAATCCTCTTGCTCAAGCCCTTTTGTTCTCTTAGAGCAGTGGAACGCTGGAGCCCCGAATCTTCCCCATCCTTCGAGGGTCAGCTCAAATCCTTTGGTTCCCATGACACCTCCCCCAATGGTCTCCTTACAAGTTGTGCGACCTCCAATGTATCATTTTCTTTCTCTGAGCCACAGTTTACGATGTGAAATATAGAACGTTTCACAGTACCCACCTTATTCTACTTATTTTGAGGGGTAAGTGTTATAATGCACTTAGCGGAGCAGTAATCACTCACCTGTCATACTGACTGTTATCAGCAGTTTCTCTTTCAGCATGAATGGGTGGTTTTGTCTCCAGATCTTTTGTCCTCAGAGTCTGAGGTCCTGGGGGCATGGAGTTCTGCAGATGAGTGTGGACTTCAAAGGCAGACCTGACTCCCCAGTCCCTAGCTGTATGTCCTTGGATGAGTCATTCTGCCTCTCTGTGCCTCGGTTTCCTCACCCGTAAAATGCAATAGGAACATCTACCTGATAAGGATCAAGTGGTTTCATGCTTTCAAAATGCTTAGCACAGCCTGGACACATGACAAAGTGCTATATGCATATGTATTAAGAGAAATGCATTTTCTTGCCGACTCAGTACATAGGAGTGAAATGTACAGAGGAGTGGAATGTGTGGCTTTCTCGCAGTGTTTACCTTTACTATGAGCAATGCATATTCTTTCTTTCCTTTCTCCTCTCCTTCCTCTTTTACCATTTTATCAAAAAGCATGGCTGGTCATGATGACCCAATGAATTGATTTCATGACCCATGAGTGGGTCATGACCTGCAATTTGAAAAACTGCTGGAGTGACCCTGGCCTCCAGCCTTGCTCATGTTAATTGTCTGGGTTCTCTGGCATCTGAAACATCTGGCTCCACATCAGCAGCCTTGCCTCATTCTCTCCGCCCCACTGGGCTCTGCAGATGCATTGCTCTGTGCACCTTTGCAAGCATCAGATTAATTAGACATTTCAGAAGAGATCGACTTTTAAAGCAATAGCTTCATTAGCATGGATGTGCTGGAAGCTCTGAAAAGTAAAACTTAGTTATTTATATGTTAATAAGCTAACCCAGGCTTCAAAAGCCAGCTGATGAGCTCTGGCATTTCTTGAATTCATCTTCAACAAAACCCCTTCCTACACAACTGTGACGGTTGGCCTTACTGATAGTTTTGTGAACATCTGCCCATCACCAGGGTTCTGTGCCAACTGGCTGAGTGTCCTTGTAACGTAGACTGGGGATAAATGGGTTCAGCAGCGTTGTGATGGCAGGGACAATGGGAAACCCCTTAATTAGGAACTGAGTTTTGTAATGCTGACAGAGACTATGTTATTTTTGGTGAGCTGTCATATTACACGTGTATAGTGCTTAATGGTTTTCAAAGTGCTTTCACCTACACTGTCTCACATGGGCATCACACGAGTCTCTTTTAGTGTTGAGTCTCTTTGCAAAGTGTTTGCCAGCACTTCTGCCCAGCACTTGCCTCCTCCTAGCGTTGTGGGAGGGGGCAGGGGCTGGATCAGCATCACAGGCATTGCCTGGAAGCTCCTTAGAAATAGAGAATTCCACCGGCTGCAGTGGCTCACACCTGTAATCCCAGCACTTGCGGAGGCTGAGGCGGGCGAGTCACTTGAGGTTAGGAGTTTGAGACCAGCCCGGCCAACATGGTGAAACCCCGTCTCTACTAAAAATGCAAAAATTAGCCAGGCCTGGTGATGTGTGCCTGTAATCCCAGCTACTCAGGAGGCTGAGGCAGGAGAATCACTTGGACCCAGGAGTTGGAGGTTGCAGTGAGCTGAGATCGCGCCACTGCACTCCAGCCTGGGCGACAGGGTGAGATTCTGTCTATAAAATAAAATAAAATAAAATAAATAAAATAAAAACAGAATCCCAGTCCTGCCCTAGACCTTATTGGAACCCACATTATCAATATTCACAATAGTAAAGACATGGAATCAACTTCAGTGCCCATCAGTGGTAGACTGGGTAAAGAAAATGTGGTCCATATATACCATGAAATATTATGTAGCCATACAAAGAACGAGATCATGTCCTTTGCAGGAACATAGATGGAGCTACAGGCCATTATCCTTAATAAACTAACACAGGAACAGAAAACCAATTACCACATGTTCTCACAAGTGGGAGCTAAATGATGAACTCATGGACACATAGAGGGGAACAACAGACACTGGGGCCTCTGGAAGGGTGGAGGGTGGAGAATGGGAGGGTAGGAAGAGGGAGAAGATCGGAAAAAATAACTATCAAGTACTAGACTTAGTGGTACTAAACTGCCGAACCCATTTATCCCTAGTCTTTGTCACGGGGACACTCAGCCAGTTGGCCACAGAACCCTGTGATGGGCAGGTGTTCCCAGATCTATCAGCAAGGTACAGTATTTGGGTGAAATCTCTACAGCAAACACAAGTCTACCTATGTGACAAACCTGCACATGAGCCCCTAAACTTAAAAGTTAAAAAAAGTACTTGCATTGGAACAGATGATTTACATACTCACTGACGCTTGAGAAGCACTGCTCTACAACACCTTCCCTTTCTCTCCGTCCTGTGTGCTTGGCCCTTCTTCTCTCCTTCTTTTCTCTCTTCCCCTTCCCTCTTCTTCTGTCCTCCCTGTTTGTCACTTCTTTTTTCCTTTCTCCAACTACTTGTAATAGCTGCAGGTTTACAGGCATGGCTCTGACACATGGAAACACAAGACTCACTTGTTCTTTGTATCTGCATTGACTTTTCTTTGACAAGCTCCTATTCCTGCACAGTTGTGTGAAAACTAAATTTAGTTCAATCCAGTAAATTTTCTACCACATTTGTTTTTAGTTTTATTTTTAAACTAACATACAGTAAAATTGTCTTTTTTTGGATGTACGGTTCTATGAATTTTAACACATATATAGATTTGCGTATCTACCACTATAGTCAGGGTAAAGAACAGCTCCATCCACCCCCAAACACTCCCCATTGATAGACCTCTGAAGTCATATCCTGCCCCACTCCTGATCCACTCACCTGTTTTTTGTCCCTGTGGTTTTGTCTTTTCAAGAATGTCCTATAAATGAAACCATATAGTATACAACCTTTTCAGACTACCTGCTTTCCCTTATGTAATGCCTTGAGAATCATACAAGTGGTTGTGTGTACCAATAGTTAGTTCCTTTTTACTGCGGACTAGTATTTGATTGTGTGAATATACTGCAGTTTGTTTATCCATTCGCCCTGTGAAGGACATTTGGGTTTGTTTTCAGTTTTTGGCAATTTGAAATAGAGCTTCTATACACATTCATGAACAGGTCATTGTATAAACATAAGTTTTCATTTCTTTAGGATACATATCTAGAGATGGAAATGCTAGGTACTATTGTGCCTATTGAAGTATTTAAGTGTCTATAAACAGCTTGGCATTATATGCTTTAGCTTATATACTTATATAAGAGTTTGGCATCAGAGTTTTACACTCCCATCAGACAGCAGTATATGAGAGTTCCAGTTGCTCCACATCCTTGTCAACACTTGGTATTGTCAGCCTTTTTAATTTAGCCATTCTAATAGGTATGTCATAGGATCTTATAACCTCTTTAACCTTTTCTATTTTGCAAGACTTAGCCTCCTTCTATAGCTGGGATATTGTAAATTCAGAGAGAAAATGTGGCTAGCAGAGCCTCAAAGTAACAACTCTCGGATGTGTGTGGGAGCCAGGTAATTCTCCCAACCAAACAGACTCAGAAAGAGGTTTACTCAAAGGTCATATTAGCACCAAAAAAATAATAAAATAAATGTCCAAGTCCCCTTCTACTATTTTGAGCCCCATCCATATATTTGAGGCTGGGCAGAGTTCAGGAGAACAGTGTTTCTGTTGCATTCATTTGCCCAGTAATGACCTCTTCTGTGCCCTGGCATTTCAGATAGGCTGTGACCAGACTGTGTGTCCCCTGGCACCATGCACTCCCTGCCCATTCTAGACTTCATTATCACAGAACATGGAAAGCAGATGTTCCTCATTTTTCCTAGCTAGATTTCAGAGGGCTGTGACTCATCCAAGATCTGTAGGCATCTTTATTTAGCAGAGGTTATCCGTTCCAGTTAAAAAGAGAAACATTTTTAAGCGGTGGCTGTTAATTCAAAACCTGGCAGCCTTGTTGATGATGATGTCTGGCAATGAATGGAGGAGGGAACATATCAGAAAGCCTTCTGCCTGCTAGGCACTATCTGCTAATTCCATTTTAATATCAGACATCCAAGTGATTGATATTATATCTCAGCAGAAAGCCCAGCACGAGCTCAAGATATTAATTCATTAATTCATTTGGCCAATATCGAGCCAAGCACTGTGCTAGGAACTGGGGGTAAACAGCAAACAAAACACAAACATCTGTGCTTTGTAAAGCAGAAGTTCTGCTTCAGGGAGGCATTGATCATTGGATTTTGTTAGAAAGCCAGAAAATGCTATGGGAAAAGTAAAGTAGAACAAGGAGATCAGTAGTTCTGACCAAGGAGATGAATACTTATTATTTATGAAACAACTGGGAATGGCAGTTTCTGAGTGATCATCGAATAGGTTTTCACCTGGAGATTCTACAAATTTGGCGTGTAGATCCCCCTGCATCAAAATGCCCTGGGGACCTGTGAAATCGGCAAGACCCTGCAGCCATCTGCTGAATGGGACCCTGCCCCAGGTCCCTGCCTCTCTACTGAGTCTGTATCCCTGGAGAGAGGCCTTGGGGAATCTGTGTAGCCCACAAACTTCCCTGGTAATTGTGAAGCCCCCTGAAGTTGAGGACCACTCTCTTAAGAATGCAAGTTTAAATTAGGATGCATGCTTTCAGTCCCAGGAAATGATCAAAATCGTCTAAAACTGGGTCCAATTAAAAGCGTGTTCACTCGTTCAAGTCTTGACACTGCCTGACTTTGAAACTTGCAAATGTTAACTTTGCAGCTGCTGCTGCTTAATTTTAGCTCTCAGAGAGAAACGCCCCAGTCTTCACAATAGGTTTCTGGTACCCTGGTTGGCAAACATCCTCTCCTACTTCCCCGCTCCATGCCAAGGGCCAGAGCTTCGTAACTTTGGAAACAGAATATAGCAGCATCCCCCTACCCGATTCCCTGGCCTCAGCAGTGAGCTGCCCTACTTTGCAAAACGAGAGTCTCTTACCTCATTAAGCCAAAGTGAAAATGAATTCCAAAAAGGTAATTTTCCTGTTAGCACCCCTTGTAAAGCCATCAGCAGCCTCATCCATAGTTAAAACATCTCTTTGTAAGCTTCATGGTTCTGTGGTCTGGGAGGGATGGGAAGTAAGGCTTACAAATGGTTATATCCTTTCCTGGTTTTCCATATTGTTTCTCTGATTATTTCTACGAGTGAGGAGAATCCCAGGAGAAAAGGAGAAGTATTTTGGAAGAGCTGAAGACCCTGTAGAGTGACTGAAAGTCCTAAAACAAATGCAGCCCCATGTTGCTTAGGAGTCCAGGCACCAGAAGATGTGGGATTTCTTGGGCAAAATCAAAGCCCTTTGTGCCTGTTATGGGCTGAATTGTGTCCCTCCAAATTCATATGTTGAAGCCCTAACCCTCAGTGCCTCTGAATGTGACTTATTTGGAGATGAAATCTATGAAGAGGCAATTAAGTTAAACAAGGGTTATAGAGGGGCCCCAATGCAATCTGATCAGCATATTTATAAGAGGGGCTTTCAACAGACAAAGAGACTCCAAGGATGCATGCATAGAGGAAAGGCTTTCTGCACGCCAAGGAGACACTCTGACCTTAGAAAAAAATCACATCTGCCAACACGTTCATCTCGGACTACTAGACTCCACCATTGTAAGGAAATACATTTCTGTCATTTAAGCCACCTACTCTGTGTGATTTTGTTATGCCCGTCCTAGCAAACTGATGGAATGCCTTCAAGAATAACTCAGGCTCGATGACAAAGCATTGCTAATGCCCCAGACACAGAGGCAGAGCTTCTTCTGGGTCATTTGAGTCAATTGAACATCCCTTTTTTGAGGTCCACGAAGCCCCATGACTGTCTGCACATGGCAGACCTAATGGGGTGCTCTCCAGCCCTGTTACGCCCTTTTTGGTCCCAGCCTCCTGCTGAGCTGCCAGTGGACCATTTAAGCCCACCCCCTGGGCACAGCTGATTGGTCCAAAAGTGGCCATCTGATTCAAGCTCGGCCAATCAGATTTTTACGTGCAAGAATCAGCCACAAGAATGTGAAATTCACATGGAGATGGGAGACCTCATGGCCCAGACAGGCAAATTAACCATTACCCTGCCTTGATTTCGGGTCCTACCCATAGTTTCCTTGATGCTATTCCTACCCTTAGTTTCCAGGAGATGCTATTCCTACCCTTAGTTTCCAGGAGATGCTTCCAAATACTTTATTTTCCATAAATCTGTCTCTTGGTCTAAGCTAGTTTTTTAGTATTATTTAATAACAACAGCTAAAATGTAGCCAGGCACCGTGCTAAAAGTTTTACATGTGTCATTATACTTGATTCTCACAAATCCCATGGAGTAGTTTCCATTATTATTTCCGTTTATAAATGGAAACTGAAGTTCACAAAGGTTACATAACTAAAGTTGAAAACTGTATTAGTTTGCTCTTGCACTGTTTTAAAGAAATACCTGACACTGGGTAATTTATTAAGAAAAGAAGTTTAATTGTCTCGTGGTTCCACAGGCTGTACAGGAAGCATGACTGGGGAGACCTTGAGAAACTTACAATTTTGATGGAAGTTGAAGGGAAGCAGATATGTCTTCACATAGCCAGAGCAGGAGGAGAGGAGAAAGGGGAAGGGACTACCCACTTTTAATCAACCAGATCTCACGATACTCACTCCCTATGAGGAGAATAGCACCAAAGGGGAAATCTGCCCCCACGATCACCTCCCACCAGGCTCCACCTCCAACACCGGGGATTACAATTTGACATGAGATTTGGGTGGGGACACAGACCTGAACCATATCAAAAACTGAGGTCCACAAAACTTACATAATTTATTCAAGTTTACTGTCTTAGTCTGTTTGGGCTGTTACAACAAAATAACATTAACTAGTTAGCTTATAAACAATAGAAATTCATTTCTCAGTTCTGGCAGCTGTGAAGTCCAAGATCAAGACAGATGTGGTGTCTGATGAGTGCCTTGTTGCTGTGTCCTCACATGGTACAAGGGAACAATGAACTCTCTGAGGCTTCTTTTGAAAGGACATTGATGTCATTCATAGGACTCCACCCTGATGATCTAATTATCTCCCAGAGGCCACACCTTCAAATACCATCACTTTCAGGGTTGCAATTTCAACATACTCATTTTGGGAGGATATAAACATTAGTCCATTGCAATTACATAACCAGTAAGTAGAAGAACCAGGATGCAAACTCAGCGAATCTAACCTTGGTCTCCTTCTTTTAACTGCTATGCTAAGCTCTTTTAAATTCTCTTTATTTCTGGAATTTTCTAGAATAAAAATTATAAATTGGTTTATCCCCTCTTGCTTTTTTAGATGACTTTAAAAAATTATTTTATTAAAAAAAAAGTTTTTTTGAGACGGAGTCTCACTCTGTCACCCAGGCTGGAGTGTAATGGTGTGATCTCCGTTCACTGCAACCTCCGCCTCCCAGGTTTGAGCAATTCTCCTGCCTAAGTCTCCTGAGTAGCTGGGAGTGCAGGTGCATTTGCCACCATGCCAGGCTAATTTTTGTATTTTTAGTAGAGATGGAGTTTCACCATGTTGGCCAGGCTGGCCTCGAACTTCTGATCTCAGGTGATCTGCCTGCCACGGCCTCCCAAAGTGCTGGGATTACAGGTATGAGCCACTTTGTCCAGCCTACTTTTTTTCTGAAATGAGAAATCCTGTGGACACAGCAGACAAGGAGTATCATTTAAGGATGTTAAAAGAGCACTGTTTCAGTAGTGATGTGGAGAGGAAAAGTTGCAAAAGCAAACTCTGTAAGTTGGAGCCTGCTAAAAATTACTCCGTTGTCTGTGTACTCAAGCCTGGCTGACTACTTGGTCCAATTCAGTTGTTTTCTTCTTCTCAGAACAGAAATATTCTTCAGATGGCAAAGCACAAATACCCATGCTGGGTGGTTCTGTCCAATTAAGTTTAAGTCAACTTCTGTATGTGAAAGGCCTATTCGGTATCAGGCACCAAACTCTGAGACTCTGGAGGTGATGTGGCTCTAGGAAAAAGGGGAGAGAGGGAGGTAAACCCACACATAACCATGGAGCATTTTTGGCCTGCTATATAACTTACATGGACTCCTCTGGAGAGGGTAAGCCTGGAATTGAACATTGGTTATTTAATCTGTTTGGCTTGGCTTGGCCCAGCTCAGGAAGTCTTGCTAAATTCGTTCATCACTAGATGGTTGTCATATATCTCATATGCTTTGGGCTTTGTATCAGTCACCAAATGCTAGAGAAGTGCTGTGTAACAAATGACCTCAAAACTTCATAATTATTATGTTCTCTTGAATTGTGTATCAGCTGAAAATAGGCTGATCTTGGCTAGACTCATTCATGTATCTGCAGGTCAGGTGGAGGTAGAAGGATTTAAATGGGACTTGGCTGGGTGGTTTGTTTCACGTCTGTCTTCTTTTCAATTCTGGGACTAGTGGGCTAGCCCAGGCATGTTCTTCTTAGGGTAATGGCAGAGTACAGTCAAACTCTTTGAGCCTTTGCAAACATTATACTTACTGACGTTACATTGGCCAAAGCCAGTCACATGGCCAAACAAAAATAAAAGGGTGGAGAAATAGGGCTCACCTCTTTAGTGAAGGAAACTACAAAGTCACATGGCCGGAGGGTATGGCTGCAGGATGCAGTGAAGAGGTGGAGACCATTCCTGTAATTCTCCATGGGCTCTCAGCAGCTCAGGTGATGGCCTTGGAGAAGTCATTGATGAAACAGCCACCTGGTGGGAGGGGCTTTTGACTCATGGCAGGTGACCATGCCCACCCTGGGCACCAACCCCTGTGTTCCAATGGGGTCTGCACGTTCTTCCCTCCCATCAAAAACCCTCTCTACCCTTCAGGTGAGACCTGCTCCTTAATCCCATAGTGTCAAGTCCCAAGACAGGAGGGGTTTTCGAATCTGGACCTATTTCTAGGTCTCTCATTGTAAAATAAAGCCTAAAAGTAGGCCCACATCAGGGCCAGCTTTAATCAAAATGAATTGGGAACAACGTATCTTTTGGGTTTCTTGTTTTCCTTCTTATGTCTCAGACTTTCGCAAATCTTCTCTAACTTTCTCCTTGGCTTCTCTTGAAGAAAACCACTAAGAGTGGTTTTATTTTTGTTTCATTTATTTAACACCTAATGATAACACTTAGCTTTTTACCCACCCAGAGGCATTTGCCTCAAAGGAAACTTTATTTTATTTTTTGAGACAGTCTCCCTCTGTCACCCAGGCTGGAGTGCAGTGGTGTGATCTCGACTCACTGCAACCTCCGCTTCCTGGGTTGCAGCATTTTTCTTGCCTCCTGAATACCTGGAATTACAGGCACATGCCACCATGCTCAGCCAATTTTTTGTATTTTTGGTAGGGGTGGGGTTTCACCATGTTGTCCAGGCTGATCTTAAACTTCTGGCCTCATGTGATCTGCCTGCCTCGGCCTCCCAAAGTGCTGGGATTACAGGCCTAAGTCACTGCACCTGGCCAAGGGGACTTTTAAAAGTCAGAGAACCTTTTAAGATTCAAAGAAATATATACATATTATAATTATATATCATATATTTATATTTATATATATGTGTGTGAATGTGTGCATTTTATTTTCATTTTTCACTCCTCTATATCATTTGAATTTTTATTACCATGTGTGGATATTAGTTTTGTAACAAGAGAAATCAAAGAAAATACAAGGGCAGTTTTATATATTTAACATGTAATACACATTATTAAATATACTTTATATATAGAAATAAACCAGCCCTATTATTTTCTGTTCCCAAGTCACCAGGTAGGGACAAGTTATCTTTCATTAAAAACTACAATAGAGGCTGGGCGCAGTGGCTCACACCTGTAATCCAAGCACTTTGGGAGGCCAAGGTGGCAGATCACCTAAGGTCAGGAGTTTGAGACCAGCCCGACCAATATGGTGAAACCCCGTCTCTACTAAAAATACAAAAAAATTAGCCAGGCATGGTGGCAGGCACCAGTAGTCCCAGCTACTCAGGAGGCTGAGGCAGGAGAGTCGCTTGAACCCAGGAGGTGGAGGTTGCAGTGAGCCGAGATCATGCCACTGCATTCCAGCCTGGGTAACAGAGCAAGACTCCATCTCAAAAAACAAACAAACAAAAAAACCAAACTACACTAAAAAGATAACATTGATCATTAAATGCAGGACCTGGCAAACCATGGTCTGTGATTTAAATTTTGTTCAAAGTCTGCTTTTGTAAATGAGGTTTTATTGGAACATGGTCATGCCCATTTATTTGCATATTGTGTGTCTGCTTTCACTTTTAGGAGACAATGGCAGAGCTGAGTAATTGAGACAGAAACTGTCAGGTCTGAAAAGCTGAAAATATTTTCTACCTGGCCCTTTATAGTAAGAGTTTACAGATCCCCCGATTATATACACAATGAAAAAGCTGCTCCTCACACAGTTGGCCCCTTCTCTGCTTCCCTGTGGTTTGGTTTGAAGCACAGCAAATGTAGAAGTTCTACAGGGCCCTAACTTCTCTCCTGGAGGCAAGTGCTTCAGTGTACAGTCATATGTCGCATAATGATGGGGATGAGTTCTGGGAATTGCATAGTAGGGTGATTTTGTCAATGAAGGAACATCACAGGGTGCCCTTATACAAACCTAGATGGAATAGCCTGCTACACACCTAGGCTATGTTATGGTATACTTATCACTCCTAGGCTACAAACCTGTACAGCATGTTACTGTATTGAATCTGGTAGGCAATTGTAACACAGTGGTGTTTGTGTATCAAAAAGTATCTCAACATAGAAAAGGTACAGTAAAAATATGGCATTATAGTCTTATGGAACACCATTGCATGTGCATTCCAGAGATGTCTGAAAGAGCATTATGCAGTACATGACTTTGTAAGAGTTAAAGACAGAGGAATGGAACACAAAAAGTGGCTCAACAGTCAGAGACGGGTTTATTTTGGTGAATAAACCTGAGAGGGGCTCCTGGCTGATTTTTTTTTTTTTTTTTTTTTTTGTTAGGGAGCACTCTTTCTTACAGACTAAGAGTATTTAAGGTTTTAGGGTGAGAGCTTATCACAGGCTTGGAATGTTTGTGTGGAGGAGAAGTTTATTGTGGAGTTGGAATGTCTCTGGTCAGAGGGGAGGTTATCTTAGGGCTGACATCTCTCTGGCCAGAGGGGAGGTTATCTCAGGTCTGGTATGTCTCTGGTCAGGAAGGGGTTTGGAATGTTTCTGGTTGGAGATGTCATTTGTGGTTTATGGTCATGCTGATGTTAGCCATTAGGCTGATGCCCTTTGGGTTGGATTTAGGCAGTTTTTGATTAAGGGGAACCTTAAAATGGTAGTGCTTATCCAAGATGGCTATTCTCCTGCTCTATCAGACTGTGTGGAGTTCTCTTCTCTCCGGGGTTGTCTCAGGTCCAGAGCTTTTCAGAGGAGGCAAGAGATGGCTGGGTCTTGCTCATTTTTGGGGAATTCTAGTAAATAAAGGAAGATGAAGAAGGAACAGAAGGAATAGGAGAAGAAAAGAGGAGGAGGAATAATACTGAACAGGATTTTAAAAAGCTTGGTATATTTTTCAAGTGTGTGCTTGACGATTTAAACTTTTAGGATGTTCACATGTGCACATATGTAATAAATACAAAACAATTGTTTTCTTTATAATTATAGGATTCATAGGAATAAGTGTACCATGGGCAATGTGGTACACTGTCCACTGTCCACAGTGTACCATGGGCAATGTGGTACACTGCCCAATGTTAAAGATGGCCAACCGTGGTCATTGTCCTTAAGGTTAAGGTTGGAGAATGACCATAGTTGACCATGTTTAAGCTTGGACACATCCTTAAACTTGAACACTTAGCCTGTTTCCTGTTTTATTTTTGCTATTATCAGTGAGGCTGTAATGAATAGCATGGAAAGAATAGTTTTGTTCACTTGTTTGAATCTTCCTGTAGTATAGGCTCCAAGTGGACTTATTTTTCTAGGCCAAAGTGTATGTACAATTTCAATTTTGATTAACATCACCAAAGCGATTCCAAAAAAAGTTGTTTCCATTTCTGTGCTCACTGGCAGTGTGTTTGTGGTGCCTCTTCCTTCACAACGTTGCCAAGACTGGATATTATAAATTTCTTATCTCTGGCTGTTTTTCTTCTGAATTGCCAGTTCACCTCTTTTGCAATTTTAAAAACTAGATTCTTTATCATTTTTCTTACTGATTCAAAGGAATTCATGATACATCACAGAGATTAGCCTTTTGGTTCATTCATTGCATAAAGAATTTATTGAAAGGGTTGGATGGAGCGTTAGGCTTGCTGGTGTGGGACAGAGGTGAAGATCTGGAGGTTCCTGAACCTTCCAGGAGTTCAGATTCAAAAGGGAGAAAGGTGGGGGCTGGAGTTTTTCCTGTCATCAGGGGGATTGGTGGGCATTGGTTTTGCTATCTCCTTCCATTTCTCCATTGCACATGAGAGACCAGATTAGTAGATAAAACAGAAAGGTATTAAAGTTGGTTTTTTGTGTGCAGAGTTTTCCCCGTCATCAGGGTGATTGGGGGACTTTGATTGACTTTGCTATGTCCTTCCTCTTCTCCATTGTATATGAGCGACCATCTTAGGAGATAAAACAGAAGGGTATTAATGTTGTTTTTTTGTGTGTGGAGTGGCGGGGTGTGGGGGTAGGAAGGATTTCTCCCAGTAGATCATAAGCTTGCTGAGGGCAGAGACTGCACTTGTCCCATGACTGTATCTTCAGGAGCCAGCATAACCACCTGGTACCTCGTGGGTGTTCAGTAAATATTTGTTGTGTGCATGAATTAATGGATCCTATCAAAATAGGTTCTCAGACTGTTGACTCTTTGGGGGTGGTGATCATGGTGATGGTAGTTATACCTGCCATATGTGGACTCTGTCTGTGAGCCAGGTACTGGGCTGGGCATTTCTTGTTTCCTTTAATCCTCCCAATCAGTCTGGGATGTAGGAATTATTAGCCCCATTCAGTAGGTGAGAAAACGGAGGCTCAGAGAGGTTAAGTGACTTCCTCAAGGTACCATAGCAAGGAATTAACCTCTAGGAGGTGTGACTGTAGAGTCTGGACTCCAAATCATTGTGCGTTTTTGGCTTGGAGTTCATCTGTCTTTCAAGATGCAGAATGTTCCCAAGCCAAAGGGCTAGTGGACAGAAAGCTGGGTCTGCTGCTCTCTGTCAAAGGGGGATGACACTGAGACCCTAGAAATGGGCACATACTAGGGAGGCTGGTTCATTTCCTGTGCACTTCCTTTGCTTGTAGTGGTCAAGGGCACATGTTCTCAATTCAGACAGGCTGTTCCTTATGATCTGTGTGACACTGGGCAAGTGTCTGAGTTCCCACTATCCTCATCTGTAAAACACGGGTAATGCTAGAGTCTCCTTACAGGACTTCCCTTGCCGAGGATTGAACGAGATCATGCATGGGGTTGCCGATCCTTCTCCAGGCTCAGAATTGTCTGCGTGTGGTTGAGCTGCCCTAGGTATGGTCAGGCCTGTGGACAATTTGACCCCTGGTCCCTGTATCCTCTGGAGTAGGTGCTGGGGCAGGAGAACCTCTTGGCGTCCTCTCTGAAGCAGGGTGTGCTTGGCTGCCCTTGGAGATAGGTAGTGATGGCCCATTCATGAAGCTGAAAGAAGACAGTGGTCCTTCTACAGGGTTTAGTTGTCTTTAGATGCCTACGGGGCTTGGAGGAACTCCCCTTCCTGCCCCCCTCCTTATGGCGTGAGCTCCTGGGCTAGCTTTGCCTTCAGCTCACAACTCTCAGGTGGACTTTAAAGGGTGCTCATGGCTTTTTGAAAGACTTCTTTATCCTTTCAGATGCCAGAGCTAATGGAGTTGTAGGTTCCTCTCCCACTGGGGACACATAAGCTACCTTCTATTCTGCTACTGGCTGCGTCTGACAGCCCTAAGTACCTTCCTTGCTAGAGCTCAGAGATTTAAGAGGTGCCAATTAATTGCTTTCCAAGCTCCTCTGGAGAATGGCAGCTGGACTCTTGGTATTTACTCTCTAAGTGGGTGAGGAGCAGAGGCGAGCTCTGCGGAGCGGAAGAGATGGTTGGCTGGGGACGGCTGCTTCAAGCAGTCTGGGGTTTAGACAGAGCAGATGGCTCAGGTGACAAAAGAACCTCCCCCTCACTGTGGTTTTGGCTTTCTGGGGCCATCGACTGGGCTTGTGAGAAACTCTCCTTTTATCACACAGGATGGTGGCCTACTGGGATGTGTATAAGGCATTTTTGATTTTGTAAAAAGTGTACAAGTGAGTTTTCCGATAGACCACTCTCCTCTCTTGGTGGGTATTAGTGAGTGCATAGGTCAAATATAACTAGTTCCTTCTGATTTCATACTTTATATTCAGACAAGGTGATTTGCTTAGTGTGTGAATCAGTTTATAGACCCTCTAAAATATTTTTTGCCTAAGTAAATTGCAGAAATTCGAAATTGTCCCTTGTCAGACTACGTAACCTAATATTACTGTCAGTTTTCTCGTATTCCTACTTCCTAGAACAATATACGGCATAAAATAGATGCTCATAAGTATTTTTAAAATAAATATTGTTGAATGTCTGGTTTGGAAACTGTGATGTCTTACCTCTAGGTATGTAAGACCACAAAATGAATTGGTGATGAAAGTCTGGAAGAGGTGAATCCTCATTCAAGCTCCTGAGGTCTGTGCCTGTACTAATAGTTGAGAAACAGTTGTGGCCATTGACTGAAGGTAGAACCTCTGAGAGGGCAAGGAAGGAACTGGACTTTTGGAATATAAATTAATGTATTGCTTGAGCCCAGGAGTTCAAGACCATACTGGGTAACACGGTGAGACCCCATCTCTACAAAAAATTAAAAAATTAGCCGGACATAATGATGCATGCCTGTAGTCCCAGCTACTTGGAAAGCTGAGGTGGGAGGATTGCTCGAGCCCAGGAGGTTGAGGCTGCAGTGAACTATGATTGCACCACTGCACTGCAGCCTGGTCAACAAAGTGAGTCCTTGTCTCTAAAAAGAAAAAGAAAATAATTGATAGCTTCCTTCTAAGGATAGAGGGTGATCCCAGGCAGAGAGGCTTTTGAGATGCTGCTGCTGAGTACTGTGGTTGTTACTGAGCCTTATCAAGGCACCTGCTAGGCCACAGATTATCTTCTAGGAGAACAGGATCTCATATGGATGCCTTAGGAGCCATATTTTTATTCCATGACCTCAGAATCTTGGCCATAGCTGATTGAGCCAGAGATGGACACATGATCAAGCTGGACCAGTCAGATTCCCTCTCCTGGGACTTTATAATTGGGAAGTAGAGATGCTTGTTAATCTTTGCTGTTGCCTGTGTATGGGAACTTGGGAGCTGTGAGTTGGCCATTTCTTGCCAAGGGGAAGCAGGACAGCTGGTTTGCAGAAAGAAGATGAAGAAGACCTGGAGAGAGAATCAGAAACTAGGGCCGTCTGATGACCAGAGATCCTGAAGGTAACCTTGTTGACAGATTTCCAGCTTTATCTTCCAGTTCCTCTTGTTTTTTATGACTGAACAATATACATTTATTATTAAGGAAAATGCATAAATGAGTCAATTTTAAGGTTAGAAAAATTTTTTTAGGCAGGATCTCTTTATCACTCAGCCAGGATCTATCACCCAGGCTGGAGTGTGGTGGTGTGATCATAGCTCACTCGAGCCTCCACTTCCTGGCCTCAAGCAATCCCCAGTTCAGCCTCCTGAGTAGTGGGGACTACAGGTGGATGCTACCACACCTGCCTATTTTTTTATATAGATAGGGGTTTTACTATGTTGCCCAGGCTGGTCCTGGCCTCAAGCATTCCTCCTGCTTTTTTTCTTTTTATATTGACAAGATTGTATTTATGGTGTACATCATGATGTTTTGAAAAATATATACATTGTGGAATGACTAAATGAAGTCAGTTCCACATATTCATTACCTCACATATTTTTTTTTTTATGGCAAGAGCACAAAATCTCTCAATAATTTTCAGGTACACATTATATTATTAACTACACTTACCATGATACACAATAGATGTCTTGAACTCATTCCTCCTGTATAGCTGAAATGCTGTGTCCTTTGACCAACATCTCCCCAGTCTCCACAACCTCCCAGCCTCTGGTAACCACTGTCTTACTCTCTATTTTTGCAAGTTTGACTTCCTTAGATTCCACATATCCATGATACTCCAGTTTCCCTGAGGTCTCTCTGCCCCACTGCCCCTCGGTTGCCTGGGATATGATTGTACTGTTATAGTAACATGCTAATTTAAACTAGTTCAGTGGGTTTCTGTCACTTTCAACCAAACTGGCCTTAACAAAGGCAATGGTCCTTATGAGACCAAACTCATGTTTATGGTGAAGAATTTAGATTTTGCCAAAAGCTAGAACCAGCTTTTTCTGTTTTTTTTTTTTTTTTTTTTTTTTTTTTTTTAATGGCGTCTTGCTGTGTCACTCAGGCTGGAGTGCAGTGTCACAATCTTGGCTCATTGCAACCTCCACCTCTCGGTTTCAAGTGGTTCTCCTTCCTCAGCTTCCTGAGTAGCTAGGGTTACAGGTACGTGCCGCCACACCCAGCTGATTTTTGTATTTTTAGTAGAGATGGAGTTTCACCGTGTTGTCCAGGCTGGTCTTGAACTCCTGACCTCAGGTGATCTACCTGCCTCAAGTCCTCAGAGAAAAGTAGGTGGAGTGAGTGGGTCGGGGGTGAGCACAAGCCTTCCAGCATGTAGACTGAAGTGCAGCCAAGGATTCTTGGCAGCCAGGTGGGAGAGCTTTCCCAGCCTGGGGACTGAGCAGGAGCCATAGAACCCAGGTTGGCAGCAGAGGTCATGGGAGGCCCATACCCAAAGCTCGGGTGCTTTGGGAGTCCCATCAGACTGACGCATGATGCCACCTTGACATTCCAAGCTGTTGAGGAATGAGGTGGACAAATGTAAGTGGTTTGTTCCCCCAGTCAGCAGCACCAGCAAAATCAGTGTGGGACCAGATTTGAATTTCCTTAACATAAGTAATCTGAGCTTTATAATTCATCCATTTCTTTTTTCCTGGCATTTTGTTGTAAGTGAAATTCTTCAGCAAAAGTCCAACTTGCTTAAGGCTGAATTATGACAAAAGGCAATTGCTTACATCTGGGGCTTTTGTTCTTGTTTGTCCCTAAACCCAGAGCACAGTGTGCTGGCTGCATTAGTGGACTGTCCTCTGCCTATTAAGACCACACATTAAAAACTGGGGAGAGGGGAGGAATTTGGACCACGTTTGTGGTTCTCAGAGCTATTTCCTCATATTAAGTTAGTATATTTGTGCCAAAATGATATTGCTCTAAGTATAAAATTGTATGATTAGTTGAGGTCTTCTGGAAAACTGTTGGGAGGATTCTGAGACTTGCTTAGCAAGAGACAGTTCTATGATCTGTCAGGGATTGCTGCCATGGGCACATATTGGGAGTGATGGCATGTGTCATTCCTGAAGTAGGAGGAGAGAAGTTTTTGGTAACAGTTAACGAACACATTCATGGAGCATTTAGTTTTTGGATGGAACTGGGCTTAGTGTTTTGAGGCTTTTAGGAAATGAACTGGCTTTTGCTGGTAGGAAACTTCCAGTGAAGTTAATATAAATCAAGGCGTATAGACATGGAGCAGCGGCTAATAATTTAAAGTAGCAAGTAATCAATTCATTTATAGAGTGTTTGCCATATGCCAAGCACTGTCCAAAATGCCGGAGACACCGTGATGAATACATTAAGACAGATCAATTTCCTATTCTTGCATGGGAGACAAAATGGTAAACAAGCACAACAGACAAGTCCTCTAGTTCCAGACAGTGATGAGGACTCAGGAGAGAAAGACAGCTGGGTGAGTGGGAGGAGAGTGAGGGACTGTGTGGCTACTGTAGAAAAGGGGTTCGGGGAAGTCTTCCTCAAAAAGATGACATTTAAGCAGAGACCTGTGTGATATGAGGGAGCTGAATAACCCCGATAACTGCGGACATCTAGGAAGAAGAGTGTTCTAGGCAGAGAGAATAGCCAGTGCAGAAGCCTCGAGGCAGGAAGAAGCTTGGTGCATTTGCAGGAGAACAAGGATGCCAGCAGGGCTGGTGCAGGATGAGTAAGGGGGGAGTAGGAGGAGAGGAGGCTGGAGAGGGTAGCAGGGACCAGATTGTGCAGGACATTTTAGCTCATGGTGAGAAGTTCAGATTTTGCTTTAAACCTGATGGAAGACCACTGGAAAATTTGGGGGTAGGGAATGGCATGATCTGATTTATACTAAGTAATACTGGATCCTGTTTGAAGAATAGGTTGGTGAGAGGCAAGAGAGAAACAGGGAACCCATTTGGCCCAATTACACTAGTCCAGGATAGAGATCATGGTGGCAAGAACGTCATGGCTGTAATGGAGTTCGCAAAAAGTGATTGGATTGAGGATATCTTTAGAGTTGGAGCTGACAGGGCTTGGGGATGGACTGGATGTGGGGTGGGGAAAGAAACTGAGATATTCCCTGAGTTTTAAAATTTGAGCCATGGCCCAGCTTCATAGACACACAACTTGAGCAGTGACTAAGAAACCCTTGTCTAGAACGGTCCTAAACTTGGTTTAATGTTCTGCTTTTCCCATCTTGAAATTATGATCCATCTTGGGGTGAGGGCCGCTTCCTTTTGCACTAGGTGCATGCATTGTACAGCTGGCTGAGCCAGTGGGTGGTTGGTGGCCCCTTTTGTGGGGATGGAGGACACTGGAAGAGAAACACTATATGGAAGGGAACATGGAGTTCTCTTTGGACCATGTTAAGTTTGAGGGACGAGTTGGGCACCCCAGCAGAGCTGCTGCGTGAGTCACCCGGTAGAGTGTTCAGACGGGGAAGCCTCCCTGGGGGGTACATTCTGAAAGAGGTGGGAGTTGGATCACCCTTTTGGGGAGAGAACATGTCAAGTTCATTCCCCTCCTTCTGCATGGAAAAAAGAGTCAGTGGCGGGACAATGCTGGTAATTCCTTTAGTGTAGTTTTTGTCTAAATTTTTATTTCAGAGTTTGCGGCAGATCGTACCTGTTGACTTATTGGGGAGGCATAATTTTCCACCTTCTAATTGCTTTGCATATATGTTCGCTTTCTTCTCACACAGTTGTTTTGCTCTTACCTTTCAGCCTAGGGTGACCACCAGTTCCAAAGGTGGCCTCTGCAGCCATCTGTTGAGATTTGAGGTGACCGAGCAACTCTAGTTTTAGAAACTTGAACCCATCATTTTACAAGTGATTCCAGGGGACTCCGTTGGAGGCAAAGAGCTGAGAAAGCGTTGGGGGACTGCAGAGCAGGGTCCTGCAGGGAGTGGGGCTTGGTGAATAATGCCTCAGTCTCTAGGTACAGAGGGCTTAGACTCTATTTCTTTCTGCTCTGTGACCCTGGGAATGTCATCTAATCTCCATGGACCTTAGTAAAATGAGGATAATAATATTTTCTGTTTCCCAAAGTTCCTGCAAGGTAGAAATAGGGCAATTCATGTAGAACCTTTAGCTCAGGCCATGAAACAGGGTAAGGACTCAAAAATGCTAAGTGCTGCAACTACCACTGAGAACAGCTCTCCCTTCTGTGCTGGGGAAGGAGAGCTGGTCTTAGACTGCATTGTGAAGGAAGCCTCAAGCAGTCTCCTATCTGTACCCCAAAGCTCATTTCACCTTTCGGCTGTGTTGGTGCATATCCACACCCTCATTAGGATTGGTATTGCAATAGTCAGCAAAACCAGATGCTTACCTAGTTTTTCTTATTATGGACATGTGACAGTTTCTCCAGCATCTATTTCCCTATTGTACAGCAGAGCTGTGCATTCGTGTGGTACAGGGAGAAGATGAGTTCTGATTAGACCTAAGCTGTCTGGGTAATTTCTGTTCTTTTACTCCTGTGATTGTTTCAGGGCCGCGCATACCACCCAAGACTAAGTCAGTCGCATTCCATGACCACAGTAATCAATAAGGAGTGGTCATACAACCTAGCATGGTTTGATTAGAGTAAGGCTCAGGACTTTTGTTCTTTGCCTGGTAGACATCAGTAAGGAAGCATGTGACCATTGTTGCTTTCAACATTCATTGGCTACTCAAGACGGGAGACAGAGTGTTTGGTGACATTGTTGCTTGATCAAACCATACCTAAAGTCCTACTTCGGTACTTTTCAGTTAAGTCATTCAATTTCCTTTAAAACTTTCACTTCTTTGAGGTTTTAACAATTATTTTCATTCAGTAGAGTCCCTCTGAGACAAATACACTCTGGGTGCCAGTTCTTCAAATGAATAGTGAAATAAGGTTGACCTGGTGACTGTGTCCATATGTAGCAATATCAGGAGGTTTATTTGATTCAGAGCTTTTTGAATATGGCAAAAGGGTTATTTGATGATGATGGCACCCATATTCTGGAGTGATAACCTTTATATATTACTAAATATTTCACTTACGAGCTCTTATTTTTACTGTATGTATACTATGCAGTGGATTCCTGGTATAAATGTGTGCTTGTGTCTCTTTCAGGACATGGTAAGAACGTTTGGCTGTGTGTAACCAAGAGACTAGTCTTTCTTTGGGTCTAAGCTGGGGTGTTCTGCTTATACCTCTTATACTTGTCTGTGCTGGGGTGGGGTGCAAATGTTTATATCAGAATCCTATTGCTGTTTTCAGAGAAATAAAGGTATCTACATCAGTAGTGGGTTTAAACATTTGCCTTCAGAACTGAGTCTTTACCTTTGGTATTTCTGTGGAAGTTTTTTCCCTGAATGCACTCTGCAAATGTCTGCCGCTGTTGAGCTGTTGGCTTCTTGCCCTAGGTTTGGGTTCTCTCCCACGTCCTGTAGCTCCCTCTCTCTTGCTAAACCATGTGGTCCCAGTCCTTTGGTCAGCTGCCTCTTTCTATATCAGCTGTGTCATTGGTAGGGACTGTAAGTTTCCCTCTGTTTTGCTTTAAAAACAACCTGATTGGGGACCAAGCTAAAAAGGTAATCCTTCCTTGGGTAAAATCGTGGCACACCCAGTTGAATTACACTCACTGGATGCTTCTTATTTTGTTCCCCCTTAACTACCCCACCTCCCTCTCCAATTCAAAACTTTCCAGTTCAATGCCCTCTGATACTTGCTTTCCCTTTAGGTTTACAGATTTCATACCCAAAAGGCCATTTTCCCTCTTGGGATTTTTTTTTTTTCCCTCCGGCTGTGAGGACATCCTGACAGTAGTTTTTGCCAGGGGAAATCTGGCTGGAATTCTCAACTTCAACATAAATTTCATCTGCATTCCAAATTATATCCATCAATATTTGATACATTTTTTTTGTTGGAAAAAATATAACTTCATGAAAAAAGTAAAGAATTACCCAACGTTATTTAAAGTGCCTATGCACAGCACGTGCTTTGAGAAAATAGGAGGGTCACTGCAGGTCATTTCAGCTCTCATCATGGATGATCTGATGAGGCATGTTGATATCAATAACTCCAAATTCATGTTTTTGCCTCAATCTATATACATAAGACATCCAGGTCCCACCTTGTAAAATTCTTCTTTCCTGCAGTGTCTGGGTTTTGCAAATGCCTGTTCACCTCCCTGCCCTTTGCAGGCACCACGTGGCATCTGTCTAGTTCTTCTGCTTCTGTCCTCCCCCTTTTGTCAAGGATCCTCAAAGTGTTGGAGCCCATCATGGAGACATTGTTGTTCATCCCCAGGGGGCTGCTTTGACGCTCTGTGAACTACCCATCCTTGAAGCGAGAGGCAGGACTGTGTTCTGTTCTGGGTGGAAGCCAGTCTCTTCCTTAGTTCTCATTGTGCTTTGTGGCCCAAGCTGCACAGCAGCCCCAGGGGCCTCAAGTCTCAGCATGTCCAAGTCAGGCCAAGGGGCCCGTTGGGAAACAGGTGCTGTGCCCTCAAAAACCCTATTCCCCTTTTCCCTTCCTCTCTATTGTGCCCCTCAAAACAAGGTAACACAAAACACTCCATTCAAACCCAACTAAAGCCCTCGTGCATGCCCACCCATACAGACATGTGACCGGAGAGATCAGGTGCCGTCCACTTGCATCAGCAGTCAAACTGAGCTGCAGGCAGTTCTTAGCAGCCTCCAAACCCTGGGGCACTGCTGTGGGTGCTGGCTCCATTTGGCTCCCTACCTCTCAACTGAGGATCTCTGTTCATGTGAAACAGTAGCAGTAAGAAGATTTAATTACTGAGTCTGCATTCGGCCGTGCTCATTGGGCTTCCTAAACACCCAGGAGCGACTTGCTCAGCAGAAGCCTTCTCTTTCCAATGCATGGGAGAGAGTGGTGGCACCTGACGGGTTAAGACACATAACACCACCCCTTCCCAGCTTCCAGGTTTTCATTTTAACAAGGAACCTTCTGTACATAATGCCTGGACTTAAAGCAATGATGCCGATGGCCCGTTAGTGGGCTGGTGGGGAGATATTTTAGGATAGGTTGACCCTCCAGAAGCACCCCAACCGGATTGTGTGGAAGAAACTCCGCTAATTATGCCCCTAGGAATCTACCAGGGAAACGTACTTCCCCCAGGCTTGTGGAATAACATGGTGTGGGGGATTGTCAACAATCCCTTTCAGGATCTGTGCTGAGAGTTGGAACCTGAGAGGCTCTTTGCTTTCCAGCAGCCCACTACTTGGTGAAGGAGATAGACAAGCGCACAGAGAAGTATGGCAGCTCCATCACCTCTGTGGAGCTCCTGGGCTCTGGAGGCAGAGGGGAGTTCAAATCCTGCAGCGGACACTTAGTATGTGTGTGATGTTGTGCAAATCCACCTCTCCAGTCTCGGTATGCCCAGCTATAAGACAGGGAATAAAAAAGTCTTCTAGAGCTGTGGTGAGAATGACTGAGCACTTGCCTGGCACATCTTCAGCACTCAGAAAATGTCAGATTTAAATCATCATCATCGTTATATAAATTGTCAGGAGAGGGAAAACGGGAGAACAATTAATGAACAGAAAACTACAGAGAAGTTATGATGTTTGAACCACGTCTCAAGGGATGCATGAGATTTCACGGGATGAAAGAGGAGAGAGTGCTTTGCAGAGAGAGAGAACTGCAAGAGCAAAAGGCTGAAAAGTAGGACCTCTATGTCACCCTTCATCTGGGGCTCCCAGTTGGCCCTTGCATTTGTCATTTGCTTTTTCCTGTGTGCACGTCTTGTCTTCTCCCCTCCTGGGAGTTTTCTATGCAATACAGAAGTGTGGAACATGCTGTGGGAGTGGAGTGAGATCAAACAGCTTTGCTGTGTTCTAAGGCATGACCTTCACTGATGGAAGGATGTAACAGTTAAGAGCATGGCCTCTGGAACTGAGTAGTCTCAGCCCAGTCCCAGCTCTCTAGTCAAGTGATTCAGTCTTTGTGCTCTTCAGGGTTCCCACCTGCAAAGTGAGGATGATAACAGCACCTCCCTCAAGAGCTGGTGTGAGGCTTAAATAACTGACGTATGTTCAGCATTCAGAGTGGACCCTGGCGTGTGGTAAGTGCCCTGTAACTGTTCGCTGGTATCTGGCTTTTGCACTGGCTGCTCTGTCTGCCTAGAAACTTTTTTTGGCTTAGAAACCTACTTGGCTTGTTCCTGACTTCATCCAGGCCTTTCCTCAGGGACACCTTTTCAGCAAGACTTTATCTGGCTGCCCTATTGACAGTCCCAATCTTTTCCATCCACCTTCTGGCACCTGTTATCTCCGCTTCCTGTTTCATATTTCTTCATAGTATTTCTCATCACCTTATATGCTGAATGTTTTCCTTATTTATTATTGCGTGTCTCTTCCAACCAGAATATGAGCTTCTTAGAGACAGGGATTTTTGCGTGTATGTTCAGTGCTGTATATGTGCATGTGGCAGAGTGTCTTACATATAGTAGTTGCTCGACAAATACTTGAATGAATGCATGGTCTCAGCCTCTTTGAATCATACTTTCCTTTTCTGTAAAACGGAGCTATTAGCCTATGTCAGGTGTGGTACAAGATGCCTGTTTAGAAATGACAAAGCACTAAATACAGAGAAGAGGTAATAATTATTATTGAAGGCAAGGATCATGTCATGTGTCTTCTTATTCCCACCATACACTTGGAAAATCACTATTCCATCCACCTACCTACTCATCCTTCCACTCACGTGTCCATCTACCCACCCATCCACCCACCCATCCTCCCGTCCCCCCATCAACACATCCAACCACCTATCCCCCCATTAACCCATTCACCCACACTTCCACCCACCCACCTACCCTTCCACTCAATCATGCAGTCATTCACCCATTCGCCCACCCATCCATCCACTCATCCATCCAGCCCCCACCCTACTCATCAATCCATCTACCCACCATTCCACTTAATCATCCATCCATCCATCCATCCTCCCACCTACCCAACCATCAACCCACCCACCCACCCTTCTACTCAATCACCCACTCTTCCACTCACCTGTTCACCCACCCACCCATCTGTCCATCTATCCACCCACCTATCCATCCACCCACCTTTCTACTCAGTAATTTACTCTTCCACCCGCCCACTCACGCACTCATCTACTCACCCATCTATTGAATCCCATCCATCCTGTTCCCCATGCATCCATCCCTGCATCTAACAAACGTTTATTGAATACATAGTGATTACTAGGCATTGGAATAACATTTATAACTAATAGTAATAAGTGAAAATTACCAAGAACTCACTACGTACTACATACCGTGTTAAGATGTTGCATCAAATATTTGATTCAATTTTTGACAGTCATATGAAGTAGGCACTATTATCACATCTCCACTTACAGATGAGGAAACAGGCATGGAGAGGGTGGCAGCTTGCCCAGGAGTACATATCTAGGAAGTGGAGGAGCCTGAGTTCAAACCTAGGTTGGCTACCCCATCATACTCGCTCTTAACCCCCCAACTGTTTCAACTCACCTGGAGTTTGCAGCCCAACAGGAAAGACAGACATGGAACATGAAATTATGTAAATAGCAGGCACTCAATGTATGTGTTCAGTAGATGTGTGCTCTCTGAGTATTGGTTAATAGTGAGGACCCCTTTTCTGGGGAAAGATTCAGTTTGTGAAAATTCCTATACCTGATGCTGTATTGAAAACCTCACTGCATTTTCTTTATCCATTCATTTGTTGGCAGACTCTTAGGTGCTTTCATATCTTCACTGTTGTGGATGGTACTGCACCAAACTTGGGAATGCAGGCATCTCTCTGAGATCCTCATTTCGTTTCTTCTGGATATATACACAGAAGTGGGATTGCTGGATCATATGGTAGTTCTGTTTTCAATGTTTTGAGAAACCGCCATCTTGTTTTCCAGAACAACTGCATCATTTTACAATCACACCCAAACTGTGCAGGAGCTCCAATTTCTCCACATCCTGGCCAGCCCTTGTTATCTGCAATGGAATATTTTCAGCCTTAAAAAAGAAATCCTGACATACGCAACAACATGACTGAACCTGAAGGACATTATGCTAAGTGATGTAAACCAATCACCAAAGTACAAATACCATATGAGTCCACTTCTAGGATATATCTAAAATAGCCAAACTCATAGAAACAGAATAGAATATTGATTGCCAGGGGAGTTTCTGTTCATGGGTACAAAGTTTCAGTTATGCAAGATGCATATGTTGTATATGCTGTACAACATTTTCCCATAGTTAACAATACTATGCACTTAAAAACTTGTCAAGATGGCTGGGTACGTTGGCTCACGCCTGTAATCCCAGCACTTTGGGAGGGCGAGGCCAGCAGATCACTTGAGGTCAGGAGTTCAAGACCAGCCTGGCCAACATGGCGATCCCATCTCTACTAAAAATACAAAAAATTAGCCAGGCGTGGTGGCATGCACCTGTAATTCCAGCTACTCAGGAGGCTGAGGCAGGAGAATTGCTTGAACCGGGGAGGCGGAGGTTGCAGTAAGCCTAGATCATGCCTTTGCACTCCAGCCTGGGTGACAGAGCAAAACTCAGAAAAAACAAACAAACAAAAAAACCAAAAAAACCCCAAAAACTTGTCAAGAGAGTACATTTCATTTTACCTGTTCTTAAAACCTCATTGCTCCTGAATGGTTTGGAAGCTGCTGCCATCCCTGCATCTGGCGGGGACCACAGGAGCTGGGCTGTCCTGGGGCTACCTTGACCCATGCTCTGTGCTGAGGCCCCAGGAAGCAGCCCTGATGAGGAGAGTCTGTCCCTGGCCAGGAAACACATGCGCACCGCTGACTCCCACTCTCCCTGCGCTCCTTCCCAGCACAAGGCATTTCTCACTCCTCTATAATTACCCAGGCTAATTAAATAAATTGATCTGCTGATGTACACTTCACAGTCATTTCTGTGGTGTAATTTGGCTTTAATAGAACTGTCACTTGCGTGAGAGGAAATGAAAGCCTGGGGTAGAAGTGGGATCTTTTAATGTTCAAGAAAAATAATTTTTTCATGGGGTTTCAGTTCCCTGCGTGTGCATAATGTATGTGCTTGCTGTCAGGATTAACTGGGAAACATCAACTGTCTGGTAGGAAGGATAGTGTAGGAGCCCCTTTGCCGTGAGAAAGTCAGACGGACAAGTCTTGACAAGAAGCTCATGATTTTGGAGGCAAAGCGGGCATGAAGCATACTGTTGGCTGCCTGGTGGTCAGAAAGTGAATTCTTTGCTCTGTGGGGATGTTCTGGGAAACGGCTGTTGACTCTGGTTGATAGACGGGAGTGTGTCAGCCTGACACACAGCAGGGATGGGAGGTGAGGTGTCCCTAGTCAGAATGGTGGTTAAGACTGTGGTTTTGGGTCCAGTACCATTTAGTTCCCTTGTCAGCCTTTGCTGTTTGATGGATGTTTGTGTCTTTCTATAATTGACTCTCACTTCTAGAGCCTCAGTCCTCCTTTAAAATGCACATTGCAGGCCAGGCACAGTGGCTCACACCTGTAATCCCAGCACTTTGGGAGGCCGAAGCGGGCGGATCACCTGAAGTCAGAAGTTTGAGACCAGCCTGGCCAACATGGTGAAACCCCGTCTCTACTAAAAATACAAAAATTAGCCAGGCATGGTGGCGGGTGCCTGTAATCCCAGCTACTCAGGAGGCTGAGGTGGGAGAATCACTTGAACCCAGAGGTGGAGGTTGTAGTGAGCCGATATTGTGCCACTGCGCTCCAGCCTGGGCAACAAGAGTGAAACTCCGTCTCAATAAAATAATAATAATAATAATAATGATAATAATAATAATAATAATGCTGCATCTCACGGGGTTGTGAAGAGGAATACATGAGCCCAGCCAACTGCCCAATTGGTGAGAACTGTAGAAATGTTAGCTGCTCTTAGTGTTTGTACTGAAGGCAATCGTTCGCCCACCCATCAATTATTAGCAAAAACCATAAACCAGATACTGCGCTGGTGGAACCAGGTTGACCCCAGATAGGTCTAAGCCTTGTTAAGGATGTGTCTCCCATCTGATTCCCTCATTCTGCCCACGATGGGAGTCAGATTATTGACTGTATCGATAATGCCATATTGATTTATTTAACCCAACTATGTGCCAGACACTGCCCCAAGCACTTTGCAGGAGTTGCTTCAATAAATAATATGTTTGTCGTCTCTTGAGTGCTGTGCCAGGGCTTTGACATGCATGATGTCATTCCATCTTCTAACTACTCTAAAAGGTAGATACATTCACTTTACCCCCTTTGGAGTTAAGGAAAGTGAGGCTTGGTATAGTTAAGTGGTTAGGGGCACATGGCTATTGGGAGAGAAAGGCAGGATTTGAACTTCAGGCTGTCTGATTCCAGGTTTTTAACCATGTCATTGAACCGATGCCTATTGATGGGTCTCAGGAGAAGGTTCCCACGGCCCCCAGGCGTATATGAATGGCATAAGATACAACTCAAGCTGTTATGAAGGTGACTAAAAATTTCATTGCAAACATTTGAGCCTTTCCTCTCTATGGAGACCGCATACGATGTGCTCAGTGCCTGTGAGTTTGGGAATTGGTGAGACTGTTTAACTAGAGCAGTCAAGGAGGAATTGAGGTTGGACCTCTGTTATTGCTTAGCCTGGGAATTCCTTATGAGTGACCCTGGTTATCTGTCTCAGATGTTTGCTTGAAGTTTTAGGCTCCAAGTCTCCTTTCTTCTTCTTCTTCTTTATTTTTGAGACATTTTCACTCTTGTTGCCCAGGCTGGAGTACAATGGCACGATCGCGGCTCACTGCAACCTCTACCTCGTGGGTTCAAGTGATTCTCCTGCCTCAACCTCCCGAGTAGCTGGGATTACAGGTGCTTGCCACCATGGCAGGCTATTTTTTTTTTTTTTTTTTTTTTTGTATTTTTAGTAGAGACACGGTTTCACCATGTTGGCCAGGCTGGTCTTGAACTCCTGACCTCAGGTGATCCACCCACCTCAGCCGCCCAAAGTGCTGGGATTACAGGAGTGAGCCACCGCCCCCAGCTAGTCTCCATTCTTATTTTTGTACTTCCCCGCAGTATGGTCTGTTTGATCTTTTTCAATTTATTTGTTCAGCCGATGCCGCTTTCCTCTTATGTACTCCCCCGAACACTGCCTGCCTCCTGTGCTTGTCCACCCTGGGAGTGGCTGTGAGATGTTATAAACTCTTGTCCCCCAAGCTGAGCAGTTATATCCAACTTTTAAAAAGTTCGCATACATTTGACATATAACCCAGCAATTCCATTCCTAGGTATCTTTACTCTCAACTTTTACCCTCAAAAACTTTCAAATCTGCAGAAAAGTTGCAGACGTCTACAATGAACACCCTATCTACCCTTCACCAGTTGTCAAATATTTTCTTTCATTGGCTTTTTCTCGTACTGTCTGTCTTCACAGGCTCATACTTTATTGAACCCATTTGAGAGTCAGTAGCAGACATTACGTTTCACCCTGAACGTTTGATCACATATGGCCTAAGATCAAACACATTCTCTTACATGACCAAAATGTAATGAGCACACTCAAGAAATTTAATGATAATAAAATACTCCTGGGTGGGCACCGTGGCTCATACTTGTAATTCCAACACTTTGGGAGGCCAAGGCAGGGGGATCGCTTGAGCCCAGGAGTTTGAAATCAGCCTGGGCAACATGGTGAAAACCTGTCTCTACAAAAAAAACTCATAAAAATCAGCCAGGCATGGTAGCATGCACCTGTAGTCCCAGCTACTCAGAAGGCTGAGGCAAGAGGATCACCTGAGCCCGGGAGGTTGAGGTTGCAGCGAGCTATGATTGTGCCTCTGCACTCCAGCCTGCGTGATAGAATGAGACCCTGTTTCAGAAACAAAAATACTCTTATTTGATACATACTCCATAGACAAATTCCCCAGTTTTTCTGATACTATTCTTTATGGCTTAAAAAAAAAATCCAGTGTCCAAAGATAAAACATTGCATTTAGGTTTCACATTTTAAAAGACTTATTTACTTAGGCTGGGTGTGGTGGTGCATGCCTGTAATCTCAGCACTTTGGGAAGCCGAGGTGGGTGGATCACCTGAGGTCGGGAGTTCAAGATCAGCCTGGCCAACGTGGTGAAACCCCATCTCTAGTAAAAATACAAAAATTAGCCAGGCATGGTGGCACACGCCTGTAATCCCAGCTATTCAGGAGGCTGAGGCAGGAGAATTGCTTGAGCCCGGGAGGTGGAGGTTGCAGTGAGGCAAGATCGTGCCACTGCACTCCAGCCTGGGCAACAGAGCCTGATTCCATCTCTAAAAAAAAAAAAAATTAAGATTATGGCAGGGCTGGGTGCGGTGTCTGATGACTGTAATCCCAGCACTTTGGGAGGCTGAGGTGGGTGGATCACGAAGCTGGGAGTTCAAGATCAGCCTGTCCAACATGGTGAAACCCCATCTTTGCTAAAAATATAAAAATTAAACAAGCGTGGTGGCACATGTCTGTAATCCCAGCTATTCAGGAGGCTGAGGCAGGAGAATTGCTTGAGCCCGGAAGGCAGAGGTTGCGGTGAAGCAAGATCATGCCACTGCACTCCAGCCTGGGCAACAGAGCGAGACTCTGTCTGGGGGAAAAAAGAAAAAAGACTTCTTTACTGTGGAGGCGTTCCCCGGCCCTCCCCTCCTCCTGCGCCCCTCTGTGTTTGTGTGTGTTAGGACACTGACATGTTAAAACAGTCCAGTTCAGATATTTGGTGGCATATCCCATTTGCAAATGCAGGATGGATTTATGTGACTGCCGCAGCCTAGTAGATTTAGGGGAGGTCACTTTGGCAGGAGGACTACATAAGTCCTCCTGGGTACATCACATCAACAGGTAGATGATGTCACGGGTGGTGTTAAGGGAGACACATTTTAAAGTCACTTTGATGAGAAGAATCACTTCCTGCTTGAAACCTAGGCTGAAAACTAATTTCCCATTGAGGAAAAAACAAAAAAAAAGGAAAAAGCCTTGCTGTGTCCTGTGAGACATTGCCAAGTGCTCCCTTGGGACGTCTCGGGGGGTACTGTGCGCTTGCTCATGTCTGCTCTCCTGTGGGGTCCACAAGGTGCTGGGATACGGAGATGAACAAGACATGGCCTTTGCTGTCAGAGGGGCTTGCTGTGTCTGGTGGGAGAAGCTTCGGAACAGACCAGCCTAGCGCAGTGTGATAAATGTTGAAACCGAGGGTGTGTGTAAAGCGGGATGAATGGAGGGGCCACTAGCTCAGCTGGAGAAGGCTGGGATGACTCACCAGAGGAGGAGACGTTTGGAATATTTATAATTCCTTTTCAGAAAGGCTGCTGGGAGGCCAGTCTCCACCAGCCCCTTACCCTGTGAGACTTAGGATCCCCTCCTCCATTTGAGCTCCAGTGTTGGAATATTTTCCTTGTCCCGTGGAGCCAGGCAGGTGCACTTGCGGGAGCTGTTCCTGGAGGCCTTGGCCGGTGTCTCCTGAGCACTAGGGGGTGAGTCTCTGCGGTCGTTTTGTGTCCAGGTCTCTCTTGCTTGACGAGACCTGGAGGATTGGCTTTGGATGGACCCTTTTTTTTCTCACTCTTCGCTGTCTTTCAGTCTCTCCCTGTCCCTCTGGAGTCCGACCCAATATTCTTGAAAGTCAGACCGACTTGGATTACAACCCAGACTGCACCACTGATGGGCCATGAGACCTTAGGCAAGTCACTTGGTCTTAACAAGCCCCGGTTTTCTTGTGCATAATGGAGTTATCGTTGTGCCTCCCCCAACAGGGCTGCTTGGGGGTTAAATGAGGCAGTGCCCACAATGTGGGGCCCAGCAGAGAAGGGAATCAATACATTTTAGCTCTTAGGATTTTTCTCTTTAATCTCAAGCCGCTTTTCCAGGCCTCGTCCTCTGCACAGAGCGCTCTCTGCCCAGCTCCTTTGTTCCAGCCCTGTCTAGAGCATGCTCTCTTAAGCGTGGCCTTGCTGATAGGACAAACGTTCAGGCAGCAGCATTCATTTGGAAGGTACCCGGGCAGACTGGAGGGAGTGGGGACCCCACCTGCATCTCAGGGGAGTTTCTGAGACTCCTGATGGCAGCAGCCACTTGTCACCCTGTGCCAGGCAGCTGTGGAGAGCGTTAGCTTGGTTCCATTGGCCTTCTTGGAGAGTCTTTTCTGCTCAGCTGAGGGGGCCTGAGGGTGGTTAAGGGTCCTGTGGCTTGGTTTGTGATCAGCAGAGGTCGGAAGGGGTGAAGAGATGTGTATGTGTATATGAGACAGAAAGAGGGACAGAGATATAGAGAAGGGGACAGACAGAGAAGAGGGAGAGAGAGAAAGAGAGAAATAAAACAGAATAAAAGAGAAAGAGAGAGGGAGGGATTCAATACTAGGGTCTTGTTAGCTCAGAAGAGGTGTGTGCTTATTGGCTTTGACTATGTTGAACTTTGGAGCAATGGAACTTCCATGAGTTTCCCAAACTTGCATCATTCTGTGCGTTGGTTCAGGCCCCAGCAGGAAATGGCAGATGGCACACTCAGAGCAGGATAGTTCAAGGAAGGTTTAACAACTGAACACAAGGGTGGCAGGACGCAGGGAATGTGGGCCTGGAGAGGTGAGGAAGGAGCAGTTCGTGGACTCGTGAAGGATATGGGTATGTGCCGTCCCTCTGTCTACATGGTGAAGCCTGAGGGCAAGGAGGCCTCTTGATGTAAGGTGTCAAGGTCAATCAATGTCTGGGGGCAGGAGGCACCTTTGCCAGCTCAAGGCCCGGGGCCCGAGGTCAGCTGAAGCTGGATTTTAAAATGGAGACTGGTCAGCTTCAAAGAGAGGCTAATGACATTTTATTCATAGACAGAGACTTCTTCCTTGATGTAATTAGGAAGACTGAAGGAGCTTTGGAAGGGGACTGTAGTGGGTTGAGGAGCATCTCCTCCAAAATAGGTCCAAGTCCTAACACCTGATACCTGTAAATGTGACCTTATTTGGAAATAGGGTCTTTACAGATATAATAAAGAGTTGCAGGATGAGATGGTCCTGGATTTAGGATAAGCCCTAATCCAATGTCTGGTGTCCTTAAAAGAAGGAAAGAGGCTGGGTGCGATGCCTTATGCTTGTAATCCCAGCCCTTTCGGAGGCTGAGGCAGGTGGATCACCTGAGGATAGGAGTTCGAGACCAACCTGACCAACATGGAAAAACCCTGTATCTACAAAAAATACAAAAATTAGCTGGGCACGGTGGCCCGTGCCTGTAATCTCAGCTACTCAGGAGGTTATGGCATGAGAATTGCTTTAACCCAGAAGGTGGAGGTTGCAGTGAGCCAAGATCGTACTACTGCACTTCAGCCCGAGTGACAGAGTGAGACTCTGTCTCAAAAAAAAAAAAAAAAAAAAAAAAGAAAGGAAAAGGAGAGGTGAGGCACAGACAGGCACAGAGAGGAGGGCCTTGTGCAGGTGGATGCAGAGATTGGAGTGATGCACCTACCAGCAAAGGGGTGGCAAGGATTTTTGGCAGCCACCAGGAGCCAGGAGGGAGGCATGGAACGCATGCTCACTCAGAGCCTCCAGAAGGCATCAGTCTTGATGACACCTTGATTTTGAACTTCTGGGCTCCAGAACTGTGAGTCAATACATTTCTGTTGTTTTAAGCCACTGCGTTTGTGGTAATTAGTAATGACAGCCCTAGGAGACTCTAGGAACTAACTCTCTTCGTGACTCAATAATGTTTAATGCTGTGCCCACGTTTCCTTGAGGTCACCTTCTTCAAGTCCCCTTGAGGACAAGTGGTTGCCTGTGCCCTGCCCTGTGCTTTGGGGGAAAGGATAGACTGGATTGTCAGTTTTTTCTAGGACAGGATTTTCTCTCTCTGTTGTGTCCCTAGTTTCTGGAATGGTGTCAGGCACAGGTTTGCCATGAAAAACATACTTGTTGAATGAACGAGTGAACACCAAATGGAAATTAATAGTATCAGTCAAAGTTATGATGGGGAATGGCAAACAGTGAGTACTATGAGGTTAATTAAAAGATTGTGTCCTAGAATTCCTTGGAAATCACTAGTCTTATTGAAGAGGAAATTAATTTATTTGATTGCTTTGATGTCTAGCTGACATCATTGTTGTAATTGTCCTCATCTTTGTTGCCAGTAGTAATACTATTGATAATATTTGTAATAACAATGATAGCTAGTGGTCACTGGGTGCTTGCTTTGTTACCTGGTATTAGGCTAATTGCTTACACACATTGTTTCATTGAAGCTTCACAGGTACCCAATGAAGTAGGTACTATTGCTTATTTCCACCCATTAGATAAGGAGACGGAGGCTTATAGAGTTTAAACTGCTTGCCCGTGACTACACAGTTCAACAGCAGTGGAGTTAGGAGTGGTGCTGCTCTTAACTGGCAAAATGTGAATCTCATGAGCATTTGTTGAGTGCACCACTTGGGCTGGCTGCTCAAGCCCGTCCTTGGGAACCGTACCTCTCACCCGTTGCTACGTGATGTCGCAGTGGGGTTGCCACAGCCATGTCTGTTCTATCGGGGCATGCTCCTTGACTATTGCTGATTGACTCATGGCTGAGCCAATCAGAGACCTGTAGTCGAATATGGACCAATCAGAGACCTCTCCCAGGAATATGGACTTGGAACTGAGAAAAAGAACCACCTCTCGCTCTGGGGTGTAAATGCAGGTGCAGGTGGTTCCTGCATTGTCGACAAGAGAACCGAACAACCCAGTCTACAGGGAGAGAGAAGACTGAATCACATGCTCAGATATGAGCTACACAGAGAGAAGACTTCCGGATTCCCAGCCTCAAATGCTAATGTGCATAGGAATCACCTGGGATCTTGTGAAAATGTAGACTCTGATTCAGCAGGTCCAGGTAGGGCATGTGATGCTAACCTTGTAACAAGCTCCCAGGTGATGCTGATGCTTCTGGCTCATGAACCACATCCAAGGCTCTGGTTCCAGCCCAGTCTTAAGGCCTGGCTGTGTCCCTGTCCTTGGAATCCATCAGGACAGGACACATCTGTTCTCTTAGTCAAAATCTCCCCCTTTGCTCAAGACATCACAGGGAATTTCTGTTTCTTACAACCAAGATTTCCAACTACAATATTATTGGTGGGAGTTCTGTGTGGGGATCAGGAACTCACAGTCCTTGTCTCAGAGCATTAAAATCACTTATAAGTGATTATTTCCCTCCAGCAGGTTCTAGAGGCTAGGTCATAAGCTTCTTTTGGCCACTCTGTGTGATGCTTATCACTGTGTCCCCTGCACCTAGCATACAGGTGATATTCCAGAAAAGTTTGTTGAATGAAAGAAAGAAAGAACATCACACTGGATTCTAGAGTCCTGAGTGCAAGTCTTGGCTGCAGCAATGACTTTTGGGCTGAAGTTCTTACCTTTTAATTGGTTATTCCATTTGTTGGAGGGATGCTGTTGACGCCATGCCCCATTGCATGTCTCAGCATTGCGTGTCTTTAGTGTTCGGCACCAAGAAAGATTTGTTGGCTTGATCTATTTATCTTTTTTGCTTTGCCCAATAGGAAGCTTACAGTCCAATTTGTAGCTTAACTTGTCATTGGGTTTGGATTCATGGGTCTCATTTTACCTTTTGGTCTTGATTTCTTTTCTTTTCTTTCCTTTTCTTGTCTCTTTTCTTTTCTTCTGTTTCCCTCCCTCCCTCCCTCCCTTCTTTTCTCTTTTCTTTTCCCCTTCCTTCCTTCCTCTTGCCTTGCCTTGCCTTGCCTTTCCTTCCCTTCCCCCTTCCCCCTTCCCCCGTTCCATTCCTTTCCTTTCCATCTTCCTTCCTTCCTTCCTCTTTCCTTTCCTTTCCTTCCTCTTGCCTTTCTTTCCTCTTACCTTTCCTTCCCCTCCTGTTTCTCTCCCTTCCCCTCCCGTCTCCTCTCCTTTCCTTTCCTGACGAAGTTTCACTCTTGTGGCCCAAGCTGTAGTGCAGTGGCATGATCTCAGCTCACTGCAACCTCTGCCTCCTGGGTTCAAGCGATTCTCCTGCCTCAGCCTCCTAAGTAGCTGGGATTACAGGTATGCATCACCATGACCCGCTAATTTTTGTGTTTTTAGTGGAGACGGGATTTCACCATGTTGGCCAGGCTGGTCTCGAACGCCGTACCTCAAGTGATCAGCCCACCTTGGCCTCCCAAAGTGCTAGGATTACGGGCGTGAGCCACCATGCCTGGCCTGGTCTTGATTTATTTCATTATTTGCTGTTATTTTTTCTGCTGCTAATTATTTATCTGTGTGTATTTTTTATCTGTTCCTGAAATGCTGTTTGAAATCCTCCATGGAATGAGATGAGATATAAACCACTTAAAAATGATGATTAGGAATACTAATAGTGAGTTTGGAATACATTAAAAATTGCTGGAGGACGTTATTAGTTTCCTAGAGCTGATGTGGCAAAGTACCACAGACTGGGTGGCTTAAATGACACAGCTTTATCGTCATATGGTTCAGGAGGCTTAGACTCCGAGATCAAGATGTCGGCAGTGTTGGCTTCGCTGGAGGGCTGTGGGGAATCGTCTGTTGCATGTCTTTCTCCTTGCTCCTAGTGGTTTGCTGGCAGCCTTTGGCTTGCGCTTCCTTGGGCTGTAGATGCACCACCCTGACCTCTGCCTTCATGTTAGTTCTCCCTGTGTGAGTGTCTGTGTCCAAGCTTCCCCTTTATATAAGAACATAGTTCTATGGAATTAGGGCCCCTTCTGCTCCTGTATGACCTACTGTGAACTTGTTATGTCTGCATATTTTCAAATAAATCACACTCTGAGGTATTAGGGGTTGACTTCAACACATGCATTTAACATTTAAAAAAAATTATTTGTAAATTTAAAAAATGTTGTGGTTACGTAGAGGTGCGTATGTGTATGGGATACATGAGATGTTTTGGTACGGGCATGCAGTGTGTAATAATCACATCATGTAAAATCCCCTCAAACATTTATCCTTTGTGTTGCAAACATAAAAATGCACCTGTTATCCCAGCACTTTGGGAGGCCAAGGCAGGTGGATCATCCGAGGTAAGGAGTTTGAGACTAGCCTGACCAACATGGAGAGACCCCATCTCTACTAAAAATACAAAATTAGCTGGGTGTGGTGGCGCATACCTATAATCCCAGCTACTGGGGAGGCTGAGGCAGGAGAATCACTTGAACCTGGGAGGCAAACGTTGCGGTGAGCTGAGATCGCGCCGTTGCACTCCAGCCTGTGTGACAACAGCGAAACTCCATCTCAAAAAAAAAAAGGTGCAATTCAATAATAATTGACTATAGTCACCTCGTTGTGTCATCAAATACTGCATCTTATTCATTCTTTCTATTTGTTTTGATAACCATTAATCCTCCCCACCTCTCCCTCACCCCTCCATTAACCTTCCCAGCCTCTGGTAGCCATCCTTCTACTCTCTATTTCCATGAATTCAATTGTTTTGATGTTTAGATCCCAGAAATAAGTGAGAACATGATGTTTATGTTTCTGTGCCTGATTTATTTCACTTAGCATAATGACCTCCAGTTTCATCCACATTTTTGCAAATGTCAAGATCTCATTTTTTTTAAGGTGTCATGGTTTCCCATTAGGTATAAGTACCACATTTTCTTGATTTATTCATCTGTTGATGGACACTTAGGTTGCTTTCAAATTTTTGGCTATGGGGAACAGTGCTGTACCTAGCATGGGAGTGTGGAAATCTTGATATACTGGGCTCCTTCATTTTGCGTGTATACCCAGCAGTGGGATTGCTGGATCATATGGTAGCTTCACTTTTAGTTTTCTGAGGAACCTCCAAACTGTTCTCCTTAGTAGTTTTCTAATTTGCATTCCCACCAACAGCGTACGTGGGTTCCCTTTTGTCCACATCCTTGCCAGCATTCGTTCATGCCTGTCTTTTGGATAAAAGTGATTTTTAAATGGGGTGCGATGATAACTCACTGTAGTTTGGATTTGCATTCTCTGATGATCAGGGATGTTGAGCGCCTTTTCATATGCCTGTTTGTCTTTTGTAGGTCTGCTTTTGAGATATGTCTGTTCAAATCTTTTGCCTATTTTTTTGATCAGGTTGTTAGACTTTTTCTGTTGAGTCGTTTGAGCTTCTTTGCTGATCGTTTCCTCTGCTGTGCAGAAGCTTTTTAACTTGATGCAATCCCATTTGTCCATTTTTGCTTTGGTTGCCTTTCATGTGAACTTTGGGGAGTCATAGTTCAGCATATAACAGGGAACTGGAGTTCATGGTTTCCTCTCTGGTCCTCCGCTTTCTCACCCATAAAATGGGGATGCTGAAGTGCATGATCTCTATGGGACTTGCTGATTCTCACATTTAGCATCTCTTGCTGATGTTTTTTCTCTGTCCTCACCTCAGAATGTTTGTTCCAGACCAAAAACAATCCAAAACATAAATTTACATTGAAGGTTAGTAAGACCATCCTCTCATGAGCATTTGCTTGTCCCGAGAACCCTGCAAAGATTGGGTAGTCACTGTCTCACAGAATAAATCACTGTCCTGTTCCTTTGAGGACAGAGACAGTTCTGGATATTGCTCCATAGCCTCCTGACCATCCCACATCTGCAGCCGCCTACTCCATCCATGGACATGCAGGCCTGGGGAGAGCACTGCCTGGCTAGCTCTTTGTGCTGCTGACATGTTGTGGGAAGGCTGGAGGGTAAGGGATAATTAGAGGATAGGCACCCTCCCAAGATCAGCTCTAGATACTCCAGGGCCCTTCCGCCACGAGAGTATATCAGTGCCAGGCAGCTCTGTCTGTTTACTATGTTCTGCTTCTTGAGACTGAATGTGCAAGCTGTTTCCTGTGGGAGAAAAGGTGCCGGGCTGGCTGGCTTGCCGGGGGGGCTTCCTGTGGGTCACACATACCACCCACCTGCACAGGTACTGGGAGAGAGTGCACCTTCCCATTATCCCAGTATCAGCTTTGTGCTACCTGGGCTGAGTCTAATGTCCTGAGTGAATTGATACTTTAGGGTAAAGATCTGGATCTGTATCCACACTTCCTCAGTGATGGGGCGTAAGTTAGAGTGTTTGGTTGCAAGCAACAGAAGCTGCTGTAACTGACGTGAGGAAGAAGAGGGCTACTTGTAAGGATATAGGGAAACTTGCAGGGTTGAAGGGAAGGCTAGAGATCTCTACAGCTGCAGAAATGTCAACAGCTGAAACTGTGTTTTCAGGACTACTGATGGATTCAGTGAAAACATACAAAAATTTCTTCCATCTTTGCCTCTTTCCTGCCCAGTTTTGGGGAGAGTACGATTGGCTGATCTTATAGCATGAGCCTATTCTCCCAGCAGCACAAACACATCAAGAGGGAGATCTAGTGGGAGAAGGCTCCAGTGCCCCCGCTTCTGCAGTGAGGAGGCGTATACCCTGATTGATAACCACACCAAGGCTGCACATGATGGAGGGAGAGACAATGGCAACTCTACAAATGCAGATAGACAACACAGAGTTCTCACTTGGTATGGAACACTCTATATTCATGATCTCATTTAATCTCTACAATAGTCCTGTGGTTCTATTGTCTTTTCAGTTTACAGACGTAAAAGGCTAAGCTGGGATTTGAACCCAAGTTTATCTGGGTCCAGCACCATTGGTCTTAATGGTGATAGGGTTCTGTCTTCCACTGCTGCCAATTTGCCCAACAAGGTGAAAGGAGGAGCTGTAAACATGGGTATAGTTGCTGTCCAAGGATCCCTGCAGTTCTTGGCCCCAGAAATATATTAAGAAGTGGGCCAACTGGGTAGTTACCCAGAGGTCTAGGTTATAAGAAGCACTAAAACAGTCCCTGAGATATTATTACTAGAAGGATAACGCTTTTTTTTTGGACCATTTTATTTCTCTTGTAAAAGAATCTCTTAGTGACTGGAAAGAAGAATATGTTGATAAACTACTCAGGGTGTGGCAAGATTAGCTGCATGATTTACAGGGTCCAGTAAAATATAAAAATGTGAGGCCCCTTGTTAAAAAGTTAAGAATTTCAAGACAGTGTCAGCAGAACATGGAGTGTGGGGCCTCGTGTGACTGCACATGTTGCAAGCCCATAAAGCTGGCTCTGGGGTTGGAATGAAGGTAAATGGTTGACGAGCAGTCAACTGAGAAAAACAATCCCAGTTACCTGCAAGGCTCCTCCACTTTGTGCCAAGTTGCATTCTTGCTCAGGTCACCCAGCTGTCTCAGGTGAGCCTGCCTGGTTTTGACACACAGGAAGAGAAGTCTGTGTAATAGAGGCTAGTGTCTGGTCCTCTTTACAACATGCTGCTCACGGGCAATGCCAAAAATCATCTTAATGTTCTGAAAATGATTTCGACAGCAGGCAGATAACGCTCTGGTTTTAACAGAGCTAAAAACCACCACAATTAATATCTGAACTGATTTTGAGATATTAATTGTGTCAATTGCGTTGCATCTGTTATGTTTTTGTTTAAATTGTAGTAAGAACATTTAACTTAATATTTAACATGAGATCTATCATCTCAACCAATGTTTAAGTGCATAATACAGTATTGTTATCTATAGGCACAATATTGTGCAACAGATCTCTAGAACTTACTCAACTTGCATCACTGAAACTTTTTTACTTTCTTTTTTTTTGAGATGGAGTCTCACTCTGTCCCCAGGCTGGAGTGCAGTGGCACGGTCTCAGCTCCCTGCAACCTTTGCTTCCTGGGTTCAAGTTATTCTCCTGCCTCAGCTTCCTGAATATCTGGGACTATAGGCGCATGCCACCACACCCCACTAATTTTTGTATTTTTGTATTTTCTTTTATTTTTGAGACAGAGTTTCTTTTGTTGCCCAGGCTGGAGTGCAATGGTGTGATCTTGGCTCACAGCAACCTCCGCCTCCCGGGTTCAAGCGATTCTCCTGCCTCAGTCTCCTGAGTAGCTGGGATTACAGGCATGTGCCACCACGCCTGGCTAATTTTGTATTTTTGGTAGAGATGGGGTTTCTGCATGTTGGTCAGGCTGGTCTTGAACTTCCGACCTCAGGTGATCCACCCGCCTCGGCCTCCCAAACTGCTGGGATTACAGGCATGAGCCACTGCGCCCAGCCACATCACTGAAACTTTATACCCATTGAATAGCAACTCCCCACCCTCTCCCCTCAGCCCCTGGCAACCACCATTTTGCTGTTTCTGTGTGTTTGACTGTTTGAGAGTCATCCTGTAAGTGGCATCATATAGCGTTTTTCTTTCTGCAACTGGCTTATTTCACTTAGCATAATGCCTCCCCATATTGTCAAATGTGGCAGGATTTCCTTCTTTTTTCAAGCTAAATCATGTTCCACTGTATGAACATACCATGCTTTCCTTATCCATTTATCCATCAGTGCACATTTAGGTTGTTTTTATTCCTTGTCTGTTGTGAATAATGTTGTAGTAAACATGGGAGTGCAAATACCTCTTTGAGATCCTGATTTTAATTCTTTTTTTTTTTTTGAGATGGAGTGTCTCTGTGTCACCTAGGCTGGAGTGCCATGGCGCGATCTTGGCTCACTGCAACCTCCACCTCCTGGGTTCATGCGATTCTCCTGCTTCAGCCTCCCAAGTAGCTGGGACTACAGGCATGTGCCACCGCACCTGGCTGTTTTTTTTTTTTTTTTTTTTTTTGTATTTTTAGTAGAGATGGGATTTCACCATGTTGGCAAGGCTGGTCTCGAACTTCTGGCCTCATGTGATCCACCTTCCTCGGTCTCTCAAAGTGCTAGGATTACAGGCATGAGCCACCGTGTCCAGCCTATTTTGGATAAATATTTGGAAGTATGATTGCTGGATCATATGGTAGTTGTACTTGTAACTTTTTGAGGAAACTGCATACTATTTTCCTTGTTTAATTTCATCCTCCTTCTCTAGCTTCAGTTGCAGGAGGCTTGTTTCATTTTCTCAAAAGTCCCGTGGGCTTCAGGACTTCCAGGCAGACTCTTCTCTCTGGAACCAGCTTTCTTTCTCCCCCTGATTGGGGAAGTCCTCATCCCCAGGTCTCAGTGGACCTGACTTTTCCCAACACCCCAGACGAGGTACGTAGCACCTTGTACTAATGAATCATAACCCTTCTTGCGCACTTTGGAAATTGCTTGTGAAATTATTTGCTTGTCTTTCTCCTACACCCCCATGTCAGTGCCCTTGGGACAGGGACTTTGTGTCTGTCTTATTCACTGTTGTTTTACCAGGGCCAGAAAGGTCAGAGAGATCTCTCCTGACCTCCCTGGGGCTCCCAGCATCTTTCATTTCTTGAGTGCTTGGCTGTTCCTGTCTACTCATTTTTCTGCCAAGGCATTTGCCCCGGTGGATGACCAGTGCTGACCGAGCTCTCCCTTGGACCCACAACTCCCAGTTGGTCTGCTTTGCCGTCTAATCAGATCCTTCATCCAGCCTGTGCAATCAGTTTCCAAGAGAAGGAAAAAACAACCTAGAGTTAATAGTTACTCCTTCTGTCTCTCAGTGATTCCCCGACTCTGGGTACCAGAAGCAGAAACCAGCAGCCAGTTCTCCTTAATTAGGAAGGTGTCAAAGGAGGTTTTGAAAAAAAAAAAAAAAAGTCAGTATACAGGTTGCCCATCACTTTATTAATTTTTAAGTTTCCTTCACATTGATTTAGGAACAACTTCTCCTACAAGTTCCAGCCAAGTGCTAAGTTTTAACTTGGATGTGTGCTGGTTTGAGACGTGAATGCACCAATAGTCCCCCAGGGGTGCTCAGAAGGCGCATAGAGTCCCTGGCTAGGCTTTCTTTCTTCTCTCTCGATGACTTAAAAGCTGTTGTGCAGCTGTCACTCATTTTCTAGGAAAACAAGCCAGTCGCCGATCGACTTGGCAATACCTAAGAAATATTCTGGTTCCAATTACAGGCTGCCAATGGCAAGTACAGCCTCGGCCAAGAGGAACTTACTTTCTTGGTTCCCGACGCAAGGGAGCTGGCAATAGGGACATCCTTCTATGTTTGTAGAAAAGATTTTTCTCTTCGTGATGATAGTTACTCCATTCTCTATCGAAAAATTTCTCCCTAATGAATTTTTTGCATTCTGCTTTTTGGAGCCCATTCCTTTATGCCAAGCACTTGTGCTCTACAGGCATCTCTGGAAACTTTGGGTACCTGCTTCTCTTTAGGAAGCTCCAACTAGTGAACAGAACAAGGGTTGAGCTGGTTCTGTGGCAGACTCCTCATCACATCCTTGTAATGCAGGTGCTGCTTTAAAGATGGGGAAATGGGGGACCAGCAATGCGGCTTGGCTCGATGACACAATTAGTAAGGGCAGAGTTGGGATTTGAACCCCATCTGTGAAACGCCCCTGCTTGGGCTCCTTCCATGATGTCATGCTGGACAGTAGGGTCACCTCAGAAGCAGAAAGTGTGCTGAGGAGGAGGAGGCCTTATCTAGGTTGCAGTAGTTTGGGTTCTTCAAGAAGCAGACTCCGAGACATGGATTTGAATGCGAGAGATTTATTTGAGGTGATCCCACAGGGAGGGAGTGGGGAAGAGACGAAGGGTCTTTCAATGAGCTGCTTACTGCTGTGGGCAGCTGGCACCCAGGCCTGCTGGTAGACTCCAGCGGTTGGCCCAGAACATCCGTAAGTACCGCTTCCCGGAGCTCTGCCTGTTCCCATTTCCCACTGGTTGAGGGTCGTTCTGGGAGGTGTCACACTGAATGCACAAAATTTAATGTTGATCAACTTGGAGCATAGATTCTCTTGAAAAATGAGCAAACACTTATGCAGCCACACGTCCCCTCTATGTCACACACCGCCCAACACATAAAGTCTAAAGATCCTGGCATTAAGAAAAGTGGTACTGCCCAGGCACAGACAGTGGCTCACACCTGTAATCCCAGCACTTTGGGAGGCCGAGTTGGGAGGATCTCGTGAGGCCAGGAGTTTGAAACCAGCCTGGTCAACCTGGTGAAACCCCTGTCTCTACTAAAAATACAAAAATTAGCTGGGCACGGTGCCGTGTTCCTGTAGTCCCAGCTAGTTGGGAGGCTGAGGCAGGAGAATCGCTTGAACCCAGGAAGTGGAGGTTGCAGTGAGCCAAGATAGTGCCACTGCACTCCAGCCTGGGTGACAGAGTGAGACCCTGTCTTAATAAATAAGTAAATAAAAATAAAAAGAGCTTTCCCTGGTGTGATTCCATCCTGCATGGCTGTTCTCTTGAGCAGTGGTCATTTATCTCTATCCGCCTTCTCTCCCACCTAAGTGCATGCTACCACCCAATGGAAGATTCGGTGGTCATGGCCATGAGCCCCCTGAGGCCCTAGAACTATCTTTTCAGTTGTGAACTCAAGGCTGACAAAGGTTATCACTTCAGGGTGGATAATAATGAAAAAGAGTACCAGTTATCTTTAAGAATGGTTGGTTTAGGGGCTGGGGCAAAGGATGAATTGCACGTTGTTGAAGCAGAGGCAATGAATTATGAAGGCAGTCCAGTTAAAGTAATACTGGCAACTTTGTAAATGCCTGTACAGCCAATGGGGGCTTTGAAATCATGCCACCGGTGATCTTACAGTTGAAGTGCGGTTCAGGGCCAGTGCATGCTCGTGGACAGCACTTTGTAGCTATGGAGGAAGATGCAGAGTCACAAGATGAAGACAAGGATGTGAAACCAACTCTTAAGTATATCCAGAAAACAGGCTGCCCCTGGAAGTGGTAGCAAGGTTCCACAGAAAAAAGTAAAACTTGCTGCCAACGAAGATGATGCTAGTCATGATGATGAAGATGATGAAGATGATGATGATTTTGATGATGATGATGATGGTGATTTTGATAATGAGGAAACTGAAGCACCAATGAAGAAATCTATATGAGACACTCCAGCCAAAAATGCACACAAGTCATATCAGAATGGAAAAGACTCAAAACCATGATCAACACCAAGATCAAAAGGACAAGAATCCTTCAAAAAACAGGAAAAAACCTCCTAAAACACCAAAAGGACCTAGTTCTGTAGAAGATGTTAGAGCAAAAATGCAAGGAAATATAGAAAAAGGTGGTTTTCTTCCCAAAGTGGAAGCCAAGTTCATCAATTATGTGAAGAATTGCTTCCAGATGACTGACCAGGAGGCTATTCCAGATCTCTGGCAGTCTCTTTAAGAAAAATTTGTTAAAAATTTTCCATCTATTTCATTTCTGTAACAGTTGATATCTGGCTGTCCTTTTTATAATGCAGAGTGATAAATTTTCCTATCATGTTTGATAAATGTTGTCCAGGTTTCATTGCCAAGAATGTGTTGTCCAAAATGCCTGTTTAGTTGTTAAGGATGGAACTTCACCCTTTGCTTGGTTTTAAGTATGAATGGAATGTTATGATAAGACACAGTAGTAGCAGTGGTCAGACATGGAAATGATGGAGAGACAAAAATATACATGCGAAATAAAACTCTGTTTTAATAAAGTAGCACAGTTTCTGTTGACTTAATACAGAAAAACAAAGGTGGTGCTGACATCAGGTGATTTTGTAAAATTTTTAAAATTTATTTTGCATGTCAGAAATGCATTTTAATTTTTATTTGAAAACTTAAATTTTTAGACAAATGATTTTGTGTAGAAATTTGATCTAGTTTTTATGCAGAATACAACGATTTCCCTCATTAATGTTTCATGTGAAGGGAGTTACAAGCCTAAAGGAAGAGACTTTCTGCACACAAGTGGGTATCTTATGTGTGCAGTGTTAGAAACCAGTGGTGTGGTTGCTCACTCTGCAACTCCTGACCTGCCCAGAACACAGGCTGAGCAGATTCCCATGGCTGCAGGAAACTCCTAGGTGCAGAGACACAGGTGCTTAAATAAGGGACCCATTGATGTGGGAGGGAACTGTCTCTCCAAGCTGCAGGTGACAGCCGAGTTGGCTGGAGGGGATATGGGCTCCCACTGTATCTGCCACGTGGGTAACGGGGAAGGAGGAGCCCAGAGTGGCGCCATTACTGTCTTTGGATTGTTATGTTCTTACAAACCCTTCCCGTGGAGACTGTTAACTTCATTATCTTATCGGTACTGGGCGTAACAGCGGTTCTAGCTAACATTTATTAAATGCCTGCTCTGTGCCAAGAATCGTGCTCAATACTTTATATACATGATTTCACTTAATCCTCATAACTGCCCTAAGAAGTAGAGGCCATTATAATCTTGATATTAAAAATGAGACAGGGCACGAGGAGGGGAGATGCCTTGCTCATGGTTCCACATCCAGAAAGTAGCACAGTAGACTCTTAAACCTGAGTCTGTCTGTCTGTTTGCTGGAGTTAACCTCCAGCAAGAGGACGGTTCTGTGTTTGCTGTTTGAATGACAGGACTCTGGACTTTGAGAAGATCCACACCTTAGGCACTTGACCTTGGGTTGTGAGGAGTTTCCCGTTCCTTATTCCAATGAGACGTTATGGGTTCCATGGGGGTTCTTCTTAAGCAAGGAGGATCATTAAGTAGCAAGGTAGCCATAGTTGGAGAGACCCACATGAGCTTTAACCAGTCACAAATCAGTTCAGGCCATTAGATTTGTCATAAACGTATGATGAATGGTAATTCCCTGATCTCATATCCAACCTCTGGGAGCTATCTGTTTGAATGATGTCAATGCATAATGTTTGAAGCTGCTCATGTGATTATCTTGAATCATTGGAGAAGCATGAGGCTTGAACAGATTTCATAATAACTTTTTTTACGCTTGCGACTGCATTTTCATCTCTCAGTTTTGTTCCTGTACGATGAAACCTCCCAGTTCTTTTTCCTGGGCTACTGCAATGTTAATGCTGATTAGAATTGCTCTGCAGCGTTGGGGCACCTAACCGATGTGGGTTTTCGTCTCCCGCCCTCCCACTTCCTTGTTTTTCTTGAGGAAAGAATAATAAGGAAAATAGCCTACCTTTACAGCAAGGGAAAATAACATCTATTTAGAGGAACTTGAGATGAAAGTATGTTTCCTTCATATTGGGTAATCTAATTCTGCAACTCTTGCTTAGATTTGATTTCCAATGATTTAACAAGCTGCAGTACATGGTTTCTTCAAACTGTTGCTGTTATGCACATTTCCAAGCTCTTTAAGAAACAAAAGCTCAAAGGCCATCCTTTTAAAAAAATTCTGGCCTTTCAGGGGGCAGGAAGGGCTGGCCTTTAGTGACATGGTTTCATGGTGACCTCTGTGTGCAGGGGGCCTCAGCGTTGATGTTTTCCCTTTAACTCTAACCCAGGGTCTTCTGGGGTCTCCTTGTTTATTCTTAGGCCTTCAAGCATGGCTGGCTGTTGTCGAGAGAGGCCCCTCTCTGGAAGTGCATCCCGCTTTTTATGTGATATGAGTTAGGAGGTTTCTGTGGGTCTCCCTCCTCAATTCTTATATTCTAACTTTAGCTCATGCTCTTGGCATTATTTTCAAAAGCATTGAAGAAATGAAGACCACAGCGGTTTTGTTTGTTTGTTTTGAGACGAGTCTTTCTCTGTTGCCCAGGCTGGAGTACAATGGCACCATCTTGGCTCACTGCAGCCTCTGCCCCCGGCTTCAGACAGTTCTCCTGTCTCAGCCTCCCAAGTAGCTGGGATTACAGGCATGTGCCACCATGCCTGGCTCATTTTTGTATTTTTAGTAGAGACTGGGTTTTACCATGCTGGCCGGGCTGGCCTTGAACTCCTGACCTCAAGTGATCTACTCACCTTCGTCTCCCAAAGTGCTGGCATTACAGGCATGAGCCACCGCACCTGTCCCACAGTTTGTTAAAATGTAAAATGAGCAACATTTCTACCTGTCCCCTAGCCATCTTCATCCTCATGACGTCTCTAAGGCCCTTGGAATAGCCGGGGACCAGCACTGACAGACGCAGACTTCTTTCTCCCAGTCGCTGGCATTTGCAGAGGACCTGCTCAGTGTCAGGCACTGCGCTTTGATGCTTTCAGGCATCACCTAATTTAATGCTGAGGACATTCTCTGTGGTACATGCTGCGATCCTCCCACTTTACAGTGGGGAAGCAGGTATGGGAGAGCTCAGCACCATGCCCCACGTGCTCCTGAGCACCGGCCGAGTTGCTTCCTCTGCTGTGCTGGGTGAACCTGCTTCTGGGCCATTTATAAACACTAAACATATTTCCAAAGCACACCTGCTTTCAAAGGTGGGTCTCAGTCAGGATCCTTTGTGTGGCTGAAGCCACCTTTTCCCTTCCCGTATACCTCACCTGCCCTACTCAGTAGGAACGCAGGCCTTGCTTCTAGATGCTGTCATTTAAAATAATGAAATATATTAGGTTGGTGCAAAAGTAATTGCGGTTTTGCCATTACTTTTAGCGACAAAAACCCCAATTACTTTTGCACCAACCTATAGATGGCTGAGAATGTTAGGAAAACACAGCATGATGGGGTCGTGGGGAGGGATGACTTAAGAGTGGTTTCCGCCGGGCGCGGTGGCTCAAGCCTGTAATCCCAGCACTTTGGGCGGATCACGAGGTCAGCAGATCGAGACCATCCTGGCTAACCCAGTGAAACCCCGTCTCTACTAAAAAATAGAAAAAACTAGCCGGGCGAGGTGGCGGGCGCCTGTAGTCCCAGCTACTTGGGAGGCTGAGGCAGGAGAATGGCGTAAACCTGGGAGGCGGAGCTTGCAGTGAGCTGAGATCCGGCCACTGCACTCCAGCCTGGGCGACAGAGCGAGACTCCGTCTCAAAAAAAAAAAAAAGAGTGGTTTCCTGCCAGTACTGCCCTGGATGGAGATGAAGTTCCTCCTCTGAGCTTCCTTGTCTGCGTCCATGCCATTTATTGAGTACCTACTACGTGCTGGGCACCATTCTCCATGACAGAATGCATCAGGGAACAAACTGGACAGAAATACCTGCTCTTGTGCATGTTCAGTCTCTTTTTGGAGTTGCAAAGTTTACTCCTGCCTACTCTGGAAACTTCTCTCCTAACACCCCACAGGCTTCTGTTCTGCAGGACCCAATGATGGGCCAGCTGTGTTCTTGGCATTGAAAGCACAACAGACTTACACCAGACGAGCCCCCAAGCATGAGATCTAGGCGGCATCTCCATGAGTTTTGTGTTCTCTTCCCTTCTTTAGACCATCAGCTGTTTGACTTCCTCCCTGGTGCCAGATGCTATGAGCTGTGGATGCTATGAACCAGGATAGGACACTGTCTAGGGCAAAGATAGTTAATTGTTCCCCTGATCCAGTCTCCTTCTCTTTTTGTTTTTTGGCTTTTTAAAATATTATTATTATTTTATGTCAGACGGGGTCTCACTCTGTCACCCAGGATGGAATGCAGCAGTGTCATCTCAGCTCAGCGTAGCCTCTAATTCCTGGTCTGGAGTGATCCTCCTGCCTCATCCTCCCACGTAGCTGGGGTCACAGGTATGTGCTACTTCACCCAGCTATTTTTTTTTTTTTTTTAATGTTTTGTAGAGACAGTCTCTGTGTTGCCCAGGCTCATCTTGAATACCTAGACTCTAATGATTCTCCCACCTTGGCCTCCCAGAGTGCTTGGATTATAGGTGTGAGCCACCGCATCCGACCTCTTCCTTTCCTCATTGTCAGCAGTTCCACCCACCATCCCCCAATTTTTAGCAGGCACATGACTCCCCAGAATCAAGACTATGTGTCCCTGTTGTTATGAACTGAGTGATGTCCACTTCCCAAATTCACACGTTGAGGCCCTAACCCCCAGGACTTCAGGATTTTATTTTTTATTTATTTAGATGGAATGTTGCTCTTTCGCCAGGCTGGAGAGTGGTGGCGTGATCTTGGTTCACTGCAACTTGTGCCTCCCAGGTTCAAGCGATTCTCCTGCCTCAGCCTCCCGAGTAGCTGGGACTGCAGGTGTGCCACTACGCCCGGCTAATTTTTGTAGTTTTAGTAGAGATGGGGTTTTGCTGTATTGGTCAGGCTGGTCTCGAACTCGTGACCTCAGGTGATCTGCCCACCTTGGCCTCCCAAAGTACTGGGATTACAAGCGTGAGCCGCCATGCCCGGCCAGAATGTGGTTTTAAAGAGGGCGTTAGGTTAAAATGAGTCCCTTAGGAGGGGCCCTTGTACAATCTGACTGGTGTTCTGATAAGAAGGGAAGATGGGGTGCACAGAGCGATGCCAGGGGTGCTGGAGAACAGAGGGAAGACCCTGTGAGGATACAGGGAGAAGATGGGTACCTGCAAGTCCAGTAGAGGCCTCAGGAGAAACCCATCCCGCCAACACTTTGATCTTGGACTTCCAGCCTCCAGGACTGTGCAAAACAAATCTCTATTGCTTAAGCCACCCCACCTGTGACATTTTGTTATGGCAGCCCTAGCAGACTGCTGTATCTGCCTCCCTTGTAGCGAGTGCTTATGAGCTAAATCCTCGTCTGGGACGTGTGAGCTGGTGATGTGTACATTTCTGAGTGGTGCAGGGGCAATTCATGCACTTCTCCTTTTCCCACATTTTGAGGGAATAAAGGCTGGTAATGAGCCCTGCTGGATGTGTGGTGAGGGTGGCCGGGGTTTCCAGAGATGGTCCCTGGGCCCTGGGACACCTTGGCCCTGAGCTGCAGATACCCATGCTCCTGCCTGAGGGAGAAAGAAACTTCTCCTGTGTTTAATCCATGGTTACTTGGCCTCTGCAACGCCCTTCCGAGTAAACGGGAGGTTTGTGACTAGCAGTCTTTCCTTCCTACCTTTAACCCAGCAGTGTGGCTTTTTTTTTCACACCACGTTTTATTGGTTGAAGTGGCACAGAGAGCTGTCCTCATAAGTGGGCTAAACCTCTTTTAAGATGCTTATGATTTTTTTTTTTTTTTTTTTTGAGATGGAGTCTCACTCTGTTGCCCAGGCTGGAGTGCAGTGGCCGGATCTCAGCTCACTGCAAGCTCTGCCTCCCGGGTTTACACCATTCTCCTGCCTTAGTCTCCCGAGTAGCTGGGACTACAGGCGCCCGCCACCTCGCCCAGCTAGTTTTTTTTTTTTTTGTATTTTTTAGTAGAGACGGGGTTTCACTGGGTTAGCCAGGATGGTCTCGATCTCCTGACCTCGTGATCCACCCGTCTCGGCCTCCCAAAGTGCTGGGATTACGGGCTTGAGCCACTGCGCCCAGCCAAGATGCTTATGATTTTGTGAGAGCAAAAGGAAAGATATCCATGCCAGCTTCGTCTATTTCCTCTGCAGGCCAGTGGGTCTAACAAGCCCTAAGATGAAGGATCGTGAAGGGATTCTTGAACTGCCTTTGAAGGGCCGTTAGGCCAAGATCTTATGCTTTAGGCAGGAGGCAGCTGAGGCCAGCTGGGATGATGTTCTGTCTCGGAAGGGTTTCGTGGGTCCACTGCAACAAATTGCAGAACCTGATCTCAGTCTTCCCGGAGTCTGTCCACATGGGTGAACCCAATGAAATCCTCTTCATTACCTGTCCCCTTCTCCCTCCATAAAGATGGTGGTGGGAGTGAGGTCTGTGTATTGGGTGTGTGAATAGAACAGAGAAGATGGAAATGACCCAGTCTCATATATGTACAATATTTATTTGACCGTTAAAAATAAGTAAATAAGAAAAAAAAAAAAGAAATGCTTAACCTCTAAGACTCTGATTCCTCCATCTGTGGCCCACAGGTTGGCCCACACTTCTGCTGAGAATGGGGGTGGTTTAGCCGTGAAGGTGATGCTGACTGCGCCTGTGGGGAACAGGGCTCAGGTCTCTCTACTGTGGTGGCAGCTTTCTCCAATCCTGTCCATCAGAACAGAATTGGCTTTGCAGGGAGCTGTTTCTTCCAAGGCTGCTGCATGTCTATGTGGTTCGTTTCCCCTGAGATTGAGATAAACCGTTATTAGTTTGATTGCAAATAAGGAGATGAGATTGGTAAATGAGAACATTGTTCACACTGGGTCGCGTTGACCCGCACAATACCATCTCGTGATCCTTTTTGAATCAAAACACACTCTGCATGTTAGCATGACTTCAGCTTCTCTTGTTCTTCTGAAGATGGGGAGAAGAGACACCAGGTGAGGACCTTTCCAGACACAGGCTAACTTCTGGCTCATCTTCTCCATCTCAACCTCCAAGTTCTTTCAGAATTTAAAGAGATAGCTTTCACATCTTGATATCAGCTCTTCTCACTTCTGAAACTGGTGGGGACCCACAGGAGGCAGTGTGGAAAGGATGGAGTGGGGAGGAGGAGGATGTGGAATGGACTGGTGGGTACCCAGAGGCAGTGTGGAAAGGATGGAGTGGGGAGGTGGAGGATGTGGAATGGACTGGTGGTGACCCACAGGAGGCAGTGTGGAAAGGATGGAGTAGGGAGGAGGAGGATGTGGAGTGGACTGGTGGCGACCCACAGGAGGCAGTGTGGAAAGGATGGAGCGGGGAGGAGGAGGACGTGAAATGGATTTTCTCAGCAGAACCATCGCCCATTGAGACACACAGCTGCTGCAGCATTCCTCATGGGAGCTTGTTTTCACAGCTTCTAGATGTCATGTTACTGGGTCAGAAAGATATAGACCCCAGTTTTAGGTAGATGGGGGCCAGTGGTGGTGTGGTTTGGATTTGTGTCCCCACCCAAATTTCATGTCGAATTATAATCCCCGATGTTGGAGGTGATTGGATCATGGGATTTCCCTGGTGGATTTCCCCCTTGCTCTTCTTGTGATAATGAGTGAGTTCCCACATCTGGTTGTTTAAAAGTGTGTAGCAACCTCTCCCTTCACTTTCTCTTCCTCCTCTTCCAGTCATGTAAGAGGTGCCTGTTTCTCCTTCGCCTTCCATCCCAATTGTAAGTTTCGTGAGGCCTTCTCAGTGCTACTTCCTGTATAGCCTGCAGAACTGTGAGTCAATTAAACTTCTTTTTTTTCTTTCAGATGGAGTCTCTCTCTTTTGCCCAGGCTGTAGTGCAGTGGTGCTATCTCGGCTCACTGCAATCTCCGCCTCCTGGGTTCAAGCGATTCTCCTGTCTTAGCCTCCCGAGTAGTTGGGATTACAGTCACCTGCTACCACACTTGGCTAATTTTTATATTTTTAGTGGAGATGGGGTTTCATCATATTGGTCAGGCTGGTCTTGAACTCCTGACCTCAAGTGATCCATCTGGCTTGGCCTTTCAAAATTTTGGGATTACAGGCGTGAGCCACTGTGCCTGGCCAAACTTCTTTTCTTTATACATTACCCAGTTTGAGACGGAGTCTCACTCCTGTCACCTAGGCTGGAGTACAGTGATGCGATGTCAGCTCACTGCAACCCTCACCTTCCGGGTTCAAGCGATTCTCCTGCCTCAGCCTCTGGAGTAGCTGGGATTACAGGCACCGACTACCACACCTAGCTAATTTTTGTATTAGCCAGGCTAATTTTTGTATTTTTGTAAAGACAGGGTTTCACCATGTTTTGCCAGGCTAGTCTTGAATTCCTGAGCTCAGGTGATCCATCCACCTTGGCCTCCCAAAGTGCTGGAATTATAGGCGTGAGCCATTGTACCTGGCTGGTCAGTTTCAGGTAATTCTTTATAGCAATGCAAGAATGAACTAATACAAGTGCTGTATGTGATATTGAGATAAAGAGGCCTGGAAGTTTGGAGGAAGGAGATAGAAGCTCTCCCTGAGGAGATCAGGGAAAGCTTCCTGGAGGAGGTGGCCCTTGAGTTAGTCCTTAAGTTTGGATGTGTGGAGATTGTGGAGAGGAATTCCAGGAGGAGGGAGCCCTATGAGAAAAGACACAAGAACAGAAAAGGATGAATGTATATGGGAGCAGGGAGCAGTTTTATCTGAATGTATCACAGGGAATGGAAGGGGAGAGTGGGGTGGAATTATAGATGGACAGCAGGTCTGGCTGATAGGGTTTTGAATGGTTGGGGGATGAGCTTGGACTTTGTCCGCTGGGGAGAGAGCGTAGTCTTTGAACATGTTTTAACACAGAGGTGATCAGAGCTGGGTTTTAGAAGATGTGATTTATCTGTGTTTTTTTACTTTTATTTTTTTTTGTTATTAAAGAATTGACTAAAAGCATGAAAAGAAGAAGGCTGTTTTGTGAGGTGTGAAAACGACATAAAATTCAAATTTCTGTGCCCACAAATGAAGTTTTGAATTCTACCAATAAAATGTTGATAGAAATTTGTTTTCTGTCTTATCACGTAAGTACCTGTATAATATACTCAGTTTTGCCACTTGGCCCACAAGGTTTAATGTATTTACTATCCATCCTTCTATGGAAAATGTTTATAAATTCCTGGGATAGGTGAAAGGGACGAGAGACTGGTCTGTCTGGGATTCCAGAGAGGCAACCATTGTGCCAGACACAGGCAGTAGCTCCCAATCTGTGTCCCGTGGTAGAAACAGATTTTAAGTGACAAAACAAACAAACAAACAAAAAATGCTGTGCGGGTTTGCTGAATGTTGGGTTACATAGAGTTAACACATCTCTTTGAGGGACTTCTCAGAGCCTTTAGCATTTTAATGGTCATTGTGACTCTTGGAGAGGGGCAGATGACATGTGATATTTTCTAAAATCAATTGACCATGGAAGCTCTTTCCCAGGGATCCACATTCTAGGGAACCCACCATGGGGAAAACTGGTCCAGGGAGGGGAATGAAGAGGACAGTGAGGTTGGAAAGGCAAGTGTGGCTACAGCTAAGGGGCATGGAGGCTGAATCTCCAGGGCTTGTGGGAAGAAATGGCATCCTGGAGGGCTCTGAGGATCCCAGCCTGAGAGTCTGGGTTAGTGACGGTGATAAGTCGGGGGTGTTCTATGGGGAGGGCCAGGGAACAGGGGAAGGAGAGGACTGTGAGGTATGTACATGGAGATCTCTCATCTGGAAAATGGGGTAACGAGTCCCACATTCTGTGTGAATATGGACACTGATACTAACGCGGACGCTAACACTAATGTTGTCATATCCAATATTTATGCAGCACCAACGATGTGCCAGGCACTGTGCCGGGGGTTACCAAATGTTCTCTGTGGAGAACCAAATGGGAAACATCTTTGGTGGTGGTAGGCTGGATTTGGCCTGCCCGCTGCGCTTTGCTCATCCTGGCGCCGTGCTTAGCACTTTAATGTACTGGTGTTAAACTAGCTGAAGACTCATAAGTGCCCTTTGCGATAAGACTTTCTTTATCAGCAGTTTTAAGATCGTTAGTAATCTGGCCGTGTGCGGTGGCTCATGCCTGTAATCCCAGCACTTTGGGAGGCTGAGAGGGGTAGATCACTTGAGATCAGGAGTTTGAGACCAGCCTGGCCAACGTGGCAAAACTCTGTCTCTGCTAAAAAAAACCAAAAATTAGCCGGGCGTGGTGGTGGGCGCCTGTAGTTCAAGCTATTTGGGAGGCTGAGGCAGAAGAATCGCTTGAACCTAGGAGGCAGAGGTTGATGTGAGCTGAAATTGTGCCATTGCATTCCAGCCTGGGTGACAGAGCGTGACTCTGTCTCAAAAGAAAAAAAAAAGCAGGTTAGTAATCTGTCCAAGTTCACAGCTAGTGAGGGCTGGAGGCCATGCTGGAGCCCAGGCGGTGCATTCTGAGAGCATGCAGGTAGCTCTGACACCCCAGTGCTGCTGAGTCCTACCCTCAGTTGTGACTGTTGTTGCCGTTATTCCAGCAGGTGGTTGTCTGTTGGGACAGGAGCTCAGGTGAGGGGATCCCGAGGCTGGGATTCACCTACTGTTGTGTTTCCCAGGGGAAGGGGCGGTGGGTGGGGACGCTGCTCACTGAGGAGAACAGGAGAAGGGTTAGGGATGGAGACCAGGAATCAGCACACAGGGCAGTGGGAGAGTCGGAAAAGGCAGGAGGGGAGACAGTTGAAGAAGGAAGGGGTGGCCCACACAGCCAGTGTTGCCGGGAGACATTTTCAGCAGGGTGAGGGCTGCCAGGACGCTGGTGCAGTTGCTGGCTGTGGTCACCAGGTGTGGCAGATGCTGCGGTACCATCCGTTCTTGTCCCCTTGGTACTTATCGTCTTGGTCCATTCTAGTGGGGTCCTTTGACAGCACCCATGACTCTCTGCTGAGGACTTTCTTTTCTTCCAAGCTTGGGGTAGACCAGAGGTGTCAGGGATAAAGTCCCTAGTAGCAGCCTCAGCCGGTGATGTTGCCCCATGGCAGGGGGAACAGGTGCTGCGTCATCTCCGAGTGGCCCCTAGGATGGGGCCCCTGTTGCCTGCATTGGCGGTCTCTTCATAGCACACCCTGCATCGGCTTTCCTCCCTTCCCCAAGTCTCTTCCGCACTCAGGGGCTCAGCTCCTAAGTAAACTTCCTGCGCTTAAATCTTCATCTCAGGATCCACTTCTGGGGGAGCCCAAACCGAGGAACCGGAAACCATCCAGAGAGTTGTCAGTCAAGTGTGTGGGAGTCATTGGCTTAGTCATGCAGTTGAAAGCACTGGTTGAGCACCTGCTGTATATCTGCCAGGCATGGGGATAGGCCTTGGAGATACAAGTGCAAATAGACAGACGTGACGTCTGCCTCCTCCATGCACAGCAAATATGTCCAGGAAGGGGCTACAAGGAGTAGGGTAAGTGCTTTGAAGGAAGCTGCAGAATGTGGAGGGGTTGTCGGAGAATGGAACTATTTTTCATGGGGAGTTCAAGAAAGTCCCCTTGAGATGGGGTCATGCAAGCTGAGACACAAGGGGTGAGAAGGAGTTGACCAGGCAAATCACAAAGGGAAAGGTGTTCGAGCAGAGGGAACAGAAAGTGCAAAGGCTGAGCTTGAGTGAGCTTGGTGAGAAGGAGTAGGTCAAAGGCTGGTATGGATGTGGGTGGGGAGGAAAAGGGAGGGAGGAGAGGGAGGAGGAGGGAAAGGAAGGAAAGGAAAGGGAAGAGAAAGAGAAGAGAAGAGATTGGGGCGAGGGAGAGAGAGAGAGAGGAGGTGGAGGCAGAGACAGAAGTTGAATGTGGATCTAGAGGTCCCAGGGGAAGGTGTGCAGCCCAGGAGAGAGGGAGCCTGTAAGGCAGAACGTCTGTCTCCACACTTGTCAACAAGTGCTCCGAACTGTACCTCTCATCAGGGTATGGAAAATAAATATGCAAAAAAGCCTTCTGAAGCATTGCGAGAACATTTTCAACACAAGTGTAAAACACAATCACAGGGTCAACATGTGCTTTCTCTTGAGAACAGTTTTCCATTTGAAACCTTTTCTCACTTCCCACTAATAGGAGCCTATTCAGGTAATTTTCTTTTCTTTCTTTTATTTTTTTAAAGGCTCCTTTTAAAGCACAATGACCTTTTCCATTTTATTTTTTTCTTTCTGTAGTCGTTCATGGAGAGAGCAAGACAACAGCACAGCATTGCACTGCCTGCCAGTTTGAGGGAAAAGGCGGGGGGGTGAATAGAAAGCAAATAAGTAGACAGACATACGGAGCCTGCAGTTGTTGAAGGTGTGTGTGTTTTCTGGAATATTCAGCAACAGCTTCTCGTTGGGAAGTAGGGTCATCAGCTGTTCTGGTTTATCTGGGATTGAGGGAGCTCCTGGGGTGTAGGACTGTTGGGTCACCCCCATCCAAACAACTCAAAGGCGTGTGTCAGAGATGTGCTGCCTCTGCTGGCCACCCAGTCGGACCCTCATTCTCCAACACTTGCATCCAGACTTGCGGTCCTCGTTTCCACTCCACATGGCCCGCCCAGGATCGGGGAATTAGCCTCCGTTCCAACACTCCGGGAGCTTAAGCATCAGTATTAACTATTTTTGTTCTCTGAATAGCCTCAGCAGACCCTCCGCTACGGCAGCCAGTTGTCCCAGTTATACCTGGGAATGCAGGCTTCCTGGGATGTGTTACTTTCCGTGTTAACACGAGAATGGCCCTGGGTAAACTGGGATGGTTGGTCACACTGCTGGAGAGGAAGAGTTTCTGGATCCTGTTCCTATCACCGATGGACTCGGATATTCCCATGACTTATGTTTCCTGAGCCTCAGTTTTGTCATCTGTAGAATGGGAGGTAATGCTAATGCCCCTCTCATCCTTGTAAAGTGATTAGCATAGTGCTGGGCATACAGTAGGTACTTCATAAATGTTTGCACAATAAATGCTCATTTTATGATTATGGATTAGGCAGAGTAGGCTGCATACACAGAGATTTCAAGGACTTGGGATGACCTTTCATCCACTGAAAACCTTTCACTTACTCTGCTGCCAATAATCTTTGCATTAAGAAGTCATTCCTTGGGCTCAGGACCCCTCACAGTTTTCCCCCAACGTATTAGGTTGGCACAAAAGTAATTGCGGTTTTTGGCATTAAAAGTCATGGCAAACACTGCAGTAACTTCTGCGCCAACCTAATGTATGAACAGCAGAAGAGACGGACCTCATGCTGTCAGGAGCCAGGGCCAGGGCCACGCGGGTGCTTCGTCTCAAGGCACTTAGACAAGGACCGCATTGAATTGAAGTCCAAAATTTAATCATAAAAGTTCAGGTGAATTTCTTATTTGGTTTCATTTTCAGTTCATTTTTAAAATATCAAAGCAGTTTTTATAGTTTTTTTCTCGGTTGTTATTTTATCTTTCCACATTCGGACCTCTCAGAGAAACACACCCCCAGCCCAGGAAGTTCTGAGTTGTTTATCTTGTGAGTTACACTTGGGCCGTACCTACCTGGGGTGGAGAGCTGTGGCTCTAATGGAAAGTGTCTCTGAAGACATAATCATCTCTGAATGACACAGTCATTCACACCTTAGTCTAAATAAGCACATGCTGTAGAAGTTCACAGAAAGTGTGGTAGCCTGGGAGTCAGGGGTCAGGGGACCAGAGTCTTTCCCTGGACTCTGCTACTTAATCACTGTGGTTCTTTGGTGAGTAACTTCCTCTCCATGAGCTCCAGCCACCAAATCTGAGAAACCAATTGGACCAGATAGATTAGTGGGTTGTCACCTGTATTCTGGAGGACCCTGGGAGTCTCAGGGGAAAAGATGAGGCTCTTTATCTCCCCGTTTGAACACCAGCTTGGTTCCACCAGGGCCCTCCCTTTGATCTGCTTTATAGATTAGCATTCTGGGTAAGATTTCAAGGTTTTGATACTACCCAAGTCACGAAACAGCTCTTCTGGGTCATTTTTTAGGTCCTTTATGGCCAGAGTAACTAACTGCTTGTATTTGGCCCCTTTGCTGGAGGAAAGCACTTGGGGCAGAGGAATAATCCCGGGCAGGTGCCCTTGTTGGCTGTGAACCTGGGAGCCTGGGCACAGCCTTGCAGTGGGCGGTGTGAGGGCACAGCACCCAGCTGTGACAGGAAGCCGGTGACTAAGGATGTGCTTCCCAATTTTGAGAGGGTTAAGGACAATTATTTATTTTGAGTGTGCCCCAGATTGTCGTCATCCTTCCCGTCCTTGGCAGAGGCTCTGATGACAGCATCCTCCGCCTGGCTCCACTTCCTGGCTGCTCAGCTTCCTCCGTCTGACATGCTCGAGCTTGGCTGCCTTTGCACGTACGGTCGACTTTCAGTCGGTAGATGGTGGAAACTTAAATGTCCACAATGGGGGAATTTTTCAATCTGTCGTTGTGCCTCTATCCCAAGGATAGACGTACAGAGCTGTTAGAACAAGAGATACATCTGTGTGATTGGGCATTAAAATATCCCCACAACTCAGGTGAACTCTAAAGCAAGCGAGCTGTAGAACTAAGGTCTGCTGTGATCATCTTTATACTAAATGTGCACTTGTGCTTGTTGGGTACCTATATAAGTGAATGCATAGCAGAGGGTCTCCAAGTCTTCATGCCAAGCTGCGAATAGGACTTACCTTTGGGGACAAGAGTAGGGTGTGAAAACATTGCTAATTCCCATTGTGTGCAGGCTCAAAGCTAAGCATTTTAAAGGCCTTATTACATTTAATCCTTAAACAGATATTTGAGGTACGGATGAGGAAACTGAGTCACAGAGAGGTTAAGTAAGTTGTCCAAAGACACACATCTAGTAAGGGTTGGAGCTGAGATCCAAAGTCAGGAGTCTCTGCTTTGAAACCTTCAGCGCCTCTCTGATGAAAGGGACTTTTGCTTTGTACCCTATGTACTTGTGTATAACTTGAATATTTTATCCTGAGGATGTACTCATGCATGACTTGTATAATAAGGTAGGAAATTTTAAAGAGATAAAGAATGCTTTGTGATGTCACCTTCCTGTGCACTGAAATGGCACTGCCCATTACTTGAGGTTTGGCAATAAAGATCTCGATTCTTTCATCAAACAGTGGCAGAAAGCATGGCTTGAGCTTTGCAACTATCCCTGGGAGAGGCCTCACAAACCCCGAGTCATTTACACCGTAGTGTGAAATAGATAAGTCATTTACACCGTAGTGTGAAATAGATAAGCCATTTACACCGTAGTGTGAAATAGATAAGCTACTGGAGAGGACAGGGTGCTGCAGGAGGAGGAGGGACTGAGGAAGCAGAAGAGCTGGTGTGGGGTCCTGGCTCTTCCTATTTGACAGCCAGGTCTTTATCTGTATGGAGAGAGACTCTGTAAAAGGCAGGGCAGACCCTATGCCCTTGGGGAGTCATTATCACATCCACGCGTGTTACGATGCCGAGTCTGAATTGTATCCTAGTAGATCTCTCCATAAGCTACAGTGATGACAATACAAATCATTCATATTTATTTTGTATTTACTTAAGGGTCAGCTGCAGACCTTAGCAAATGGTTTCTAAAACCCTAACAGGCACATAAATCACTTGGAGATCTGGCTCACAGGCAGATTTGCTCTCAGTAGGCCTGGGACAGGGCCCAGGATTCTGCATTCCTAGCAGGCTCCCAGGTGAGGCTGACGCTGCAGGCCTGTAGACCGCACTGTGGGTAGCGAGGATGAAGAGGTCCAGGCATAGGCTGCTGGGGCTCTAGCCTGCATCCCTTTCAGGTGGGACCTTAGCCGTGCTACCTCCCCGATAGGGTTGTTACAAACATTAAATCAAATAATGCACATGCAGACTCTTGGCACAGTGCCCAAGGCATAACAAGAGCCTGTTGAATGGAAGTGATGATGGTGATGAATATCTCTTCATAATCTCTCAACAACCTGGAAGTTAGGTCCTGGGATTCTCCCTTATTTGATAGATGGTAGAACCAAGGCTCAGAGAGGCTAAAAGCTCCCTCAAGCTCTTGCAACCAAAAAACAGGCTGGCTAACTCCAGCGTGGGTTTCTCAGTCTCAGTGCTCCTGACATTTGGGGCTGATCGTTCTTTGCTGTGGGGTCTGTCCTGTGCTTGGGGGAGCGTTTGTAGTATCCCTGTCCTCTACTCAGTGGACGTCAGTAGCATCTTCATCTCCCCAAACTGGGACAACCAAAAATGTCTCCAGACATTGCCAAATGCCCCTGGGAGAACAAAATCACCCCCCCACCACCCCCAGTTGGGAAGCCCTGCAGAACTTTTTTCAGGCTTCATATAGACGTGGTATTGTCATTCAGGCCATCTAAGAGTTCACTGAGGCTTCAGTAGGAATTGAGAAAATTGTCTCTAATGCTGTGATCAAGGGTACCACATCTTTTATTTTTTCAAAAATGTCCAAATAGTTCCAATTCAGCTGTTATTCAGCTGTTACTCAGCTCTTTGAAAAATTTTTGGGCTGATACTATGTATTACCACTTGTTTGAGTTTAGTGCTATGAAATCATACCATTTTCATCTTTTTTTTTTTTTCAAAGAGATGTTGCCAACACTATCTTTAAGTATGCTTTTATTTGCCTTCTGGTATCTACATATAATGGAACTTCTGGAAAGTGGAATTTATGATTTGCAATCTGTGGCCGTTTCTATAGCGTTCTGATTTGCAACACCTCCTGGTCTGTACTCTCCTTGCATGCTACCTTATGTTTGACTAATTTAAGGTTGTAATAGATGTACTTGCAGAATGTTGCTTCATTTATCACTAAAGCTGCCTGGACAGCTTCAATGAAATTGTGCTGACCTCATTTAATTATTTGTAAAACCTGTGTTCTGATTCAGTTGGCAAGGTTTTGGGTATCTTTTTATGTTTAAGGAAATTAAAGAGCAAACATCAGATAATTTATTGAGTGCTTACAGTATGCCACAGTGGTTTATTTCTCTGAATCTTCCACACATTTATTGGAGATAATTTATACCCATTTTATGGGTAGGAAAATCCAAAGCTTAAGTCTCCTTTTATAATCACGTAGAGAATAAATGGTAGAGGTGGGATTTGTGTTCCAGACCCCAGTGTCCACACTCTTACTGCTTTGCTGGGTTGAATTTAGCCATCAAGAATAAAGTGTCATTAATTTCCTCCTTTGCTGACATGCTATAAAGTGACCAGCTCTGATTGTTGGTTGATGCCACAGTTTCCAGATGCGGCACAGTCCGTTATCTGGATGTTCCATCTGCCTAATTTCACACTCCAACTGCTGAGAAATGGCTGGATTTTCAAAGCCGTGGAGACACAACCGACAAGTCTTCACTTAGTGGTAGGAAGACAGGAGGAGCTGGGGGCAACCTTGAGGGCCTGGCAAGATCTCAGATTCATGAATGTATAAGTGGTGCCCACCCGTGTGGGGAAAAGGTGGATCGTGGGTCTGCCAGGAGGGTGAGATGGCTTACAAAGATGAGAGCCACTCAGACCTGAGTTGGCACCACTTTCCTTGCCAAAACTCATCTGGGTCTCCTCTAACCCAAGGCAGCAGGATGGCAGCACAGGAGCTACATTTGGGTCTGTTAGGCCTGGTTAATTGGCAGTGATTAAGCACCAACTGCATGCATGGTAGGCAAAACATTAGAATTATATCAAAGGCATAGAATATTCGAAGGAAACTGCTTAAAGTTTCTGAGCCTCACTTTCTCTGTTTGTGAAGTGGGGATAGGAATGCATAGTAAGTCCCCACGATCCATTGAGCAGGTGCTCATAAAAAACATTTTGAAACTTACAAGTTGAATTTCATTGCAACACATGTTTATAGGATGTTTCACACTATGAATCAGGCACTGGGAAAATGAGTTAGACATTGTTTTTTATTAGAGGACCTCAGCCATCCTCTAGAGATTGTACTAGTCTGGGCTCCTGGGGCTAAAGGGACAGAACTGCAACTCCGACTTTGTTTAGTAGAAAAGAGAATTTATTGGTTGACATAATTAAGATGTCTAACAATAGGACTACTTCAGGTAAGGCTTGATCTAGGAGCTTGACGACCAGTGTCATCAGGACTCAGGTTTGTTCTCTTTGTTCTTTTCCTATTCTGCGTTCTCTTCCACGCTGGCTTCACTCTCAAGAAGTCCTTTTCCACAGGGTGGTCCCAGTGGCACCAGGCTTTCAGCTTCCTAGCTCCCAGCTCTAAGTCCTGCAGAAATAAGTCTTTGTGTCCAGGCTACTCTATTAGGAGTCTTGGGGTTCAGTCTTAACTGGCCTTGACTGGGTCATGTGATCATTGCTTAGCAGTTCCTGTAGCCAAGGGTGGTGCATTGCTCCGATTGGCCATACATGGGTACAGGCTTCTTGCAGAGGTCAGCGTGGAGTCAGCTCACTCCCTACCTGGACTGAAAGTGGGAAGAGAAGTCAAGGCTTGTAGCAGCAGCAGTAGCAGCAGCAGCAGCGAGTCATCTCAGCTCACTACTGTGGGTATAATGTGCATATAGTCCGGAAAATGTCAGTCAATAGAGGTTCTCCGAAAGTTGAAAGAGAGGATAAAAGTTAAGGCACTAACTCCACCTTGGACAGAAGTGTTCAGAGAGGCCTTCTAGAAGTAGCAAGTTTTAAGCTAGGTTTTGAAGGATGCATAGGAGTTTACCAGGTAGAGCAAGAGTAGGCCAGGCAGAGGGACAATCAAGATAGAGCATATTCAGAACCTAGAAACAGAAGAAATTGGAATTTGACTCCAGAGGTGATGAGGAGGCATTCTAGGTTTATGAGCGGAAGGAATAGCTGATGAAAATGACATTTTATGATAGTTTTGAGAGAAGAGCCAGTGGGTCACAGGAAAATAGCTTCAGGAAGTTCTCAGGGGTTGGACTTTTTGGCCTCCACATAAAAGATACGGACTAGAGACTTTGGGGCCAGCTGCTCACTAGCTGTGTGACCTTGGGCAGGATGCTTCACATATAAATGTGCCTCATGTGTAAATGTGCACATTCATCATAGTGATTCCTGCCTCATCGAGTGGTCATGAGGATTAAATGGACTAATGTGTATAAAGCACCCAGAACGGTGCCTGGCTCAGAATGTGGCTCATCTAACTGTTGGTCAAATGAAAACAAAACCACTTACTGCAGTCTTTCCCCTCGAGTGTTTTGAGGAAAACCACTTTCCTAGGACGTAATGGGTGTTCACACAAAAGAAGAACAGAATAATCAAATGTATTTTGGTAAATGCCAGGTTCAACGTGAATAATTATGATTGTGGCAAATGTGTATTATGTGCTTACCAGGGGCCAGGCACTATGCTTTATGTGCTTTTTTTCTCCTTCAGGTCTCACCACCGCCCTGCAGGGTTACACACTGGAAAGTGGCAAGGCCAGGATTAAAAGCTAGAAGTGACTCACTCCGGATGTGAAGCTGCTGCCCTCTAGGCTGCACTGATTACTTTTTCTGCAGGACTTCTCAGAGTCTTTACTATTTACACGTGTACTTATAATGTCCATTGTCCAGGCGGGGAGGATGTAAAATACTTCCCTAACGTATTGGATTGAAATCTCAGTCCACCCTTAGTGTATCTCTTGGGACATGAAACCTGCACTTTGAGTGGAGAGTGCTTAACAACAATTAGTAATGAGAAGGTGAATGAGGAAGAAACAGAATAATTCAGGGAACATTCCTCTCAAAGAATGACATGGCTTTCTCCCCCTTAAATTACCTAGATCAGCCGCCTAATGGGCTGTGGGTGTCCCTTGTGTGCCAAAGTGACATGGTCATTACAGAATTTGCCGGAAGGTTCTTCATCACTCCATCCCATTATCTGTGTAAGTTTCAGCTTCTCCCTGAATTTTGCAGCCTCTGCTCAGGGAGAAAAGGTGAGCCGAGTCCCATTTAATAGGCTGTTTGTTATGACCACCCGTGACTCCGCACTCGAGCAGTGGCCTTGTCTGTTTTCCATGAATTCCTCAATCAGTACCAATATTGAAATTGACAAGAGGTGAATGCAACTGATATAATGCGTGATTGATTGACCTCGTCTTTTGCTGGAGAGACAAGTGGGGGCAGGAGTGTGGATAAATCTGCCTTCCAGTAAAAATGCTGAACCATATTTTTTTGCACATCTAAACCACAGATGCAAAGAGAGGAGGAAATGAATGCCTCTTTTAAGCTTCTGCCAACACTTCACGTTGCCTAGGGAAGGGACTGTGTTTGCCAAGATGGAATAATTTATAATCCCGTTTTGAACTTGGAAAGTTTGCAACTTTTTTTTTTTTTTTTGGAGGGAGTAGTTTATTTAGGTTTATTAGTGATCACCCACTAAGAGGTCAAAGCTAGCAATAAGAAAAGAAAATAGGAACTAAAATTGGCAGCTTTGATGGGGATGGAGTAGAGTTTAGAATTGGGCTAGAGAAGGCTGGGGGTGGGTGGATGGAGTGGGGACTGGGCTTCTCTTCTGCCTCAGGGAAATGACCAGGTGTGGGTGGAGAAGGGTCCTGAGAGCATTGCATCTCAAGGGCCCCAGGGGAATAGGTAGACGGTCTCAGGTGCTTAATGCACGTGGCCCATCCTCACTGCTAAGCCACCCAAGAGGGCTGTTCCTAGTGCTCCAGCATGGAAGCCAAAGCTGTCAGCTTCACGCTCCTGATGTTTTGTGCTTTCCCCACCAAAATCACCTCCTGCCCTCCCTACTCTTTGCATTCAGACATTAACTCACTGGCCATCTCACTGCAGCCCCACCCTCTCTTAACCCATTATGACCTTACCCTTGTCCTGGAGGTCCCACTGCCTCGAATGAATGCTCTTCTCACCTTTACCCCCGGCAGACTCCCACACATCATCCCTTCCCCATGGCCACCTCCCCGATTCCCCCAGGAGGAGTTGATGCCTCTGTAGCTCACCAGCCTTATTTCTAAGAATGTGCTTTGGACCACGTGCAGTGGCTCACACCTGTAACCCCTGCACTTTGGAAAGCCAAGGTGGGCAGATCATCTGAGGTTAGGAGTTCGAGACCAGCCTGGCCAACATGGTGAAACCCCGTCTCTACTAAAAATACAAAATTAGCCAGGCGTGTTGGTGGGCGCCTGTAATCTCAGCTACTTAGGAGGAGGCTGAGGTGGTAGAACTGCTTGAACCCGGGAGGCGGAGGTTGCAGTGAGCTGAGATCGTGCCATTGCACTCCAGCCTGGACAGTAAGAGCGAAACTCTGTGTAAAAAAAATAAATAAATAAAAATGTACTTTGGTTGCATTACTGCTTGTATTACAACTTAGGCTTGAGCTGTCTGCCCACAAGGCTCAAATCTTGGGGTGTAAGGACTGTGGCAGGTTTCTGTTTGTATCATCTAGCACTGTGCTTGGCCCTTAACAGGCTCTTAGTATACACATGTTGAGGGATGAATAAATAAGTTAGTGCTCTCATTTTCAGAATCTGTTGGGAATTTCATTTTGCTGTAATAGAATCCTTCTATCCCCACCTGTAGAGATTTAAATACACAAACTTCTATTTTGCCTTATAAATAAGTCCAAGAAAGGCCCTCCAGGGTTGGCGTGGTGACTCTGTAAAGTCATCACAGACCTACGCTTCTTTGGCAATTCATTCTGTTATACCTATGAGGGACATTGTCATGGCCCAGTGTGGCTGCTGCTGCTCCAGCCATCACATCTGAGTTCGAGACAGTAGAACTGGTGTGATGAAAAGAGTGCCTTTAAAGGGAATTTCTGATATTATATAAGCACTTGGATTTATATTTCATTGACTGAAACATAATCTCATGGCCACACCTAGTGGCAAGGGAGTTTGGGATTCTCTGAGAGAGGGAGGGGAGTGGATGTCTGGCATGAAAGGCGGAATAATGTTTCCCTGAAATAATGTTTCCCTGATGATATTCACATCCTGATCTCTGCAACCTGTGGATATGTTAAGTTCCATGGCAAAGGGGCATCAAGGTTGTGGGTGGAATTAAGGTTGGTTATTGTCTGACCTTGAGATAGGAAGAGTATCTGGGATTGTCCCAGCAGGATTGATGTAATTGTGAGAGTTCTTACATTTGGAAGAGGGAGACAGCAGGGTTCAGAATCAGAGTGATGTCATGGGAGAGAAACTCCACAGTCCTCTGTTGGCTTTGAAGGTGAAGGAGGGGACCACAAGCCAAGGAATGCAGGTGGCCTCTAGAAAGTGGGAAAGATGAGAAAATGAATAATCCCATAGAAACGCCAGGAAGGAACACAGCCCTCCTGACACCTTGATTATGGCTCAGGGAGAACTATATCAGACTTCTGACTTCCAGAAATGTAAGACAGTACATTTGTGTTTTAAGCCACTAATTGACATGAATTTGTGACGGCGGTAGCGGGAAAGCAGCACATGGGTGGAGGCAGCCATGTGCTGCACCATGCTTCCAGAACACATCTCAGACGACATAGCACGTCCCTTGGTTGAGTTGGGGGCTTCTTTATAGTGGGAGGCTTAGGACAAAGGCTAATCTCTGCCAAGGGACAACATGCTTTTTCTATAAGGGGCCAGGTCATAAATATTTTAGGCCTTGTGGTCCAGTGGGCACAGTCAAGGATGTATGGGTTCTTAAGTGACCATCTGCAATGCAATCCTTTAAACATGTGAAAATGATTGTTAGTAGGTAGGCTGCACACAGACCGTGAACTAGATTTCGCCTGTGGTTTGCTGTTGCCACTTTAAGGAGTGTGTGTTCCTGTGTGTGTGTGTGTGTGTGTGTGTGTGTGTGTGTGTATGTATGTATGTATTTATTTATTTATTGAGATAGTCTCGCTCTGTCACCCAGGCTGGAGTGGCATGGTGTGATCTCACCTCACCGCAACCTCCACCTCTGAGGTTCAAGCAATTCTCCTGTCAGCCTTCCGAGTAGCTGGGACTACGGGTGTGTGCCACCACACCCGGCTAATCGTTTTGTAATATTAACAGAGATGGGCTTTCACCATATTGGTCAGGCTGGTCTTGAACTCCTGACCTCAGATGATCCACCCACTTCAGCCTCCCAAAGTGCTGGGATTACAGGCGTGAGTCACCATGCCCGGCCAGGAGTATTTATTTCTTAAACATAAAGTTAAGGGGCCCGGTGCAGTGGCTTAAGCCTGTAATCCCAGCACTTTGGGAGGCCAAGGTGGGTGGATCACGAGGTCAGGAGATCGAGACCATCCAGGCTAACACAGTGAAACCCCGTCTCTACTAAAAATACAAAAAAATTAGCCGGGCATGGTGACGGGCGCCTGTAGTCCCAGCTACTCGGGGTGCTGAGGCAGGAGAATGGCGTGATCCCGGGAGGTGGAGCTTGCAGTGAGCCGAGATCGTGCCACTGCGCTCCAGCCTGGGTGACAGAGCGAGACTCCATCTCAAAAATAAAATTAAATAAAAAATAAATAAATAAATAAATAAATAAAGATAAGGTATGATTTTTGAGAAAATTTCAAAGAATGAAGGATACAAAGAGAGAAGAAACTGGAAATTCTCCTTCTCAGCTTCTCTTCCTGCAATTTTACCTGCATAACAGGCTTTTCGACCTTGGTGCTATGGACATTTGGGGCTGGATCATTCCGTTGTGGGGGCTGCCCTGTGCCTCGTAGGATGTTGAGCAGCAGTCCTGGCCTCCAACCACCTGATGCAAATAGCACCTCCCACCCCTGCAGTTGTGACAACCCCAAATGTCTCCAGACATCGCCACATGTCCTCTGGGAGGCAAAGTCACTCCAGCTGAAAACTGACGTACTCCTGTGTGTGTAACCACTCCGTAGTTGGGGGTATCCTTTGGGCGCTCCTTTCTTTTTTTCTCTCCCTGTTTCCTTGTAATTCCTTCCTTCCCTCTCTCTTTCCATCATTTTCTGCTGCTTCTCTTCCTTTTTAAATTTTATTTTATTTTATTTTGAGATGGAGTCTTGCTGTGTCACCCAGGCTGTAGTGCAGTGACACGATCTCGGCTCACTGCAACTTCCGCCACCCAGGCTCAAGTGATTCTCCTGCCTCAGCCTCCCGAGTAGCTGGGATTACAGGCGCCCGCCACCACGCCCAGCTAATTTTTGTATTTTTAGTTGAGATGGGGTTTCACCATGTTGTCCAGGTTGGTCTTGAACTCCCGAACTTCAGGCGACCCCCCCCACCTCGGCCTCCCAAAGTGCTGGGATTACAGGCATGAGCCACCATGCCCGGCCTGCTTTTCTTTTTAAAAATAGGGCAGTATTCTTCATTTGTATTCTGTAGCTTAAAAACTTTTATTGAAGTATGACATGCCTATAGAAGAAATGCACAGATAATAAGGGCACGGGTTATGAATTGTAACACCGATGAACTCGCACCCAGGTTAGGCAAGTTTGCCCTTGACAACTTTTAATTTCACTATATATTTTAATGCACTACATATAGTGTTTATATGATATGCTCTTTTATAAAATATGTATGTGTGTAAAATATAGTATGTAAATATCAAAGACAGTTTTTATTTATTTTTTTTTTGAGACAGTGTTGCTCTGTCACCCAGGCTGGAGTGCAATGGCATGATCTCTGCTCACTGCACCCTCTGCCTCCTGGGTTCTAGCGATTATCCGGCCTCAGCCTCCCAAGTAGCTGGGATTACAGGCTCGCACCACCACGCCCAGCTACTTTTAGTATTTTTAGTAGAGATGGGGTTTCTCCATGTTGGCCAGGCTGGTCTTGATCTCCTGACCTCAAGTGATCTGCCAGCCTCGGCCTCCCAAAGTGCTGGGATTACAGGCATGAGCCACTGCACCCGGCCTTGTATATTATTTTTAAATGTAACAATATATCCTGGATGCTTTTCTGTTTTAGCCAGGCGAATCTCCCTCATCTTTGTTTGAAGGGGGCTGGAATGAGGCTCTACCCCTCTACCCCATCTCTAGGATGACCCACACCTAAGCCCAGTCGGCACACGTTATTCCCTGGGTCAAATGAATTATTCCAGAAGGGGCACGTGGCCCAAAGCTGACTCATCTCCTCATTAGGCTTGAAGGAGAGTGGATGTGATGCTGGAGCGGTGGCAGCTGTATTGTCACCATAAGAGGAAGCTAGGACCCACCCAGAGGAAGCAGAGCATACACTTGGAGAGAGTAGACTAGATGCCACTGGCGTGTTTGGGGGTCTGATTAAGCCATTCCTGAAGCTAGACCAACCCCAATGCTGTCAATCGAGCATCCTGGCTTGTGAGAAGTTCAAAGAACAGGGTGCAGTGTCTTTTCTATTCCCATCCCCTGAAACTTCACTCCATCTTTAGTGAGACGGCAGGAACATTCCTTGGAAGCAAAACCAGACATACACATTAGGTTGTCTTAGGAAAGCCATTTTGCATGAAATCTTAAAAGAAACTTGGGGCGTTAGTTTCCTTTCAGCTGTGAAATATCACCCAAAGCTTAATGGTTTGAAACAGTTCACGTTCATTCTCTTACAGTACTGGAGGTTGGAAGTCCTACATGGGTCTTACGAAGTTAAAATCAAAGCATCAGTGGGGTCATGTTCCTCCTAGAGGCTCTAGGGAGGAGAATCCATTTCCTTCCATTTTCAACTTTGAGAGGCTGCCTGCATGCCTTCACTGGTGACTGCTTCTTCCATCTTCACAGCCAGTCAGGAAGGGTTAAATCCTTCTCACACTCCACATGTCCGGTCCCTTGCGACGCCACTGGGTCTGCCCGGATAACCGAAGAGAATCTTCCTATTTTAAGGTCAGCAGCCTTTATTCCATGTATGGCTTCATTCTTCCATGTGTCAGTTCTGGAAGCCAAGGCTCTAAATCAAGGTATCTCCAGGGTTTGTTCCTTCTGGAGGCTATCTGTTTCAGGCTCCTTCTCTTCCAACTTTGGGAGAGCTCAGGCATCCCTAGGATCACAGGCAGTGTCCTCACCGTGTCTTCATGTCATCTTCCTTCTGTACGTGTCTGTTTTCATGTCTGGATTTCCTTTTTTAAAAGAAGGGCATGAGCCCATCAATCAATGAGTGGATAAAGAAACTATGATGTATGCACACACACATACACACACACACACAATGGAATACTACTCAGCCATAAAAAGGAATGACTTAATGGCATTCCCAGTGACCTCGATGGAATTTGGGACATTATTCTAAGTGAAGTAACTCAAGGATGGAAAACCAAATGTCATATGTTCTCACTTATAAGTGGGAACTAAGCTATGAGGATGCAAGGGCATAAGAATGACACAGTGGACTTTGGGGACTCAGGGGGAAAGGATGGGAGGAGGATGAGGGATAAAAGACTACAAATTCGGTTCATTATATACTGCTCGGGTGATGGGTGCACCAAAACCTCACAAATCACCACTAAAGAACTTATGTAACCAAATACCACCTGTTCCCCCAAAACCTATGGAAATAAAAAAATTATTTAAAAAATAAAATAAGGGCATAGTCACATCATATTAGGACTCACCCTGGTAACTTCTTATTAACTTCATCATCGGCAAAGGCCCTACTTCCAAATAAAGTTACATTCATTGGTACTGGAGGTTATACTTGGACATCTTTAGGCAGCACAGAATTCCAAAAATAACATTTAGGGGGGCATTACTCTGTCTACCCAATGTGGGATGGAGTATATCTAAGGATATATATATATATATATATATATATTTTTTTTTTTCTTCTTTTTTTCTGTTGGAGATAGGGTCTCATTGTGTCACCCAGGCTGGAGTGCAGTGGTTCAGTCACGACTCACTGCAGCCTCCACCTTCTGGACTGAAGTGATCTTCCTCCTATGTCCGAGGAGATTTTTGAAGCTTCTTCAAACCTAGATTTATCGTACCTTTGGGAAAGAAACAAATGCAGATGTAGAAACAAATGTGCTCACCTCGGCAAGTAAAGCCTGCCCTCTGCCATCCCTGGGTCTGTTGCGGACTCGTCTCTGACTCTGTGGATAGCAGGAGTACCCAGGGACCACATGGACTCCTGGCTCCTCTGTCTGCAACTTGGGCTCTTCAGAATCTTGACGTCCTGGCACTTGCCTGCTTATTTTGCAACACTTGGGTCAGACGGTACTCATTCATTCATTCTGCAAATCTTTACAGAGCCCTAGGGAGGTGTTGAGTGGGATGTAGTAGCCCTGAGATAGACATTAGACCTTTGAGGAGAAGTGGCTAAAAGACATGTGAGCATGGGAACCTGGAGACAGAAGAGTGGCGACGGTGGGGCTGTGGATCAGGGCCTCAGCAGGTGGACAGTACCTAGAGTGATGGAAATGAACTCTTGTTCTGTCCCTGCCCCCACATCCTTTCTCTGATGGCTGTGAGTGCCATCAGGGTTGGACTGTGGCCGTTCTGAGTCACTGTACACCAGCACTGGACACGATGCCCTGTAAAACTTAGGAGCTCCACAATTATTCATCCATCACATGGATGCTCGGGGGTTGGATCCAACTCTCTCAAGCCGAATACTTGGCAGCTTGGGTGTATCTGTCAATGTCCAGGCGGCCCTGCCTGAAGGATCTGCCAAGAAGGTTGATCTCCGTTCTGCTTTTGTTCCCACCCCTTAAGTGCTTAAGCAGATACTCCTTGATTGTGATGCTGACAAAGCTGGAAGAGAGTGGGTAGGGAAGTGATGACCAGGGACATCCATTAGACTGTCACTTTTGATGAATGGCTGTGTCTGAGGACTGGCACCTGGGGGTTTTATCCTGCTCAGTGACTTCTCTCAGCATGGAGCAGACCAGAGCCTGGTGTTGGGATGACGTTCTGCTGTACTGTTGCTTCCTGTGCCATCCTGTTGCCTTTTTCAAAAAAAGGAGGTGTTCTTATCAGCTTAAGGAGATTTTGGGCTGAGACTGGATTTTCTAGATATACAATCATTTCATCTGCAAAAAGGGACAATTTGACTTCCTCTTTTCCTAGTTGAATACCCTTTATTTCTTTCTCCTGCTTGACTGCCCTGGCCAGAACTTCCAACACTATGTTGAATAGGAGTGGTGAGAGAGGGCATCCCTGTCTTGTGCCAGTTTTCAAAGGGAATGCTTCCAGTTTTTGCGCATTCAGTATGACATTGGTTGTGGGTATATCATAAATGCTCTTATTATTTTGAGATACGTCCCATCAATACCTAATTTATTGAGAATGTTTAGCATGAAGGCTGTTGAATTTTATCAAAGGCCTTTTCTGCATCTATTGAGATAATCATGTGGTTTTTGTCTTTGGTTCTGTTTATATGCTGGATTACGTTTATTGATTTGCATATGTTGAACCAGCCTTGCATCCCAGGGATGAAGCCCACTTGATCATGGTGGATAAGCTTTTTGATGTGCTGCTGGATTCGGTTTGCCAGTATTTTATTGAGGATTTTTGCATCGATGTTCATCAGGGATATTGGTCTAAAATTCTCTTTTCTTGTTGTGTCTCTGCCAGGCTTTGGTATCAGGATGATGTTGGCCTCATAAAATGAATTAGGGAGGATTCCCTCTTTTTCTATTGATTGGAATAGTTTCAGAAGGAATGATAGCAGCTCCTCCTTGTACCTCTGGTAGAATTCGGCTGTGAATCTGTCTGGTCCTGGACTTTATTTGGTTGGTAAGCTATTAATTACTGCCACAATTTCAGAGCCTACTACTGGTCTATTCAGAGATTCAACTTCTTCCTGGTTTAGTCTTGGGAGGGTGTATGTGTCAAGGAATGTATCTGTTTCTTCTAGATTTTCTAGTTTATTTGCATAGAAGTGTTTATAGTATTCTCTGATGGTAGTTTGTATTTCTGTGGGATCAGTGGTGATATCCCCTTTATCATTTTTTATCGCATCTATTTTATTCTCCTCTCTTTTCTTCTTTATTAGTCTTGCTAGCGGTCTATCAATTTTGTTGATCTTTTCAAAAAACTAGCTCCTGGATTCGTTTATTTTTTGAAGGATTTTTTATGTCTCTATCTCCTTCAGTTCTGCTCTGATCTTAGTTATTTCTTGCCTTCTGCTAGCTTTTGAATGTGTTTGCTCTTGCCTCTCTAGTTTTTTTAATTGTGATATTAGGGTGTCAATTTTAGATCTTTCCTCTTGTGGGCATTTAGTGCTATAAATTTCCCTCTACACACTGCTTTAAATGTGTCCCAGAGATTCTGGTATGTTGTATCTTTGTTCTCATTGGTTTCAAAGAACATCTTTATTTCTGCTTTCATTTCGTTATGTACCCAGTAGTCATTCAGGAGCAGGTTCAGTTTCTTGTGGTTGAGCGGTTTTGATTGAGTTTCTTAATCCTGAGTTCTAGTTTGATTGCACTGTGGTCTGAGAGACAGTTTGTTATAATTTCTGTTCTTTTACATTTGCTGAGGAGTGCTTTACCTCCAACTATGTGGTTAATTTTGGAATAAGTGTGATGTGGTGCTGAGAAGAATGTATATTCTGTTGATTTGGGGTGGAGAATTCTATAGATGTCTATTAGGTCCGCTTGTTGCAGAGCTGAGTTCAATTCCTGGATATCCTTGTTAACTTTGTCTCGTTGATTTGTCTCATGTTTACATTGGGGTGTTAAAGTCTCCCATTATTATTGTGTGGGAGTCTAAGTCTCTTTGTAGGTCTCTAAGGAGTTGCTTTATGAATCTGGGTGCTCCTGTATTGGGTACATATATATTTAGGATAGTTAGCTCTTCTTGTTGAATTGATCCCTTTACCACTATGTAATGGCCTTCTTTGTCTCTTTTGATCTTTGCTTGTTTAAAGTCTGTTTTATCAGAGACTAGGATTGCAACCCCTGCCCTTTTTTGTTTTCCATTTGCTTGGTAGATCTTCCTCCATCCCTTTATTTTGAGCCTATGTGTGTTTCTGCACGTGAGATGGGTCTCCTGAATACAGCACACTGATGGGTTTTGACTCTTTATCCAATTTGCCAGTCTGTGTCTTTTAATTGGGGTATTTAGCCAATTTACATTTAAGGTTAATAATGTTATGTGTGAATTTGATCCTGTCATTATGATGTTAGCTGGCTATTTTGCTCGTTAGTTGATGGAGTTTCTTCCTAGCCTCGATGGTCTTTACAATTTGGCCTGTTCTTGCAGTGACTGGTACTGGTTGTTCCTTTCCATGTTTAATGCTTCCTTCAGGAGCTCTTGTAGGGCAGGCCTGGTGGTGACAAAATCTCTAAGCATTTGCTTGTCTGTAAAGGATTTTATTTTTCCTTCACCTATGAAGCTTACTTTGGCTGGATATAAAATTCTGGGTTGAAAATTCCTTTCTTTAAGAATGTTAAATGTTGGCCCCCACTCTCTTCTGGCTTGTAGAGTTTCTGCTGAGAGATCTGCGGTTAGTCTGATAGGCTTCCCTTTGTGGGTAACCCGATCTTTCTCTTTGGCTGCCCTTAACATTTTTTCCTTCATTTCAATTTTGGTGAATCTGACAATTATGTGTCTTGGAGCTGCCCTTCTCGAGGAGTATCTTTGTGGCGTTCTCTGTATTTCCTGAATTTGAATGTTGGCCTGCCTTGCTAAATTGGGGAAGTTCTCCTGGATAATATCCTGCAGAGTGTTTTCCAACTTGGTTCCATTCTCCCCGTAACTTTCAGGTATACCAATCAGAGGTAGATTTGGTCTGTTCACATAATCCCACATTTCTTGGAGGCTTTGTTCATTTCTTTTTACTCTTTTTTCTCTAAACTTCTCTTCTCGCTACATTTCATTCATTTGATCTTCAGTCACTGATACTCTTTCTTCCAGTTGATCGAATTGGCTATTGAAGCTTGTGCATTTGTCACGTAGTTCTTGTGCCATGGTTTTCAGCTCCATCAGGTCATTTAAGGACTTCTGTACACTGGTTATTCTAGTTAGTCATTTGTCTAATCTTTTTTCAAGGTTTTTAGCTTCTTTGCGATGGGTTTGAACTTCCTCCTTTAGCTCGGAGAAGTTTGATCATCTGAAGCCTTCTCTTAACTCGTCATTCTCCGTCCAGCTTTGTTGCGTTGCTGGCAAGGAGCTGCGTTCCTTTGGACAGGGAGAGGCACTCTGATTTTTAGAATTTTCACCTTTTCTGCTCTGGTTTTTCCCCATCTTTGTGGTTTTATCTACCTTTGGTCTTTGATGATGGGGATGTACAGATGGGGTTTTGGTGTGTATGTCCTTTCTGTTTGTTAGTTTTCCTTCTAACAGTCAGGATCGTCAGCTGCAGGTCTGTTGGAGTTTGCTGGAGGTCCACTCCAGACCCTGTTTGCCTGGGTATCAGCAGCAGAGGCTGTAGAACAGCGAATATTGCTGAACAGTAAATGTTGCTGTCTGATCGTTCCTCTGGAAATTTTGTCTTAGAGGGGTACCAGGCCGTGTGAGGTGTCAGTCTGCCCCTACTGGAGGGTACCTCCTAGTTAGGCTACTTGGGGTTCAGGGACCCACTTGAGGAGGCAGTCTGTCCATTCTCAGATCTCAGACTCTGTGCTGGGAGAACTACTACTCTCTTCAAGGGTGTCAGAGAGGGACATTTAAGCAACTTCAGCAAAGTTTCAGGGTACAAAATCAATGTGCAAAAATCACAAGCATTCTTATACACCAATAACAGAAAAATAGAGAGCCAAATCATGAGTGAACTCCCACATTCACAATTGCTTCGAAGATAATAAAATACCTAGGAATCCAACTTACAAGGGACATGAAGGACCTCTTCAAGGAGAACTACAAATGACTGCTCAATGAAATAAAAGAGGACACAAACAAAAGGAAGAACATTCCATGCTAATGATAGGAAGAGTCAATATCATGAAAATGGCCATACTGCCCAAGGTAATTTATAGATTCAGTGCCATTCCCATCAAGCTACCAGTGACTTTCTTCACAGAATTGGAAAAAACTACTTTAAAGTTCATATGGAACCAAAAAAGAGCCCACATTGCCAAGTAAATTCTAACCCAAAAGAACAAAGCTGGAGGCATCACGCTACCTCACTTCAAACTATACTACAAGGCTACAGTAACCAAAACAGCATGGTACTGGTACCAAAGCAGAGATATAGACCAATGGAACAGAACAGAGCCATCAGAAATAATACCACAACATCTACAACCATCTGATCTTTGACAAACCTCACAAAAACAAGAAATGGGGAAAGCATTCCCTATTTAGGAAATGGTGCTGGGGAAACTGGCTAACCATATGTAGAAAGCCAAAACTGGATCCCTTCCTTACACCTTATACAAAAATTAATTCAAGATGGATTAAAGACTTAAATGTTAGACCTAAAACCATAAAAACTGTAGAAGAAAACCTAGGCAATATCGTTCAGGACATAGGCATGGGCAAAGACTTCATGTCCAAAACACCAAAAGCAATGGCAACAAAAGCCAAAATTGACAAATGGGATCTACTAAAGAGCTTCTGCACAGCAAAAGAAACTACCATCAGAGTGAACAGGCAACCTACAGAATAGGAGAAAATTTTTTCAATCTACTCATCTAACAAAGGGCTAATTTCCAGAATCTACAAAGAACTCAAACAAATTTACAAGAAAAAAACAACCCCATCAAAAAGTGGGCAAAGGATATGAACAGACACTTCTCAAAAGAAGACATTTATGCAGCCAACAGACACGTGAAAAAATGCTCATCATCACTTGCCATCAGAGAAATGCAAATCAAAACCACGATGAGATACCATCTCATACTAGTTAGAATGGCGATCATTAAAAAGTCAGGAAACAACAGGTGCTGGAGAGGATGTGGAGAAATAGGAACACTTTTACGCTGTTGGTGGGACTGTAAACTAGTTAAACCATTGTGGAAGACAGTGTGATGATTCCTCAAGGATCTAGAACTAGAAATACCATTTGACCCAGCCATCCCATTACTGGGGATATACCCAAAGGATTATAAATCATGCTGCTATAAAGACATATGCACACGTATGTTTATTGTGGCACTATTCACGATAGCAAAGACTTGGAACCAACCCAAATGTCCATCAATGACAGACTGGATTAAGAAAATATGGCACATATACACCATGGAATATTATGCAGCCATAAAGAAGGATGAGCTCATGTCCTTTGTAGGGACATGGATGCAGCTGGAAACCATCATTCTCAGCAAACTATCGCAAGGACAAAAAACCAAACGCTGCGTTTTCTCACTCATAGGTGGAAACTGAACAGTGAGAACACTTGGACACAGGAAGGGGAACATCACACACTGGGACATGTTGTGGAGTGGGGGAGGGAGGAGGGATAGCATTAGGAGATATACCTAATGTAAATGACAAGTTAATGGGTGCAGCACACCAACATGGCACATGTATACATATGTAACAAACCTGCATGTTGTGCACATGTACCCTAGAATTTAAAGTATAATAAAAAATAGAATAAAAGCATTTTCAAACAAACAAAAAAGATGTTCTGTGTTTTTGTTTTTTTAAAAAAGCTTGTGAAATATATGTAATTTAAAATGTAATCTTGTTGACCATGTCTAAACCATGTATGCAGTTCAGTGGCTTTAAGTATGTTATTCACAGTGCTATGCAACCATCACCACTATCCATCTCCAAACTTTTTCATGTTCCCAAATAGAAGCCCCCACCCATTAAACACTAACTTTCCGTTCACGTTTTCCCCAAAACCCTGTAATCTTTCTTCTGCCTTCTGTCTGTATAAACTTGCCTCTTCTAGGCATCTCATGTAAGTGGAATCATACTGTATTTGTCTTTTTGTGTCTGGCTTATTTTGCTTAGCATAGTCATTGCTTTTTCTTTTTTTTTTCCGAGACAGAGTCTTGCTCTGTTGCCCATACTAGAGTGCAGTGGTGTGATCTCAGCTCACTGCAACCTCCACCTCCTGGATTCAAACAATTCTTCTGCCTCAGCTTCCCCAGTAGCTGGGATTATAGGCACGCACTACCATACCTGGCTAATTTTTGTATTTTTAGTAGAGACAGGGCTTCACCGTGTTGGCCAGTCTGATCTCAAACTCCTGAACTCATGATCTGCCCGCCTCAGCCTCCCAAAGTGCTGGGATGACAGGTGTGAGCCACCACGCCCAGCTAGCCATTTCTTTTAACAATGTCTTCTGGAAAATTTCAAGACAGTCTGCAATGCTCTATTCCCTGCCTTTCTTTGATTTTCTGATCTTCCCAAAGTGATTGTGTTTTTTTGATGACCCATTTCTCATTATGTCATCTGGCTCTGCATTTTCGGACTTGACCCCTGAAACATATCTCCAATCTGTCTTTTCTTTTTTTTCCCCCTTGTTCCCTTCCCTCCCCTCCCCTCCCCTGTCATTCCTTTTCTTTCCTTTCCTTTCCTTTTCCTTTTCCTTTTCATTTCCTTTCCTTTCCTTTCTTTTTTTATTTTTTGAGGCAGGGTCTCACTCTGTTGCCCAGGCTGGAGTGCAGTCGTGCAGTCATGGCTCACTGTAGTCTCGACCTCCTGGGCCCAAGCAGTCCTCCTGAGTAGCTGAGACTACAGATGCATGCAACCATACCTGGCTAATTTTTGTATTTTTGTAGAGATGGGGTCTCACCATGTTGTCCAGGCTGGTCTTGAACTCCTGGGATCAGGCAGTCTGCCCTACCTTGGTTCCCCAAAATACTGGGATTACAGGCTTGAGCCACTTGCCTGGCCTGTCGTCTTCTTCTTATTACCGCATCTCCACTTCATCTTTTGCTAGGACCGAAGTGGTAACATCCTAACTGGCCACCTCGTATCCAGCTAGAGTTACTCCCCTGAAGCTTAATCTGATGGGGTTGCCCTCTGGCCTGTACCTTCATTGGCTCCCAATTGCTCAGAGTCCCAGATCTCAAGCCAGGTGCTCGGTACCCTTCAGAATCTGTTCCCAACCTGCCCGTTCAGCCTTGTAGCTTGCCAAGCATGTTTCATTTTCTTTAGGTTTCAGCCCCAGGGAATTACCTGCCAGTTTTGGGGCATGCCAGCATCCCAGAGCACTGCACTTTTACATCTTTCATGACCTCTACCTGGTGGTCTGTGCATCTCTTCTCCATTTCACTCAGTCTTCCTTTAAGGCCAGGCACAAAGGATGGCTGCAAGGGAACTCCTGTGTGAAGTTCAGGCTCTTTGTACATTCTTCTGTTAGATTCTTGCCAACGTGAACCAGAAGATGTGTTTTTGCCTCTGTCGTAGGTGAGGGACACCATGACTCCTGGAGGCCAGTGATGGGTTCTGTGAATAACGCAGTTGTGGGTGAGATCACGGGCCTTGGAGTTCTTCATACTTGGCTTCTAATTCCAGGTCCTCCACTGTGGCTTGGCTGTGTGGTTGAGGGAAATTGATTTTACTCTTTGAGCCTTAGGTTTTTAAAACATACGTATAATGTGTGTGGTGGAGACGTTCAGGTGGTCCTTAGGATCTCCACCTCCTGATATCCATGACGTTGTGTGATCCCTTCCACTTGCTTGTGGGTGGGACCTGTGACTTGTTTTCAGCCAGCAGAATATGGCAAAAGAGAGGGTCTATTGCACCTCTGACTATGTTAAATAAAACTCCATCTTCCCAGCAGACTTGCTTCTTTCCACTGCTGACAGTGAAGAAGCAGGCATCTGTGAGATGCGGCCATGTGGGAGAAGCCCATGTGGCAAGGCACTGTGGGCAGCTTCTAGGGGCTGGAGGTGGTCTCCAGAAAGAAACTGAAGCCATTGGTCCCGTAGCCACGAGGAAATAAATTTTGCTGACAACCCACGGGAGCTTGGAAGTACATCTTTCCCCAGTTGAGCCTCTGGGCTCAACAGCCCCACTGTTGCCTGAATTGTGTAGCCTGGTTAGACCTGAAGGAGAGAACCCAGCTGAGCCATGCCTAGACTTCTGACCTGCAGAAACTGTGAGATAACACATGTGTGTTGTTTTCAGCCCCCAGGGTTATGATAATCTGTTATGTAGCAAATCGGTAACTAATGCAGTGGACCTGTTAATACTTATGCTAAATAGGTAATCGTCTTTGCGATGGTTACGTGAAACAAAGCATCTGAAATATTACCAGTGGTAAAAATGCGTGAAAATTAGATGTTACTGCTCTCACCAATATCCCTACATCTCCCTAGACATTATCCTGTAATAGAGAATCAAGATGGGTCAGTAGGTGGCTGAATAGATCAAAGAAGGATGGACCAGGCATGGGGGCTCACACCTGTAATCCTAGGAATTTGGGAGGCTGAGGCAGGTGAACAACTTGAGGCCGGGAGTTTGAGACCTGCCTGGGCAACGTGGCAAAACCCCATCTCTACTAAAAATAGAAAAAATTAGCTGGGCATGGCAGCACATGCCTGTATTCCCAAGTACTCAGGAGGCTGAGGCACAAGAATCACTTGAACCCGGGAGGCGGAGGTTGCAGTGAGCTGAGATCATGCCACTGCACTCCAGCCTGGATGACAGAACAAGACTCTGTCTTGAAAAAAAAGAAAAATATGAAAGAAGGAGGAAATATCAAGATTCAAGTCCCCTCCCTACCTTATCAGTCATGGGCTCATCTGCGTCTTGGCTTAACCTAGAAAGATGTAAGATAAATGTGATTTCTATTTAGGTGGAACATTTTATTATCTCCTTGAAGCCAGGAAACTCCAGCAGAGAGAGTAGATTGATTTCTTGAACTTCGTTGTCTCAAAGTGGTAAATTTTTACCATGATTTATAGAGATTCTCAGCTGGAGGGGAGTTTGGAGATCCACATTGACCAGGATCCTGTCAGACACTTCTGGATATGTTTCCACCTCCCAGCCTTCCTGTAGCCAGAACAGTTTCTTGCCTTTGAAGATCTCAGGTTTTCTGGCTTATAGGGAAACCTGCAGAAGGTCTGCAATAGATCTCCACCTCCTGATATCCATGACTTTGTGTGATCCCTTCCACGTGCTTGTGGGTGGGACCTGTGGCTTGTTTTTAGCCAGCAGAATATGGCAAAAGAGATGGTCTGTTGCACCTCTGACTATGTTAAATAAAACTCCATCTTCCCAGCAGACTTGCATTCCACCAGGAAATAAATTTTGCTGACAACCCACGGGAGTTTGGAAGCAGATCTTTCCCCAGTTGAGCCTACCAAAGGTCATAATAGGCTCTGGGGAAGAGCATGTGGAAATTAGCAGAGACGTCTTAAAACAGTCAGCTCATCCAAAGGCAGAAGCGAGAGCAAAGTGAAACCACAGGTGTCTGGTCATTTAAAGTCACCCTGGAGGTGACTCTCCAATCCCTAGGAGAGACAGGTGGAGGAGGCTGAAAGGCTTTAAAGGGATTTACCGCCTCTGGTTTCATGGTGTCCTCTGTAACCCAGGTGCTCCAAACACTTCCTTCTGGAGTGGCAGCCCCTCTGGGTCCTGAAAAGCTCTGGATGGTCTTGGGCTGTGAGTGCTGGGATCAGCATTAACTAGAACAGGATCAGGCAGCACCTGGCAGGTGTTCTCTACACTGAGCCAACCTGAAACCATGAGACCATGCCTGCCTGTGAGGTCTGTGGTACTTGTCAAGTCTATAGACGGGGGAGCATGCCGTATCTGCAACCCCACGCGCCTCCTTACCACATGACAGGGCCCTGCTAAAACCTTGGTTCAAGATCTAGAAGTCATTTCTGAGAAATAAATACAGGAGGACAAAAGACGCAATTTCTTCAACAGATGAAAGGCATGAAGAGAAGAGAGGAACTGCTGTGGTTTAAAAGAAACTGAAGAGGCACATTATCCAAATGCAACGTGGACCTTCTTTGGGTCTTGATTCACACATGACATGACCATTAAAAGACATTTTGGAGACCTGAAGTCATTGAAGATAGACTTGGTATTTGGTTTTATTAAGGAATTACTATTATGTTGGGGTGACAATGACAGGGTTGTTTTAAAGACACTTACTTGTTAGGAATGCACGTTGAATTGTCCTATGTTCTATGTTTGGTGACTTCTAATTATGGTAACACCATGTGCCACGTGCTTGGCGAACAAGACAGTCAAGGTCCCTGCCCCCGTAGAGCTCATGGACTGGTGGGAGAGACTGATGTTGAATAAACATTTGCCCAGGGAAGCATTTAATTGAATTGTGGTTGGCGCTGCAAAGAAAAACCACATGGGGCTGTGAGAGGTTATAACTGAGATTCAACCTAGACGAAGATCAAGACCATCGGGAAAGCCTTTCCTGAGGGGACGCCTAAGCTGGCAACGAAAGGGTGGCAGCTTGGGCAAGTGTGTGCCTGTGTGTGTGTGCATGTCATGTTTGTGCATGCACACATAAGAGTGTACATGTGTGGAAATGGACATGTCTGTGTGTGAATGTGGGTGTGCAAGTGTTGGTGTGTATGCATGTGTGCTTGTGTGTGTGCATGTGTGCTTGTGTGCTTGTGTGCTTATGTGTTCATGTGTGCAGGTGTTTGAGCAGATGTTTTAGTGTGCATGTGCCTGTGTGTGTGAATGTGAGTGTGCATGTGTGTGACTAGGTACGTGTGTGCTTGTGTGTGTGCATGTGTATGTATGGGAGTGCGCATGTGTGTGACTGTATCTGTAGGTATGTGTGTGCTTGTGTGTGTGCATGTGTATGGGAGTGCGCATGTGTGTGACTGTATCTGTAGGTACGTGTGTGCTTGTGTGTGTGCATGTGTATGTATGTGTGTGAATTGCAGGCACTTGTGTGCTTGTGGGTGTGCGTATAAGCAAGTGTGCATGCATGTGTGTGAATGTGTATGTGCACGAGTTCGTGTGTGCATCTGTACTTGTGTGTGTGTTTGTGTGTGTGTGTTGGGAAGGATAAGGAAATAGAGTAACAGCTGTGCAAGTATACCAGGCATATTTGGAGTTGAAGGGAGTCCAGTGGGAGGAGAGCAAGGTTGACAGTGGGAGAGGAAGGAGGCTGATGAGCTGTGGGTCTCCTGAAGGGGCCGGGAGTAAGTGATGATTCCAGGGGAGCGAGGGAAGATATTTGGGACAGCTCTGGCGAGCAGCACCTCGAGAAGCCTGGGCTCATTTCAGAGGAATTGAATTTGAGTCTGGTTTAAGTTAAACGTTTCAGGCGTAACCCGTGGCATTCAGGGACCCTATTAAACGCTTCATTACAGCAGCGGAGGCTCTGAACCAGAAAGGTGACTGTGATTGGTGTGTGGCGTTGCACTCTGCTCTCCGTTCCCAGCTTTTCTTCTCCTCAGCCAGCATTCGAGGGCCTCAGTGAAGGCAGCTACCTGGGAGCTTACGCCTTTCCTCCAGACCCCTTCTTAGCTTGCTGATTGGTGAGAACAAACGGCTTTTGGCTTAAATCTCTTCTCAGAGGACTGGTAGCTCTGTGTGTCAGGGAGGAGTTCCAAGCCTCAGTTTCCTTATCTGTAAAATGGGGAAAATTAGACTCCCTCCCTCGCTTGATAAATGGGCACGTGGTATGCCCAGTAGCCATGATCTGTTATTGCCATTGTTAACTCTGGGGTTTGGACCTTAGCCACGGATCAGGTCAAGGGCTCAGACCTTGATTTATCTGTTTTTGAGCCAAAACTAGATATTGGAGTAGGAGAGAAGTTAAGAAAACTAATGTGTATTTTGAAATATATAAACACATTTAATTTTTCTCGTAGAAAATTTGGGTAATGGAAAATAAAGGAGAAAGTAAGAATTGCCCTTAATCACCCCACTGGGAGAATGAACACCATTAGCATTTTGGTGAATGGGTTCCTTATTTTTCTCTTTTAAAAAATGGATCAGTGCCATCCTGAGAAACAAGGGAATATCCTGCAAAAAATAAGAAAATTAGCTGGACGAAGTGATGCATATCTGTAGTCCCAGCTACTCAAAGAGATGATGAAGTGGGAGGATTACCTGAGTCCAGGAGGTCAAGGCTGCAGTGAGCCATGCTTGGGTCACTGCACTCCAGTGACGCTGAGACCATGTCTTAAAAAATTTTTTTTGTGTGTGGCTCATTTGCAGTACTAATTCATGATATAATCTCAGTCCCAGTTTTGTCCATCTGTCTATCTGTCCCTTAAGGTGAACTGTTAAACATTATTGGTTTTGAAGATCAAAAGCAGTGGTTTATCAGCAATTTTGGTTTGTCTTACTATTGATTTTATTTTTGATGATAAGAATTCATGAACCCAACAACCCAAGCAAAAGCTTTTTCCTTGACAAGAACTTCCGTCTAACTATATGTTTGCCCTCCTTTCACCCCATCTTCCACATCCCCAACACCAGCTACTCATCACCTGGAGCTGACACTCATCATTCCACTGCTTGCCCTTCCCTTCCCTTCCCTTCCCTTCCCTTCCCTTCCCTTCCCTTCCCTTCCCTTCCCTTCCCTTCCCTTCCCTTCCCTTCCCTTCCCTTCCCTTCCCTCCCCTCCCCTCCCCTCCCCTCCTCTCCCTTCCCCTCCCCTCCCCTCCCCTCCCCTCCCTTTCCTTCCTTTTCCTTCCCTTTTGTTTTGTCTTGTCTTGTCTTTTCCTTCCTTCCTTCCTTCTTTCCTTCCTTCCTTCCTTCGTTCCTTCCTTCCTTTCTCTCTCTCTCTCCCTCTCTCTCTCTCTCTCTCCCCCTCCCCCTCCTTCCCTCCGTCCCTCCGTCCCTCCCTTTCTCTCTCTCTCTCTCTCTCTTTCTTTCTTTCTTTTTTTTTTGAGACAGAGTCTCGCTCTGTCACCCAGGCTGGAGCGCAGTCTTGGCTCACTGCAACCTCCGCCTCCCGGGTTCAAGCAATTCTCCTGCCTCAGTCTCTTGAATAGCTGGGATTACAGGCATGTGCCACCACACCTGGCTGATTTTTGTATTTTTAGTAGAGTTGGGGTTTCACCATGTTGGTCAGGCTGGTCTGGAACTCCTGATCACTGATGATCGGCCCACCTTGGCCTCCCAAAGTGCTGAGATTACAGGTGTGAGCCACTGCGCCTGGCCATTGCTTGCTTTTCTCTTTGTACATCTCTATGTAATTCTATAAAGCATAAATACTTATTTTTCTAGTTTTATCTATGCGTATATATTATTCTCTTTCCAAACAAAATTGAAATCATACCATGTATTATTTCTGTCCTGATTAAAAAATATTATCTCTTGAACATATTCCCTTCTCATTAAAAAGTCTCTGAAAATAGAAAATTAAAACTTACATAATATTCCATATTGTGGCTGGACCCTAGTTTAATTTCCCCTTCCAGTTGGGTGTTTTTGATTGATTTTTTTTTTTGTATTACAAATAATGCTGTGTAAACTTTTGAAGGATTCCCAGTATATTTTGTTAAATTGCTTTTAAGGAAGGTTGTAAAAATTTCGTTCCCTGCCTCCCTTTATATTCCCCACCCTCAACAGGCCTTTTAAAAAAATGTTGCCAATTTGATAGGAGAGAAGTGGTCATATTTTCATGTGTTTATTTGCCATTTATATTTTTTTCCACTAATGTTCCATTTTTGATCATAGATCATTTTCCTATTGGGGCATTAATATTTTTCTTATTGATTTGGAAGATTCTTTATATATTAAAGAAGTTACTCCTAATATGTCATAATTAAGGCAGATATTTTCCAGAGTTGTCATTTGTCATTAAATATTTTTATGATGGTTCAAAGGAGTTTTTTCTTTTATAATTTTTAGGTCATCAGTATATCTCAGCCTTTTTCTTTTTGATTTTCTTCCTATCAAGTTTGTGCTTAGAAGAGCCTTCTCTATCTTAATACTGGCTAAAGGTGTATTTATACTTTCTGCAAATTTTTATAGTCAGTTTTTGCTTTTTAGATCCTTAATATATTTGGAATTCATTTTGTGGAGGTTTGAGGGTGTAACCTGATTTTATTCCCCTAAATGTACAATTTCCTAGAAACCGTTTTGTCAGTGTTTTTCCTTTGCTCCTTGGTTTGTGATGCCTCCTTTAGCGTATGCTCTGTGTTCCTGTTTATGCTCCGGTGTGGCTCAGCCATGTCCGCGTTGTGACTTGGTTTGCCCTCAGGTCTTATACCATTAGTGTGCTGGAACAACTGCAGCTTTGTCATGGGGCCTCTCCTCCTGCCATTAGTCCTCTTTTGTAATAAGCTTCGGAAGGATTCTTGTCTGTTTCTTAATCCAGGGGATTTCAGAATCATTTTGTCACCCTTCCCCTAAAAATGAATTAGGTATTAGTTGGGGCTGGCATAAACTGTAAGTTTACATTATTTTGGGAGCACTGACATTTTTACATATTTAATCTTTCCGTCCAGGGAAGCTTGGAAATTCACACTTTCATTTGTTTCATTTCTTGTTAGTATTTTGCCTTTCTCCCTGTCTCTGTCTGTCTCTCTCTCTCTCTCCCCCCCCCAAACCCCTGTCCTCCTCCTCTTCTCCTCCTCCTCTTCCTCCTCTTCTCCTCCTCCTTCTCCTCCTCCTTCTCCTGCTCTTCTTCTTCTCCTGCTCCTCCTCCTCCTCTTCTCCTCGTCCTCCTCTTCCTCTTCTCCTCCTCCTCTTCCTCTTTTTCTTCTCCTCCTCTTCTCCTCCTCCTCCTCTTCTCCTCCTCCTCTTCCTCTTCTCCTCCTCCTCCTCTTCTCCTCCTCCTCTTCCTCTTCTCCTCCTCCTCTTCCTCTTCTCCTCCTCCTCCTCTTCTCCTCCTCCTCTTCCTCCTCTTCTTCTCCTCCTCCTCTTCTCCTCCTCCTTCTCCTGCTCTTCTTCTTCTCCTGCTCCTCCTCCTCCTCTTCTCCTCGTCCTCCTCCTCCTCTTCTCCTCGTCCTCCTCTTCCTCCTCTTCCTCCTCTTCTTCTCCTCCTCCTCTTCTCCTCCTCCTCCTCTTCTCCTCCTCCTCCTCTTCTCCTCCTCCTCTTCCTCTTCTCCTCCTCCTCCTCTTCCTTCTCTTCCTCTTCTCCTCCTCCTCCTCCTCTTCCTTCTCTTCCTCTTCTCCTCCTCCTCTTCTCCTCCTCCTCTTCCTTCTCTTCCTCTTCTCCTCCTCTTCTTCTCCTCCTCCTTCTCCTGCTCTTCTTCTTCTCTTGCTCCTCCTCCTCCTCTTCTCCTCCTCGCCCTCCTCCTCCTCCTCCTCTTCTCCTCCTCCTCCTCTTCTTCTTTTCCTCCTCCTCCTCCTGCTGCTGCTGCTGCTGCTGCTTCATCATCGTCATTTCTGTCTCTGTTTCTCGTCGTCGTCATTTCTGTCTCTGTCTCTCTTTCTTTTCTCTATTTTTACTGCTGGTGGGAATAGCATCCTCCACCCAAAATAGGTTGATGTCCTGGTTGGAAACAAAAGACACACAACCAAACTGGATAATTTAAAGAGAGTTTAGTAAATGGCCTATTTCCAGGGTGTGGGAGAGGACTGTGTAGAAAAGTCCTAAAGCATTGGAGAGTACTCCTGGGCTAACAACAAGGGGGCATTTACCAGCCCCAGGCTGCAGAGGCAAGAGGAAGGGGCAGAGACCAGGAGCAGGAAGAGGGGGGTCATGTGGCGAGGGACTGTGTAACAGGCTGGGTCACTTGTCTAAGAAACCCAGCGTACCGGAGCAGATCTGGAAGGAAGGATTTGGGGTATAAATACCCAGAGCTCCCCTCTTCCCCTCTATCATTTTGCTGGTGCTCCCCATTGGCTAGGCCCACCTGGAAGACATAGCGCTGGGGGTCCATGCGTGCATGCACACAGGCCAGCTTGTGGATTGGTGGAGAAGAGTGGAGACAAGACGTGAGAGGCCAGTGGAAGATCCCCAGCTCGCATCCTCCCCCATTCTCTATTCTTCCCTGACACATGTGCCATCTGGTATTTGTCAGCATAGCCAGAAACAATGGATGCTGCTGTCTTCCTTTTGTTATCACACATTTTCTAAATACCTGCTTTCTTCCAAATTCTAAAACACTTTTCAGTTGATTCCCTTGGGTATTCCAAGTATACAGTCATACGATTCACAAGTAATTATTTTGTCTTCTTGCTTCTCATGTCTCTTATGAACCTTCCTTAAAACCTGATGTGGTTTTGAAGAGACCCTCTTAAGTGCGTTAATTTCAGCCCCTGAGAATCATGAGAAATCTGGGGGTTGGTTCCTCTGTTTCCTCTCCCCTCTGTTTCGCTTTCTTCCTGTTGCTCCCTCCAACCATCCATCCAATATAGATGCATTAAGTGCCAGCCGCATGCTAGTAAACAAGAGAGATAATTAACAAGCAGAAATTGAACAGTAAAATATCAGTGCAGCATTTCTCAACCTTTTGGAATTCATCGCACAGTAACAAACTACTTTTATACTGTGTCCCAGCATGTGCACAGCTGCACACACACACGTATACACAAATGCATGGAAACAAAGGTGTCATAAAACCCTTACTACAGGCCAGGTGCAGTGGCTCACGTCTGTAATCCCAGCACTTTGAGAGGCCAAGGCATGTGGATCACGTGAGGCTGGGAGTTCCAGACCAGCCTGACCAACATGTAGAAACCCCATCTCTACTAAAATACAAAATTAGCCGGGTGCGGTGGTGCTTGCTTGTAATCCCAGCTACTCAGGAGGCTGAGGCAGGAGAATTGCTTGAACCCAGGAGGTGGAGTTTGCAGTGTGCCGAGATCATGCCGTTGCACTCCAGTCTGGGCAACAGGGTGAAACGCCGTCTCAAAAATACAAAAAACAAGAAAAACAGAAAACTACCAAAAAAAAAAAAAAATTCCAAAAATCCCCCAAAACCCTTGCTACATGTAATACAGTCCTTGTAATATGCTCTGATGTTTCTGTTCTTTCCTTCTCTCTTCTCTTCTCTTCTCTTCTCTTTTTTAGAGTCACAGAATGTCACTCTGTGCACCCAGGCTGGAGTGCAGTGGCACGATCTTGGCTCACTGCAACCTCCATTTTCCGGGGTTCAAGCAATTCTCCTGCCTCAGCTTCTCGAGTAGCTGGGATTACAGGTGCACGACACCATGCCCAGCTAATTTTTTATATTTTTAGTAGAGACAAGGTTTCGCCATGTTGACTAGGCTGGTCTCGAATTTCTGACTTCAGGTGATCCGCCGGCCTCGGCCTCCCAAAGTGCTGGGGTTACAGGCATGAGCCACCACAACCGGCCAATGCTCTGATGTTTTCTATGCTGGTTCTAAAGAGAGGAGAAATCCCCACTGCTGTATTCAGTGATTTCATGCCTCACTCCTGGGTCCTAACTTGCAGTTTCAAAAACACGGAGAATGAAATATGCTGGGGAAAGACAGTCATAAGAAAAAGAGTAACTGGATTGCTACTGGAGTCAGGTGGCCTGGGAAGACACCTCTGGGGAGGGACATGTAATGACAAGAAGGACTTGGCCATGGGAAGGTTGGGGCTGGGCATGGGGTGGTGGGAAGCAGGTTTGGTGCGAAGAACAGAGTGGGTGGAAACCAGCTTGGCTTGTCTGAGTCACAGGTGGGGATGGGGGATTGGGCATTGAGGGAGATGATGGAGGAGATGGGGATGATAAACAGTGGAGACTTGGAGGGGTGAGGAGGTATGGGGGTGGATGGTGAGGAATTGGTTAATGGGTACAATGTACCTTATTCAGGTGATGAGTGCCTGGGAAGCCGTGACTTGTCCACTATGTAATCTGTGCATGTCATACAATTGCATGTGTACGCCATGTATTTGCACACCTTTTAAAAGAAGTGCCAACCTTCTGAGAGCATTGAACCTTATCGAATTAGCAGGAGTCCCTCCAAATGGCGAATCCCCTGAAGGCTAGGGAGGGGAGGAGGAGCTCTGTCTTTGATGTCTTCAAATCTGAGAGGCCACTGTCACTTAGAGAAAGTCTCTCCTGATCAGCGATCTCTATGGACTGTACCTTGTAGGTCTCAGGAAGTCATTTGTGTGCAAATTGATGAAGGTAACGAGGCGGAGGACACAGGAGAGCTCTATCTTCAGAGCTGGTTTCTCACCCATTGGCTCCTTTCTTCACCTGATGGTTCCCAGAGGGGCGGTGTTAGCCCTGAGTTTATCACAGAGCCCTGAACCCCTATTCTGTGCACAGACGCTGTTCTGCATACCTGGGGGATGGGGAAATCCATGCATGGCGGTTTTATGGTGCATGCTCTCTGGAGCCAGCGTGGCAAGATCCTGTCCCATCATCTAGAAAGATGAGGAATTGGAGAAGACAGCTTGTCAGAAGTGCTTGATAGATTCCAAAGGAGTTGAGAGAGAGGGAGACAAAGCCATGAATCCATGAAAGCCTCAGCCACCAGGAAAAGAAAGCTTTCCAGCTTGGTCTTCAGGATCAGTAAAGGAGTTCATTCTGGGTCTGAGGAACATTTGAACTCATCATCATAGGAGCTTTCTGCATGCCATGGACTATTTTACATGCAGTAATTCATTCTGTGAGTTAGGTACTGTTATTATCCCAGTCTTACTGATGTGGAACCTGTGCACAGAGAGGTTGAGCAGCTCATTCATTGTCACACAGCTATTAAGTGGCAGAACGGGGATTTGAACCTTGGCTGATAGGGCTCCTTACTGCTGTGCAGTGTGCCCAAGGTGGGCCAGCTGGGAGGGCCTGGACTATGTGCTTCCTTGGTGATATGGTTTGGTTGTGTCCCCCATACTCCCAAATCTAATCTTGAATTGTAGCTCCCACAATTCCTGCATGTCATGGAAGTGACCTGGTGGGAGGTAATTGAACCATGGGGGTGGGTCTTTCCTGTGCTGTTCTCATGATAGTAAATCTCATGTGATCTAATGATTTTATAAAGGAGTTCCTTTGCACAGCCTTGCTTTTGCCTGCTGTCGTGTAAGACATGCCTTTTGCCTTCTGCCATGATTGTGAGACCTCCCCAGCCACGTGGAACTGTAAGTCCATTAAACCTTTTTTCTTCATAGATTACCCAGTCTCGGGTATGTCTTTATTAGCAGCGTGAGAACAGACTAATACTCTTGGACATTAGAATACTGCATCGTAGATGCTAAAAACAATGTGAAAAAATGAGATAGTGAATAAATCAGTGCTCATAGAGGCTGAGTTGGGTTCATATTTTGGATGGCAGGATGCTCATGGGAGGCAGACTTGGTCTGAGGGGATAAGTTACTGTTGGTCTAAGCCAGTTATGGTCATCCCTTTCCCTTGGCCAGTGATTGCTTCAGGTGTGGAGTGTGACTCGGGGGCATCTGCTTGGGCTTCCGGGAAAAGTTTTCTTCCTTTTCTATTTTTGAGTGTAGCTCTGTGTGAAAGTGAGGGCAGAGCGATCCCAGTTGTCTTCCCACAGGCTGAGGACAGGAGTCAGTAGGGAGAAGGCTCTGGAGAAGAGAGAACATCGGGGACAGGGAAGCATCTCTGGACTTGCCTCTCTCTGGACGTCCTATTACATAAAGTAATGAGCCCCTGTTGTTGAAGCCACTTTTATCTGGGAGTTCTGCTTGAAACCGAAAGCATTCTAACTTATAATGTGTATTTGAAATCTGATTATTCTTTTATTCATTCATTCATGTATTCATTCATGTAGCGTGACGGTCATCTTTACGTGTCAACTTGACTGGGATACATGATTCCCAGATAGCTGGTTAAACACTGTCTCTGGGAGGATTTCCAGAGGAGAATAGCATTTGGATTGGTGGATGGGTACAGCAGATGGCCTTCCCCAGTGTGGGTGAGTGCCATCCAATCCGTCAAGGACCTGAATAGAACAAACGGTGGAGGAAGGGAGAGTTAGCTCTGATTGCTTGAGCTGGGACATTGATCTTCTCATGCCTTCAGTGCTCTGGTTTTCAGGCCTTTGGACCCAGACTAGAATGTATCCCATTGGTTTTTCTGGGTTTCCAGTTTGTGGCTGACGGATTGTGGAACGTCTTAGTCTCCACAATTCCCTAAGTGTCATACCTTATAATAAATCTCTGTCTCTCTGTGTGTTTCTCTCTCTCTCTCTTTCTCTCTCTCTCTATACACACACAGGTGTGCATATATATAAAAATATGTATGTATATGTGTTTGTGTGCCCTATAGGTTCTGTTTTCTGGAGAACCCTAATACATCCAGTAAATATTTATTTTGCATTTACTACATTACACAGTGGGTCCTGCAGGAGGGGCTGGTGATCCAACAGTGAATTGAATCATGAATACAACAGAAAAAGTGTCTTCAGTAGAGGGGACAGCAGCCACATAGTCAGATCAATGGGCACTTACCAGTGTGAAGAGTGCTGTGAAGGTGGAGTACATGGTGACAGCGGTGTGTGTGATGTGGGATTCATCTTGGAGGGAAGTCAGGAGGGCTTCCCTAAGGAGGTGACATTTGAGTGATGTATCAGTCCATTTTCACACTGCTGTAAAGATACTACCTGAGACTGGGTAATTTGTAAAAGACAGAGGTTTAATTGACTCCATTCCGCATGGCTGGGAAGGCCTCAGGAAACTTACGGTCCTGGCGGAACGGGAAGCAGGCACATCTTTCATGGTGTCAGGCAAGAGAGAGTGAAAAGTGCAGGGGAAACTGCCATTTATAAAACCATCAGATCTCTGAGAACTCACTCTCATGAGAACAGCATGGGGGAAACTGTCCCATGATCTAGTCCCCTCCCACCAGGTCTCTCCTCAGCACCTGGGGATTACAATTCGGGATGAGATTTGGGTGGGGACACACAGCCTAACTATATCAAGTGAAATCTGAAAGAAGAGTAGGAATTAGATGAGTAGTGAGGCATGGAGGGGCTGTGTTCTAGGTGGAGGGAAAAACAAGGGCAGAGGCCCTGCGCTGGGAGGGAACTGGGGAGCTTGGAGGTGAGGAAGGCTTGTGGATAGAGTGTGGAGTACGAGGACAGTGAGAGGCACTGGCATCACTGGCCCCCGTGAGTGCTGGATGTCATGGCAGGGCCTTTGGGCTTTTTGCTTTTTGTCTCACTCTGTCACACAGGCTAGAGTGCAGCGGCATGATCTTGGCTTACTGCAACCTCTGGCTCCTGAGTTCAAGTGATTGTCCTGCCTCAGCCTCCCGAGTAGCTGGGATTACAGGGACGGGCCATGACGGTGGGCTAATTTTTGTGTTTTTAGTAGAGATGGGGTTTCACTGTGTTGTCCAGTCTGGTCTCGAACTCCCGACTTCAAGTGATCCAACTGCCCCGACCTTCCAAAGTGCTGGGATTACAGGCGTGAGCCACTGCACCTGGCCAGGCCTTTGGGCTTTAACCCAAGACCCGTGGGAGCTGTTTAAGCAGCTGGTGATGGGATTAGATTTACCTTTTGGGAAGATCACTGCCCAGGACACAATTTGGATTGAAAAGCCTCAGGAAGATTCTGGCCATTCTGAAATCATGGCAGGGCTTTGCATCCTCTACCTCCTGTGTGGCCCCCGCTGAGGGCCCTACAGGCTGATGTATTTAATTCAGTTGCTTATTTAAAGGTAGTGAATTATCTTTGATTTGACACATGTTCCTCCTCCTCTCCAGTTGTGGGAAAAGGGGGTGCGTTTTCAGCTGCTCATGGTGTTTGAATGCATGTTCTGAGAGCCAGGTGGAGGCTTCTATTATCCCAGCTTGGAAAAACCTAAGCTTAGTGAAAGTGAAAGGGGCCACACAGCGACCCAAGATTGGAGAGAGAGAATATCTTTTCAGTGCTTGAACTCAGCTCTGTCACTGGATTTCCCAATTTCATGTTACATGAATCAATACATTCCTTTTTTTTTAATTGTCAAAAACTAAGCAAGGCAGGCTGGGGGCAGCATGGGAGGGTACCGGGGTAAGAATAGAGTCTGAACTGTTCAGAGGCCTTAAACTGAAATCTGCACTCTCTGATGGGAGTGGGTTCTCACATTGTACCACCCAGCCCAGGTCTGGTTTCTGAGGGATCCCTCTTTCTCCTGGACCATTCCTCTGGATGGCAGTGACTCTGCTTCCAGCTTTGGGTGGGTGGCTGCTGTATTAGGCCATTCTTACATTGCCATAAGGAGATATCTGAGACTTGGTAATTTATAAAGAAAAGAGGTTTCAGTGGCTCACGGTTCTGCAGGCTGCATAGGCATGGTGCCAGCATCTGCTCAGCTTCTGGGGAAGCCTCAGGAAACTTTCAATCATGGCAGAAGGTGAAGCCTGCTTCCCATGGCAAAAGCAGGAGCAAGAGGGAGTTGGGGGATGGGGATTGTGCTACCCTCTTTTAAACAGCCAGAGTTGGTGAGAACTCACAATCACGAAGACAGTTCCAAGAGGATGGTGTTACACCACTCATGAGAAATCCTCCCCCGTGATCCATTCACCTCCCACCAGGCCCTGCCTCCAATACTGGGGATTACAGTTCGACGTGAGATTTGGTGGGGACAAATATACACACTATATCAATGGGTGAAACCTGTGGCTATCTCATGCTCTTGGAACTTCAGATGGAGCTGTGCTAGGTGTTGGAGTGGGCATGATTTTTGCAGGACAGTGCTGAGGCAGCAAGAAGCGGGAATCAGAGAGAAGGCAGACAGCAGTAGCTGGCATGGTCCTCAGCACAGTGATGTGTGGCAGGTCTATTTAAATGGCCACAGACGATCAGAAGGCAATGGCTTGGCCTTCCTGTGTGTGACTCTGGTGGACAGTGTTCACTATTCTCCATACAGCCCCCAGGGTAGCCTCCCAGGTATGTCCCCTCCTAGAACCCACTGACCTCCTTCAAGGTGGTGTCTCACCATCTTCTCTACCCTCTTCCAGCCTAAAAGACCCTTTCTAATTTGTTTCTTAATAGACTTTTAGGTCTCCGGAGGCTTTTTCCCTCTTAACAAAATGTCTTCTTGCAAATTAGAAGTTTGAAGCTTCAAATGATTGATTCTCATACTCCTTTAAAAGCCTTCTTTGAAAATTAAAAAATGGAAATCTTTATTTTTCTCTTCGTACTCACTCAACAAATATTTGTTGAGCACCTATGTGCCAGGCATGTTCTAGGTGCTGCAAGTACAGCTGTGAACAAAACTGACCAACCTCCTTGCCTCCGGGAAGCGTATATTCTTTCTAGCCAGAGGAGAGAGAAATAAATAAACGTGTAGAGTGAGAGATGGTGTGTCCCTGATCTAAGTATTCCAGTCTCTTAAAAATAAACAGGCTGGGCCGGGCGTGGTGGCTCAAGCCTGTAATCCCAGCACTTTGGGAGGCCGAGACGGGCGGATCACGAGGTCAGGAGATCGAGACCATCCTGGCTAACACGGTGAAACCCCGTCTCTACTAAAAAATACAAAAAAAAAAAAAAAACTAGCCAGGCGAAGTGGCGGGCACCTGTAGTCTCAGCTGCTCGGGAGGCTGAGGCAGGAGAATGGCATAAACCCGGGAGGCGGGGCTTGCAGTGAGCTGAGATCCGGCCACTGCACTCTAGCCTGGGCGACAGAGCGAGACTCCTTCTCAAAAAAAATAAAAAATAAAATAAAATAAAATAAAATAAACAGGCTGGGTGTGGTGGCTCACGCCTGTAATCCCAGCACTTTGGGAGGCTGAGGCGGGGTGGATCACGAGGTCAGGAGTTCGAGACCAGCTTGGCCAACATGGTGAAACCCCGTCTCTACTAAAAATAAAAAAATTAGCTGGGAATGCTGGCGGGTGCCTGTAATTCTAGCTACTCGAGAAGCTGAGGCAGGAGAATCATTTGAATCCGGGAGGTGGAGGTTGCAGTGAGCCGAGATCGCACCACTGCACTCCAGCCTGGGCAACAGAGTGAGACTCTGTCTCAAAAAAAAAAAAAAAAAAATCAACATCCTTCTGAGAATGGTGACTCATGCCTGTAATCCCTGCACTTTGGGAGACCAATGTGGGTGGAACACTTCAGCCCAGGAGTTTGAGACCAGCCTGGGAAACATGGCGAGACCCTGTCTTTACAAAAGAAAAAACTACAAAAATTAGCTGGGTGTGGTGGTGTGTACCTGTAGTTTCAGCTACTCAGGAGGCTGAGGCAGAAGAATCACCTGTGCCCTGAGAGGTTGAGGCTGCAGTGAGCCGTGATTGGGCCACTGCACTCCAGCCTGGGTGACGGAATGAGACCCTGTCTTAAAAAAAATAAAAAAAATAAATAATCATTGTGCATGTCTCTTGTTGACCAGGGAAAGATTTCCCAACAAAGCGATGTGGAACAGAATGGTACAAACAAGACTATTTCAGGATACTGTCTTGCTTCATTCTAATGAAATATACCTTGTAAAGCAACTGGAATGGCATGGTCTGAAATTCAAGTCTTGCACATTCCTGCAGGAGAAAGGTCAGTCTCTGTAGCTTGTCACTCAAGGTCTTTACAATGACTTGCACAGTCAGCCCAGTCTTATCCCTACCCCTTCCATTCTCAAGCTCCATGTTCCTGTCAGACAAAATCTATTTATGGACTTTTGGACATGCGCGTGCTTCCTGCCTCTGAGCCACTGCTCCAGCTGTTCCTCTCCTTTCAATGTATGTCCTCTCCTTTCTGACTTTTAAAATTCTTTCCACTCTTCAAACCCCCAACTGAAAGTACTTGAAGCTAGGCATCAGAGTGAGTCATATACACATGGATTTAAATCCTGGCTCAGCTGTAAGCTTGGGAAACACTTGTACTCTTTACATCTTGATTGCTTTCATCTCTGACTGGGGGTAATGAAAGCACTTGTCTCATAGGTTGGTGTGAAGATTAGATGGGCCAACACAGCAAAGTGCTTCCAACCTAGTATGTGCTCATTAAATGTGAGTTTGCATCCTCCTCCATAGCGGGCTGAAACTTTTGGGGAGGTTGGGATGGGGTCAATGTATTTTGCAGGTGGGATAGATACAATTATTGGGTGGAGGCCAGAGGGCAGACTGTGGTAGGAAGAAAAAAGGACCTCAAAGATATCAATACCTTAATCCCCAGAAAGCATGAACAAGTCACCTTACATGGCAAAAGGGACTTTGCATATATGATTAAATTAAGGATTTGGAGACGGGAGGTCATCCTGGATTACTTGGGTGAGTGCGGTGAAATCACCAGTCATGGTAAGAGGGAAGTAGCAGAGTCAGAGTCCTATTGGAAGATGTTGAACTGTTGGCTGGAGGTGGAGGAAGGGGCCATAAGCCAAGGAATGCAGGTGGCTTCTAGAAGCGGAAATGGCAAGGGAGCTGATTCTCCACTAGAGCCTCCAGGAGGAACACAGCCCTGTCATTACCTTGATTCTATCTGAGTGAGTCTTATTTTTAACTTTTGACCTGCAGTACTGTAAGATAGCAAACATGTGTTGTTTGAAGACACTAAGTTTGTGGCAATTTGTTACAGCAGTGTCAGAAAATTAGTAGTTGGCTGGGTGCAGTGACTGACACTGTGGTCCCAAGACTTTGGGGGCCGAGGTGGGAGGATTGCTTCAGCTTAGGAGTTTGAGACCAGCCTGGGCAACATGGAAAGATCCCATCGCTTAAAAAAAAAAAAAATTTAGGTATGGTGGTCTCAGCTACTCTGGAGGCTGAGGTGGGAGGATTGCTTGAGCCTAGGAAGTGGAGGCTGCAGTGAGCTCTGATTGCACCACTGCACTCCAGCCTGGGTGACAGAGTGAGACCCTGTCTCAAAGGAAAAAAAGAAAAGAAAATGAACCCCCCCTGCTCCTTTTTAAGAGATTCATCTTCTTCCTTTGTTAAACTCTACAGATCTCTCTGAGACTATTTCTATCTGTTTAATATTTCTATATCAGTTAGTTACGAGAGTCATGGGTAGTTTCTTTGAGTACCATTTGCCACCAAGATGCAGAGGAACGTCTTGCCCTCCTGAAGGAGGTCGCCTGGATATTGGGGACCACTGCGTCTGACATGGCTTTTTCTCTGGACAGAGGTCAAACGCCTGAGTTCTGGACCCACACAGACCTGGGTTTGAACCCTGGCCAGGCTCCTAACTTGTTGTGAGAACGTGGGGCAGCGACCACCCGTCTCCAGTCTTTACAGTCCTCATCTCTGAATTCAGAACACCAGCTCAGAGTTATGGTTGAGAGCAGACAAAACAACACCTGTAAAACTCTCAGCATCATGCTAGGCACAAAGTAAATACTCAACAAATATTAGTTATTGTTATCACTAATGATAATTTTCTTGTTAGTCTGCTGTGATTATGGAGTTGTGACTGTTGTAAGACAATTGCTGGACTTTCAGGGACTGTGGATGTTGCCATCTGAAACAGGCCAAGGTTTCCTGCTCGAAGATTGCTGTTCCACAAAGCGCACAGGTACACAGATTTGTTTTGTGGGTGATTACGGTGGCATGGTACACTGACTGGTACAGTCACATGGTACAGTGACTCCCCTGGAAGGGTTTATAGTCGGGGAGGGAAGCGGTCACGTGGGAGAAGTCACCCTGAGTCCTTATTGTGTGCTGGTTCTTGCCAAGGGCTTTGCAGGCATTTGCTGATTTATTTCTCGTAACATTCCTCAGAGGAGTGGGAATTAGCATCCCCATATGACAGGGGAAAAAAAATCAAAGCCCACGGAGGCTAATCAGCCCGCCCTAGGGCTGGCACCTACACACGTATCCACCAAGCCTGTCACAGCTAGGGCTTCACATTCTTGGGAAGGATCCAGGAGTCCTGAGCAGACAACCGTGAGCAAATGCTGGAATTCCCCAGCGAGAGGCACCACCCACCCAGGACACGGCTGCATGAGCGTTATGGATGAAACAACGCATCTCACTCGCTGAAGGAGGCAGGTGGGGTGGAGCCGGCGGTGCGTTCCTGGTGACAGCTCTGGATAAAGCCACTCTGGCATGTTGTGAAGTGAGGTTGCCCTAAGGGGTGTGCAGAAGAAAGGCTGCTCTATTGATGTTTCCCATCACGATGCTTACGGTTTCTTTATTTCTGGTCCCTGAGCCTCAGGAGTCCTCAGTGCAGCTGCCAAATTGCTTCATGCTCCAGAAAGTGGGGTGCCTCTTAACTAACAAAAAAGAAAACCTGGCATTTTCTGCCAACAGCCCCAACTGTTACAGCTTCTTATAATATTAAGAAGGCATCCACAGCATTCTCCAGAGACCACCATGGCCCTTTTTGTTTCTTTCCTTTCCCAGAAAGGGCTTTATTTTCTTTCTCCTCTTTACTGGCTCCTGAAAGAACTCCATCTGCTTGACCTAGGGTTGCAGCATCCAATACATACCCACAGTATCCATGCAGCTATTTAAATTCAAATAGTTAAAATACAATAAAATTCAGCTTCTCAGTTACAGTAGCCACCATTCCTGTGCTCATTGCTGCCACAGCTGATCATATATCAAGGAGCCGTGGCTGCCATATCAGACAGCACAGACATAGAACATTTCCATTGTCACGGGAGCTTCTGTTGGACAGTGCCTGTCTAGGACATTTGTTCATTCAGTTAGCTCTCATTACTGAGACCTGCTATGTGCCAGGCATTGTTATTTTGGGAAATAAGTGGTCAACAATTAAAGCAAGTCTCTTTCTTGTGGTATAACCTTGCTTGTGGGACAAGAAAAGTAGTAGGTGTGGAATTACGAAGAGTCCTAAAGGAGACCGCTAGGGGTGAGGTGTGGAGGGTAATGGTGAGTAAGGGACGTTAGGTTGGGTTGTTGGGGGAAGACAAACACAAGGTGAATGTTGATGTTTGCACCTCCAATTCCTGCCCACATGTTCCTAAAAGCTCATGACTTCAGGCGCCTTACAGAAACCCTTTTGGTTGCCTACTCATCCATTTTACAGATGAGGACATTGAGGCTCTGAAAAGGTGTGAGTCATTTGTCTACTGCAGGGAGATAAAGAAGGACATCCCCAGAGTGGTGGCCTCTTCTTTGGGGCTGTACAACACTCAATGATGAGATAAAGGGGACTTCCAAGTGCACTCCCGACATGAACACCCCATGGTTCTAACAATCATTGCGTCAAGGGAAAAACAAGGGTGATCACTTGATTGGCTACAAGCCAGGGAAGCCAGCATGCCAGGTTTTTTTCTTGGTGGGGAGGAAAGAGTGTTGTTGTAAAGGAATCTGTATTCAAAAGCACAAGCCTCTCTCCCAGTTATTACTCAGCTGCTAGGGTCCAGATTCAGTGTTTGCTCCGCTTCCATCCTCCAACACTGTGGGTGGGTATTTTCCTCTCCGTGGGCTTGCTTAAAGCAGAAGTGGCCATGCCAGTCAGTTGTCACTTAATGAGAGGAGATTTATTCCCTCTAATCAACAGAATGGAGGGTGACGGTTGAAGTGCTGGGAGCCTCTGCCTGTGGGTAGACCCTGGATGTGGGTTGGTCAGTTTGGGAGCTGCTCTAGGCCTTACAGCTTTCATCATTGCTTCATAGCCATCATGAGTTGGTGTCCAGCTTTCAGAAAGCTTAGTTGGAAGTGACAGCTGGAGCCCCCATGGCTTCTCCCGATATTTCCATGTGATTCAATTTTATAGTGTCTCCAGGCTTAGAATACTGAAATTTGAAATGACTTCTGGCCACTAAGTCACCATCAGTCCAAGCCTAGAATAACTGCTTGGATCTTGAGGGTGAAATTGACAACTGGCTGGACATAATGTGACAGAAAGAGTTGTGGATAGGCTGTCTCAGTCACCATCCTGGGTGGGATTCTTCTTGAGGAAGTTAAGGAGCCAGCAGGGATGGAGATCATAAGCTTCATCCAATAAATATGGGTGCAGGGGAAGTAGTCCATGCCTGTTCTTCACCCTTGGTGGAGGCTTTTGCACTCTTGCATAACTTACGGTTTTTGTATGTTTGCCATGTGCCAGGTTATATGTTAACAGTCTTGTAAGGTTGGCCCCATTTATCATTGCCATTTTACAGATGAGCGAACTGAAGATCAGACATTTGAGATAATGTCTGATCACACTGTGTATTAGTCCTTTCTCACACTGTTCTAAAGTTACTACCTGAGAATGGATATTTTATAAGCAAAAGAGGTTTAATTAACTTGCAGTTCCACGTAGCTTGGGAGAACTCAGGAAACTTACAATCATGGCAGAAGGTGAAGGGGAGAAGGCACCTTCTTCACAAGGCGGCAGGAGAGAGCAAGAACGAGGAAGTGTCATACTTTAAAACGACCAGCTCTCGTGACACCTCCCTTGCTATCATGAGAACAGCATGAGGGAAACTATCCCCGTGATCCAGTCACTTCTCACCGATTCCCTCCTCTGACACATGAGGATTACAATTGGAGATGAGATTTGGGTGGAGACACATCAACCGTATCACACGGTGATGGAGCCTTAGACCTGGGATGCAAACTCAGGGATCCAACTCCGGGACCTGCTCTCCTCATTGTACATCTTCAACAGAAAACACTTAAAAGATTGGCTCTTAGGCTGTGAGTCTTGGTAGGCAATAGCACCTAGCCAGAATTTAATATCACTGTTTGGTTTTCATTGCATTTATTTTTACTTGAAATGATATTGGTTTTCTATTTACAGTAGTGATAAAAACTTCCTCTAAAAGTAAATGTGTTTATGTTAAAAGGTGATTCTATTTGAAGAGAAAATATTAAGGAATTGTAAATGTGGTGTGGATATAGCAAAAATAATGATAGTGGTAAAAGAATGTCCTGTATCTCCCATTAAGGCCGAGACACAGGGACATCTGTTGGTTATAAAGGCCAGTTTCCCAGGGCAAAGGGAAGCATAGATGAGCCTTAGGAACACTCAGAAATGCCAAGTGTCCCTCTGCACGTATGTGGACTCAGAGACCACTGAGGTGGAGCTGAGAGCTGGAATGCTTTGATGGTGTTACATAGGAGGGTTTCTCTGGAACATCGTAGAAAGGAGAGGTTTGACTGTGGCTAAGGAACAGGGCTGACTTTTAACTCTTACACTGGGAAACACCTGTACATCTCCTTTATGAGAGTTGACATGAAGCCTTCACTCTGTGCCAGACACTTTGTTTCACATCTCATTTAATCCTCACAGCAACTCCTGGACACTATGGTCCCATTTTACAGATGAGGACATTGAGGCTGTGAAAAAGGTGAGTCATTTGTCTAAGGTCACACATTTATGAACGTTTATGAATTTTTGTGAATGGTGGAGCCAGGACTTACATGCATGGATCCTAACTCTGGAGACCCTTCTCTTAAGCCCTGCATTATAGTTAATCATTAGCTGTATATACATACTTGTCTTTTTTGACCTCGGTGATCTGGTGGATCTAAGAAGAATCACTGGTTTTTAGTTCAATTTTTTCCCTTGTTGGTTGGACAGAAGTGATGCCTTCCAAGCTATTTCCATGCTGGGCTGGAAACTGGAAATCTCTCTTTCATTTTTAAAACATAATTGCATAGGTTATGGAATTCCAGGTTGACACCTTGTAAAACATTTTCTTATGGCACTTTATAAAGAGCTCACTGCATTTTCTTCTGGATTGCATTATTTGAAGTCTCTTACAATGCTTACAATTGTTCCCTATATGTAACGTGTCTTTTTTTTTTCCTCTGTTTGTCTTCAAGATTTTCTCTTTATCTCCTCTTTTGGGGCCAGAGTCGGATTCAACTCCCCTTCTCTCATTCATGCAGATGGGAACCAAGTAATTTGCTTTAGCAAATTGAACTTACTTGTTCCTGTCTACATTCAGTAAGAGGAGGGAAGTGTAGTGTTTGTTACTGCGTCATAACCCAGCCCATCCTGCCTATCTGATAGACTATCTGCCCTCCTTCATATGGAAATCAAGGGGATGGCTTATGGAACAGGGCACAACAATGAAAAGTTCTTCTGTGTAAAACCCAGTCCACTGACACTGAAAAAATGTAGAGGGAGCAAGGAAGAAGATTCAGTAGAACAATAACAACAACAACGACAACAACAACGACCCAGTGAATCCTACCGAAGTCTCACAGCCCTTCCTTCCTTTGGCAAGAGCTATAACACTGCTGGATAATTAAGATGCATATGCCACCTGACATTAAGCAGCCTTTTGTGAACTGCTAATTAAGATTTAATCAGTCACATATTTTATTCTTACTGAATTAGAAGATTAGTGTTAATTTCTGGCAGGGTTCCCCTACTCCCTGCTGAAGGAAATCAATGTGTCTGAACATAATTTAATGAGAAGAAGCTGGTTCCACAGTGAAAACAGGCTAGGGAAACATTATCTTGACATTTTAGGTAATTCAGTAAGTCTGGCAAAAGAGGTATGATTGACAAAGTCATTTCTTCCACCGAGGGGTAGAAAGCACATTTCCGAAGATGAGTTAAGATTTTCTTGGTGAAAGAGCACCGTGAGAATTAAAGGTGGCGTAGATAAAGTGCTCCTCACCACTGTGTGTGGCTTCTGGACAAAGATTATCAATCATGGAATTCTCATCCCTGGCCTGAGAGAAGGATACAACCAGAAGACAGCAAAGGTGGGCAGGCCTGGGCTGGTATCAATGGGATGCTTATTTGCAAGCCCTTTTCAGGTTGGATCTGGGGAAGGCCTGCCATTTTCAGGAAGTCTGCCTGGTTGGGAATACAGCAGGCATTTAATAAATGTATGTTGAATAAACAGGTCCAGAGAGGTGACTGTGTCTTCAGAGACTATTTCATGTCCCCCTACTAAGATTTGTAAACTGGCCAGGTGTGGTGGATGCCTGTAATCCCAGCACTTTGGGAGGCCGAGGTGGGCAGATCACTTGAGGTCAGGAATTCAAGATCATCCTGGCCAACATGGTGGAACCCTGTCTCTACTCAAAATACAAAAATTTGCTGGGTGTCATGGTGTAAGCCTGTAATCCTAGCTACTGAGGAGGCTGAGGCAGGAGAATCACTTGAACCCGGGAGGCGGAGGTTGCAGTGAGCTGAAATTACTCCATTGTACTCCAACCTGGGCAACTAGAGCAAAACTCCATCTCAAAAACAAAAAACAAAACAAAAAAAAAATGTGTGAACTCTGCAGACATGTCCTTGAATGTGCCATGTGGTCTCATTGCATTAAAATCTTTTTTATGTCCATCTTTAAAAGCAGGAATAATTAACGGTCAATAGAGTAGTTATTGGCAAGCATATTGGAGTGTTAGCTGTTTGTGAAGATGATGTTGAGTGATAATGGCAAGGCAGCTAGGGATAGAGTAGGCAGCCTGATCCCTGGTCCTTGGGGGCATCTCAGAGGGAGGCAGGTGGGCTCATAGGTGTCTGAGAAGATGCAGAGGGGAGAAGACAGAGGACAGGGTGTTGTGTGAAGCATCAGGTCCGACGTGATCAAGCCCAAGTACAATGACTGAATTACGCCAGGAAAGACCAAATTATTGGTTACAGGACAGAGGGCAGGGCTGAATTCAGGAAATACTTATTTTGGTGTAGAGAGAGAGGCTGTTGTTAGAGGGTGTTTGGGCCTTGTCTGTGAGCTGGAATGTGAACCAGCTATGGATTTATGGGATGAAGATGACTTCCTAACCACCTCGCCATACCTCCCTTGTCCCTGCTCCTCTCTCCCTTCCCCGTTTTTTCCTCCCTCTTCTCCCTTTCCTTCTACTCTCTCTCCCAATGTTCCTTCATCCTTTATTCCCTTCCTTTCATCCCTCCCTCTCTCCTTTCCTTCCTTCTGCACCATTTATGGAAAACCTACAATAGTGTGATACCCTGGTTAGCAAAGGAGAAAGACTCAGACTTTGTCCTTGTGAGCCTGGTCTATGGAAGAGATACCCAAACTGATTACAGAATCCCAAGCAAACAATGCAGGAAGGGTGGTGCCCCAGCTCGGGTGAAGGCAGCCAGGAGAGTATCTAGTTGAGATCTGAACTGGGTTGGGGCACTTAGGGCCAGGTAGGCCAGAGAGAGCAAGGTGGGGAAGGTACCTCAAAGAGTCAGAGACCAGCCTGGAGTAGTGACAGAGCAGCTTACCTGAGCCCAGTGGGTTCTTCGGGTGTGCCACTGTTACCTGGTGTGGCAGGCTGGATTTCTAGGGATGATCTCTGTATTAGGATTCTCTAGAAGGACAAAACTAATATGATAGATGTTTATGTAATGGGGAGCTTATTAAGGAGTATTGCCTCACACGATCACAAGGTGAAGTCCCACAATAGGCTGCCTGCAAGCTGAGGAGCATGGAAGCCAGTCTGAGTCCCAAAGCGGAAGAACTTGGAGTCCAATGTTCGAGGGCAGGAAGCATCCAGCATGAGAAAAAGATGTGGGCTGGGGGAGGCTAAACAAATCTGGTCTTTTCACGTTCTTCTGCCTGATTTTTTTTTTTTTTTTTTTTTTTTTTTGTGACGGAGTCTTGCTCTTTCGCCCAGGCTGGAGTGCAGTGGCCGGATCTCAGCTCACTGCAAGCTCCGCCTCCCGAGTTTACGCCGTTCTCTTGCCTCAGCCTCCCGAGTAGCTGGGACTACAGGCAACTGCCACCTCGCCCGGCTAGTTTTTTGAATTTTTTTAGTAGAGACGGGGTTTCACCGTGTTAGCCAGGGTGATCTCCATCTCCTGACCTCGTGATCCGCCCGCCTAGGCCTCCCAAAGTGCTGGGATTACAGGCTTGAGCCGCTGCGCCCGGCCCTTCTGCCTGATTTTTTTCTGGCCACACTGGCAGCTGATTAGATGGTGCCTAACCAGACTGAGGGTAGGTCTGCCTTTCCCAGTCCACTGACCCAAATGTTAATCTCCTTTGGTGCCACCCTCATAGACACACCCAGGAACGATGGATGTGTCTTTGCATCCTTCAATCCAATCACGTTGACGCTCAGTATTAACCGTCACAGTCTCTGAGATCCTATGTCCCCAATCCTCAGCAGCTGTGAATGCGATGAGACGTCTCTCCCGAGGTGGAGTTCTTTTCTATGGCATGGTTCCCAGCGAGCCTCATCTGAACACACGAGGCCTGAAAGGCAGAGGGCTTTCTCTGGCTTCCAGCAGAAGGAGAAGTTGGAGAGATACGAAGTTTGGGAGGGGCTCAAAGTGCTGCTATGGTTTGAAGATGGAGAAGGAGTGTGGGTGGCCTCTAGGAGCAGAGTGGGACCCTGGCTGATAGCCACCAAGGAGACAGGGACCTTGGTCCTGCAGCCACAAGGAACAGCAGCCCACACGAGCTTGGAGGCAAGGTGTTTGCTGGTATCGGCAGATACCAGCCCAGCTCAGCCGATATAGTGACTTGGGGCTGTGAGACCCTGGGAAGAGACTCCAGCTGATTCCCCTGCCCATGGAGCCTGCAGAACAGTGAGAGAGCAGAAAGGTGCTGTTTCAAGCTGCGAGGTCTGCAGTAATTTGTTACACAGTGACGGCAAACTAATATACCGGGCCTGGTCTGATCAGAGTCATACCCAAAAGAATGCAATGCTGGTTTGGGGTCAGTGAAGTGGATTTAAACAAACACGGTGGATTTATGTTCTGCCTCTGTTTAATGTAGTTTGTTTTAGGTAACCAGGGAACAGTAAGAAAAATAGAAACTATTCGATATGCGTATTTCCATCCTGTTGGAAGACATTTCAAAATAACACTGAGGGTTTTTAATAAATATTCCCCACCATCCCCCCCCAAACACACACATTCACACAGTCACCCACACTCATACAGTCATATACACACGCATACACTTATGCACACACAGACTCTGCATTCCACCTTCTTGTTTTTTTGTGTGTGTTTTTGTTTTGAGACAGGGTCTCCCTCTCTCACCCAGGCTGGAGTCCAGTGGTGCAATCACGGCCCACTGCAGTCCTCCCCAGGCTCCAGTGATCCTCCTACCTCATCGTCCCCAACCCCGAGTCTGCAGGACCCTGAGTTGCTGGGACTACAGGCGTGCGCCACCACGCCTAGCTAATTTTTGTATACTTTTGGTAGAGATGGGGTTTCACTATGTTGCCCAGGCTGGTCTCAAACTCCTGGCCTCAAGTGATTCGCCCGCCTCAGCCCCCCAAAGTCCTGGGATTCCAGGCGTGAGCCACCATGCCCGGCTATCATCTACCACCACCACCTCTTCCTCCTCCCCCTCCCTCCTTCCCCTCCCTCCCTCCTCCCCTTCCTTCTTCTCCCTCCCTTCCTCCTTCTCCCTCCCTTCCTCCTTCTCCCTCCCTCCCTCCTCCCCTTCCTCCTCCTCCCCCCCTTTCCTTCCCCCCATCCCCCTTCTCCTGCCTTTCTTCCTCCTTCTTCCCTTCCTCCTCCTCCTCCTCCCCCTCCTTTCTTCTTCTTCCTTTGAGACAGGATCTTGCTTTGTCACCCAGGCTGGAGTGCAGTGGTGCAATCTTGGCTCACTGCAACCTCTGCCTCCTAACAATTCTTTTTTTTTTTTTTTTTAACTTTTTAGAGAAAAATAAAGATGTTTTACAGGTTCTTAAGCGTTTTTTCTTTTAAGTTAATTTTTTTTGTTTTGTTTTATTTTTTATTATACTTTAAGTTCTAGGATACATGTGCATAACGTGCAGGTTTGTTACATATGTATACATGTGCCATGTTGGTGTGCTGCACCCATTCATCATTACATTAGGTATATCTCCTAATGCTATCCTTCCCCCTTCCCCACAATAGGCCCTGGTGTGTGATGTTCCCCTTCCTGTGTCCACAGCAACCTCTGCTTCCTAGTGATTCTTAAGCTAGGATTCTTAACCTCCTTAAGCGATTCTCTCACCTCAGCCTCCAAAGTAGCTGGGACTACAGGCATGGGCCACCACACCTGGCTAATTTTTGTAGTTTTTGGTAGAGATGAGGTTTCAGCATGTTGACCAGGGTGGTCTCAAAACCCTGACCTCAAGTGATCCCCCACCTCGGCCTCCCAAAGTGCTGGGATTATTCCAGGCCTGAGCCATGGCGCCTGGCTTTCATCTACCTTCTTAAATGAAGGAATGGGATTCTGTGAGGGCAGCAGCCTGAGTCCGGGCTTCTTTCTCCTCTACTTCTAAACCGAATTCACCTGCCTCTGCTAAGCCAAATGGAAGCTGGGCCTTGGGGGTGTCCACGTGCAAGTGTGGCTTTGACTTTTCGGGTTCCAGCAGAGAGAATGGGGCGAGTTAGGATGTCGTGAGTCTCGGGAGGATCTTGGCCCTGAGGAGGTAAGGAAAGCCGTGCAGGGAGACTCAAGTGAGGCTCCTTGGCCCAGGGAGCCCAAGAAGAAAATCAATCAGCCCCAGCCCAGGAGGGCCTGGGAACACAAAGTCTCCAGAGCCAGGCTTATTTGATTCTTTAATTATTAAAAAAGACATTTGAGTGGCAACACAGATCCCCAAGTCAGTAGCTGAATAATAGTCTTGGAAGATATTTTGCAAGGAATATGCAAATAACACTTACTCATCCAGTTGAGCCTAAGAAACCCAATAGAAAAATGGATATGGAGAGGCCGTTGCTGGGTGAGCAAATCCAGACAGCATCAGCACACGTGAAAGCATGCTTGTGGTTAGTGACATGAAAACCCAAACTCAATGTCTGTTTTTAGCTGCGTGAATGTCAAAAATACGAAAAGAACCATGATGCCTGCTGCATGTGGGAATAAAGGGGAAAGGGTGTCTGTACACTGTTGGTCAAAGTGTAGCGTTTTCTTGAAAAGCAATTAGGCTGTACCTGTTAACTGAAAATAACAAAAACCTCTTGACTCAGCCTTCTTGCTCCTGAAAATCTAGCACATGCAAATGAAAGTACCAGCAGGCAAAGATGTATGTTGAAGGATGTTGAACATGACATTGTTTGTAGAGGGAGAGAGGGAGAGGGAGGCGGGAGAAAGGCGGAGGAGAGAGGAGAGAGAGGAGGAGGGAGAATGTAGCAAAGGGGAAGAGGAGAAGGAGGAGGGAGAAGGAGGGAGGAGGGAGGAACAGAGAGTGGAAGGAGAAAAGGAGGAGGGAAGAGGAGTAGGGAGAGGGAGGAGGAGGGTGAGGGAGCATGGGGGGAGAAGAAAGGAGGAGGGAGAGGGAGGAGGTGAGGAAAGGATGAGGGAGAAGGAGAAGGAGGAGGGAGAGGGAGCATGATAGGGGAGGGAGGGGAAAGAAAGGGGAGGAGGAGGGGAGAGAAGGAGGAGGTGAGGAAAGGAGGAAGAGGGAGAGGGTGGAGAGACAGGGAGGAGGAGGGAGAAGGATGGGGAAGGAGGGGGAGGGAGAGGGAGGAGGAAGGGGGGAGGAAACAGGAGGAGGGAGAGGGAGGGGGAAAGGGAGGGGAAGGAAAGAAGGAGGAGGGGGAAGGAGGGGGAGGAAAGAGAAAGAGGAGGAGGGAGAGGAAGGGGAAAGGGAGGGGGAGGAAAGAGGAAGAGGATGGAGAGGGAGGAGGGAGAGGGAGTGGGAGGAAAGACGAGGAGGAGTGAGGAACAGAGAGAAGGAGGAGAAAGGAAGCGCAGGGAAGATAAGTAGGGAATGGGAGGAGGAAGGAGGAGGAGGGAGAGGGAGGAGGGGAGGAAGGAGGAGGGAGAAGGAGGAAGGGGAGGGAGGAGTGGGGAGAGGGAGGAGAGGGGAGAGGGAGAAGGTTGAAATAATTATAGACTCAAGAAGTTACAATAGTAGTAAATAAGAGTCCTATGAATATGTTCCTCAGCTTCCCCCAAGGTGACATCTTATACAACTATAGCCCAGTATCACCATCAGGAAATTGACATTGGTGCCATCTGTTCACTTAACCACAGACCCTGTTCACTGTCACCAGTTTTCACCCGTACACATTTGTGTGTGTGCTTCTCTGCGGTTTCCTCCCATGTATAGATTTATGTAACAACCAATGCGACCAGGATTCAGAACTGTTCGATCACCACAGAATAACTCCCACATGATACCCCTTTATCTTGGCTCCCCCACACCGTCCAACAGGGAACATTTTGAGCTTACCCCACCACCTGTCTCATGGCGAAGGGACCACAGACGCCAGGCCTATCCTGGGCTGTTGCTGCCTCTCTGTGCGCAGGGGCGGCCCGTCCTGCCCGTGCTGCTGTCTTCCTGATATAATACCCTCTTTTACACATTTTTCTAGCTGTCTGCTGTGTCCCCCCTTCCCTTGATGATTGTACCTTTGAGCAGCTCATAGAATCATCTTGTGAAATTGGCTCTTTTTATAAATCATCCTCTCCCTGTTTTGTGTTGCATCCAACCTGATTTTGGCAGAAAGGGCTCTTGTCTTCCGGAGCTACAATGGCCTGGCTTGTTGAGGCCTGGCATTGCCTTTTGTTCAAGCATCTCAGAGTAGTTTAGAAAATAAAATGCATTTCTGTGACAACCTTGCGAGGTTTCCTGGGCATTATTACCCAAAGCTCAGGGCTTTGCAATTCCCATTTCTCAGTAATCTAAGGATAAAGAAGGATAAATTAACCAACCCTCACTGTCCTAGGGACCCCTTGTGTTCCCTGGTCACCTTCAGATTTATGTATTTGTTTATCCCCACTATGTGCCTCTTAGTAGGTATTCAATCGGTAATCACTCATGGCTAATAAACTAAAGAGCTGGGGAGTGTGCAGTCTCTCTCTCATTTGTTGAATTTCTTAGCACACTGGAAACGGCTCAGTGAACATCTGCTGAAGTGCATTGAAAGACAGCACCACCTAATTTTGATCAAAATCGTGTTTATTGTAACTTGCCCATGCAGGTTTCAGTGATTGAGAGTTCACTGACAGGCTGTGTAGTTTGTCAGTGTGGTGTCTTGGAACAAGACTGGGCGAGCTCCATCACCTTGGGCAGTTTACTTAATCTTTCTGAACTCTGTCCCCACCCTTAGCCTGTAGAATGGGCGTACTCACATTGTGAGAAGCAATGGAAAAGATAGGCCAGGTGCCCAGCCCTTAGGGAGGATTCTAAAGATGGGTGGCATTTTACTTTTTTTTTTTTTAAACGCTTATTTTATAACTAATGCATGCAGGGCTTAAAACCTAGGGGATGGGTTGACAGGTGCAGCAAACCACCATGGCACACATTTATCTCTGTAACAAACCTGTACATCCTGTACATGTATCCTGGATCTTAACTATTTTATTTTAGGTTCTGAGGGTGCACGTGCGGGTTGGTTACATGGGTCAGTTGCATATTGTTGGGATTTGGTGTGTGAATGATCCCATCACCCAGGTAAGTAGCATAGGATCTGATGGGCCATTTTTCAACCTTCACCTCCCCCGCCACCCTCTCACCTCTAGCAGTTCCTAGTGTCTCTCATTGTCATGTTTACATCCATGAGTACCCAGTGTTTAGCTGCCACTTGTAAGTGAGAATATGCGGTATTTGGTTTCCTGTTCCTGTGTTAATTTGCTTAGCATAATGGCCTCCAGCTGCATCCACGTTGCTGCAAAGGTCGTAATTCTGTTGCTTTTTATGACCGTGTAGTATTCCATGGTGCATATGTACCACGTTTTAGCCTGTTGCTACTTTTCCTTCCCACCACTCATTCTTTTGCAGCTGGGATTGCCTGAGAAGCCAATGCTGGGATGCAGCTTGGGATGAACATCTGTGGAAGGGAGGAGGGAGGAGGCAGGAGTGAGCTGAATGCAGTATCCATGAAGCCTTCTCAGGAGTGCTCCAAAGCTGGGCTGGAATTTGAGTGTTGTCCCCCATGAGGCCAGGAGCCTGGCTGCTATCGTCCCGTAACCTCAGTGGCTGGGTATGCACTGGCCTGACCTCTGGCAAGACAGGATCCTTCAGTGCAGGCAGTTGCTGACAGGGGCTGATAGCTGGGAGTATGAGACCTTCATTACCGAAAGGAGTCTGGATGGTGCCTTACAATGTCCACCAGACACTCTCAGCCAAGTCATCCTTTTCATAGCATCTCTGTTGGAGGATGAGCTTGCTGTGGGAGGCAGGGAGTTGCCGTTCACTTAGTTTCCGATGAGGCTCTTTGTGAGGTGCTTCTAAAGCTTTTTGTTTTTTGGTGAAGATATAAACGGGTGCTTCAAAAATGAACATATCTAGGGTTTGATTACGGAGCATTTTTCATCTGATCCACTTGATCCTGTGATCATAGTGGACCACATTACTAGATCACTGGAGCCCTTTAAATCTGACCCAGAAAGGGCCTCTGGAGGTCATGCCATCTATTTTTCTTGTCTTTGGGAAGCACTAACATTACATCAGCTTCCAGGGTGGCTGTTAAGGGATATAGAACATAGGATTCCATTATGTTTTACAATTACCCACATAAACAAGAGTTCATACCCTTTTGCATAACTTAGGACAAACCAAGTCAAAGTCACATGTAGGAAATCTGTTTAGGGCTATGGAAAAATAGCACTTTATTCCTCTGTGCTGATTTCCTGAGGCATAAAGACAACTGGCTTTTAGGATGATTCTTAGAGCAGGAAGAGCAAGAGCAGGCCAACTTGGCCTGATTGCTCATGGTTGCCTGAATTACTCTGTGCAGGATTCTGTGGCACTAAGTGTAGCAGGAAAAAGCATCATGATTGATTAGTAATGTCTGCCAAGGCACAGGGTCCAGAAGAGGGAGTAGGTATGCTATCCTGCGTATGTGCTTTTTCAGTTGCCACATTTTTAGGAACCACAAACCAGCACTAGAGACAGCTGCTGTTGGAAGAAGTTATCCGCCTTCCAACTTAATTCCCTCCTCTCCTCTCTGCCCAAGAATCCGAGAATCTTTGAACTTAGCAACATGTGACTTCTACTGATGATATCATAGTTTGATTTTCCTATAGACTTGATTGAAATAGTCTTTGAGTAATGCCTATGCTTCTCCTAATGTTAGATGGGTGTTCCCTGCCACGTTAAGAATGACGATTTATAATGTGTTGCTATGTTTATATCTCATAAATGTCTGTAAAGTGGCAGTGATAATTCCTGATCATACCAACTCTCTAGGAAGTGATCTGAAAAAATATAGCAGAAAGCCCTCAGAAAGTGACCTGCAGTGACAGTGGGCCTTTGTCCACTAACAGCCTTGACTTGCCACAGACGGCCTGCAGCCCCAGGCGTATGCTGAAGACCACATGTTGGGCTTTTTTGAGGTTGGTGGAAATGGCCATACCCTGGGTCTCCCTCCTCTTCCCTGGCTGCATGTTTGTTCCGCGTTTGTGGCTCAGGGTCACAGGAAGCTGCTGTGGTCTCCAGCTCTTCCACATGGGGCTTCTGTCACATATTTGAAGCTCTGATGATGACAGTTCTTTAATCTGGAGAGTAAGAGGTGCACACCCCTGTGTCAAATCAGGACTGCACAAAGGAATGAGAAAGTTCTAAAAATACAGACTGTGCAAAATCCCATTTCATGGCTGTTCAGGATGACTTTCGGTTTGTGGGTGTCTGGATCATTTGGGTGAGGATTCTGATTTTCCTCTAGGTCTGGTTTGGCCTTTTTCTCCCAGGAGATGATGGCATGAAACACTTTTAATTTTATCCCAGTGACTTCTCCCTCTAATAAAGGATGTTTTGAAATGATTTGCTCATGTCTTTCTTTCTTTCTCCCTTTCTCCCCTCCTTCCTTCCTTCCTTCCTTCCTTCCTTCCTTCCTTCCTTCCTTCCTTCCTTCCTTCCTTCCCTTTCTTTCTTCCCTTTCTCTCTCTCTCTCTTTCTTTCTTTCTTTCTTTCTTTCTTTCTTTCTTTCTTTCTTTCTTTCTTTCTTTCTTTCTTTCTTTCTTTCTTTCTTTCTTTTCTTTCTTTCTTTCTTTCTGTCTTTCTTTTTTTTTTGATTCGGAGTTTCACTCCATTGCCCAGGTGATCTTGGGCGATCTCGACTCGTTGCAACCTCTGCCTCCCAGTTCAAGCAATTCTCCTGCCTCAGCCTCCTGAGTGGCTGGGATTATAGGTTACCCGACAGCATGTCTGGCTAATTTTTGTATTTTTAGTGGAGACGGGGTTTTGCCATGTTGGCCAGGCTGGTCACGAACTCCTCACCTCAGGTGATCCACCCGCCTTGGCCTCTCAAAGTGCTGGGATTACAGTTGTGAGCCACCATGCCCGGCCTGCTCATGTCTTCTTTCTACGATGGTATGTCACATCCATGAGGGCCAGGATCTGGTCCATCCTCCTTTTTCACATGTTGTCTTAACCATAGTGGACACTCTGTAGATCTTGGTTGGATGGACAAAGAAACATCTCCTTGCTAGCCAAGTGAAATTGTTTTCTACCTTGAGTACTTACCTCAGACAGTCACTAGATTTTAGTGTGTATGTGACAAATTCTTGTTTATGAGTAAAGAGTCATCAAGAATCTTTGGAAAGATGCTGCAGTTGGATTTCACATTTCCTTCTTTAGTTGCCTCTTGGAATTTTGAGTAAAATGCTCTCTCCATTTGGCCCTGGTATGAAGCGCTGTCAGTAAAAAGCATGTTTGGGGGCAGAGCTGATGCTGTCAAAGACCATCATCATTCTCTCTTTGCCCTAACTGGGTGACATTCTCCATGTCAGAGTTGGAGCTGCACGTGGAGAGGAAAGGAAGTCCAGGCTCACAGTGTCTGTGTTTTCCCTTCCTTCCTTCCTTCCTTCCTTCCTTCCTTCCTTCCTTCCTTCCTTCCTTCCTTCCTTCCTTCCTTCCTTCCTTCCTTCCTTCCTTCCTTCCTTTCTCTCTCTCTCTTTCTCTTTCTCTTTCTCTCTCTCTCTCTCTTTCTTTCTGTCTTGTCTTGTCTTGTCTTGTCTTGTCTTGTCTTGTCTTGTCTTGTCTTGTCTTGTCTTGTCTTGTCTTGTCTTAAGATGGAGTCTCACTCTGTTGCCCAGGCTGGAGTGCAGTGGTGCGATCTTGGCTCACTGCAACCTCCGACTCCTTGGGTCAAGTGATTCCCCTGCCTCAGCCTCCTGAGTAGCTGGGATTATAGGTGTGCACCACCACGTCCAGCTAATTTTTGTATTTTTAGTACCATGTTAGCCAGGCTGATCTTGAACTCCTGACCTCATGATCCGCCCACCTCAGCCTCCCAAAGTGCTGGGATTACAGGCGTGAGCCACTGTGCCCGGCCAGCAAGTGTGTTTTCTGTGCTAAGTCCCCAAACGTACTGGATGATGGAGATCTCTTCCCTGCCATAGCCCCCAAGTCTCTTGGTAAGTTGATGACCTCCAGGGAAAGAAGACCCAGATATGCTAATTACCAAATCGGGCCATCGTGCAAAGTCAGCCATGTGACTCCCCTCCTTCCTTGTGGGTCCCCACATCCAAGAAAGAGAGAATGTGTCCTTTCGCTTTGAATATGGGAAATAAGTCTGGCTGAACAGGGCAAGATTTGTGGAGAAGAAGGGGTGGTGCAGGGGCAAGAGAGAGTGACAAGAGGTCTTTCATGGAGGACACCCACGCACCTGCTGGTCCACACTGTCCTCAGGTTCCTACCTCTTCCAGCTCACCTGGAACCCCCCATATCCCCAAAAGCTGGGCTTGGCGAGAGTTGGGCCGACTCATTCCAGCTCTTAGAGGTAAGCTTTCTGCTCCAGGTAGAGCTCCAAACCTCAGATCCTATGTCTGCAGCGGTGTATGCCTTTCATGGGCTCCAGTGCAAACACAACAGCGGCTTTAGCTTCCTTTCACCCGCGGAAGGAGAGATTGTGTGGGGACAGGAAGTCTGGAGTGGAAGTGCTGCTGGTGGAAGGCGTGGAAATGGAACCCAAAACCCAAAACAGAAACCCAAATGAAATCCTCTGAGTCTCCTTCAAAACGGATTTAACATTCAGGTGAAATCCAAAGATGCCGTTTTCTCTAAAGTGAGTCCGTTCTTCACGGAAGAGGAAATGATAACTGTGAACCTGTCTGGTGCAGTTGCAGGGCATGTTGGGACTTGTGGCGGTGTCCTACTCAAAGTAGCGTGTTGGAAGGAGCTGGCCGAGACCCACACCTCCATGGGATGTGTGCAGCACCCCCATTCCTGATCCGATTCAGGACGTCTGTAAGCAGGAGGGTTGCTGAATTTTTTTTTGGAAAGGAATAAATAATTTAAAAGCATCAGATAAAAGCACCAATTCCATTGAACCTATAAGACTAAAACCCTACCCAGTGTTCGCAGCCACCGCCAGGGTGTCTGTCGATAACGGAGGGTCCATAAGAGGTGCCCCCTCGGGTCAGCACAGAGCCGTGCACTTCTCTCCAGGGATGCCGCAGACTGTGTAGAAACACTTTCCCTCTTTTTGTTACTGAATTCTTTGCTGGAGGAAGTGGCTGTTACCTGCTCAGCATTTAATCCAGAGCCATCCCTTTACCAGCCTGTTTGCTACTAAAATCGACTCTCTCTGGAGAGGGAACAGCTACTTCTTGTGACTGTTTTTTCTGTTCTCACTCCGGGGAGAGAGCGGAGAAACTTCTCCTGATTGACCCCAGGGGAGAGAGAGGCTACTCGCTGGCCAAGTGCTGGCTACCATTAAATGTAACAACAGTAAAAACAGATGTCCGGGGACCAGGCCAGGTGGTTAAACAGCCTAGTGATACACAGGCTGCAACCATCCCTGCTTTACAGATGAGAAAATTGGAGCCCAGAGCCCTGTAGTCACCTGCCCAAGATAATGCCCTTGTAAGTAGTAAAGGCAGGGTTCAAATTCACATTGGCTTCCAGCTGAATGCAGGGCTCTCAGCAACCAGCTCTTTCATGCCACCTCCTCTGTTTTCTTGGCTCTTACCTCATGGTGTCTTATACAGCAGGCCTGGGGCCCCTGCCATCCACTGTCCCTTCCCTGTCATCCTGATGTGTCCGCAGATGGCTGTGTTCTGGAAGTAACGTTGGAGCCCTCGAGTGGGCTCACCAGAGAATGAGGTTTCACCAGAGAATGAGAACCATCAGATGTGTATCTGTGTGCATTAAAAGAGATTTGTTTTAAGGAATCGGCTCATGTAATTAAGGAGACTGGCAAGTCTAAAACCTGCAACATGGCCAGGAGCAGTGTGGCTCATGCCTGTAATGCCAGCACTTTGGGAGGCCGAGGCGGGTGGATCACCTGAGGTCAGGAGTTTGAGACCAGACTGGCCAGTGTAGTGAAATCCCATCTCTACTAAAAATATAAAAATTAGCCAGGCGTGGTGGCCCGTGCTTGTAGCCCCAGGTATTGGGAAGGCTGAGACAGGAGAATCACTTGAACCCAGGAGGTGGAGGTTGCAGTGAGCTGAGATCTTGCCATTCCACTCCAGCCTGGGCAACAGAGCAAGGATCCATCTCAAAAAACAGAAAAACAAACAAGCAAACAAAAAAACAAAAACAACAACAAAAACAAAAAACCAAAAAAACCCCAAAAAACCCTACAAGGTAGTTGGACAGGCTGGAGACCCATGACATTGCCAAGGTTATGGTTCAAGCTCCAAGTCTGTCTGCTGGAAGAATTTTGTCTTGCTCTTGAGAGGTCAGTCTTGGTTCTCTCTTCAGGCCTTCACCTGATTGGATGGGGCCCACCCACATGAGAGAGTCAATCTGCTGGACTCAAAGTCTGCTGATTTCTATGTTAATATCATACAAAACCACCCTCCCAGAAACATCCATGATGCTGTGTGACCACATATCTGGGCACCGTGGCCCGGCCAACTTGACGTACACAATTAACCATCACAGGTAGAGTCAGCACCTGCTGGAAACTCTTGACCAGAAGCTGCTGCCATCCACAGTGACATTGTGGGTCTGGATGCTGTGGTATTAATTGTTACACTGTGTGGGTGGCTTCACCCTGTGAGCCCTGTCTCCTGAGGCAGTGGAGAGCACCCCTGGGGATGGCTCCGGAGGGGTGTATGTGCGTATGTGCATTCACACAAATACAATGCATGTATTCGGAGGCCTTACTGGACTTTCCCATGGCAGAAATGTAGCCCAGGCACAGCTTGAGAAGCCAGGGAGGTAGAAACTCGCTATTGCTTGCTATAAAATGATTCATGATGAGGTTCAAGCATCCAGCACAGTTCCTAGCACGCAATGGTTACCCATATAGAGTTGGATAAATGAATGATTTGTTTAAGTAGCAGACATCCCCGACAGTCCTTTTTCAACAGTGACTGAGTGGGCACTGAGTGCCGGCTGCTAGGCTAAGCCAAACCCCTGGGGGATTGCAGTGCGGCTGAGATACGGTTCCTGTCCTCACGTTTGTTGCGTTCTAGTAGGGGAAGCACAGAAAAACAGGTCATCAGGCAAATAGGTAAGATGCTTTCAGATTGTCCTGAGCACCACGAAAGAGATAAACAGGCGGGTGAAAGAGAGGGACCCGGGAGGACTGACCTTAGCCAGGGAGATCTGGGAAGGCTTCTCGAAGGAGGTGACATTTAAGCTGAAACCTGGAGGGTGAGGAGGAGCCGGCCAGTGGACATCTGGGGAAAAATGTAGGCAGATGGGGCATGACATGGAGAGGAGGCCAGGAGGTTTCTGGGTTGGAGAAATTGAGTATAACTTGCAGTGTAACAATTTGTAATGACATGTGATTTTTTTGGGAATATAGCTGAGTTGGGAACCATGTGCTCAGAGAGAGGCATATGGAAGCCTTTTTTCCATAGGACAGTCACTGTTTTGTTCAAATATTTATTCCATAAGGTGTAAGGTGATTGTTTATGGCTTTTCTCGACATGAGCAGTGCAGGGGTTTTCCTCTATTCGTAACAATCCTCTGACCTGTGGCCTTTTAAATGGAAGTACCAGGAGGCTCCACCCGCTATGAAGTTGCTAGGCTCTCCTGGCACTCCGGGTGGAGAAGGGGGCCAGGAAAACCATCCCCGCACTGGGTCGGTTTCGCTCCTGCCTCTCTGCCTGACCCAGCCATGCACTGTTTTCACTCTGTTAAGGCCCTTCCAGCCAGAGTCTTTACATAACGATCTATCCACAGTCATCTCTTTGCTTAATCGAGTGACTCCTGGGAGTAAGCGGGAGGTGGGGCAGGTATCCAGCGCTCCGGGACTCCTGGTCCCCTGAGAGTCCAGGCCTTTGCAGTTTGGGTTTGTCAGGATTTGTCCGCGCTGGATTCACTTTGCCCGGTAAACTTTCCCAGGCGTTACAGGCTCAGGCCTTGGGCGGGACTCAGGGCAGCGTGTGTTTCTGATTGAGTTGACGTTGGTGGAAGGGTTCCTTCTGAAATGGCAAGACTGCTTGGTCTCAAGCATCTGGTTGATTTTGAGGGGCCTGTGGAGTCCTGGGAGAGGGACCTAAAGCACAGCCAAGACAGGGACCATGCTGATAACAGCTCCAGCCTTCCAAGCTGGCTCGCAGGTGGAACCGTTGTGCTCACAGCATGTGGTTCAGCTCTGAGCCTACCAGAATGAGGTGTGGGTGGCACAAAGCCTGGATAGTTCAACCCCACCTCTGATGGGCCATTATCCCTCCTTCAAAACCATCTCAAATGCATCACTGTGCCATAATTCTGCTGTGGTCAGTAAGAAGCCAGGGGCAATGTTTGGCCTCCTGTGGCTGATGGAGTGGTTCAGTCATCATCTGTTGGCCTCCTTCTGTGGCCCGCAGCCTGTGCTAGGGGCTCCAGCTCTGTCAGTGAATGAAACAGTCCCAAACGCCTGCGCTCCTGAAGCTGACATCCTTGTGAGGGTTTTCCTAGGAATTCTTCACTCTGAAGGCCTCTGGTGCACCTTCTCATTTTGCCTATCATTCAAGGAGGTAGAGAGGAGACTGTTACTGTCTCAAGAACTTTGCAAAAGGAGTTTGGTTTTATGTTTAGAGGCTTCAGGTGTACATTCACTCATTCATCAGTAAGTATTGAGCTCCACTGACAGATTCTCCACTGACCTTCCGTTGCGGGGGTACAGGGAGAAGGGAAGCTGAAAGAAGTCCCTCTTTTCATGGAGGAACCAATCAGGAAGGTCGATGTCAAGCAGATAATGACACAGCTAATTACAACTGTGGCCATTGCAGGAAATGGCCGCAGGTGGTAGGGCCTGACCTGGGGGTCAGAGGAGGCCTCTCAGACAAAGTAACACCTGAAAGATAAATGGGAGTTAGCTGGGAACAGGCCAGTAGGAGAAAATTGCATGTACAAAGGCCCTATAGTAGAAAGGGAGGCATTTGTGAAAGAGTGAGAGGGAAAGGTACTGAAACATGGGGAGACAGGGAGGCCAGGTGAGATGAGAGAGCTGGGCCTAGAACTGGAGTAGGCAGAGCCTGGGAGGCCTTGGGCTGGGGGAAGAGCACCTAGGAATGGAAGGAACATCTTGTGATGAGCAAGGCAGTTCATGAACCTGTCCAGGATTTAAACACTAGCCCACCTGCGAGTGTGAAGTCCAGACTATTAGGTAGGTTGACTCCAGACACTCAGTGATCAGAGCTCAGGGCCAGCTCAGGGCCTGGTCATGTATTTTTAGGTGTGAGCAGTATTATGTATAAACTTCCTGCTGTGCCAAAATGATCAGACCAGATTCCTCATGGTATTAATATAAGTACTTTGCAATAACTTTTGCAAAAGGTAAAGTATTTTGCAATAACCTTTACTGCCCTGAAAAACATAAAGATAAAACAGCCAACCTTTACGCATAGCATCCAAAGAAATTTTGCCCTGGTATAAAGGAGAAATAAAAGGAGACAATTTAAAATAGAATCCTACATACTTCAGTGGGCACCTGCTCAGTAACACCGCAGTGCATAATAAAGTGACTGATCCCCCATCTACTGCTAATGGATATTGGGATTTAAGAGAAGGATGGCAGGAGCCCACTGAGAATTAGTGACACTCTTTCTCCATAGTGACATTTTGGGACCAGAGCCACAATAGAATGCTGTGAGTTTATAGGAATGTGTAAGTCCGTAGTCACCCTGAGTGTGACGGCTGCCGAGGCTGACGTGGTGTTGTCCTGGTTATTTGGCTTGTGTTGTCGTCCATGACCTGATTTTCCAAAAATGCTGAATAGCCTTTGGTAAAGTTCTGAATGGCACAAACTACAATCTTCTTTTTGTGCACGTGAAAAATCCAGTGTGTATTTCAACCGTGCAGACATACTTTGTAAAATGGAGTTAGGGTCTGGGTTACAATAATTCTAAGCTGGTTTATTTTATTTATTTATTTATTTTTGAGACAGAGTTTCGCTCTGTCACCCAGGCTGAAGTGCAGTGGCGCAATCTCAGCTCACTACAACCTCCGCCTCCTGGGTTCAAGCGACTCTCCTGCCTCAGACTCCCGAGTGGCTGGGATTACAGGCACCCGCCACCATGCCTGGCTAATTGTTGTATTTTTACTAGAGACAGGGTTTCACCATGTTGGCCAGGCTGGTCTCGATCTCCTGACCTCGTGATCTGCCTGCCTCAGCCTCCCAAAGTGCTGGGATTGCAGGTGTGAACCACCGCGCCCAGTCGCTGGTTTATTTTTTATTACTATTTGCCACTGCGGGTGTCTTGCAGGACTACCCATAGTCCTGCAGTCATGCGGAATGTGGAAAGTTTGCTTTTTGTGTGGGTCTGTCTCTTTTGCAGCAGGAAGCCTGGCCTCTAAGTCCCTCACAACACCCAATGCTATTCGTCCTCCTGCCGTCACTCTAACATCCAAAATCGTCCCTACAAATTTCCAGAGCTTCCTTCACGGAGCGGCACCTTCCCGCCTGAGGACCACGGTTCCAGTAGGACTCAAATCCTCTGATGGACAACAGAGACATTTTGTGGGGGTGAAGGGGGGTGTCTGCAGATCAAGTCAGTTGGCCTAGTGTGGTGGGAAGGAGGTAAATTGTGGCCACAGTTGGTTCTCTCCTGGAGGTAATAAAGATGTCCCTTTGGGGACTACACAGCCCTGAGACTTTGGGGTTCAGGCCAAGGGAGCCCCTTCTAGGGCCTTGGGTGGTCTCCTGTGTAGGGAAAATCCACTGGGATTGCAATGCACAGCGAGGTGTGGACGTCACAACCATTAGACAGCTTTCAGGTTATAAATCCGAAAAACACAATTCTGAAAGCACGGGACAGAATCAAATCAGCCTGTAAGAATAAAAACATGGTTACAGTAAAAATGAGATGAAATGGGAAAAGGCAGGCCTCGCCGCAAGAAGCCTGTTGTTGCCGCTAACCAAATTAGTCATCGTAATAGCCCTGACGTGAAGCTCTTGGCTGCTCCGCGCTTCCACCGGCCCCTGTAATTTAACTAGAAGACGCACCCGTATTTATTGTCCATCATTATCCCTTGTCTATTGCTTTTTATTGGTGTTGGATTAAGTTAAAGGCTCTGATTTTCTATAATTTCCCAATTTATAGTCTTACCTTACAACTGGGGAGATTTTTTTTCTTCTTCTTTTTTTTTTTTTTGTTGTTTTATTTTTTCACTCTTTTTCCTTTCTAGAAAAAATAAATGGAAAAAAAAATCACTTTGCTTTTTTCTGGTATCGGAGAAGAAATGGCAGGTCAAAGAGGGCTGACCGTGGGTGCCCAGGCTCCGAGTTTATGGGGGCCCCTCCTCAGCTGTCAGTCAGTGTTCTCCTGTTGTTCCCACAGATTAATGAGGCCCATATTTTTCTTTGTTTCTTTTTTTTTTGGAGACAGGGTTTTTCTCTGTCCCCTAGGCTGGAGTGCAGTGGCGTGATCGCGGTTCAGTGCAACCTCCACCTCCCAGGCTCAGGTGATCCGCCCACCTCAGCCTCCCGAGTAGCTGGAATTATAGGCCCACACCACCACTCCCGGCTGATTTTTGTATTTTTAGTAGAGACGGGGCTTCACCATGTTGGCCAGGCTGGTCTCGAACTCCTGACCTCAGGTGATCCACTTGCCTCAGCCTCCCCTCCAACGTGCTGGGATTACAGGCATGAGCCACCGTGCCCATATTTGTCCTCACCTCCTTGATTCTCTTGGAGGCTGTTATGGTGCAGGAGGAGTCCGTGGACATCTTGAAAGGAGGCCTTGATTGCAGGACTGTCTCTTGTGAGAACGTCACAGCAGGCATGTTCTGGGGGCTCCTCCTTCCTGCTCTCTGCCTGCTCTTTTCACTCCTGGCCGGGGGTGAGAATTTTAAGCCACATGCGTGCTGCACTCGGTCACTCTGGCCAGTTGCGAACTAAGACCGTTTGAGTGGCAAGATTCCCACCCTAGCCTGGAAACAGGATTAGAGCTCCTGATGGCATTTTTGAGGAGGGCAGAAATGTTGACCTCCAATCTCTTGCAAATGGGAGGGAGGCAGAGTAACTGAGGGACGCAAAGAGAGGTTGGAGTTTTAAAATAGCATCTATTTTATCCCAATTACAAAAATAATGTGTGCATTTATCACACCCTTTCTTTGTGTGTGGCATTTGTTGCAATTACAATGAATAAATGAATGAGTCATTTGCTGAATAACTGCTTTCTCTCTCCTTTCCTCCCCTCCCCGCTCCATAGGAAATTCCCCAGCATAAGGTGTCAGGTCTTTCTTGTTCACCACTGGTTCCCCAGCATCTAGCAAGGTGCTCACCAGCACAGTAAGTGCTCATTACATGGTTATTCCATGAATGGTTGGAAAACGTAGGAGACCGAAGACGTTAGAGAGAAGATAACAGCATTGTACTTCTCCTGTGCAGAGTCAGTGTATCTCAGTCCAGGCTGCATGTTCGAATCATGGGGGAGTTTGTTAACCATTCCTGGGTCCACCGCAGACCAATCTAGTTTGAACTTTGAGTGGGGTAGGGGCGGGGAGAAGTGGATGTCTGACATCAGAGCTTTGTAAAACCCTCAGCTGACCGTAATCTGCAGACCCGTACAGAACCTCTGATGCGTGTCCTGCCAGTCATAGCTGTGTTTTGTTTTAACATTACGTTATTGTCGAAACAATAAAACATGCATTTGCTGTGCAAATCAAGGAGCGGAGAAGGGTGAGGCCTTAGGAAAATGAGGCCTTAAAGAGAAATATTCCCCTGGGCTTCCATCCCCAGACCCACGCATCAGATGGAGCCATCTCTGCCGTAAGTCCTTTTTTTTGAGGCAGGGTCTTAATATGTCACGCAGGGTGGAGTGCAGTGGCGTGATCTCAACTCACTGCAACCTCCATTTCCTAGGTTCAAGCAGTTGTCCTGCCTTAGCCTCCTGAGTAGCTGGAATTACAGGCATGCGCCACCATGCCCAGCTAATTTTTGTATTTTTAGTAGAGGTGAATTTCTCCATGTTAGGCTTGTTGCGAACTCCTGACCTCAAGTGATCCGCCCGCCACAGCCTAACGAAAGTGCTGGGATTACAGGCGTGAGCCACCATGCCCGACCTTGTCGTGAGTTCTCCTGATGTCCTCCTTTGTGCCTCTAAATTGTGTGTCCATAACGTTATTTCTTGGTTGTCAGTTTAAAATGCTGCATCTCTTGACTGTTATGACATGTAAGGGATTTGGCTTATTTGCAATACCTTGTCCTTTCTCTTCTCTGGCTATACTCTGACTTTGCGTAGTTATGTAATTAATATCATCTATTCTCTTGGTTACCTGCGTAATGTTAAATAATGACTTTAAGCCTCCAGTTTTCATTGGCTTTACATACCATGTCTTGATTCCCCACTAAGGTAAGATTTAAAAAAATTTAGGGCTGTAGCATTTCCCTCCATCGCTCTCCTCCTGCTATTAATTTTACATTATCAAGGTTTACAGCATTCCCATTTTCTCCTGTAACTGTCCTTGCCACCCAAGCTTTGTTTATAGATTGATTTTAAAAATTGCAAAAGCAGTAAATGATATTTGTTGTAGAATAAATGATGCAGTTGAACTCAAGAGTAGGAGATGACCCTGGATGATCTGTTTCTTCCGCAGCAGCTCCCCCGATTCTTCCCTGTGGTTCCCCCACTTTGTGCTCTTGGTGCTTCTCAAGTAGCCGGTGATGTTTGCTTCTCTATACGTGTCTATGAAGAAAAGGTTAAATTGAGACGTGCAGGTAGCTGCTGTGGGTTTCCTCTGCTGCATGTGGATCTGTTTCCTCACCAGACCTGCCTTCTGAATTGGAGGGATGTTTGTGGGGTGTGTGTGTGTTGGGGGTGTCATCTGTGAGGCTTTGCTTTAGGATGTGTAGGAGTGGAGCTGGGAAGCAGACTGGTCAACCGCTTCCCAACGCCAGCCTAAGTAGGACTATCCTGAAGGATAAAAACACCCTCCTAGGATCCCTGGATCTCCCTCTGGAAGATGGGCCAACGTCTTCAGTAAACGCCTTTCCAGTTTCAGCGTTTGGGCAAATGTCACCACCCACTGAGACACAGGTGGGACCCAGGAGGACCACCTCACTCTTTCTAGTTCTTGCCTCATCATAGATCCCATGTTTATGGTTTCCAGGGGATTTGGGGAGTCAGGGAAGGCAAACACGTGATCTCAAGCTGCCATTTTGAAGTATCCAGTCTCTTTCTATGGCCAGAGCAATTGCATAATTGCTTTTTCTGTGTCACTAAACATTCTCTGGCACATCACTTTTAAGATCACATAGCATTCCACTGTATGGATAACTGTACATAATCTATTCACTTAGTCCTCCATTTCTGGTTGTTTCTGTTATTTCCAGCTCTGAACAGAGCTGCAGTGAACAGCCCGATTGCTTCAAATCTAGGTACATACCTTCCATCACTTCCTTAGCAATTTGAAGTCTTTGAAGATTTTAAGCACATAGCTCTAGGTTGCCCCTCATAGGAAAGGATATTAAAGATGGAAATCTAAGGTGAGACACAAACTAAAACAAGCCCGTCTTCATATTTGGCCTCCCAGTGAGAGCAATCCAGGAGGGGAGGGGGCAGTCCTAGAGGGAGTATGGAATGAAGAGACCCCCATCGCTCCCTCATGCCTTTCTCTGGGAAGAGACAAGTCAGTGCTCTGATCCCTGCCGAGGTGGACTCAAACAGGGGCTCGTGACTCAGGCTTACCTGCATTCCTTTTCATCAACAGTGACAAGGACAAATAAACCATTTGGTCATTTGGTGCCCTTGGTTCCAAGTTGTGGGCGCTGGTTTTGGTGGATTGGATCAGGAGCTACAGAAGACACAGGGTGAGAAAACCCCCATCAGTCTGTGTGGCGGAATGATTTCTACTCATTCAAGCCTGGGCTTCTGTTCTCTAAGCTCTTTGCATTCAGACCACATTACTAAGAAGTCCTTCTTTTGCAGGGATAAGGGAATCCTCAGAACCCATCTCTTTTACAGCTAAAACAAGGTTGCATTTGAAATGCCAGAAGAAAATAGTTCTCGCCAGGCATCGTGGCTCGTTCGTGTAATCCTAGCACTTTGGGAGGCTGAGGGTGGGTCACTTGAGGTCAGGAGTTTCAGATCAGTCTAGCCAACATGGTGAAACCCCGTCTCTACTGAAAATACAAAACTTAGCTGGGCGTGGTGGTGGGTGCCTGTAATCCCACCTACTTGGAAAGCTGAGGCATGAGAATCACCTGAACCCAGGAAGCAGAGGTTGCAGTGAGCCGAGATTGTGCCATTGCACTCCAGCCTGGGTGATAGAGTAAGACTCCGCTTCCCCAACAAAAAAGCTGTCAGATAACTTAAATTTTTGCCTCGAATATTTAATTTCATCCTAAGTCATTTCATTAGGTCATTCTCAAGAGTCTTTTCCCCCATAGAGAGAGGTTTCCTGTCTTTGATTTGTACCTGCCTCCATGACTGGTAGAAAGGGCTATTGTTTACTCTGATATGTCTACAGGCTGCAAGAGACAGGCTTTCTGATGGGTTAATCCTCATATCTAGGGTGTAGACTGAACTACTGGCTATACTGCATGATCACATTGTGAACTTTTATAAATGGGAGCAGGAAAATGCATTGACTTGGAATTCTGAGGTGACAAAAGGAAATTCAGGAGTGAAAATATCATAGGAAAGAAATGAAAGGTGAGGCAGGCACTGAAAGGCCTTCTTGAATTATGGCAGGAAATATTCAGGAGCAGAAGAAAGCCAAAGTCATTGTCACTCTGCACAAAAGCAAACCAGCTTTTGGTTTTTGTTTTTGTGAAGGTAATCTGGCATTTTCTTTTAGGAAACAATTTGGTATGATATACCCAAAACCTTAAAGAGACCTTGAACCAGAGATTCTGAGAAATTCTCACAAGGAAATCATCCTAAGTATCGTAAAAACGTAAAGAGCAAAAGTGTACTAAGTGCTGTTATATTGCAAACTACCTGAAGTGAAAGCAACGTGCATATCCAACCATCAATGAATCTCTAAGAAACTTCAAGTGTGTCTAGTGGATACAAATTTAAAAATTGCATTAAAAATTGTTTTCAAAGAGTATAATGCCAAAAGAGTGGTACTAAGATATTAACTAAAACGAAAACATAATATTATATATATAGTGTAAGTCTGTCTATGGTAAAATCAATTATGCCTAGAAAAAAATATCAGAAGAAACTATGCCTCAATGGCTGTGCCTGGATAATGGGGCTCTGAGCAATTATTCCATTATTTCTTATGCTCTGTATTTTTCATATCTTCTTTAATGAGCATGGTCCTCTTTCATATTAAAAATAAATATGAAAATAACCATTGAAATATACATTAGAAGCTCTGATTAAGATATCGTTGTTCATTGGCTGTTGAAAATTGAGTTTGTGTGTATATTCCTCCTTCTAGGGCAAATGAGTGAATATTAAAAAAGAAAGGGTCTGACCATGTCGCTGTGTCTTCAAGGGGACACCTTTGAGTAAAAGGGTTCAGATGAAAAATAAATGCAAAAGCTGAATAGGTGCTTGGGTAGATGACCCCTTGTTCATCTATAACATTGGTACATTTGTAGTTTAAACACAACATTTTATTGATCTTTGTGAATATTACGCTTCCAATCCACAGGGGATATTAAAGAAACAAAGCTTGTTAGGTGGCAAAACTAGAGGAGGACTCACTTGTAGGACGTGGGGAAGTTGACATCACCCTCACTCCCATCCAGTCATCACCTAAGTTACCTCCAGAGTTGTGGGTGTGTCTAGACAGTCAAGTCATAGGTAGGAAGGAGGGAGGATCTATGGCTCAGATTCATTTATTCAGGTGTTTGTTGAGCATCTGCTTTGTGCCAGTCACTGCTAGAGACACTGGACATAAACCAGTGGACAAGTGTAATGTATGGCCTAACAGTTCAAGTGCTGTCTTAACATCTTTGAGCCTCAAAGGGCCCAGCACTCCAACTGAGTTATCCTGATCGCACCAGATATGCCCCCCTTTCTGCAGGAAAGGCTCGCCACCCAGTTCATTCTCTCATTAGCTGGTCTGGTTGCAGACCCCTACTTGGTTCTGGACTTAATGGGTTTCACCTCTCTGCTGGCCCATGGAAGTATATAAAAAGTCAACTGCACCCTCTTGTGGGAAGCAAGGGTCCCTCTGCTTTGGAGTGCACCCCCTCCTCCCTGAATGGTGTGCGGTGCCCTTCTACCCTGGCCTGTGAGTATTTGTGACTCCTAAACTGCTGCTGACTCATCCGTCCAGTGGGGGTGTCACCTGCTCAGCCATCTTGCACTCTTTAGGGTCAAAATCCCGCCTTCACCGTGAGGTGAGTAGGAGGTGATCAGGATAACAAGGGAGGTGAAGAAGGTCTCTCTTCTCTTCAAGATAATGTTCTAGTAGTTGTGTGGATGGAGAGGTGATAAGGAGGTAATAAGTTAATAATCATGTGACCAACTATACTGCATATTGTGAAGAAAATAGAGTGATGTGGTAGAGAATAATGGGGGGGGGCACAGTGATTTTATTTTGGGAGGCTTTTCTGGGGAGATAACATTTAAGTAGAGACTCATATATTGGGAAGAAACCAGTCTTGGGGAGATTTGGGAACAGCAAGTGAGGTGGGATAGGACTTGATCTGTGCAGCTGGGCCCTGGTGAGTCGGGAGGAGAAGACGTGGTATGGAATGTGAGTCATTCCAAGATGCGATAGAATCTTGGAAAGGTAGATGAGGCCTGGATCCACGTGGCTTTGGAAGCCACAGCAAAGCAGATAGACTATTTTACATGTAATGGGGGAATGGAAGGGCTTTAAGCAGGGAAGTGACATGCTGTGATTTATATTTTTAAAAGATGATTTTGGTACCTGGGTAGAAAATTGATCATGGGGAATCAAAAGTAAAAATAGCTCAGCTGTTGCTGTGCTTCCAGTGGGAGATGAGAGAGGTTTGGATTGGGTGGAACTGGAGGGAACGAACAAATCCGTGATAGGCATCTCGGAGGTAGAACCAGGGAGACTTGCTTGTGAACTGGGCATGAGGAATGAGAAAGGCAGAGAAAGGATGTCTCTGAGGTTTTTGGTTTGAGTGATTGTGCAGATGGTGGTGTCCTTTAATGAGATGAGGGCCTCACTCCTGGCCTCAAGTGATTCACCTGCCTTGACCTCCCAAAGCGCTGGGATTACAGGTTTGGGCCACTGTCATGGCCAGGAAAGAGGTTTAATTGACTCACAGTTCAGCATGGCTGGGGAGGCCTTAGGAAACTTATAATCATGGCAGAAGGGGAAGCAAACATGTCCTTCTTCACATGGCAGAAGGTGATTTTGGGGTAGGGCATGAGATTGAAATTGAGTGGTTTAGATTTTGTAAGATCTGAGTAAAGTATTCAAAGTGGAGATGTCAAGCTGGCAGCTTGGAAGTGCTTTTATGTAGCTCAGGATAAATGCCAGAGCTAAAGATATTAGTTTGGCCATTACCACCATTTGATAGTATTTAAATTGGTTGAATAATGTGGGGAGATGATAAAATATTCAAGATGATTTATCCTCCTGAAGTGAGTGTCATGTTAGATATAAGTTTGACTATATCGGTGGGATAATGTATAATAAGACCACTTGTAAAACTAAGAAGCATTGTACAAATGCAGTTTCTATTCACACCGCCATAACGTTTGGGCCTCCCACAGCCCTGGTAATTCTGGGATCTTTGATTGTTTAGATATCATTCCAGGTACAAAATCCCCTCCCCATTATATATTCACATCCAAGTTTCTTAGAAGTTGCTTGCCCTTCAACTTCGACTAGTGCTTTAGAAAGAATTTCTGCCAAGTATTACAAGTTTAGAGAACAGGGATAAAGCTATGAGTTATCTTATTTTTTAGTTGAAAAAATTTTCCACGGAGTTATTTTAGCCTCAACCGAAAAGGATTGAGGTCTCTAGGACTTTTCTGACTTGCATTGGAGTTTGAAGAATGTATGACATTTAATTTTTCCAGGAGCATTTCAGCTGAGGCCAGATTGGAACTCTCCATGGCTCTATGTAAACAGTCAATATTTTATGCCTGTGACGCTCTGGAGATTATGATTTAGAAGCAAGATTGGCTGGAGGCTGTGATCTACCTGGCCAGGAGCCACATGACAAATGAATCCCCTTTCAAGGAAGCTGAGTATATATTTTATAAGATTTAGCTAGGCAGCAGTGGTGGTGGTAGGGATGAATTCAAGGGTAGTTATTTAAATTTCAATGACACAGAGTGAGATTCTCATGAGCTGGGAGGGATTCCCATGAGTTGGTCTTCTAGATCAGCTCACTTGTTTAGTATTTGAGCCTATTGAGGTTCAAAAAGGTTAAGTGATTTTCCAAAGGCCATTCACCTGGTTAGAACTATGCTTTCTGGACTCACTTTGTCATACTCCTCCCAAGTAGCAAGCTCCTACGTACACTTATGTATACATTTTAATGTAAGTAGCTTTTCAAGAACAAATTGATTGTGAAAATGAAGGTCTGTCCCCAGGATCACAGTGCCTTGACTTGGGCCATGGTTAAGACCTAGAATAATGTGGTTTGGACTAGTCTGGCTTTACCCATAGCTGCAAGAAAATTGGGTAGTGGGTCCCTAGTTGAAAGATGTGCATAATTTCAGTGTCATATTTTTCAGGTTATTGTAGGTAGAGCTATGAGGATTTACTCATTAATTCCTATTAGTCTGTTCTCATGCTGCTAATAAAGACATACCTGAGACTGGTTAATTTATAAAGGAAAGAGGGGTTTTTTTTTTCTTTTTTGAGACAGAGACTCATACTGTCACCTAGGCTAGAGTGCAGTGGCCTGATTTTCGCTCACTGCAACCTCCACCTCCCAGGTTCAAGCTATTCTCCTGCCTTAGCCTCCCAAGTAGCTGGGGTTACAGATATGTGCCACCATACCAGGCTAATTTTTGTATTTTTAGTGGAAATGGGGTTTCACCATGTTGGCCAGGCTGGTCTTGAACTCCTGGCCTTAAGTGATTCACCCACCTTGACCTCCCAAAGTGCTGGGATTACAGGTGTGAGCCACTGTTCCTGGCCAGGAAAGAAGTTTAATTGACTCACAGTTCAGCATGGCTGGGGAGGCCTCAGGAAACTTACAATCATGGCAGAAGGGGCAGCAAACATGTCCTTGTTCACATGGCAGCAGGGAGAAGAAGAATGAGTGCCCAGCAAAGTGGGGAGCCTCTTATAAAACCATAAGATCTCTTTTTTAAAAAAATTATACTTTAAGTTCTAGGGTACATGTGCACAACGTGCATGTTTGTTACATATGTATACATGTGCCATGTTGGTGTGCTGCACCCATTAACTCGTCATTTACATTAGGTATATCTCCTAATGCTATCCCTCCCCCCTTCCCCCACCCCACAATAGGAGTCGGTGTGTGATGTTCCCCTTCCTGTGTTCAAGTGATCTCATGAGAACTCACTATCATGAGAAACGGATAGAGGAAACTGCCCCCATGATTCAATAATCTTCACCTTTTCTCTCCCACAACACATGGGGATTATGAGAACTACAATTCAAGATGAGATTTGGGTGGGGACATGGTCATACTCTATCAATCAGTAAGACACTATCCCTGAATGTGGGAAACTCTTCCTATGACCGGGGAGATAGACATGTAATCAAGCAGTCATCGTGCAGAGAGGTGGGGAGCTTTGCTAGAAGTAGGCAGGGAATATACAATAAGGCAGTTAATTTAGACTTGGAAGATCAGACCAAGAAAGCTTCCTAGAAGAGGCAGTGCCTTATCTGAGACTGGAAAGTAGAAGATGACTTAGTGGGGACACATTTGAGGGGAAGATGTAGAAGGGCATTCCATCCAGTGGGAGTAATATTGCACAGGGATGTTGCATGTTATGGGAGCAGCAGCCCATTCAGGTGGAGGTGGAGAGGGAGCCAGGGCCAGACCACAAGGCCAAGGAAGCCTGGACTGGGTCCTGCAGGCTCTGGGAAAGTTGAAGGACTGGAAGCTCCACGTGAGCCTATCTGCATGTGGGAAAGCCCACTGTGGTTGCTATGGGGAAAAGCGCAGGCTGCTGAGTGGAGGCAGGGAGGTGACTGAGCAAGTTGTGGACATGAGGCTGGCAAGGTTGATAATGTCCTAAACTGGCATGGCAGTGGGGAGAAAAAAACAAATCCCCAAGGGAAGGGAGGACAGCCACATTTCTAGGAGGAGGATGCAGCTCTTAAAAACCAACTGGACTTGGGAAGTGTAAATTAGAGTGGTTGTATCTATTTCTAGATCCCTGTTATGTGCTATCTCCTGGCCACACACCTAGCATTATGGTTTCCATTTAGTCTGTCTCACTGTCCTCCAAAAGCAGGTGCTGCCATTATTGCCTGTTGTGGACTGTCTCTTCCCTGCCAAATTCATGTCCCCCTGCAACCTTGGAAATAAGGTCATTGTAGATGTGATTAGGTTAGCTTAGAATTTTGAGATGATCCTGGATTTAAGATGGACCTGAAATCCAGTGTCTAATGTCCTTGTAAGAAGAGAAGAAGACACAGACACAGGGGGAAGACAAACATGGAAAGAGAAGGATAGAGATGGGAGTGATGCTGCCTCAAGCCAAGGAATGCCAGGAGCCACTACAGACTGAAAGAGGCAAGGAACAGCCCTCATCTAGAGCCTTTGGAGAGAGGGTAGCCTAGTGACACCTTTATCTTGGATTTCTAGCCTCCAGAACTGAGAGAGAGAATAAATTGCTGTTGTTGTGAACCAACAAGTCTGTGGTAACTTGTTGCAATAGTCCCAGGAGACTAAGCCGTGCTCATTTTAGAGATAGGAAAAACCCACCTTAATACTTAGGGAGGCATATTCTAAGCTCCAGGTCACCTGACTAGGAAATCAAAGGGCTGGGATGTGAACTCCTCATGTCACCTACCATCTGAGTTTTGGTGTTTTTTGTTTGTTTTAAATGGAGTGTCACTCTGTTACCCAGGCTGGAATGCAGTGTTGCGATCTTGGCTCACTGCAACCTCTACCTCCTGGGTTCCAGCGATTCTCATGCCTCAGCCCTCCTGAGTAGCTGGGATTACAGGCACAGGCCACCACGCGTGGCTAGTATTTTTGTATTTTTAATAGAGATGAGGTTTCCCTTTGTTGGCCAGGCTGGTCTTAAACTCCTGGCCTCAAGTGATTCTCCCACCTTGACCTCCCAAAGTGGTGGGATTATAGGCTTGAGCCCATCTGAGTTCTTAACCACTCTAATTTTTATGCCTCCCCCAAAGAATAACTAATATTTACTGACTGTTTACTCGAGTCAGGGACCCCTTTAAGCTCTCGCTTTGATTATTTCATTTATCTTGAGGATTATCTTGCAAGACATACGTTCATTTGAAAATACGAAGAGGACTGTCGCTATTTAGAAGAATGGTCAACTATTTTTGTAAGTCTGAGCTTTTCCCCCCTTCTTCTTTTTAAAGCTTTATCCTGGCATCTCATTTGCCAAGGGAGATTTTCCACCTTGAGGAGCTGAGCAGTACGAGAGGAAGTGTCAGGCATGTCAACCATCAGCTCATGAAACATTTTATCTTGTAATACACCAGTAGAGAAAACCGAGGTGATTTTCAGCCCATTCCAGTAAATTGGTTTTAGCATTAATGAATTGTTCTGTTTGAGCAGAGCATTATTGGCAAAAACGCTGACGTTAATAGTGACACTAAGGCATTTGAAACTCCATCAAAAATTATAATCTCAAAATAAGAGGCTGGAACATGTTTTGTGTGCTATTAATGAACATAGGTGGTCCAATCAATGCTTTTAATTGGTAGCAGATTAAAGTATGGATTGTTGGTGTGGGAAAGCTGCAGATTGGCTGCCTTGCTACCTGTTGCTTCTGATGACCTCAGTGCAACATTTATATTCAAATCTGATCACTCAGGGCTTTAGTCGTCAGTGGGTCATAAATTTCACCCAGTTCCTCTGGTTGAATTTCAAGCATGTAAACCATGTGCTAATAGCGAGAATGATCGGAAAGACAGTTGTAGACAAACGGAGCATGAAGAAAATCATTCTTATTGGAGGATGTGGCAGAAACAATTTTCTTCTGTGCTAGGCAGACGTCAGCTTTGCGGAACTGGCCATTAATGAAGATTGCTCTACCGATGGGCTGTAATCTGGGGAGGAGAATAGTACCTTCTCCCACATCCCAGCCCCAGAGATTACAGGATCCCATGGCCAGATGTCTCTGGAGCTAGTGGCATGGCTGGACAGAATGGCCAGAGGAACTTTTACAAGGGAAAAATATAGGGCTGGGTGAAGGGAGGAATGAGGAAGTGAACAGTCACCATGCACAGAACATTTCTGTGTGCCAGGCACTATATTCACCTCACTTCATCCAACGGTGGCCCTGTGATGGACGTATTAGGTTGAACTATATGAAACTGCTATTCTTATAGGTACAGGATAGCTGAATATCAGCACTTCGGTTTACTCTACCCTATGCTATTACTAGCCCTATTTTGCAGCCAAGGAAAGTGAAGTTTTCCAAGGTCACAGGCCAGAAAGCAGGGTTAGCTCTGGGGAAATCAACACCCTGTGCTCTTCCTCCTTCTCCTGTTTTTCTTCTGGTGGGCTTTCAAGGATGGTGGCATGATCAGATGTGCACTCTGAAGACTCCTCTGGGTTACTCTGGCAGGTAGGTGGGAATGTGGGAGAGCGGATCTGGATGGATTCCAGGAGACTCTTTAGGATGTTGTGACAATATGCTAAGCAGAGTGACTTGGTAGCTTAGACCAGAGTGATATTGCGGGGGAGGTGGGAGTAGGGGACTAATATGACAAATATTTAGAGGTAAAAGTCAACAGGACATGGTATTTGATGAAGTTGGCTTATCTTTCTGACTTCTTCTCCTCACTCTTCAAATCCTGGCTTGAATGTTCCATGTTCTACAAACTCAACACCCTGGACTTTGCCTTTGGCATCTTTGCTTGACCGTAATCTCCCTAAGGGTGGGGATCGTGTCTCTTATTTATGACTATCCTTAGGATCATTATAGTTTGCAATATATAGTAGGAAATACTTGTTGGATAAACAAAAGAATTTAAAACAACCGATCAGTTGCAAGTCAACGCACTCCTGCTTGTAGCATTGGACACCCATTTCCTTAACTCTGGATTTTTTTAGGTGGGTGAGGACAGTCAGGGGTGGAGGATAATCCCCAGGAGCTATGCTATACTCATCTCCCAATTTCTGCAGTATCATCTCAGTCACTCTGGTGGGGCTGCCTGGAACTTAGCAGAGCATTTTTATTCATTTAACTCACCTAATTTGGACTGTTGCCACTAAATTTTTCTAGATGGCTTAAAGAGGAGCACGCTGACCCGTACTATATGCTAAATTGCTTTTAAACAAGGGAAGTTCTGTGGTCTGCAAAATAAAACATCTTTCCTCAGGGTTTCTTATTTTACTCCACAGGTGTGCTTTGAGTGGGAATGTGAGAAATAAAAAGAACACTGAGTTTGAAGAATCTTTATTGCTCTAACAAGTAAAAGACCCTTTAACGATCACATTGATTTTTTGTTGATGGATGTAAACGGTCTTGGAAGTAAATTTTTACCCTGGGCAAGACCCACTTGGAGATGTCAGGGTTGTACTGCACTCTTGTAGGACATTAATGGGGAATGAAGAAAGACAGATTTTACCATGGAAGTAACAATTCCAGCTGATGAATTTCTCAAAGGGACAATAGGAGTCTAGAAACTGACACCCACGTGGAGACATTTTTCAGGCAAAAGGGACAATGATCTGGTTGCTGGCTTCTGTGGGCAAAGCATGAGGAATGGTGCAGTGGCCTCAAAACACGCAGAAGACCTGAAAAAGGAAGGTGTGCATTCTCATGGAAGGTAGTAGACAGTATAGACAAATCCAGGAAACTTAAATTCAAACATGCTCATTGGAAATGTTTCTTTCCTCTTTTTCTGTCCTCAGTTTATCTCAAAGAATTGTGGAAGATTCTACCTCTTTAGCCTGTTGATTAACCCTGGCTGTCTCCCTAAATGGTCCTCTGGATGTATTTGTATTTCTGGGGAAATCAACACCCTGTCCTCTTCCTCCTCCTCCAGTTTTTCTTCTGGTGGGCTTTAACAGGAGGGTGGCATGATCAGATTTGTACCCTGAAGACCGCTCTGGATTACCCTGGCCGTAGATGGGGGTGTGAGCGGGGATCCTGTAGGAAGTGTTATAGTACTCCAGCCAGAGTGACTTGGTAGCTTAGACTCAGTTCTTCGAGTCAGGCTCTCCTCCTGACCGTCCCCACCGCCAAGATGCCAGTCTAGTTCTCATAGCTGGGCTCCACATGGTGGAGGGCACTGTGCATTAGGTGGCATGTGGTCTTGGGTACCACACAGATGTGGGCTGACATCCCAACTTCACTAGGAAGTGACCTTTTCTCCCTGAGGCTCCGTTTCCTCATCTGCAACATGGATTAATAACAACTCCCACAGCGGCGTCTTGTGAGGAGTCAATGGGATAAGTGATCTGAATCCATATCAGCACATTTCCTGGTATGCAGAAGCACCCAATAAATGCTAATCCCTAAGGAAAGAAACCATCATGATCAACAGAAGAGGTAATGCTGTGACTACCGTATGAGCCCCTTGGCTGGTCTCTGGGTCCAGTAGTTTCTCTTTTCACTTTGCAGCCACCACCTCCCCACCTACAAAACCTTCTCCTCAAAGGAGTATTGTCCTGCCACCTTCTTGGTGAAGGCAGTGTGTGTGTGATTATAAAAACTCAGAGCCTGGAGTTATGCGTGGGGTCAAATCCTGGCTCTGCCACGTATAAGCTGTGTGACTTTAAACCTGTTACTTACCTTCTCTGAGCCATTCTCTCTCTCTCAGCATTCTCTCTCTCTCTCCTCCTCCTCCCTCCTTCTCTCCCTCCTTCCCTCCCTCCCTCCCTCTCTTCCTCTCTCCCTCTCTCCCTCCCTCCCTCTCTCTTCCTCTCCATCTTTCTCCCTCTCTTCCCTCTCTTCTCTCTCTGTCTTTCCCCGCAGTCGCAATCTTGCTCTTTCGCCCATGCTGGAGTGCAGTGGCATGCTTTCAGCTCACTGCAGCCTTCACGTCACTGCAACTGGATTCAAGTGATTCTCCTGCCTCAGCCTCCCGAGTAGCTGGGATTACAGGCACCCGCCACCACTCCCCGCTAATTTTTGTATTTTTAGTAGAGATGGGATTTCACCATGTTGGCCAGGTTGGTCTCAAACTCCTGACCTTGTGATGTGCCCACCCCAGCCTCCCAAAGTGCTGGGATTACCGGCGTGAGCCACCGTGCCTGGCCGCCGTTCTCTCTTTCTAGACTGTGTGGTCTCTCATCAGCTTCTCTCAGCACATGTTATCCTCCCACTTTTCTCTGCAGATGCCCGTGAACTGGCTTTGCTCACTGCTTAGCCTCTTCTGTGCTTGGCCTGGCATGGATACCCATGGCCAAAAGTGGCCACCACCCCTGTTTCCTGTGACACTTCATTTCACGTGGCCTCCATGCTGCTCTGGCCTTTTCCCAGTCATTCTGTGTAGAGTGACTGTGATTGGTTGTTGATCAGCCAATGGATTGGGTCCTTCCGGGTCAGCTCTCACTTCCTGTTCAACTAATTGAATCTGGAGGTGGAGTCACATGGGGGAACAGGCTACCGTGGGGAGTGAATCGAGGTCAGTTCTTAGACAATGGGCTGGATATGCCTTTTGACATCCTGCTCTTAAATTGAGGGATCAGCTGGTTGTCAATAGGGGCAACCTCATTTTTGGAAATTCTGAGAGCTAAGCCTCCACATCTTCAACTGTGAGGGGTGGTAAAATTAGACCTGGATGCCACATGTTTTGACCTTCACTGGACCCACATATGGGGTTGTCAAAGCTTTCAACTCTAAACCATTCCTCAAACTCACCTCTCAGCTGGGTCAAAGAGTGAAAGGAAACACCGTCTGTGTTCCAGAGGCAAAAAAACTGAACTGGAATAAGGTATGTCTGGGACATTATGCCACAAAATGGAGCTGTTCATTGAAATATAATGAACAGCTGGGAAATAAATATCTCTCCTATGTGGGCTGTTAAACATAGCATTTCCCTGAAAATTACCTCACAAAGAAATCTTCTCACTTTCCAAGCCAGACACGCTCTGTTTTCTGGGTGTCCTCTGTGCGGGCAGGAGACTGGGGTGAAGACCCATGGAACTGCACTGAGTAGGCACCCTAGGACTGCAGCCTTTCATGGCTGTTGAAAACCGAGGACCCTGGACCCTCCCTTTGGCATTGGCTACCATGTAGCAGAGCTCAATGCAAGATACAACCATTCCTAAGTGACTAACTTGCTGGTAATAAATTACGTTTTGTAAGTGCAGCAGATAGTTTTTTTGAGCACAAATTCGGTGCCCAGATTTGCTCTAGGCATCTGGGATACATTTAAGAGCAGAGCAGATAAACATCTCTGTCCTCGAAGACATTTATTCCTAAAGCTGGCATGATCCACCTGCTACACCTGCTTCTTCAGCTTGGAATACATGTCTCCTCCCACTCTCTACTGCAGACCCCCGGGCTGCCATGACCCCACCGACCTCCTTCCCACCACAGGGCCTTTGCACATGGCCAGGTAATAGAGCTCTTGAGCTGCACAGGACTGCCCCAAAGCCTGGACACGTTACCCCAGACGGGGCTCCTGTGTGCATCCAATGCACCCTTCCAGCTCTGAATCCCTGGGCTCCTAGACGAGGCTACCCACAAATCACAAGGGGGCCTGGAGCATCCCCTGCCCAAAGTCCCACTCCCAACAAGGCATCAGAGCCTTGCAGTCCTGTGCAGCTCAGTAGCTCTGTAACTGGCCTTTCCTCTTCCTAAAATGCTTCCCCTGCCCCTCTTTCCCTAATGATGCCTACTTATCTGAGCTTCCTCAGGGGAGTCTCCCCCATGGCTGCCCCTCGTCTCTTCAGGTTGCTTTGTTATTGTGCACTCTCAGAATTGTGCATCTTTCCTTCCCAGTAGCACAAACCTCAGTTTCTGTTTATGTATATTTGCATGATTCTTTGATTACCATTCACTCATACCAGACCCTAAACACCACAAGGTTTGGAGACGTTAAGTAAGTTTCTCAAGATCTAAAGGTTCATAGTCAGGATTTGAACCCACATCTCTCTGGCCATGCTTTCTGCGCAGTCTAATATTGACCTGGAAAGACAGAACTACAGGCTTCACCTCTAGCTTTGTTTTTTGAGACAGGGTTTCTCTCAGTCGCCCAGGATGAGAACAGTGGCACAATCACTGTTCACTGTAACCTCAAATTCCTGGGCTCAAGTGATCTTCCCACCTCAGCCCCCCGAATAGATGGAAATACAGGTGCATGCCACCATGCCTGGCTAATTTTTTATTTTTTGTAGAGACAGAGTCTCACTATGTTACCCAGTCTGGTCTCAAACTCCTGGATTCAAGTGATCATCCCACCTCAGCCTCCTGAAGGGCTTGAATTACAGGCATGAGCCACTGTACTCAGCCCACCTCTAGCTTTGTGCATCTCCCCTTCTAATTTGCTGAAGCTGTGCAGAGCTTTCCACTTGCAGTTAGTGGTGTAAAGATAATAATAATAGCAACTAACATTTGCTGAGATCTGTCTTTTTGCAAGGCACTGGGGTGAGCACTCTGCTTGCATTGACCACTTGGATCTGAGAAGGCAGGAACTATGTAATTCACCTCATTGTGCAAATAAGAAAGGGTTGGGCGGGAAAGGTGGCCTGCCTAAAGTCTCTGTCACAGGCAGGATGTGAGCCTGGTCCTTGTGAATTTCCAGCCTGTGGCATTGCGCCTTCAATGCTTTCTCCCTCCTGACACATTCCACCTTGAAGAAAAATGCAAATGAGGTAACGAGGGTCAAGCCCGAGGCTCTGGGTCCTGATTACATAAACAGCCCCTGAGATTTATGAAGGGTTCCAGGAAGGTGAGTGATCGATTGGCTGCAGGTTTATTACTCGTGGATTTCTTCGGCCTGGGCACATACAGACCACAGGGAATTTGAGCTGGTGTGGAGGGCCCCTTCTGATGGTTCTTTCATGCTCGAACCCTACTGTGGTACAACCAGGGAGGCTGTGTGTGGGGAGGGCCTCTTTGGCATCAGAAGGCATTGGTGCTACTGGGAGAGGCCGAGCATATCCCTTTCTTTCTTTGTTCTCCGGAGTGAACTGTTTTGCTTGGATTTATGCAAATGGCTCCACAGGGGGATCTCAGTGCCAAGGAAAGCAGAAAGGATTGTTCTCTGAACTTGCCACCACACCAGTTCCGTGTTGAAATTCGGCTCTGATGCCTTGTTGGGAGTGGGGCTTTGGGCAGGGGATGCTCCAGGCCCCCTTATGACTTTTGGGTAGCCTGGTCTGGGACCCCAAGGGTTGAGAGCTGGGGGTGTGCACCAGATGGACTTAGGAGCCCAGTTTGGGGTAACATGTCCAGGCTTTGGGGCAGTCCTGTGCAGCTGAATAGCTCTGTGACCTGGGCAAGCTCAAGGGTAAGCACCTTTGAGCCTCAGTGTTCTCATCTGGAGAATGGAGCTGATCATGGACCATACCTGTCAGCATGACTGTGATGATTATATTAGGTCACATGTAACCTGGTTGACCAGTGCCTGGTACACAGTGGACACTCGAGGAATGGCAGATATACACTGAAAATATCCAACGGATTGAGTCCCTGAAACACAGCCTCCTGTTTATTACCGTTGAACAATATGGAGTCTGTCCGATGTGAAAGAACCAGAGCTCTTCTTCCTCTGGTCTGATTGGTTCCAGTTGTTAATTTCTAAGACCCATTTAATTCCACCCCCACTTCACTCTGAAGAACAAAGATATCCTGCTGAAGGATCAGGAAATGAGAGAGAGAAAGGAGACCTCTCAGAGAGCCATGATTTGTAATGACCCATCAATAGGGATCATCTCCACTGTGGCGAAACATAATGAAACATCGATTCTCAGAACCTATTCAAAGTCAGATTTATAAGAGAATTTAAAAAAGCAATTAGTCTGCATTGAAACTAATTAGTACCCCAACCCTGCCTGTGAATGGTTTGATGGGGGAGGTTATTAGGGGCCCACTAGGTGCAGGAACTTCGGAGGAGTCAAAGATGGAAGGAACTCCACTTGTCAGGAGGGTGCTTCCTGTGCTTTAGAAAGAGCAGATAGAAACAGAAATGACTATTATTTAAGAAAGAAATCGATTCTACAGTAGAAGTCCAAGTACAATGTCATGAGGCTTCAAAGGAAGGAGAGAGACGTCGTCCCTGGTTTTGACGATGGGCAGAGTCTCTTATCCTGTCCGGATTCCACATACGGATACCTCTCAGCTCCTTCATTCAGCTCTTTCTTCCTGTACCAGGCTACCTGAGCTTTCTCTCCAGCCCTTTCAGGTTTCACTTTGCATACTCTCTGGGTGGGCTCAGTCATGCCTACAACTCCCAGCTGCCCACGATGCGTCCTGACACCTACCTTCCCTCCCTCTGGGCTTCTCCGTGAGCTCCAGCTGTCTGGCTGACATCTCTCTGGGGATCAAAATCAAATTCACCATCAAACTGAAGATCAAATTCACCATCTCCCTCCACCCCCAAACCCATTGCCTCTTCTGGGCTCCTCCCCCGTGTTAATGCCATCCCCGTGGGCCCACGCCCCCAAGTCTTAATTCCTGATTCTGATTCATCTCTCTCTTTTTGTTTTTTCTTGAGACAGAGTCTTGCTCTGTCACCCAGACTGGAGTGCAGTGGCATGATCTCAGCTCACTGCAACCTCCCTCTCTCAGGTTCAAACGATCCTCCCACCTCAGCTTCCCAAGTAGCTGGGTTTACAGGCGTGCACCACCACACCCAGCTAATTTTTGTATTTTCAGCAGAGATAAGGTTTTGCCATGTTGGCCATGGCCAGGCTGGTTTCAAACTCCGGGCCTCAAGTGATCCACCCGCCTCTGCCTCCCAAAGTGCTGTGATTACAGGGGTGAGCTACCACACCCAGCCTGATTCATCCCTTTTTTCTGTCTCACATCTGATTGTCACCGGATAGTACAGATTGTACTTCTTAAATATTTCCTGAGACTGGTTTCTCCTCTCATTGCCACTGCCTTTCTCTAGGACTGTTAGCACCCATTTCAGCAATTCCCATTTGTTCCTCTGCCTTTCACCTGCACTGCTTTACTGTCCCTCATCCACACTGCTACCCGGTGACCTTTCTTTCTTTCTCTTTTTTTTTTTTTTTTTTATTATACTTTAAGTTCTAGGGTACATGTGCACAACGTGCAGGTTTGTTACATGTGTATACATGTGCCATGTTGGTGTGCTGCACCCATTAACTCGTCATTTACATTAGGTATATCTCCTAATGCTATCCCTCCCCCCTCTGAAATGGAAACCATAAACCTTGTCTTTTTTTTTTTTTTTTTTGAGATGGAGTCTCACTCTGTCACCCAGGCTGGAGTGCAATGGCGTGGTCTTGCCTCACTGCAACCTCCGCCTCCTAGGTTCAAGCCATTGTCCTGCCTCAGCCTCCTGAATAGCTGGGATTACAGGCGTGCACCACCACACCCGGCTAAGTTTTGTATTTTTAGTATGGACAGGGTTTGGCCAGGCTGGTCTGGAATTCCTGACCTTGTGATCCACCCGCCTCAGCCTCCCGAAGTGCTGAAATTACAGATGTGAGCCACCACGCATAGACAAACCTTGATTTTTTAATTGAAGTGTCTCAGCATGTCTTCAAGGCACTTAGGGTGATTCATTGCTCCTGGGCATTTCAGCATGTCCTCCTGCAATTGGGACTCTGTTTACCTCTCTTACTTTGTCCCTTGCAACTTTCTAGCAATTCCCTCCTCTAATCTTTTCAGTTGATTGATCAGTCAATCAATCAGTCTATCCCTACCTTCCTCCTTTCTCTCTCTCCATCTATCCAATATTTATCAAGCTCCTACTGTGTCCCAGCACTAGACTAAGAGCTGACTTTATAGTGAGGTACAAAACAGACATGGTCCTTGACCGCCTCCAGGTCATAGTCTGGGGAACAGACTGTTAATATACAGATAATCAATAACTAAGTGTGAAGGGTTCCAGGAAGAAAATCCAGGGTGATATGAGAGGGATTGATGGGAGTAGGGAAATGCATGAAGGATCTTAGATTCAACTAAACATTCAGACTCACAAGAATGCCATGGCACACTCTTAGCATCACATACTCTAGCGGGGTAGAGGATAGGACACCTAGCCCAGCACTAGGGAAGCACCAGGCACCCCTCTTCCTCAGTAATGCATGCTCTGGTATAAGGAAATGACCCCACATGGGGCAGCTGTCATTCTGCCTTGGCTCAGAAGCTACATGCATCATAGGAGTCAATATATCCTCTTAATACACCATGGGCAGAGCTCTCAGAATCCCTGTAAGTAGCATCCTGTTATGAGTAATGGTGTCCAAAGCACAGCAGCCCTTTAGGTACTTATCATTCATTTGTACTTCTTCCCAGACCAGGTGCAAAACACCAGTAAGAGATCAGCTTTACTCTAAGCAGTGTTGCCTAATAATATAATTGATATACTGACTAATTAGATACGAGGGTCACAGTGCTAGGAAGTTAGCTGAAGAGTAAGTTCTCATGCAGAAAGAGAAAGGGTTGGCTGGGCGCGGTGGCTCAAGCCTGTAATCCCAGCACTTTGGGAGGCCGAGATGGGCAGATCACGAGGTCAGGAGATCGAGACCATCCTGGCTAACACGGTGAAACCCCATCTCTACTAAAAAATACAAAAAACTAGCCGGGCGAGGTGGCAGGCGCCTATAGTCCCAGCTACTCGGGAGGCTGAGGCGTAAACCCGGGAGGCGGAGCTTGCAGTGAGCTGAGATCCGGCCACTGCACTCCAGCCTGGGCGACAGAGCGAGACTCCGTCTCAAAAAAAAAAAAAAAAAAAAAAAAAGAGAGAGAGAAAGGGTTTTGTTATTCCTTTGCCCACTGGGAGATTTTGTTATAGTGGTGGGTGAAGGGAATACTTAAGCTTAGTTCTCAAGTACGAAAAAGATGGGGAAGAACATTCTAGGCAAAAGGAATCAAAAGAGGTTGGTGTGTTCCAGGAAGGGCAACCAAAGAGCGGGAGGGAAAAGGAGAGTCGTAGAAGATGAGGCCAGAGAGGTGGCTGAGGCCAAATCGTGCAAACCTGTATGAGGAGTTCGGGTTTTATTTGAAGCTTGGATTTTATTTCTTCTTCTTGCTGACTCAAGGTGAAATGCAGTTTCTCACTGAGAGAACGGGCACTTCCAGCCTCCCAGTTACAGAGATGCCTGGCCAAAGTCCTTCACACTTCCCTTTGGTGGGAGGAGTCTCTGTCAAGAGGTATTCTAATGTTGCATTGCTGTATAGCAAGCCACCCTAAACTTAGAGCCATAAAACAACAACTGTCCGATTAAACTCTTAGAATCTGTGGGTCAGAAGTTTGGATAGGTGTGAAGGTTAATTTTATTAATATTTATCAACTTGGTTGGATCACAGTGCCTAGATATACGGTTATATATTATTCTGTGAGGGTGTTTTTATCTAAGGCATTAATATTGAAATTGGTGGGTGTTGAGTAAAGCACGTTGCCCTCTATAATGTGGGTGAGCTGTATCCAATCAGTTGAAGGCCTGAATAGAAGAGATTGACCTCCTCGGAACAAGAGGGAATCGTGCAGTAGGTGGCCCGTGGACTTGAACTATGGCATCTATTCTACCTGGGTCTCTATTTGATTATCCACCTTGCAGATTTAGGATTTAGCAGCCTCCATAATCATGTAAACCAATTCCTTAAACTCTCTCTCTTATTGGTTCTTTTTCTCTGAAGTACCTCGACTGATAAAACAGGCCACAATCAGAATGACTTGACTCTACTCCACAATGTCTTGAGCCTCATCTGAGATGACTTGAAGACTAGGCCCAGCTGGGGTTACTGACCAGAGTGCCTTCACATGGCCTTTCTGTATAACTTGAGCTCCCCATAACACAATGACTTATTTCCAAGAGGGAGTGCCCAGAGAATGAATTTCCCCAGAGACCAAGGCAGATACATGGCCTTTTATGATCTGGCTTCAGAAGCCGACTAGTATCACTTGTGCCATAGTATGCTGGTTGAAGCAGTCCTGAGCCCTCCCAGATTCAAGGGAGGGTACATCAGCCCACCTCTTGATAGGAGGGGTATCAAATCATTTAGGGTCTAGTTTTGAAAACCACCCCAAGAAGGCCTTGGAGAATATTTGAGATTCTTTCTTTCATTCTTACCTAAGGTAACCAGATACATTTTCAGTACTTCTTTTTTCTCCCTTAGGTTTCTATGATGTTTTACTCATCTGGATTCCCTTCTCCCACACAGACCCATTATTTCCCTTTTTATTCTCCATGCATCTGATTTTCAGCACCATAGGCAGCCCTTCAGTGGTCACTTTCTTTCTCTTTGCTCATTCTCCTAATGAGATGATAGAAAGATGACAGCATGGACACAATACTGACCAAGAAGTGAAATGCAGGGTGAAGGGTGCTTGGCTAGAGAACCCTGGTTTCAAGAAAGAAATCCTTGAAATAAAGGTGATTGGTGCTGGAGCATAACTAGCCTTTGACTATATTCTTCATGTTGGGGTGGCAATTCATAGAATTAACCTAAGGCTTCCAGTGTTTTTATCAGGCATTGTTTTTAGTAAATTAAATCTCATGATTTTTCTTGAGTTTCATGTTGAGAATACCAAAGTAATATGTGTGCATTGTGAAAAAATTGGAAAATAGAGAAAAATGTACAAGAAGAAATAAAAGACAACTAATGATAATATTATGGCATATATCATTGTTTTAAAAAATAAACTTGCTTAACATGAGCTTATTCTATCTATACTCAAAAAAACTTACAGTGCCTTAAGCCCATTTCTCCATGCCATTAGATATAACATTGAAATGTCAATTTCCACAGGTTGCATAATATTCAATGATATGAATGTGGTGTACTTCATTTAACCAATCCTCGAATGTTGGATATTTATTTCAAGGTTGTGTTGGGTTTTTTGACTCATGTAGGGTGAAAAAAAGTGAAACTAACCTTGTCTATCATCATGTTTTCCATCTCCCATGGGTTACTTTCATTTGAAGGTTGTATTGTGGAAATAGAATCATTCGGTGTAGTCCCTGAGGGTAAGTGATGGGTCGATGGTGATGATGATGATGGTCATGATAGCAATCACATTGCTGATTGATACTACTTATTTAATATACCCACCCAGGTGTTCATTTTAAAGACCTACGCTTCATCCTTGCTTTGTTCCTTTTTCTCACCTGCCACACACAGTCACCAAGACCTGTCAATTCGGTGTATGAAATATTTCTTGAATCTGCCCATTTTCTTCCCATTCCCTTGGATACATCTCTTCTCTTGATTTCTTTAATAGCTGTTAGCTGGGGAACTGTCTTCCAGCTAGGATGGCCCCTGTGAAGGGCAGCCCTGGTCATGTAATTCCAATGCTTGAATCTCATCTACCTTGGAATAATATCTAAACCCCTTCACATGGCTCCTGAGACCCAGCCTCGCCTCAAGCCACTCCCCACTTCTGTTCTCCAGCCATTTTAAACTTTTCTTATCTCTAGCACATTCCACCTCTAGGCCTTTATCTTAGTCCACTTGGGCTGCTATAACAAATATGGATGGAGTGGCTTAAACAACAAAGTTTATTTCACACAGTTCTAAAGGCTGGGAAGTCCAAGATTGAGGTGCTGGCTGGTTTGGTTCCCAGGGAGGGCTTGCTTCCTGGTTTGTGGATGGCTGTCTTCTCACTGTGTCCTCACATGGTGGGGAGAGAGATCATCTGTCTCTTTATTTATTTATTTCCTTATTTATTGAGACGGAGTCTGATTTTGCCACCCAGGCTGGAGTGCAGTGACATGATCTCGGCTCATTGCAACCTCCACCTCCCGGGTTCAAGATCCTCCTGCCTCAGCTTCCCAAGTAGCTGGGACTACAGGCGTGTACCACGACACCTGGATCATTTTTATATTTTTAGTAAAGATGGGGTTTCACCATGCTGGCCAGGCTGGTCTTGAACTTCTGACCTCAGGTGATCCACCCGCCTCGGCCTCTCAAAGTGCTGGGATTACAGGCGTGAGCCACCACGCCCGGCCCATCCATCTCTTCTTATAAGAGCACTAATCCCATTCATGAGAGTTCCACTTTCATGAGCTGATCACCTCCCAGTGGACCCACTTCTGAAGACCATCACATTGAGGATTAGGGCTCTAACTTAGGAATTTTGGGGCCACACAGGCATTCAGGTCCATATCAGCCTTTGAGTTAACTCTTCCCTTTGCATGGAGCACCCTGCCTCCTCTTTCTTAAGTTGTCTTAGTGCAGATCCTGCTTTCTCCAAGAAGCCTTCCTGGACCATGCACACACCCCTGTAACTGGGTTAGGGACCCTGTTTGTGCCCAGTGTGACTATCCGTGTGGATTCCCTTCCTGGTACTTACTTTAGTTGTCACAGAATTTTCTCTTTCCTTCCATTGAACCATGAGCTCTGTGAGAGTAGGGTTCCTTCTTTCTTCCCAGCAGATTTCAGCCTTGTGCCCTGCACATAACATGCCCTTCTTAACTATATGAATAAATGAAAGCCATGGCTGCCATTTCTTGGCCAAGCCCACTCACAAGGTGAGAACTCTGACCCACTTACAAGAACCAACTTGAATAGCCTCCCCTCTTTGCTTTCTGAGGGGTAGAAAATTATCTTCTGGGCAGAAAAATGCTTTAAGAACAGAATAGGAGATCAGTTGTGTAAATCATTAATCTGTTTACTATTTTTATTTGCATTGGATATCAAATTAAATATTGCATTAAGTGAATTAAATATTAATGTTGCATTAAATATATATTACATTAAAAAAATTAAGTACTAGATGCTCTTTGCTTTGGAGTTGGATTATGATGGCTTTAGCACAATCAGCCCAGCATGTGCTGCATGTAGTCATTTTCTGTGTCATCGATGAATCGATGATTTATTAGAGCTCATGGGAATAAGAAAAAAAAACAGTGGGAAGGAAGGGGGTTGAGGGTCTGTGGATGGGTGGTGTAGCTGGGAGGGCACCATAGCACCGTGAGAGTTGATGTTTGAGGGATGAGAAGAAAAGAGAAGTGGGAAGCTATATAATGTATTGTGCAACTATTATTTGCCATATATTGTGCTATGCAATTTGCATGGATTATCTCATTTAATTCTCATTAGAGATAAATGAAACAGGTGCAGTTATTATTTTGCCTTACATAGGTGAAAACTGAGTCTCAAAGGTTAGGCAAGGCCTCACAGTCTAGGCTGGGCCATCGCAGCCTGTATGACTCACACTCTTAACTGCGACCCTCTACTGCTCTTGAAGGAAGTGCTTTCACATTGCCATGAATCCAAATAGACAAATGGGTTTTAAGGAATTTTAAGTTTTGGCTATCTATATTCCTAACAGCAGGAGAACATAACAAGACTTAAACCTATTCATCCCTGCCTTCTTGCATCCACCCATCCATCTACCCATCCATCCATTCACCCATCCATATTACTGGTTCTTACTGAGTTCCTGATGGGTACCAGAAATGGCCAAGTCTGGGGATGTAGTGGAGAACAAGGCAGATATGATCCCTCTGCTAATGGATCTCATAGTCTCACGGCAGAAGCCAAGAACACCTGGCTTCAACTCTTCCAGGCTCTTTTCTCCTCTATCAAGATGCTTCCATCTCTGTACCACTGTTGGCCCATGTGATGTTCCATATCCCATGTCTCTGAAAAGCCAGGGCAGGTGCTCCCTTAGGGATCTCTGCTTCCTTGTTTCTTACCATGCCCTGGCCTCTTGGTGACTTTCTCAGAGTCTCTGGTGAACATTCTCTTTTCTTAGTGATGGAGTTCCCACATTCTAGGCAGTGATGTCATATGATCTCCACATGTGGACGTGCATTGGCATGTAAGCCAGATATGACCCTTGTCCCCTGTGCTTAGGGCCTCACCCTAATCTCCGCTCAGCTGCTCCTCATCCCATCTGCATCTCAGATACAGCTCCAGCTCGCCTATTCAGATGGGTCTTCAGGCTTGACTGCATCCCATGCAGTGTGATGGGTTGTGTGGGACCCCATGTGGATTTTGACACAGAGAAAAGACTCTTAGCACTTTGCTAAACCACCTGGCAAGGCCTCTCATGTCCCCAGATTCATGCTTCCATTTAGACCTCCTGTCTGAATCCCAGGCTCATGTGTCCAGCCGCCTGACCACTCTAAATGGATGTCTCAAGGCCATCTCAGATGCTGCATGTCCACTTGTCTCATGTCTGTGCAGCACTTTCTTACGACCCCCCAATTTTTCCTCCCCCCCGCAACAAATCTTTTTCAGCTTAATAAGAAGACTCATCCTTCACCAAAAAAGCAAGTCAGGAAGTGAGAGGTCATGATCTTAGCCCTTCATCCCCGACTCCTAGCACACGTATACACATGCATGCACACACACGCATGCACACACATGCATGCACACACACGCACCCGCATACACTCAGAGACTGCTTACAGTGAGATGAAATGTGAGATTAACAGCTCCAAAATATTTCTCGAGTCTCTCTCCTCTCATCCCTTCCACCAGCACCTTCATCTTCACTGCCTCTCTGTGTCCCCATTCCCAGTACTTTATGACAAAGCTTGATTTATTCTCAGCTGCAAAGATATTCCATGGCCTCCTTCCTACACTTGCATGTTTAGTTTTCCAGTTTTGTCTGATTCTGTTTCCTAAAAGTCAATGATCAGTCTCTGGATGGGGAGAGGAGCTGGGAGCATAAAGTCAGCATGTCTTATCCATCAAGGGGTAATGAGGGTGCACAGTACAGGGTCATTTGTATGGGGGCTTGGACCCACCATACTCTATCCTCTTCTCTCCAGCTCTCCCTGCCCTCTGCAAAGGGTCCCCAGATATGCCTGTGTCTGAATCTTCATTCATGCCTGCATCTTCTTCAGTTATCCAAGTTCTGCTCATAACTCCAACTAGGAGGAACTCCACAAACGTTCCCCGACTCCTTCACTGCCTTTTCTTCTCTGGATTCCTGTTGTGTGTCAGCATCTCATGTTAGCACTTAGTGGTTTTCAGGTCATTTTCTGAGTGTTGCTTTTGTGAGTCACTTGGAAGCTACTGAGATTGAGTGAGTCCTTATTTCTGCACAATGCCAAATGAGATCCTCATGTATATGACAGACTCAGTGGACGAGAGGGGTCTTTGAACCAGAATCAGACAGAGAAGGTTTGAATCCCAGCTCACTAACTTTTGCAGCCCTCAGACCTTTACTTCTCTGTTTTCATGATTGTCAAAGCAGGAATAGTAATGTGGTCTTATTTAAGGACTAAACGTTTTAAGTCCTTTGTAATGGGGTGGAGTTTACAGTATCTCATCTACACCATTGCACCTCCCTCATCTTTTAAGGGACTTGTAAATTTCTTTTGAATAAGGAGAGGGCAGCATTGAAAAGGGGAACACATAGATAAGTTTTGTTGGGGTCCTGCAGAGGCTCAGGGCCCAGAAGAAACCCTTCTGTGCCACCCCCAGTCCTTGGGCAGCTGCTGGTGGTGAAGGACTCTTCCCAGATGGTGATGAGGACTCAGCTGACAGTGCTCCTTGTCACAGCGACATGCTCTTCCGTGAAAGGTGAGGAATATTCTGTAGGCATTGGTTCTGCAGCTTCCTTTAGATATCGAAAGGACTCAACGCTGTTTGCTCCTCTTTTCATTCCTCCTAAAGTAATCCTAATCTTCCCTGAGGCGAGGAAGATGCCGCTGTGTGATGAAGATTCACATTCGAGGAAGGCACAAAGGAAAAGCACAAAGATAAATCTGAGTCCTAATCCCACCGCAGGAGCAGAGCACATCACCTGGCTTGTACTGTTTTGGCATTGCGTAGTAGCGATTACAAACACTGTCACTTGTCATCAGGAGCGGGGGGTGAAGGGATGTGCTCAGATGTCAAGGTTGTAATTCTGCTCACGAAACGGATGACAAGGGAAGGAGTGTCTGCAGAAATACTTCCTTTCTCATTTTCTCTACCGGGGCGGGGGACCTGTCATTTCCGGGGGGCTCCTGCAGTTTTGCATTCTTGGTGTGCCTTCTGTGAGATTGCAGACTGGATAGGAAAAGAGAAAGCCAGCTCCCAAGGTGACTGAACCCCGTCGTGGTCTTGCCATTTGCAAGGTTATACCAGCAGAGAACGGCTGCATCTCTAATAGTGGTGCTTAGAGTGGTAACATCTGAACTTGTGCAGAGTTCATTGGTTTGTTAATTCAAGAGTGCAATTAGAGGCTCGATGATCTGCCCTGCACTCTGCAGCCTCTGCCTCTCCTAGTGTTTCCCACACCTCCTTTCCCCTCGAGGCACTCATTTCCAGACTTGCGGAGCAGAGGGGGTGGCTGAGGAAACCAGCAGGCTGGCAGGGAGGGCAGGCACCTAATTATTGTGCTGGGCACTGTTCAGAACTAAAACTTTGGGCCTTGCGGCTGCAACAAACCAGGCTCTGATGAAAGTTTCATGCAGTTTTTTCTTCCCTTTAAAGCCTTCCGGGACATTTTCAGCTGAGGAAAAAGGGGCAGAGTCGGCCTTAATCCTTGCCTGTCCCATATTTCTGCCTGTAAGTGGATTCAAGCCCGAGCCTTGTAATTATCTCAAAAATAGACCTGGTGGCCACGGTGCATTTGGTGGGTTTCCTTGGCAGAACCTAATGAAACGGTGTGGAGAGGAGGAGATAGCCTGCTGGCAGGGTGGATGGATGGCCCTGCGTCTGTTAATCTCACATTTCATCTCAGTTTAAGCAGTCTCTGAGCTCATTAATTGTCTTTCTGAGAAGGGCCAGGCATTTATCTGTGAGAGCCGTCTAGCTTCACTGAGATCATCCAGTCTAAAGAGAAGGGAAGGGACAACGGGTAGCTATCTACCCAATTTTACTGAACAAAAAAATACATAGCTAGACAGGGCAGACGGCTCTTGATCTATTTTGCCTGGTTGCCCACCAGAAAGGTGGCACCAATTTCCACTCCCACCAGTGGTGTAGGAGGGTGCCAGCTCCTCACACTATCACTGGCGCTAAAGATTACCCACGTCTTTTCAACAAAGGATGGAATGTTGTCCTTGCCTACATCCCACAAGCAAGCATAAAAGAAACCCAGCGAGTTTCTAATGCACGTGGAGCACCTGTGTGTTTTAAACAAGCAGGATACACAGTAGATCAGGTTTTACCAGGAGTATAAAGTGACCCTTTATTTTGTACATTGTGATATTTTTCAGCTACTAGATTCCTAAAGATAGAAGAATTTTGGATGCTCATCAGTCGGGAAATAAATACATCATAATGCATCCACGGCATGGAATTCTTCGCAGCTGTTAGGAAAGAATGAATAGGTGTCTCCACACCAGAGGCTCTGGACTGTGGTCCCCTGGGGACATCTGGCCTCTTCTGGAGACCTTTTTGGTTGTTATAATTGGAGGAGGAGATGTAAGAGTGGCATTCAGTGGGTAAGGGTTAGGGGGCTGCTAAACCTCCTACAGGCATGGGACGAGCCTCACGACAAAGAATAATCTGGCCTGGATTTTCAGTGTTGCTGAAGTTAAGAAACCCAGTTATCCATGATTTGTGTGGGAAAGGTGTTCATACTCAACGGATACATTTATAAAAAGAAAGTGTGCAGATCAACACCTAAGCTTTGGTCCGTTTTGTAAAAATGAAAGTATTTTTGGGTGTGTATATATACATAGATGATAGATAGATGTATTTTTGCGTTCTTAGGAAACTGGTTAGAAGAATACACGTCAACCTTGCATCTGCATCCCTGGTTGTGCTTCCAGGGATGAGTTTGGAGGGCAGTAAGGAATTTTCTCTTCCTTTATAATTCAAAGAGGAGTGGCTGGGAACATAACATAGGTTTTGTTGTTTATATATCCAACTGACACCTTCCTTTTCTGGGATCACACATACTGAAAGTGGATGTTCACAGAGCAGCACAGTGACATGAAGTGCGTTGCTTTTTGAGGGACTGTTCTGTGAAGTTGATCTCTTTACTCTCCTCTGTCTGCTGTTAGTTACCACTGAGCTTAGCAATACTAGGTTTTGAGTTTCTAAATGAAAAAATAAAATGAAAATAATACAGGGAAATAAACGGATCCAAGTGTTTAAAGATGCATAAAAAGTGTTTTAAACCACTTCATGGTGGCCGGGCGTGGTGGCTCCCGCCTGTAATTCCAGCACTTTCGGAGGCCGAGGCAGGCGGATCACCTGAGGTCAGGAGTTTGAGACCAGCCTGGCCAACATGGTGAAACCCTGTCTCCACTAAAAATACAAAAATTAGCCAGGCGTGGTGACACACATCTGTAATCCCAGCTGCACTCGGGAGGCTGAGGCAGGAGAATTGCTTGAACCCAGGAGATGGAGGTTGCAGTGAGTCAAGATTGCACCGCTGCACTCCAGCCCGGGTGACAGAGTAAGACTCTGTCTCAAAAAATAAAATAAAATAATAAAATAAAAAAATCCACTTCATGGCAACAGCAAGATTACAATGCCCAGAAATGTAACCACTGTAGGAGGTCTATTTTGAACAAATTTGCTTTCAGCCAAATTGTATTCAGCAGCACAAAGAGATGTGTCCGGCAACCTTTGAAGAGCCTCCCGTTGCCATAACCAGGCCTGGAAAACAGCTGCAATGGATCAACAGCCCCGTGATGGACCAGCAGGAGGAAGGAATCAGGAGGTGCCAGGCCTTCAGGCTCAATGGGCTGGGAAAACAGGGATGCCTTCTGGGTGCCAGGAGGGGAACGAGGCACAGTTGGCGAGAGAGGAGAGCTTGGCTTGAGCTGTGTGGAGTTGGTATGTCCATGGGACACCCATGTGGAGAGGCCAAGAGGATGGTCTGTTGAGTCTGGTGCTTAGGAGAGCAGTTGGGGCTAGACCTGCACAGTCAGGGGTCCCCGGTGAGGTCCAGATGCCGTGGTAGATGATTCTCTGGGAGGGCAAAGGGCAGACCCTAGGGGATGTTTGCATTCCTGGGACAGGCATAGAGAAAGGAGGAAACGCCTCAGGAAAAGATGTCAGAGAGGGGACACGACAGCGCTTGAAGAAGGGAGAGCCACTGCAGAGCATTCTAGTTGTGGAGGAAGCTGTCTGGGTGGGCAGGGAACCCAGGCACTGAGGAGTAGATGACAGGGGACCAAGGGTCCTTGCATCATCTCCTTCTTCAGAGCTGTAGCTTTATGTGGAGTTTTTGCAGCTCTCCCGGTACAGTGTTCTCCTTCCCAGACCGTGGGCGCCCCGAGGGGCCTCCTCCGTTTGTGCCCCATCATGTTTCCAGCATTCAGCCCAGCTCTGGAGGGTGGATGGCGAGAAGCAAAGAAAACAGAACTGTATAGTTGATAACGTGGTGAGCTTTGGACGCGTTTCTGAGTCCCAAGAAAGGAGGCAATAGAGAAGGAGGGCTTGGAGATCGTGAAGAGGAGGCATGATGGATGGAGGAGGGGCTGGGGAGGCACAGGGCGTGGCTCTAGGAGTCCAGGAGGAATGTCCCTATCTGTTCAGGCCTTGTGTGCAGACCCTGGTCCTCAGGCACCTCCTTTAGGAGCTTGAGGGCAGAGACCCACCTGAGCTGGCGCAGGGGTCTGGAGACTGGGAGGAGAGGACCTTGAGAACCACAAAGCATCTCCTTTGCACCTTGCAGAGGGGAGAGAAAAGCCACATCTGCCTGGGTGTGCGTGTGTTTGCTCAGGCTGCCATAACAAAGTAATATAGATGGAGTGGCTTAAACAGCAAACTTATTTCTCTTGGTTCTGGAGTCCGGAAGTCCAAGACCAAGGTGTCAGCAGGATTGGTTTCTTCTGTGGCCCCTCTCCTTGCCTTGTAGGCAGCCACCTCCTTCGTGCATCCTCCCCTGGCCTTTCTTCTCTGCTCCTGCCTCCCTGACACCTCTTTGTGCATCCAGATTTCATCTTCTTATGAAGACAGCAGTCAGACTGGATCAGGGCCCAGCCTAACAGCCTCCTTTTCACTTAATCCCCTCTTGAAAGATTCTGTCTGCAAGTCAATTACATTCAGAGGTCCTAGGGTTGGGGGTCGCTGGACTGCGTCTGGCCTCTGTCCATAGGAGTTTTGTGGGGGCGGGGGCACGATTCAGCTTAAAACACAGCCTTTGAGCAGGGCTGGGAGAAACAGCTCATTCTCCAGGTGCACATCCAGCATCTACTCTGTGGATTACCTGTTTCCAAATTGTGACTGTAGGTCAAAGTCATGTTCCCCAGGACTCCTCTTCATGCAGCTGAGATGGAGCTGACTCACCCTAGCCCGTGTTCGTTGTTAATTTCATGGTCCTGGGCTCCTATAAGAACTATAACATACATACCAGTAATCGCTCTTAACACTCAGGCCTTCCCTGAATGTTTTTCCATGGACCAGGCTTGCGTGGCCTCATTGAATCCCCACCCTATGAAGTAGGCTGAGGAATTTGAGACTCAGCAAGTGGAGTCTGGTGGACAGCAAGGGTTAAATGTGGCTTTCTCCAGAATGGCCAGGTCTCCTGTGTCCGAGACCTTGGGCCGCAGAGCAGAGCTGCGTCTGCTCTCTGTCCATGGTGCTGCAGTGGGTAAACTCCCAAGGGCACCTTGTTGGGTCTGGAGCCCTTGATGGGACCAGTTGGTATTGTGGCAATTTCCTTGGCTGGGCAGGAAGAGGAGGTGCTGGTGGAGTTCATGGGGAACCTGAAAGGCCTGACCTTTTGGCAGGAAAAAAGGGGAGCTATGATATCTTCTCCCACTTTAAGTGGGAAATCGTTGTGTCTAATTCTGGAATATGGCAGAAGCACAAGCTTAGGTCAGAGAGAGAAAGAAAGCGAAGGTGTTCTTCACTTGAAGAGTGATGTGTTGGGCTTGGGGCAGGCTGGCCCTCAGATTCATGTTCCACACAGTGTCTGTGCAATGGGCCCTTGCTGTTTTGACTAAGCCAGGGTCCTTCCTGTGCAAGGAACTGACTCAGCCTTCTGAGGCCAAGGGGAGCATGTGTGTGAGTCTATCTACACCATGGGGGCTACATTTGTTGAGGGGAGGAGTTGGGGTTCTGAGCCAACGGAGGTGCTTGACTCAGTTCAGGTCCTGGTGGGGGTGGAGGGGGCATTTCAACTCCTGGGGCCCTGAAATCAGAGAGTACTCACAAAGTGAGGTCTTCCTCGATGCAGCAAGGGTTTCTGTGGGTGCCACCTGGGAATCCTAGTTCAGGAGCTGGGGTGTTTTAAGAAAGACATGCTATCTTCCTGTGGTTTCCCATATTGTTTAGAAAAACACCCGAAGTCTGTATCTCAACCTGCATGGCTAGATATGCTCTGGTCCCTGCCCGCCTCCTTGACATCATCTCTTTGCCTCTCCCATCACTCGGTTTGATGGTTCTGGCTGCTCTGCGCTGCTCTAAGAGAGCTTGTCCATTGTCCCTGCCCCAGGGCGTGTGACCTGCCATCCCTCCATATGGAAGTCTTCTTGTCATTCCACCCTCAGTGCTCCTTGACCCCCAGTCAAAAGTAGCACCAGTCACTCTCCACCCCGTAATTCATCTTGTTATCATCATAGGAATTAGCATTCTGATCTTTTCTTCGTTTATTATTAATAGTTGTTCGTTAGCTTCCTTATTTGCCATGTCTCCCCCATCTTCCTTCTGTCTTACGGCAGCGATTTGTCATCTTGTTTGTTGTCAAAAGCATAGCCTACAACAGAGCCTGACACATGTTAGGCATTTAATGGATGTTTGTAGAATGAATGAATAAAACATTCTTTCCTAAATCTAAGAGAAAAACGAAGCAAAAGCAATTGTTTCAATGCAAACTCAATGTTTCTTCTCTTTCTCTTTCTCTCTCTCTCTCTTTTTTTTAATGCAGGATCTACTGTCCCTGCCATACAGCCTGGTCGAGGATCAGGTAAGTGCTCATTTTGTCCTGACTTAAGATGTCTGTGAAGTCTGGTGGAAATGAAAGCAATAGAAAAGTCTTGCATCACAGCCCTGCAACTTCACTGCCCGGGGCAGACATCTGTAATCAACCACAGCATGGTTCATCCCTTAGCAAGACAGTCACTACTAATTGATCAGGGAAGACTCATGAGATCAAACATACTTGGCGTCTTTAAAGTATGAGCTCCAGAAATGAAGTCATTTTTGCCAGGGTTGAGGGGTGGACAGGCAGTTAAACAGCTTCTTATTGGAAATGATGAGGGTGCTTGCCTATATTTTATCATTGAGTTTTGAAGGTGAGTGAAGCCCCATATCCTGGCATTATGCCACAACTTTATTAGCACTGGAGGTACCAGAGCTTGACCATATAAGAATATAATTGAACCGAACAGATCTATACCTTGGGGCAATGCATTTTTTTTAAAATCGATTTCAACTCTACGTTATTATTGTTGCTTAATGAGGAGCTAATGTAATTTCTAATGAAGCCCCATGGCCTTTGGATAGATGAAGTTAGATTTTTTCCCCCCATGTTGTTGTATCCACTCTTCAATTAAAACCTGAGAAGGAAAATTAATACAAATGTAAGAATTTTTTTCCCCAAGATTAGTGTCAAGACAGCATCTTTTTATTACATATGTAAATTTCCTGTGTAATGGGATTGGAGAGGATCGCATGGCTGGCCCTTGAGTGGATTGGAGATGGTTTAAGTGGTCAAGGAGGCTTTGTGGGGAGGCGGAATCTATGCTTGCTGTCATTTGAGTGGTGATTAGGGCATGCTCTGTGCCATCTTGTTCCTCCTCCCACCCCTGTTTCTGTCCACCCTTCCCCAGGCTCCTCCTGTTGGCTGCCAGTTTTGGGTAGAAGAATTTGAGTAGCTGCTTTTTAAACAAATTGTATTGAGGTGAAATTCCCATAACATAAGATTAGCCATTTTCAAATGAACAATTTAGAAGCATTTGGTACATTCACAGTGTTGGGCAATCACTACCTCTCTCTACTTCCAAAACGTTTTCATCATGCCAAAGTAAAGCCTTGTACCCATTAAGCAGTCTCCCCTCTTGTTCTCGTCTCCCCTCAGCCCCTGACAACCACCAGTCTGCATTCTGTCTCTGTGGGCTTACCTATTCTGAATTTTTCAGATAAGTGGAATCATATAGTAAGTGGCCTTTTGTGTCTGGCTTCTTTTACTTAGAAAACAGTTTGGCAGTTCTTCCAAAAGTTAAACATAGAATTACCATATGGCCCAGCGATTTCACTCCTACATATATACCCAAAAGTGCTGAAAACAGGTACTCAAACAAGCACATGGACACACAACTTCACAGTGACATTATTCATGGAAGCCAAAAAGGAGAAATAGCTCACATGTCCAAATAAAATGTGGTCTATCCATGCAGTGGAATATTACACAGCCATAAAAAGGAAGGAAGCAGCAATCCGTTCTACAACTTGGATGAACCTTGAAAACATTATGCTGAGTAGCTACCTTCTGCTTGACCTGGATCCTCTCTGTGCTGACATTGGCTGGTTTATCAGAAACACAGTTAGAAGTTGTGAGATCCTGGGAGATTGGATCCATCTCAGGACAGAGGTCACTACTTCTTCACTTGGCTTCCTGCCCTGTCACTTAGCTCTATTCTAGCTTCTGGGGCTGGGAACTGAGAACAGATGTTTATACCTTTTCCCATGTTCTTGGTAGGTGTCTGCCCATGCTGTGGTCACCCTGAATCACTCTGCTTTCTGCAGGACCTGATGGGGAGGGCTGGATCTGACCAGTAGAAGTTTTCTTCAGAGGCAGGTGCTAGAGTGGGCAAGCTCTGGCCCGTCTGTTGCCTCCTGTGCTGCTGCTTTGGAGAGCATGGAGCAGATGGTGGAGGGGTTCTCTCAGGTGCAGCTGCCTTCAGGCATTTTGCACTGCTGGGAGCTCCTCAGAGTCCTCTTTCTTTGTGGGGAGTATCATCCCAGCACCTGTGCTCATTCCATAGCACATCCCCCAGGTGGACAAGTCATTTCAGGACTAGTTGGGTGTTTGGGAGGTGGGCTCTGTTAAAAGCCAGCAGAGCAAGGAAGCATCTAACAAAGTGTTTGAGGGGGGTTTATAACGTGCCAGGGATTATCCCAGGTGCCTCATTCACGTTTATTCATTGCTTCTGTCTACACTGCCTGAGTGATGGTATATTGTTTCCCTCTTTATTAATCAGTTTGTAATGGAAATTCATATAACGCGAAGTTAGGTGTTTTACAGTGAGCAGTTGTATGGGTTTTAGTGCAGTCACAATGTTGTGCCACCACACCTTTATGTAGTTCCAAAACATTTTCGTCACCCCCAAAGGAGACCCTGTGACCATTAAGCAGACACTCACCCTTCCTCTACCCCCCGGCCCCTGACAACTGTTAGTCTGCGTCCTGCCCCTGTGGGTTTACCTCTTTTGGATATTTCATATAAATGGAATCATATAGTATGTGGTCTTCCGTGTCTGGCTTCTTTCACTCCGCATGATGTTTTTGAGGTTTATTCATACTGTAGCATTCTCTCCTTTTTATGGCTGAATAATATTCTATTGTAAGGCAAGACCGCACGATTATCCATTCATCCAGGGGTGGAAATTTGGGTTGTGTCTACCTTTTGTCTATTGCGAAGAGTGCCGCTATAAACATTTGCGCCCTTGTACTTGTTTGAGTTCCTGTTTTCGGTTCTTTTGGGTATATACCTAGGAGTGGAATTGTTGGGCCTTATGGTAATTCTGTGTTTAACTTATTGAGGAGCTGCCAGACGGTCACCATCTTTTAACAAAGGGAAACAGACTCCGCAAGCTTTCTCCCAGAGCTCCCAGAGTGAGGAGCAGAGCCGAGGTCTCCAGCCTGCAAGGCTGGTCTCCGTCCATGTTTCCACCCACCACGGCGTCCTGTATGTGGAATGTCAACCCTGAGTAGCATGTTCTAGGCTGTTCACTGGGCTTGGGCAAAGAAGGGGTAGGAGGGAGAGGGAAGGGGAGACAGGCTTCTCTCTCCTTGAGTGACCAAATGTGTCTACTGCTGGTCCCTGGTGTACCCCCTTTTCCCACTGTAGCCCCTTAACCCCTAAACTTTGGAAAGTCTCTGCAGTTGGTGGGTGATTTGATTGAGTTGATTTGTTGATAGGTTGTTTAACCCAGAGTCACATGCATACGCACACGTTCTCTCTCTCTGTCTCAGTCTCTCTTCATCTCTCTCCCTCTCCCTTTCTATCTCAGGCCTGACAAAGGCAACTTGACAAAATAATAATTCAGTGGGCGTCACCCATGAGCCATATGATAACCCATCAGCCTAAATTCATGCAGCACCTGAGCAACTGCGTCTCATCCTCTCTCTTTTTCTACGATGGGGAGCAGAAGCCCAGAGAGCTGAGGTAACCTGCCCACAGCCACACAGCTAGTAAGTTGCAGAGCTGCGATTTGAACCCTGGTCTGTCCATCTCTGCAGCCTGGAACCCTCCCATTGCATCTGGAGGCTTCTCCAGGCTCCCTGAAAGCATCAGCATTTTTCATACCAGTGCAGTGATTATTATTATTGTTTTTGAGACAGAATTTCGCTCTTATCACCCAGGCTGGAGTAGAGTAGTGCGATCTCAGCTCACTGCAACCCCCACATCCTGGGTTCAAGCGATTCTACTGCCTCAGCCTCCTGACTTGCTGGGATGACAGGCTCCTGCCACCACGCCTGGCTAACTTTTTGTATTTTTAGTAGAGACAGGGTTTCACCATGTTGGCCAGGCTGGTCTTGAACTCCTGACCTCAGGTGATCCACCGGCCTCGGTCTCCCAAAAATGCTGGGATTACAGGCATGAGCCACCGTGCCCGGTCTGATTGATTATTTTTAAAAAATCATTTACGGTCTCAGCCTTCCCAGATCCACACAGCCCCCAGAGCATCTTTAGATGCCTAAAAGTTCTTAGTTGAATGTGAGAAAATGGGAATTCCTATTGAGGAAATGGCATTCTGTTCCTCTCTGAAGAGAGGCTCAGGAACCAGCGTATTGGAAAACAGGTAATCTAGTCTGTACAGTTAAGATGTTTTTTAACTGACCTTGCACTTCTGCCTTTTCAATATTTCAGTGACTGGGTTGAGGTAGGAATCTGTTGAGTGGTGTCCTTTCTCCCTCTGAGAGATGCTCTATGAAACTGAACAGAGAGGTCCTGGTCCCTAGCATTGCTGGCAGCTCAGAAAGCTGGAGATGAGACCCTTCCCAGGTGAGAGGGAGAAGAAAGTGATAAAAGATGGCTTGGGCAGGTAGGTCCCCACCCCCAGAGAACCCTCTGTCTCTCCAGGCACCAGGGAAGTTACATGGTCTGCCTGGGAAGGAGCTTCCCCGAGGCACAGCATCTCCCAGGTGCTCACTACTGAGTGTGATAAAGCACTCGTGGGACCTCGGGAGTATTTACACCTGCTCTGAGCCCAAGCTTCAGTGGCAGTAATTCTCTGACCTTTTAAAATGGATAAATCTCCTTGGCAGGGGTATATTTCCAGAGCTTAGCCTGGAGTGGGGATCAAGGTCCTGGCGAGATGTGGCCAGACCAAGGAGAAGATTTATGATCCTTGAGGGGGTCTGTTTTGGAAGCTGCCGTGCCCTCAGACCTGCTCAGCACGGCACGGGTGGAAAAAAGTGGGTGTTTGGCTGGAGTGCGGGTCCTTGTGTCACCTCCCAGACAGATGAAAGCAGGCAGGCTATTTTTCAGATGGCGATGGATTTATTCCTTTGATCTGCTTGCCTTGTCTGCCTTCTCTGTGAGTTCTGACGGATGCTCTTTTCTCACATCTCTGTTATTCGCCGTCACACAGAAAACGGGGTGAGAATCTTGTTATCACGGCTCTCTCCCTGCCTTCTAGCATCACCAGGGAGCATAATAACCTGTGTGGTTGGCAGCACCCTCCCTTTTATTCTCTTTCCCTTCCTCCTCACTCCAGAGCCTCCACCCACGAGTCATAGGGAAGCCTGGGGAGGAGGGCCTGGCATTGCTTGTACACCTACTGTGTTCCAGGCACCTTACAAATGTGATCTCGTGTAATCCTCCCAACGTTGTCCCCCCTACCCCATTGTAAGAAAGATTATTATTAAACCCATTTGCAGCAGTGGGGAGCCTCAGAGTCAGGGAGGCAAATAACCTTCCCAGGCTACCAGGTCTCCCAGCTCACATGGACAGGGCAAGGATTAAAATCTTGGTCAGACTGACTGAGGAGTATTTGCTCTTTTTAATGCTGCCCCAGGGGCCGGGAGGGTCCGTGTGCATGCTGGAACGAAATCTTCTTTTCGTCTTCCAGGCTCCTTAATTATTTCTTAGAGTGATTTCTGTGCTCCCCTCCTGGACTGGGTCTCGTCTCCTTTCATCAGCTGTTTGTAAATTCACAGTGCCTTCCCTGTTTGAGAGGCCGGGACTGGCTTCCCAGTGATCATTTCCTAACAGAAGGAATGTTCTTTCTTGCTCTGCAAGTGTCAGCTCATAATTACCAGCGTAATTAGAGCAGGATTTGCCATCTGATCCTCCGTGGGAGCTGCACACCCGCCTGCATAGGTAACTTTGGCATAGAAAGGTGTCTGGCTTCCAGAGGAACTCAGGGCGTCTTAGGGGCTCCAGCAGAAACACATGGAATTCCTGCTCAAGGCTTCCCGTTGTTACCAGACTATGTCCAGACCGCCTGACGCTGACACGAGCCGGCTCCGGTCACCTTTCTGACATTGCCTCTGCCCCTGCCTTGATCCATGAGGCTCTCAGAGCTGATGTCCCTCCTCCTGAGGAGCCTTTGATGACTGCCCTGGCTCAAACATGCCTCTTTCCATTGCCCTGTACTGTCTTTTCCATGGCACTCAGCATGATCTGAAATAATATTCCTTTTTTGTTTTCATGTTTATTTACGTGATTTCCTCCCACTGAAATATATGCTCCCCAAGAAATATGTCTCATTCACTGCGATAGCTCCTGGGCATGGCATATCACATGGCATGTAATGAACATCTGATAAATATTTGTTAGGTGAGAAACAGACCTTACCTGACACCTCATTATTCCTGTTACACTGTGATGTCTCATTGCTTATCATCATACCTCTTTTTAATTACTTTCTGTACTTACTCTGTTTTTTTTTTTTTTTCATGGCTATGGATCTATAAAATTCCTAATAAATAGTGCCTCATCTTTTTATTCCATCCCCAGTACCTTGGTCGAGAGTAGATAATGCACATTGCGTAGATGGATGGATGGAAGAATGGATGGATGGATGGATGGATGGATAGAAGGGTGGGTAGATGAATGGATGAAAAGATGGACACAAGGAAGGATGGATGGATGGATGGAAGGATAGATGGAAGGGTGTGTGGGTGGATGGATAGAAGGAAGGAAGGAAGGATGGGTGGGTAGATGGTTGAATGAGTGGGTGGGTGGGTGGGTGGATGGATGTATGGATAAAAGAATGAGTGGGTGGATGGATGGATGGATGAATAGAAGGATGGGTGGAAGGATGGATGGAAAGGTGAGTGGGTAGATGGATAGATGAATGGAAGGAAGGAAGGTGGGTGGAAGGATAGATGTAAGGGTGGGTGGATAGATGGATGGAAGGGTGGATGGATGCAAAGATAGATGTAAGGGTGGGTGGGCAAATGGACGGAATGAAGGAAGGAGGGGTGGGTGGGTAGATGGATAGATGGATGTGTGGGTGATGGGTGGATGGATGGTACACGGATGGATAGGTGAATGGATAGATGAGTAGCTGTATGGATGGATGGATGGAAAGAAGGAAGGAAGGATGAATGAGTGGGTGGACAGACAAGTGGGCAAGTCTGGCTGCATTTTCCTGAGTTTGTGACCATATTCCAAAGCAAATAAGAATTTTCTTGGCATTACTCCATCTTAGATTATTCAAACCCTACTCATTATTCAACCTCAGCATCAGTCAAGGTGCTCGTGAACTTCTAAGTATTAGGAACTTGTCACAACAGTACTTTTAAAAATTAATTTTCACGTGTACTGTAGGCTGAGAAAGTGGATTGTACAGAACCTACTGAGGGGACTTCGTTAAAGCTTAACTTGTTCATTAATGTGTGTTTAAAAAATACCCCTGGACGGCCAGACACAGTGGCTCATGCCTGTAATCCCAGCACTTTGGGAGGCCAACGTGGGCAGATCACCTGAGGTCAGGAGTTTGAAACCAGCCTGGCCAACATGGTGAAACACTGTCTCTACTAAAAATACAAAAATTAGCTGGGCGTGGTGGTGGGTGCCTGTAATCCCAGCTATTTGGGAGGCTGAGGCAGGAGAATCTCTTGAACCCAGGAGGCGGAGGTTGCAGTGAGCTGAGATCACGCCATTGCATTCCAGCCTGGGGGACAAGAGCGAGACTTCATCTCAAGGAAAAAAAAATACTCTTGCACGTTTGTAAAGGTGTGCTCTCTGTATGACAGATCTTATTTATTTTATAAGCATGGGGTAGCATGGGGATCTTTATTTTTCATATGACATAGGTTGGTTAGGATCTCCCAGAGTTCATTTCTGTTTGTTTTTCTTGATACTGGCCAAAGATTGCACTGTACATATTCTTAGCCCATGTCATTTGACTCACAAAGGCTATTTTTTTAAAAAAAATATATTTTTATTATGATACTTTAAGTTCTAGGGTGCATGTGCCCAACGTGCAGGTTTCTTACATATGTATACATGTGCCATGTTGGTGTGCTGCACCCATTAACTCGTCATTTACATTAGGTGTATCTCCTAATACTATCCCTCCTCTCTTCCCCCTCCCCACAATAGGACCCGGTGTGTGATGTTCCCCTTCCTGTGTCCAAGTGATCTCATTGTTCATTTCCCACCTATGAGTGAGAACATGCGGTATTTGGTTTTCTGTTCTTGCGATAGTTTGCTGAGAATGATGGTTTCCAGCTGCATCCATGTCCCTACAAAGGACACAAAGTCACCCTTTTTTATGGCTGCATAGTTCAAGGATCTAGAACTAGAAATACCATTTGACCCAGCCATCCCATTACTGGGTATATACCCAAAGGATTATAAATCATGCTACTCTAAAGACACATGCACATGTATGTTTATTGCAGCACTATTAACAATAGCAAAGACTTGGAATCAACCCACATGTCCATCAGTGACAGACTGGATTAAGAAAATGTGGCACATATACACAAAGGCTATTTACTGACTAGCATTGGCTATGGATCGAACTTTTTATTAATAGAAAATGATCATCTTGAGCTTGGCTGATGCATCCTGCCTTGGGTTTTTCTGAAACCAGCATTATTCTCCTTTCTTTCTTTGGTTCCCATGGGTAAGCCTGGACATGCTGCCCTTCATTTTGCAAGATTTCCTTTTGTTGTAGGAGTCTCTTGGAAGTGGCACATGGATGGATTTTGTTTATTCAGCCAGTCTGAGAATCCTAGTCTTTTAATAGAGGAATTTAGTGCAAATATATTTGTCATAATAGATATGTTTGATCTTCTGTCATTTAAAATATTATTTATTACAGAGACTTTCCTTGCTGCTTCATTTGTTTTCTCTGTTCTTTGCTCTGTAGAGTCTGTTAAATTTGCTTTTATCTTACCTGCTGATTTGAAGGTAGGCATCCTGTTATTAATTCTACAGGCGATTTAAGTTGAGCCTTGAAGTTCTTCTGAAAAGGCTGCCGTAACCCTTGTTTCCCTAAGATTCAAAGTCAAGAATGAGATGACAGCTTTAAAGTCTGTCCAGATAGGATGAGGAAATTTAACTCAGGTGCATTTTGCATTTTTCTGCACCTTCTTCCAGCCTCTTCCCAGGCATTGTCAACTATAATTGGGTCCCTCAGAGCCAGCTAAATGTCAATAATTTATAATTTTGACATAGATATAGTAATAGGTAATATTTATGTGGAGGGTTAATATTAGCAGGTGCTGTGCGTAAGCACCACATATAGAATTTCTCACCTAATCTTTGTGACAACCCACTGAGGAGCCAGTCCTTTGCTTCCACTGTTCAAATGGTGAAGGTGAGTCTTTGGGGTTCCATAAGATGCCCACAGCCACATATCTGAGGAAGTGGCAGAGCCATGAGTGCCTGGACCTGGCTCTAGTTTTTTTATTTTTATTTTAAGATGAGGCCTTGCTCTGTCATCCAGGCTGGAGTGCAAGTACAGTGGCACGATCATAGCCTACTGCAGCCTCAAACTCCTGTGTGAAAGTGATCCTCCTGCCCTGGCCTCCAAAGTGTGGCTCTAGCTCTTACCCATGACTGTCTTGTTACGCTGTCAGAATTACTGCTGCCAAGTGTACGTGGCTTTGAAGAATGTATTTACACCAAGCAGCTCATCCAGGCTCCTACCTGCCCTGTTTCTACCCAGAGTGCCCCCCTCTTTGTCTTAGATTTATGTTATTGATCCCGGACTTTGAGACCAGCACCACTCACGTTTTAATGCATAGAGGGAGACCCTCGGCACCCTTGTTAAAATGCAGGATCAGGCAATGCGTATGTTACAGAGCTTGTTTTGGCTGTTCCACATTGCACACATATCGCAAAACATCATGTCATACACCATGAATATAGACCATATTTTACTTGTCAATTAAAAAAATAATAAAGTGTAGAATCTGATTCAGTAAATCCGGAGTGGGACCAGACATTTCTTATAGGCTCCAAACTGGAGAGGCTGAGGCTGCTCTTCCTAATGCCTGCATGTGATTGCAAGATTCTCCATTAGTGCAGAACACAGTCGTTCTGCCTCCTTAATTGGCATTGTTTTCATTGGACCTTGAACTCATTACTCATTCGTGTAGTGGTCAAGTAAGTGGACTCTGAAGACAACTGCCTCGATGTGGAGCTCAGCCCTGGCACTCACAGGTGCAACAGTGCCCATCTTACCAGGTCATTGTGGAGTTTAAGCAAAGTCAGATGAATTAACTGTTTTGAGTAGTGTCTGGAATTTACTTGTTGAGGACAAGATATGGGTTTAATATGATTTGCTCCTTGAACGCCTTTTAATTTATCACAGCACAAGCCACCAGCTCCCTTCCCTGCCTCTGGGGTGCCTCTGGGGTTTGCGCAGACCCTGTCTTTAACTGCCGAGTTTCTCCTATTTCCTCTACACAAATCCTTTCCTCAAGATGGCTAAAGTCTTATGTCTTCCCGGCAGCCCTCCAAGTTAACCTTTCTCAATCTAGTTCTCCCATTTATTAAAATGAAAATGTCTGCTTCTCCATCTAGCCATGATAGCACATATTAAACTTTCTGTAACTGATGTTATCTGTGTATACAGATTTGGAAAATACATGCTGATAAACTATTTTGTTTTTGTTTTTTGTTTGTTTGTTTTGAGACAGGTCTCGCTCTGTCACCCAGGCTGGAGTGTGGTGGTACAATCAAGGCTCACAGCAGCCTCGACCCCCTAGGCTCAGGCGATCCCTCTCGCCTTAGCCTCCAGAGTAGTTGGAACCACAGGTGCATGCCACTACATCCAGCTAATTTTTAAAATTATTTGTAGAGATGGGGTCTTGCTACATTGTCCAGGCTGAAGATATTTTTGGTGCCTGTATTTTTTTCCCTAGCCACAGGCCTTAGAGCTGGTTTCAGGGGAACTGAAAAGTTGCACTCAGTGCCCTCTTACGTTGGCAGATGGATGATGGTGATGGTGCTGGGGAAGGAGGTAATGATTTTGATTATGATTATCTCACGACCAAGCAAATATTCCAAGAGCTAGGAGAGAAATGCTCAGCCCCTCCTGGGGACAGGCTGCCTTTGCTACCAGGTGGCCCAGACTGTCACTTCCAATTTGGGAAACGATCCTACTTTGCATAAGTGATTGAAGTAATTGCACGGGCTGTTTCTCTTAATCTACAAGAAGCTGAGTTGAGATGGGACAACTAATAGGGTTGGTTCTGATTTTTGTCTAGATGGCATTTGATCCATAGTCAGTATCTTACTGCTTACCCTCATTGCAAAGCTTCCTATCTGGGGGCTGGGGTGCATGTAACACCAGTCTCTCTTCTCTCCTGATGGGTATGTATGTCAGCATGGATTTCTCTTATGGGGGCTTTATAGCGTTCTGATCACAGAAGAGACCTTCTAGAAATGCAAACTTGCAAAATGATGTGTTGTGTCACTGAAGGAAATTTCTGGCTCAGACACTATTGTTCTTCTCTGGCCACTTAGTGTGATATTTTTCGTTAGCTGAGACTGGAAGGGCATGATGTGAAGCTCAACTTACTCAGCGCCAAATGCTGTTCTCCTTGCTTCTCATTATACATCACCGTGGTCCACCTCACTCCCCACTTCTAGGTGACCCTTCCTTTTGTTTTGGCAGCTCAGTAGGGAGGGAGCAGGGGATCTACAAACCTTGGAGCTGAAATTCTGTGTTCTTTCACTTTCCTTAGAGAAGCAGATGACAGGGAAGCAGCCAAATATTCCCCGATTCCGCAGCCAAATGTTACGTCCTCCCTCGGGGCTCAGCTTGGCGGAGTAAATTTCAGAGCCTTGGCATTTTTCATCCCAATTTAGGTTAGACCAGCGAAGGGAGTTTGATTTCTAAAAGCCGGATGATATTCACATTGTCCGATCCAAGCTGCCAGACGGTTAGAGTGGGCTCGCAGAGGAGAAGGAAGGCTCTGAGCATGGGGATTTGTGCTTCTGGAGGGGGAGTTCCTGGTGCACTTCCAGTAATGGGTAATAAATGTGCAGTTATTTAATTTGGAGTCAGAGCTGCAGTGTTATTGATTACCTGGAACATCTAAAGCTCTAGACAGTGAAAGCCCCTTGCAAAAAATGTGTCTATAGCAAATCATCAAGCACTTAGAATTAAATACACATAAAACACATACAAGGTAATTCTCATTGGCCTTATGAATGCAGGATTAGAAGCGCTAGCAAATTCTAATATGACCCCCCAAAATTCAGATGTGCAGAAGGGGAACCAATGGGTAGCATCTGCTGACCTCTCCAGACCCACTTTCTGCTCTTCTCCACTGTACTTGTGCCCTGGTAGGCTTTCCTGTGTAAACCCCAGCACCAGGCATCTTTTCCCACTGGCTTCTCATTGGGTTTGGGCAATAGGGAGCCATAGTATGTTACAGGAGGAGGGAGGAGAGAAGAGGGCAGTTATAGACCCTGCTCCCTCTGATGAGCTGCCATATTCCTAAGCTAAGATCTCTGCTGCTGTCAGGCAACCCTCTCTGTCTATATTCAGGTTTAGGGACGAGGGCAGAGTGGGCCCCTCACTATCACTAGCTGCAGGGCACCAGATTATAACTTGTGGTCCCCTTACCCCCTGCCCATACCTTTATGAATAGTCCTTTTATTAATTTCCTCACAAATTATCTTAATTTGAACGAGCCATCTGTTCCCTTCCAGGACCCTGGCTGCCACAAGGGGCGAGAGACGGCTTATTCCATTACATAAAAACGCAGTCATAGTTTCAATGTCGCCTTTGCAGAGACTTCCTCGGCCCTCATTATCTTCTGTCATGGCCTCTGTTTGATTTCCTTCATGGCCCTTGTCAAATCTTGGTGCTGTCATTTGATTGCCAGTAAGGCTTGTTGCCAATCAGATGACATGTTTGCCCTGTTCATTGCTCATCTCTGTCCCTAGAACAAGGACTGTAAGCATAGAGAAGTTAGGTGATTTGCCTGAGGCCACACAGCTAGGAGAGGGTAGAGATGGGGTTTGAACCCTCTCTGATTCCAAAAGCCTCTCTTGCAAAGTCACGCCAAGGCTGAGCTTCAGGCGGAGTATTATTTCCTTAGAATTATTTCTCCCCGGCCAGGCATGGTAGCTCACACTTGTAATTCCAGCACTTTGGGAGGCCGAGGCAGGTGGATGACCTGAGGTCAGGAGTTCAAGACCAGCCTGGCCAACATGGTGAAACCCCATCTCTTCTAAAATTACAAAAATTAGCTGCGTGTGGTGGTACACACCTGTAATCCCAGCAACTCGGGAGGCTGAGGCAGGAAAGTCGCTTGAACCCAGAAGGTAGAGGTTGCACTGAGCCAAAATTGTGCCATTGCACTCCAGCCTAGGAGACAAGAACGAAAATCCATCTTAAAAAAAAAAAAAAAAAGAATTCTTTGTCCCCTGCTACCTGCATTCATGGTGGACAGATGTGTCATTGGGCTTCCTAAAGCATTCCTTAAGCTCCAATTTGCTTCTCATTTCCCACCAGGCATTTTGCTCAGATGCAGTGTCAGAGACCGGTTTTCAGTGTCCAGGGTCCTTCCCGTCTTTGGTTTCTTTCTCCCCACCCTCCATCCCAGCCCACAGGAGGTCAAGAGCTTGGCCTTCCTCCTCGCCTACAGGCCTGGCTTTCTCCTGGTCAGGGTCAGAAATTGGTGTTCCGCATCCAGGCCTGCTGGGCTCCAGTCTGGGGTGGCTCACATGCTTAGGTGGCAGGTCTCCTCCGCAGAGAGGAAGCTAGCTCAGATTCACAGAATGACTTGTGATCTAGGTTTTCTTTCATCCGGAGATGCATAAAAGAAATCCCTGCTGTGCTCTGTAGAATCGCTAATGATGTGTGTTGAAGGCTTTGACCAGGGGTCAAAGCCAATGGGGGATTTTCTCCTAATCTCTCTCCAAGGTCCCAAAGAGGATGAGATAAAAGCACATCCACACATTCTACACATCCAGAAACACCTCGCCCATCTATGCATCATGTATAGATTATAAAAAACAACAACGCAACTTTTACAGCTTCCTTTCTCAAAAATACAAGTATTAAGAAAACAAAAAATGCTCCATGAACTCACTACCACAATAATCCCTGCTGCCGCTGAAAATGCATGGGGTTAGACAATTCAAATGGTATAGAAAGATGCACAATGCCCTGTTCCCCCAGTCCACCAGCCCAGCCTATTTTAGTTCCCAATGGCTTTCTTAGTTCTTTCTAGAGAATTCACCTGTGGCTATGCTAGTGTGTGTGTGAGTGTGCACATGTAGCCTTGAATATTTACACCAGAGTGGCCATTCATAACATACTGTTTCATGACTTGCTTTTTTCCCCTTCCTCTTGTATCTTGGAGCCCTTTCCAGGTCAGCAGAAACTGTTCTGTGCCTTTCTTCTTGGTGTCTGCATAATATGTCATCATCTGGTTGTACCATGACTTGTTTGATCTTGACAGTTGGGTTGTTTCCACTGATTTGCTCTTAGAAGCAATATTTCACTGAAATGTCATTGCCACATATATTTCCATATTTTGCAAGGAAATCTATGTAGTGTATATCCCGGAGGTGGAATGCTCCGTCTAAAGTCTGAGCATTCATGCAGGTTGTAGCAACCTACACAATCAGAACATTGAATGTGAATGCCTGTTATCCCACACAAGTCTACTAGCTCTAAAAATACTCCGACTCTCGCTGTTGGAAGTGAAGGAGTTAGTTTGTTCCTCTTCTTTGTGCTCAGATTGGTCTTCACAACCTCTCTGGGGGCACTTTTCATATCTCAAAATGTTGAGTTGATTTTTCTTTTCATGTCTGGTTTCCTCATTAGACTGGTGTCATCCAAGGCAGGACTGGGGTCTTCTGTTGAGCATCTTCACCCCAGCATAATGTCTGCTTTCCTGTTGACACCCATGACCCATTTCCTTGGAATTTTCTAGAAGGAATTAAGAAAGTCATTGGCAACTAAAATAGGCTGTGCTGATGGACTGGGAGAACAGGGCATTTTGTATCTTTCAATACCATTTGAATTGTCTCACCCAGTGTATTTTCAGTGTCAGCAAGGTTTATTATGGTAGTGAGTTCATGGAACATTTTTTTTTTTCTTCTTAATACCCATCTGTATTTTTGAGAAACGAAATGATAAAAGTTGTGTTGTTGTTTTCTTTCATCTATACATGATGCACAGATGCTTGATCATGGCTTTTTGTCCTGTCCTGGGAAAGAAGATACCAGATGCCTCACTTTTCCTAAAATGTCATGGTCAGCTCTTGTATTAGTTAGAGAGGGCTGCCACCATAAAGCACCACAACCTGTGTGGCTTAAACAACAGAACTGCATTCCCTCATCATTCTGGAGGCTGCGAGTCTGAGACCAAGGTGTCAGCAGGTGGGTTCCTTCTGAGCCCTCTCTCTGTGGCTTATAGATGACCGCCTTCTTATGGTATCTCCACATGGTCTTGTCTCTGTGTGTCTGTGTCCTAATCAAAGGATGCCAGTAGGATGGGATAAAGGCCCGCCCTGATGACCTCATCTTACTTTAGTTACTTCTTTAAAGACTCCATCTCCAAATACAGTCACATTCTGCAGTACTGGGTCTTCGAACTTGAACACACAAATTTTGGAGGGATACAGTTCAGCCCATAACAGCCTCTTCTTAGGTAGTGCTGACAGGGACCCTGTCCAAGTAAAGATCCTACACTAGGGACTTTCACCATGGCGGATCACGTGATAAACACATGAGCCATCACTTACTGTCACAATGCTTTTTTCACTCTCTTTCAATCCCAGGATTTGTAAGACCTTTTGGTCCAGATGAGCCATAGAGCATCTAGGGTCGGGCAGCTCAGGCCTTCTTATTTCTCCAGTTGCAGATGTGGATGACTCTCTTCATCAGTTTCTTGCATGCTGAAGGAGTGTAATGCACAGCATTTGGTACTGGGAGGCAGAGACTTTGCCTTCCAGCCCAAGGGGAAGATGGGAAGATGTATGTTTGGCTATTTCTCCTGTCTCTTGCAGCCCAGGCGGGGCTGGCTGGCAAGGTGCAACTTTTCATGGGTGAAGCTTGAGTAGGGAAGACAGCCAGGGCTGCCTGGTGCAGAAGTCAGCATCTCAGCCAGGAAGAAAGACAAAGCAGGCACTTAATGCAAATCTAATATTTCATGCTGATGCCGATCAATTGTAGGGACTGCTTGAAGTGCTGTGTTTACATAGGTTCTGAGACCGCAATCAGGTTGATTAGAAAGGAATGTCTTGATTGATTAAGGATGCCTGCCGGGGGCATGAGACAGAGAATGGGGGTGTGTGTGCTCTTGTTTCTAAACAAACCATCCTTGTTTCTAAACGTGCTGCTGTTTTGCACAAAGAAGGGGTGCTGGTGGGCCATCTCGGTATTGCCTCTGGGGAAATGGCTTTTCCTGGGAGAGCAAAATATCATCAGCCTGATGTAAATAAAATGGGGCATTCATTTCCTGCTCGAGGAAGGGGATATTTTCAAGATCCTTAAGGGCAAACGAAAATAAAAGAATCTTTATTCTTTGGAGACTCTAAGCAGCTTATGGTTTAGAAGTCCCTCTTTCTATCCCTTTGAATTTTCTCTGAGTAAGGACCTTATAGGACAGATACAAATTGTCATCTATCACAGTCAACCAAACACATTCATGTCACAGAGTTCTAACCCCATGAAGTGCATTTAAGTCTGTAGCCCTGGGTAGGGAAGTGTTAAAAACATTTTACAAAGCGTGTCTGTGGAGTTGGGGTTGGGGGTGATGCAAATATTCTCATCCTCAGAGTCCAGAGTCCTCGATGGCTTGGGTTTCCACAATGGGATAGAACCACTTTTTCTTCTGGAGTTCTAGAAGCACCAGTAGCAAGGATGGCAGACGTGTGGCACACACCCTCACTTCACACTCTTCGTGCTCTTGGTAGACATCATTAGTTGATCAAGACACACTTGGTCTCGGCCTGTCTGACTGCTGCTCCTTCCTACACTTGCCCCCAGAGGAAGGAAGTATTGCTTGACTAATCCCATTAGGCACTTTTTCTCCATCTGTAAGATAGAAACTGGAGTTGCTTTGGAATTCTAAAGCTCCTTCCGGATCTAATTGTGTCTTATTTCCACACCCTTCTGATTTTACTTTGTAGACTGATAGCTTCCTGTCTATCCCAGCCACTGTGGCTGTCAGACTCCGCATTTTGAAGTGTGAAATACGGTGAACTTGCTACCTCTGGATACACCAATTTGTCTTGTCTAATGCTGTCGACAGGATTGCAGCTGAAATTCGCCTTCTGATCTGCTGATTAAGCAAAGCCCTGTTAGGTGAATACAAATATGGATGAGTGTATTAGTTATCTATTGCTGTGTAACAAATTACCCCCAAACTTAGTGGTTTAAAACAACAGACATTTATTATCTCATAGTTTCTGTGGGTCGGGATTTGTGCAGTGTCTTTATGGGGTGCCCTACCTCAAGAATCTCTCACAGACTGTAGTCACGATGCCTGCCAGGGCTGGGCATGGTGGCTCATGCTTGTGATCCCAGCACTTTGAGAGGTGGAGGCAGGAGGATTGCTTGAGCCCAGGAGCTCGAGACTAGCCTGGGCAACATATTAAGACCCCATCTTGCCAAAATTAAAAACAAGCAGCTGGGCCTGGTGGTGTGCACCTGCAGTCCCAGCTACTCAGGAAGCTGAGGTTGGAGGATTGCTTGCACTGAAGAGGTTGAGGCCGCAGTGGGCTATGATCATGCCACTGCACTTCAGCCTGGGAAACAGAGCAAGATCCTATCTCAAAAATGAAAACAAAAACAAAGATGCCAGCCAGAACTTCAGTTAACCTAAAGCCTGACTGGGATGATGTGCTTCTAAATTCACCCATGAATCTGGCTGGACAGAACCCTTCGGGTCTTTCCGGCTGTCATTTGGAGATACTAGTTTCTTGACGCACAAACCCCTCCAGTGGGCAGCTCACATGTTGACAACTGGCTTCTCTCAGTGAGAGCAAATGAGTGAGAGAGGGCACCCAAGTCAGAAGTCACAGGATTTTAAAAAATAATCTGATCTTGGAAGCGACACCCCATTCCCTCTGCTTTATTCCTTTCATTAGAAACAATTAAGGCTGGGCACAGTGGCTCATACCTGTAATCAAGCCCTTTGGGAGGCTGAGGCAGGAAGATTGCTTGAGGCCAGAGGTTCAAGACCAGCCTGGGCAACATAGCGAGACCTTGTTTGTACAAAAACTTTAAAAAATGGTCGGGCACGGTGGCTCACCCCTGTAATCCCAGCACTTTGGAAGGCTGAGGCGGGCAGGTCATGAGGTTAGGAGATCAAGACCATCCTAGCCAACATGGTGAAACCCCATCTACTAATAATACAAAAAAAAAAAATCAGCCAGGCATGGTGGTGGGCACCTGTAGTCCCAGCTACTTGGGAGGCTGAGGCAGGTGAATCGCTTGAACCAGGGAGCCGGAGGTTGCACTGAGCTGAGATCGTGCCACTGCACTCTAGCCTGGGTGACAGAGTGAGACTCTGTCCAAAAAAAAAAAAATTTAGCAGGGCATTGCGGTACACACCTGTAGTCCCAGCTACCTGGGAGGCTGAAGCAAGAGGATTGCTTGAGCCTAGGAGTTTGAAGCTGCAGTGAGCTATGAATTTGCCACTGCATTGCAACCTAGGTGACAGAGAGCCTGTCTCAAAAAAGCCAGTAAGTTCAGATATTACTCAAGGGAAGAGGACTCTACAAGTGCATGCATACCAACAGGTGAGATCATTGGGTACCATTTTAGATGTTACCTACCACAATTAGATACATGATGATGTGCTTAGTAACAGTGACAATGGCTAACACATATGAAGCCCATACTAAATGCCAACTACCACAATTAGGGACTTAAATGGATTTTAATGTTTATTCCTCATTATACCTCAAGGAGCATTCACCTCTGTCCTCATTTCACAGATAAAAGAAACTGAGGCTCAGCAAGGTTAATAACTTGCCCAGGCAGCCTGAGTCTAAAGCCCAGATTTTTTAACTATGAGATTCTATTACCCCTGGTCTATTTTAGGGCATTTCCTTAAACGCCGTCCAGAACTTCAAAAGTGCTTGTGAGTGTGCACCCTGTCTGGGAGCACAAGAATGACCATGGGTTTGGGACTGAGATAGACTCTGTCATCAGGTCACTTCTCTGTTAATGAACACTGTGATCTTCAGGATGTTATTATCCTGTTGAACCTCATTTTCTCCATCTGCAAAATGGTGATGATAATCATTCCCACATCATAAGATTGTTGTGAGAATTAAGAGGCAGGCTCTGCAAAGCAGCCAGCTCGTAGTCGGAATTCAGTATGAGCTCGCCTCCTCTCTCCCTGCTCCCCAATAATTTATTCTAATTTTGACAATTCTTTTCTCTCCCCTGAAGCACATCTCTGAGAACTGCTTTATTCCAGTCATTCCTTAAAGTAATAACACTTAAAACCCTATAAAAATGCTCTTCAATTCAAACTGTCTCCCCTAGGAAGTCCCGGTGATGGAGACTTGACTGCAGTATTGTCAAAGTGATAGATGACTTTAGGGTTCCATCAGGGGTCATCTCATGTCCTGAAACTACCCGTGAAGAAGAGAACGTTTGGCGGGAGGGACAAAGGGGCTCCATGTAGTTTCCTGTTCTCCATCTGATGTCCAACTTGGATGTCTTGCCTTCTGAGCAAGAGAAGAGGAGCCGAGGGGACCAATGAGGACTTGCTTTCCCAGCAGACATCAGTATTCACCTCCGTCATTGTACAGAGTGATCTGTTTTGAGTGTGGACCCCTTGGCATGGGCAGATGGGGAAGCTGGATGGAAGAAGGTCTGTGTAGTGACAACATATGTTTGGAATCTCCACCTGACAGGTCTTCTGGATTTGGGGCAAATGATACTCTGCACAGGGACATGCCAGCACTTCTTTCTTCCCCCATTAGCTTGACTTGTCCATCAGGTCTCACTCTTGTGCTCTCTCTATGTGGGAATGCAAGTCTACTTGAATCACTCCTGGGAGATGGAGAAGACACTCATCAGGACTCAGTGACCTTCCCTTTTCTAAGCATGGAGCAATCACTGATAAAAATCAGTGTTTTGTTTTTTAAATTTTAAGTTAAATTTTTTCTTTAATAGCTTGCTGGAGATTTAAGAATGAAACCTGAGACTCCTTTGCTTAACCTGTAAGACCCAGCAACGTCAGAAGCCCTTTTACCTCAATAGTCTCTCTGAGACCTCATTCCCTTCATCCTCAGTGCTCACCTCAGTGGAGACTCCAGTCCCCTCCAGTACCCCCAGGCCTTTGCACAAACTGTTCTTCCCAGAATTTTTTTGCTTAACTTCTTCCTGCTCCATCACTGTGAGAATTCATTTTCCTCTTTCAGGGATCAGTGTAGGTGTCACTTCCTCAGGGAAGCCCTCCTGGAGTTCTCCAGACAATGTCCACCCCCTGTTCTATGCCATCCAAGCTCCCTGTGTTTGTTCTTCCTGTGGTCTATTATAGCTGTCACTACATAATTATCTGCCAAGTGTCCAGCTGCCCCACTGGACTGAAGCATTCCTGAGGGCAGGGAGAAGAACCATCTTGTTGTCTATTGTTTCTTGAGTTCCTATCACAGGGTCTGTGATAGAGCGGATGCCTGATTCTTTTACAATGAGTGGGGGAATGATGAGAAAACAGGAGAGAGGAAGAGGGAACCAAAGATGATGTGAGAGTTTCAGATCTTGCAGGAGCTGGTAGCACGAGTTGGCTCTGGGCCACCCTAGATTATTGAGTGGACCCTAAGGGTGAGGACTTGGGTTCTTTTGTCTGTTGCAGAAAACTCAAGTCTGGAAAGGTTGGCTGGTCTTGGTCTCTGTTCTTGAAGGTGCAGAGGCAGTATTCTGAGGAAATAGGGGTATTGAGACCTGTATTTCTGTTCCTGGGATGCTTTAATGTACTTGAGACCATAGCAAATGAAAGCTAAAAAGCCAGGCACAACTAATGGTTATGTCTTCCAAGATGGTGGAGCTCATGTCTACCTTCTAGGCATGGGAAGCTTTGTCACACCTCTGCTTGTCCTCAGTATGCTATGCCCTTGGTGTGCATTATCTCCCTGAAATGAAATAACGATGATGATAGTAGTGGGAGTGATGATGATGAAGTTGGTGGTCATGGGCATGAGGATGGTGATGATGATGGTGATGATGGTGGTGGTGGTAGTGGTAGTGGTGGTGATGGTGCTGATAATGGAGATTTATGGTGATGATGATGATAATGATGGTGGTGGTGGTGGGGAGAAGATGATTATGGTGAAGACGATGATGTAATCATGATGGAAGATAATAGTGGTGATGATGATGATGGTTGTGCTGGTGGCGATGATGATGGTGGTGAGGTGTGATGGTGATGATAATGGAGGATTATGGTGATGATGGTGATGGGGGTGGTGGTGATGATGATAATGGAAGATAATGGTGATGATGATGGGTAATGATGTTGAAGATGATGGAGATGAAAGACTATGGTGATGGCAGATGATGGTGATGATGATGATGGAAGATGATGGTGTGGTCAGGTGTGATGGTGATGATAATGGCGGATTATGCTGATGATGGTGATGATGATGATGGAAGATGATGGTGTGATGGGGTGTAATGGAGATGATAATGGAGGATTATGGAGATGAAAGACGATGGTAATGGCAGGTGATGGTGATAATGATGATTATGGAAAATTGTCATGGAATATAACGGTGATGTTGATGATTGAAGATGATGGTGTGGTGGGTGTGATGGTGATGATAATGGAGGATTATGGTGATGATGGTGATGATGATGATTATGGGAGACAGTGGTGATAGAAGATAACAGTGATGGTGATGATGGAAGATGATGCTGTGGAGTGTGATGGTGATGATAATGGAGGATTACAGGGATGATGATGATGATGATGGAAGATGATGGTGTAGTGGGGTGTGATGGTAATGATAATGGAGGATTATGGTGATGAAAGACGGTGGTGTTAATGATGATTATGGAAGACAGTGATGGAATGTAATAGTGATGATGATGATTGAAGATGATGGTGTGGCGGGGTAGGATGGTGATGATAATGGAGGATTATGGTGATGATGGTGATGATAATGGAAGATGATGGTGATACAATATCTAAAACTTGAGTGCTGACTTACATGTCAGTATTCTGGTAAGCAGTTTAAATATATCATTTAGTCTCTGCAAGTGTTCTGGTAAATTCCCTTTCTGGCAGTTTCTGCATTTTCATACATAAGGACGCCAAGGCACAGAGAAATGACCTAACTTGCCCACAGTCACATTGTAAGTCAGCAGCAGTGCCAGATGCTGCCTGTCCAGCTTTGCCTGACACTAAGGCTCTGTGGGCAGCGGAGGGACAGTTGGGGCATTTCTGCATGATAGGAATTCCTAGGCACAGTTGGCTTTGTACAAGTTTCTTTCCTATTCTCCTCTCATGCTTCCCTTGGCTGTGGCTAACCCTGTGCTTACACACGAAGGGCAGACAACATGGGTGCATTGAGAATTATTAGCTTCCTTGGAAGGAGGATAAAGGGCAAATAATTAGGCACAAACATCCTTAATGTCCAGGGCTCACCTCGAAGGGCTGGGCTCTGAGACACTGGTTTAAGTTCTAATCCAGCCAGGTAGGTTAAAAGAACAGTTCTGAAACTGGATGGACTTCAATTCGAGTTCATCTGTTAGCCCTTCCCGGCTGTCTGACCTTGGGCAAGATGATGTCATTGTCTTTCCTTCTTTGAACTCAGTTTCTTTGTCTGTAAAATGGGGACAATGGTGTCTATTCCTAGTGTTGTCTTGCCATGGGGTGAGCCCTTACATATTAGCTGGTGGTATTATTATTGCTATAATTATTATGCAGGATCTCAGAGCCACCCAGAGGAAGGGGTGTGCCCGGTGCTTGACATGATGACCTCTCTCGGCCCTGCCAACAGTCCTAAAGATGGATGATTTTGCTGAGGAATAGCTGTCTCTCCAAGACGGCAGATAGCTTCCTCAGGGTCACACAGCTCACGTGGTGCCAGGGGTGGGATGTGCAACTCTGTCTGAACTCCCAAGCTGTCTTTTCCACTCCACCAGACCTGGGCATTCCAGGTAGCTGGCAACCTTCTTGGCACCGTAAGTGCTGAATCCAAGGATGTCTCACAGCCCAGAGCATCTGGAAGGAGGTCAGACCCAGGCCTAGCTTGTTATTTCTACCGCTGTCTTGGTGCTGCCTGCAGGCTGACCTCAGCCACTGTCAGAGGCCTGTGAGCCACAGCCACTGACCTGGTCTGAACCTGTCTTCAGCTTCTACTGTGGCAGAGCTTGATGGATCTAAGGCAATGGAGAAAGGGTGACTTTTATTTTCCCCTTTCTGTGGCCACGCAGTGCTGGTGGGAGGAGTAGGGGCCACCTATCTTGGGCTCATCTCGTTCATTTTGGGAAGGGCTACAGCTACCAGTTACATCCCAAGGCAGACACTGGTAAGTGACATACATGCTTCATTTCATTAAGTCCTCATTGCAACCCCACGAGGTGGGTGGTATCACCTGCCCCCTCACAGAGCAGGAAATGGAGGTTAGGAGCTTTGCTCAGGGTCACCTGGAACCAGGACTTGAACCCAGGCTGCTCCTATTCATAGGTGCAATGTGACCTTCTCTAGGTTCTTGGCCTTGGGGAGGCAGAGAGACGGGTCCTGGGAACCCGGCATTGCTATCCGGAGCCCTTTCAGTAAGAATCGCCTTGGGATAGCTGAGAACTTTTGAGAATGGAATCACCCGCCCGCCATGGTGCTGGCCAAGGGTGGGGTGAGTGGGGGATAAGTGTGGCCCAGCCCTGCCTTGGCTCCTCCGGACACTCCTGTGAGCTCCGAGCATCACCTGCTCTGCAGACCGCCCAGAAACTTCAAGGAGGCCTAGCCAACCGGATTCCCATGGACCAGAGCAGCCGCGTGGGAGAGCAGAGATCATGAAGCTGCCGCGCCCCCTGCAGGCCGTGGGCTGGAAGTGCATCCGCCCCTGCACTGCCAGTTCTTGTTGTTAATAACTTTTTTTCTTTCACATTGAGTACAATCATTCGTCTCTTAACGACGAGAATACGTTAATGGCAAGTGCGTCATTGGGTGATTTCATTGTGTGAACTTCCTGGAGCGTACTTACACAAACCTCGATAATGTATATACATTTATTTATATATATTTTTTCCGTATAGAAAACCAAATGTCCTAACGCTGTTACTGAATCTCAGTCATCTCCCCGATTTGATCTGCAATGCCAGTATCACATTCCATATATCAGATTTCTGTACGTGCTGCATTATAATCTTATGGGACCACCGTCATATATGCAGTCTGTCATCGGCCGAAACATCGTTACATGGCGTGTGACTATATAATAAACATACAAAAAAGCAATCAACCACAAGAGTACAGCTGGATGAATTGTCACAGTGTGAGCACATCTAGGATGCCAGCACCCACATGAAGAACTGGAATATTACCAGCCACCCCGAACCACCCACCTCACGACTCGGCACCCACCCTCCCAAGCACCACCCAGCTTTTATGGCCAAAGGTTAATTTTGGCTGTTTGGAACTTCCTATCAGTGGAATCGCACAGTAGTGTGTGTTCTTTTCTATCTGGCTTCCTTTGACGACAAGACATGCATGTATATGTTCACCAAGTATTATGTACTAGAATTTTATGGCAGCACTGCTTGTAATAGCCCCAAATGTCCATCAACAGGAGAATGGGTAAATATATTGTAGAATATTTATACAACGAGATTCTTACCGCAATCAAAATAGATTCACAACTGCTGTGCACGGTAACGCTGATGAATCCTCAGTGATTTTTATGTACTGTTCATGTGCCTTTCAAATGTGCACCAGGAGCTGGCCCAGCAGCCATGAGCTAGACTTTGCGTTGGATACTCCAGAATGTTCTTCGACTGCTTCTGTGGGCCAAGCCATTGCTGGAGCCTGGCCCCTAAAGACAGCTCTTGCGTTAGAAACATCTTTTAACTCAGTCGTTCTCAAGCCTAACTGCGCATTAGAATCACCCAGGGAGCTTTAAACAACCAAACAGCAGCAGCATGTAACAACAGACAAACATACAACAATGTCCAGGTCTCACATCCTCAGAAAACCTGATGTAAGTTGGTCTGGGGTGGGGCCCAGACACTGGTATTTTTAAAGTCTCTGCAGTGAGTCTAATGTGTGGCCAGGATTGAGAATTGCAGAGTGTAGGCCCCAGACCAGCAGTATCAGCATTGCCCGGGAGCTTGTTGGAACTGCACATTGTCGGGCTCTGTCTGAGACCTACTGAGTCGGAAACAGCAGGGCTGGGGTCTGGGAATCTGTGTGTCAGCAAGCCCTCCAGGCCATGCTGGCGCATGCTCGAAGTGTAAGAACCCTGAACTACCTACTCCTCTCTCTGCAGATACAGAGGATGTTCAGTAAGTATTTGCTGATGAGAGGAAACCCACAGGTCACAGGTACCTGTTTTTCCCAATTCTAGTGGAAAACTTTCAGGCCTATTTATTTAATACATATTCACTTAGTACTTCCCGCACACCAGGTCCCGTGCTCTATGGTACCCAGCTTAGGTGTGCTCTCAGGGAGTTTGCAGTTTAATGAGGGGAGAGAGTCTGAGATGCGAAGACACAATCACAAACTGTGATGAGTACAATAAAAGCAGAGTACAGGATGTGTTTATCTCTGGAGGATGTAGTCTGTGAGCTAAGACCTGAAGATGAAGAGGGTTTAGTGGAGAGAAAGTGGGACAGAACATTTTAAGCAGAGGCAGTACGGTGTGTACAAAGGTCCTGTTTAGTGGGTGAGTTGTTTGGGTGAAATGACATCTACCACAGTGCTTGTCTTCAGCTTTCCAAAGCAGGGGCTCCGACTCAGACCCAAGATCCATCAATGCCCCCGGAGTAGTTCATCGTTGCCAAATTCCATGCATGTGTGAGATAAAGTCATGAACATCTCACTCTGATTTAGTGTTCTAAACCATTAAACCATCAACAGTGCGGGGACTTGGCGCTTTTCTTCTTACCTTCTAGCAATTATCTCTGTGTGAGAGGAAATCTGATTTTGATGTTCTTCCTAGTTGCTGTGGCATCCTGTTCACTTCTTTTGACCCTAGAGCCTACATCAAGGTTTGGCAAACTATCGCCCATGGGCCAAATCTGGTCCACTGCCTGTCTTCCTAAATGAAGCTTTATCTAAATGCAGCTATGTCCATTCACTTACATATTGTCTGTGACTTCTTTCACATTATGGTAGCAGAGCTAAGAAGATGTGACAGAGACTGTATAGCCCTTTACAGAAAAAGTATGTTGATACCTCGCTTAGATGGTTCTCGAAACTCGGATCCCCAAGACATGGCTTTCATTTTTGCCCTGATATTTTTTATTTACTCATTTTAATGTTTATTATTGTTTATTATTTTTTGTAGAGATGGGATCTCACTATGTTGCTCAGGCTGGTTTTGAACTCCTGGCCTCAAGCACTCCTCCCACCTTGGCTTCCCAAAGTCCTATGAGCCATCATGCTTGTCTGTTGCCCTGATCTTAATCTTTAAGATAAACCCTCCCCACCCTCTGTGTGTTTCCTCCTCCTGTGAAAAAGGCCTACCTGAGATCTAAGGTGTAATGAATTCGAAATAGAAAGAATTAACTTCCACCTTGAAGCACAAAGTACCCTGCCTCCATCAGCCTCGCAAAACTTTGCAAAGTCCCTGCCCTCACTGGTTTACCCTGGTGCTGATTGATGGGACAGAATATTTTCCATACGCACCTATCATGGGCAAATGTAATAAGAGCTGAGAGTGAATGACAATACTGATCTGGTGAGATTGATGGAATAGCCTGGGATTCTCCCCAGTGAGGCCAAGCCGAGTGTTGACGCAGCAATATGCTTGCTTGCTCTGCTCATTAAAGTTTAATGTTTGAAAACTTCGTCTTCGCTTCCCATCAGAGACCTCGAACGTACAAGGTAACCATACTGGAGACTGATTAAATCTTTCCTTTTTGTACCGGCGTTGGAGGGAAGGTGTTTCTGCAACGGTAGCCAAAATATGAAATTAATCACCCTGTCTCATTTGTAGCTGTCTCAAAGCAGGCAATGAAAGAGGAAAGGAAAAAACAAAACAAAAAGGATAGGAAATAGATTTCAGAAGGGCAGAGATAAACAGCCTTGTTGTGGAGCTTTGTGAAGATTCATGAGGTGATTTACTTAATGGAGCAGGAGGTGGGGTCCCACTTCAATGACGGGGTGTTCCTTTCTGCTTTGTCCTTATGAATCCTTATGAATGTCAGCTCCAGAAGGAAATTGAGTCTGAATTCTTAATATGCTTTCTTCCCAGACAGTTCTATGATGTCTCATTGACGGACGCTATCCTCATCCAGAAACCTTGTTCCCAAAGTCTAGACGTTTGGATTCCAGTCTTGCCTCTAGAATCTGCAGCATATGTGACCTTGAGCCAGACACTAGACTTGTGTGTCAAAGGAGAGTTGTCAGACTCTGACCTGCATATGTCAGGGAAAGAACAAGAACACTAAATAAGGGTGAGATGCATCATGGCTTTCTTTCGCACATGCCCGGAATTTGGCAATGATGAATTACTCTGGCGGCGTTGATGGACCTTGGGTCTGTGTCTGAGCCCCTGCTTTGAAAAGCTGAAGGCAGGCACTGTGGTCCAAGGATGAGGGAGGTCTTGGAGCAAAGGGTAGGTCTTGGCTGTTCACTGCCCTTGCCCACAAGGTCTCCTGGAGGCAGGTGTTCCTGGAGCCTGTGGGCTGATGGCAAAGGAGGCATATATGCTTGGTAGTTTGTGGGCAGGTTTGCATGGCACTGTGGGGTTACTGAAGACTAGAAACAGGGATTAGGGTGAAAACCAACCAGATGGTGGTCCATTTGGAATCAGATGCTTAATAGCTTTCGCTCCCTGGGCATCTGGGGTGGATCAACTGAGGGACCCTCAGAGATGAAAATCATCAAGATGATTGAAAGGCCCAATAGCAAATATGATCCTCAGTGGACCCCTGTTCACTGCTTCCTTTTATGTTCCAAACCTTCTAGAGTATCTTTTGGCATCTGTAACTCAGATAGGAATCATACAGGGTGGTCACAGGAGAATAGAAAATCCCAGGCATCAGTTTTACATGACTAGTGTATTAGTTCCTTCTCATATTGCTATAAAAGACATACCTCAGACTGGGTAGTTTATGGAGAAAAGAGGTTTAATTGACTCACAGTTCTGCAGGCTGTGCATGGTTGAGGAGGCCTCAGGAAACTTACGGGCATGGTGGAAGGCGAAGGGGAAGCAGGCACATCTTCACATGGCAGAGCAGGAGAGAGAGAGACTGAGGGGGGACCTGCTATACACTTTTAAACAGCCAGATCTCGGGAGAACTTGCTCACTGTCATGATAACAGCAAGGGGGATATCCAGCCCCATCATCCGATCACCTCCTACCAGGCCCCACCTCCAACAGTTGGAATCATAGTTCAACATGAGATTTGGTGAGAACACAGAGCCAAACCGTATCAACTAGCCAACAGGAAACTGTCAAAATAGCTGCATAAGCTAGCAGCTGATAAGACCCCGAAAACTGGAGTGTGGGCCAAGCTGGCTAAGACCAACTGGGCTCAGCATGGTGCTGGATTTGACCTAGGTCTCAGGCACGACCTCATGATATACTCATTAACATCCTAAACCACACACCTATCAGTGCCAGGACAGATCTGGAAATACCCATATCTGCTATTAATATGGGTGGCACCACAAATCTGAGAAATCTTCACCTTTTTTCCAGGCATCTTCATGAGTGTTCCATCCCTTGGTTAAAGAAACCCATTAAGGGCTGAGTATAGTGGCTCACGCCTGTAATCCCAGCACTGTGGGAGGCTGAGGTGGGTAGATCACCTGAGGTCAGGATTTTGAGGCCATCCTGGCCAACATGGTGAAACTCCATCTCTACTAAAAATACAAACATTAGTTGGGCATGGTGGTGGGTGCCTGTAATCTCACTTATTTGGGAGGCTGAGGCAGAAGAATCACTTGAACCCAGGAGGCAGAGGTTGCAGTGAGCCAACATCATGCCACCACACTCCAGTTTGGGCGACAGTGTGAGACTCTGTCTCAAAAAAAAAAAAAAAAAAAGAAGAAGGAAAGAAACCCATCAAGATGGAAGCCCCTAACCCCGCTGAGCACATCTCTCTTGAGTGCACCTCCACTCCTTTTTCTTGAGTGCATACTATTCCCTTTGCAATAAATCTCTGTACTGTCACTATTTTCTGAATTTCTTCTCACGCCGGTGTCAAGAGCCTGGACGTTGGCTGGGGTCAAGGTCCCACTGGCATTTGGGGACCTCCTCTAGCCCTCCTGTACCATAACAAGCCTTTGCCTGTTCTCTCCCCATTTTTCCATGCCTGGCTCCTTCTCACCATTCAGCTTCATCTAGATTGTGTCCATCTCAGAGAGGCCTTTTCCATCTGCTGTGGCCTCTCTGGTCACATCGTCTTTCCTCATCTCTCTGTCACACTCTGTGCTTATCACACTTACTCACTGGTTAGCAGGCATCATTTAGGAGGAAGCATGCCTTTCGCTCTCTCTCAGTCACAGCTGTCGGCCACAGGGCTGGATCACAGCAGGCAAACGCCCAATAAACAAGATGCGTTTGGGATGGGATGGGGAAACGGTTTCTGTACTGAACTCCCTACATTTCCAGAGAGTTTGGCATTTATTACATCTTTATTTGCAATCAGCTGCTTTATCCCTGTGTCGAGATCCATTTCTAGTTAGAGATCATTTCCAATTAAAAAGTGCATAAACCACAGTCCAAGCGCTAATACATTTCTGCTCAGTAGAAAGACTCCAATCATGGATTTTATCATTTGCCACCATTGATTTTCCATGAGTAATAATTACATTTTATACACAACATCTGCACTAAGTGATATTTATATCTGCAATTATCTGGCGTAACTTTTAGTGTTAATTTTTTTTTTTTTTCCAGCGAGGGGGATGTTGAGTAAATTGAATTTTTTTTTTTTTTTACTTTCACCATCGTTTTTTATCCAGACAATGCTCCTTCTCATATGAAATAATAATTTAGCAATCAGAGCCTGAAATGGTTTTATAAACGAAGTTTGAATTGACATTTCCACCAGCTGGGATGGTAATTTTCAGCTTTCACCGGGGTTGGTGAATTTAGATCCACTCTTGAAATTTACTTTGCTATTATTATCTTTGAAAGCCTTTGGGATTTTTTTTTCTCGGATAACACAAGCACTTCTCTCATCATGCTGGGTATTGCCCTGCTGTGAAGTTCTTGGTGAATCTACTCTTGAGCTCAGCCTTCAAGGCCTCACACAACAGATGCACCTTTTATGGGTGCAGAAAATGCTTGTTGAGCCTTGACTATATGCTGTGTATTCAACAGTCACCCAGAGAGACAAGAAAGAAGCACTTACAGCCAAGAGAAAGTTTACAGGTTCTGGCCAGGCGCGGTGGCTCATGCCTGTAATCCCAGCACTTTGGGAGGCTGAGAGGTGGGTGGATCACCTGAGGTCAGGAGTTCAAGACCAGCCTGGCCAACATGGTGAAATCCCATCTCTACTAAAAATACACACACACACACACACACACACAAATAGCTGGGCATGGTGGCACACACCTGTAATCCGAGCTACTTGGGAGGCTGAGGAAGGAGAATCACTTGAGCCCAGGAGGCGGAGGTTGCAGTGAGCTGAGATTACGCCACTGCACTCCAGCCTGGGCAGCAGAGCGAAATTCTGTTTCGAAACAAAAAAAGAGTTTACAGATTCCGATAATTGTCCCCAAGAATAACAAAGTGATGAAATCAAAGGCCTGCAGGGAGGATGCTTTAGGTAGTTTGTGCCTCTGAGGAGGTGGCTCTGGAGTGGATACCTGAAAGTGAGGAATAGCTTTGCCACACAGACATGGGGGAAAGAAAATTTCAGGCAGAAGGAAAAACCTGTGCTGGAAGGCTGGAAGATGGGGAAAGCTAAGCTGTCATTTTTAAGGAATAGAGAATATTCCAGAGTGGCTGGAGTGAGTGAGCTTGAGGGAGAGGGGGCAGAGGCCAGACCCTGGAGGTCACTGAAGGTCTTATTAAGGGGATTGAATTTTTATTCTCTTTTTTTTTTTGAGATAGTGTTTTTGCTCTTGTTGCCCAGGCTGGAGTGCAATGGCGGGATCTCGGCCCACTGCAACCTCTGCCTCCCGTGTTCAAGTAGTTCTCCTGCTTCAGCTTCCGGAGTAGCTTGGATTACAAGCACGCAGTACCACACCCGGCTAATTTTTTGTGTTTTTAGTAGAGACAGGGTTTCACCATGTTGGCCAGGCTGGTCTCAAACTCCTGAACTCAAGTTATCTACCCGCCTCAGCCTCCTAAAGTGCTGGGATTACAGGCATCTAAGAACAAAGCTTGGGGAAATTCTAATTGGCAGTAGTAGTGATGGTGGGTGTTTGTTCTTGTTCAGTTTCTTTGATTTGTGTTTCTGGAAGATCACACTGCCTGCTGCAAGGAGAATAAAGGGTGGTGGGAGGAGAGGGGTGTGCGTGGCACTGGGGAGATGTTTTAGGAGGCTGTGGCTATTGTTTAGGCAGGAGAAGATGGTACCTCAGGCCAGGTTGCTGGGAGAGAAGATGGGGAGAAGCAGATGCGTTTGAGAGATGGATACTCACACATCAATCTGATCTCTTATTTCCCAGCAGACGTTCTCTGACAGGCAGTTGCAGTGCATACTGTACATTATCTGACAATTATGTTTTTGTCTCTGGGCCTTCATGCCTTGCACCCATCACTCCCTTCCCACCTGTTATCATCCATATGTCCCTGGGCTTGGCACCAGAATTTCTCCTCTGTGAGGCTTTTGGCCATCGTGGGTCTGCAGGTCCTTCCTTCTCAGAGGTGCTGAGTCAGGCTCTCATTGTGGGTGTGTGAGTGGCTCCTGGGCAGCTTGGTAAGGTGTGGATTCTGGAACCCCACCCTCTAGGAATTCTGGCTCGTGGGTCTTCAGTAGGGCCTGGGATCTGAATATGCACAAGTGCTCCAGGTGGTGCTGATGCTGGCTGGCAAGGCCGGCTCTGGTTTTCCGTTTCTCCCATTTCCCTCAGCTTTTGGTTCCTCTTCTGTTCTAGGTCATCAGCTCTGAGGGTAGAGCCTAGCCGTATTTCATGTTTGTAATCTCTCAGTGCTTGGGTCCCAAGCTGTGCATGGAAGAGAGGCTCAAGTACCTGTCTTATTTTGGGTAGAAAGTCCCAGAGGAATGACTGACTTCTGTAGTGTGGCTGGTCAGCCTGTCCTGGCACAGGTGACATTCCCTTGCTGCCCTGTTGGTAGCACTCTCCCCGCCCAGGTCTCAGATTCCTGTGTCCCTTCTGCTCGCCAGTCCTGACCCACCTTTCAGGTCCCAGTGTGAACGTCCACTCTCCACCCGTTCTTTCAGCCTCACTTGAGAGATGGGCAAGCAGAGGCTTAGAGAGGCTACATCACTTGACCAAAGCCCCACCATTATAATATTGTAAGATTTAAGCCCGGGTTTTTCTTTTCCTTTGTTGTTGTTATTGTTGTTGTTTTTGAGACTGAGTCTCGCTCTTTCGCCCAGGCTGGAGTGCAGTGGCGTGATCTAGGCTCACTGCAGTCTCTGCCTCCTGGGTTCAAGCCATTCTCCTGTCTCAGTCTCCTGAGTAGCTGGGATTACAGATGCCTGCCACCATGCCTGGCTAATGTTTGTATTTTCAGTAGAAAGGGGGTTTCACCGTGTTGGCTAGGCTGGTCTTGAACTCCTGACATCGGGTGATCCACCAGCCTCGGCCTCCCAAAGTGCAGGGATTACAGGCGTGAGCCACCGTGCCCAGCCAAGCCCAAGTTTTCCTGACTCCAAAATCCACACTCCTGATGGTCACTCAACATTTGATTCTTTCATTCAGCAGATACTTATTTTGTATCTACTGCGTTTGAGGCATTTCACTGTTTCTCTCTTCCTTCCTCCCATTCTCACATTTGCCTAGACCTGTGATCCATGCAAATCCATGAGGTCTACTCTCTCCTAATTACCAGCCCGCCTGCTTGCTTGTTCTTTTCTTTTTTTCTCTTTTCTTTTCTTGTTTCTCTTTTCTCTTCTCTCCTTTCTCCTCCTCTTCTCTCTTCTCTCTCTTCTCTCCTCCCTCCTCCCTCCTCCCTTCTCCCTTCTCCCTTTTCCCTTCTCTCTTCTCTTCCCTTCCCTTCTCTTCTCTCTTTGTTTGTTTGTGTTTGCCCAGGCTGGAATGCAGTGGCACAATCACGGCTCAGTGCAGCCTCAACCTGCTGAATTCAAGTGATCCTTCCACCTCAGCCACACAAGTAGCTGAGACTACAGGCATGCACTACCATGCCTGGCTAATTCTTTGATTTTTTTGTAGAGATGACGTCTCCGTATGTTGCCCAGGCTGTCTTGAACTCCTGGACTCATGCAATCCGCCCGCCTCCACCTCCCAAAGTGTTGGGATTACAGGTGTGAGCCATCATGCCTGGCCAAGTATCAGCTTTCAAATGTTTATATGCAGCTGCTGAACTTCCCCCCAAGCTCTTTCCGTCTGTCCCATCAGCTATGTCAGGACCTAGAGTTCTCTTTCAACCCTGGTCACTCTATCCAGACGCACCCTCCTCAGCCGGCAGCCTCAGCGTACGGGTCCCACCCAGGAATGCTCCAGATATGGTCCCATGGGCAAGGTGTCTCATCAGCATTTCCTAGTGCAGCCTCTAATTCCATAAGCTCTTTGCATGGTAACTTCACCACACAGTTGACTCAGCGGCTAACTGGTCTCCCAGCTTTCATCCTGTACTTACGAATTGCCTTTTGGATTATAGTTTTTGCTCTAGTCTACCTCACATAGACCCTAAACCCCAGAGAAATGTCCTGTAAGGGCAAGGAATTATGGCTGGGAGAAGTTAAGCCCAGAGATTCCTCTTCATGGCCAGGCATAATAATTTTTGAAGTTTTACAGCAATGACTTTCAACATTCCATGAGCCTTAAAAAAGAAAACATGGCCGGGTGTGGTGGTTCACCCCTGTAATCGTAGTACTTTGGGAGGCCGAGGGGGGCAGGTCACCTGAGGTCAGGAGTTCGAGACCAGCCTGGCCAACATGGTGAAACTCCGTCTCTACTAAAATACAAAAAAATTAGCTGGGCGTGGTGGTGGGTCCCTGTAATCCCAGCTACTAGGGAGGCTGAGGCAGGAGAATCAATTGAACTCGGGGGGCAGAGGTTGCAGAGAGCTGAGATTGCCCTACATTCCAGCTTGGGTGACAGAATGAGCTCCATCTCAAAAAAAAAAAAAAAAAAAAAAAGAAAAAAAAAAAAAAGAAAATATAATTATCAATTATCCATTCCCCAGCCAAGCAGGCTCCCACATTTCTAAATGAATGAATAGCAGACAAACTATGCAGACGCCCTGTCCATCTAGTGGAAGGGTTGGTGAGGGGTGGTGGGGAGCAGGCTGAATCCTGAGGAAAGGGGGATTGTCTCTGGAGGCAGATGGGCTGGATTCAAATCCCAGGCTGGCTTTGGCGAAATTACTTTAACCTCTCAGAGTCTTGTTTTTCTCCTCTGTTAAATGAAAGCAATGATAGCATCTTCCTCCTAAGTTGCTCAAATATTAAATGAGTGGATGCCATCAAATCTCTAGACACAGTTCATGGGGTGTGGGTAGTGCCCAGTGAATGTTAATATCATGATTACTATTATTATTTTAGAGACAGGATCTTGCTCTGTCACCCAGGCTAGAGTGTAGTGGCGGGGTCACAGCTTCCTGCACCCTCAAACTCCTGGGCTCAAGTGATCCTTCTGCTTCACCTTCACAGTACATGCTGGGACTATAGACATTTGTTATTATGCCCAACTAATTTTTAATTTTTTTTTTTGTAGAGATGGGGTCTTGCTATGTTGCCTGGGCTGGTCTCGAACTCCTGGCCTCAAGTGATCCTCCTACCTTGGCCTCCCAAAGTGCTGGGATTACAGGCATGAGCCACTGTGCCCAGCTCACTATCATTATGATTTATTATTATTATTATTATTATTATTTTTTGAGACGGAGTCTGGCTCTGTCTCCCAGGCTGGAGTGCAGTGGCCGGATCTCAGCTCACTGCAAGCTCTGCCTCCCGGGTTCACGCCATTCTCCTGCCTCAGCCTCCTGAGTAGCTGGGACTACAGGCGCCTGCCGCCTGACCCGGCTAGTTTTTTGTATTTTTTTTTAGTGGAGATGGGGTTTCACCGTGTTAGCCAGGATGGTCTCGATCTCCTGACCTCGTGATCCGCCCGTCTCGGCCTCCCAAAGTGCTGGGATTACAGGCTTGAGCCACCGCGCCTGGCCATGATGTTTATTATTAATTGTTATTATTACTGAGGAGACAGACAGGTAAGTAGCTACAATTTAGAGTGACCAGCGTGGTCAGCAGAGTGGTTGTAGGGTTAGCTAAACTAGGGAAAGGAATCAAGAGAGGCTTCCTAGAGTAGGGGGTCAATGACATGGCGTGGAGGCAGCAGCTGTGGGCAGAGGGGTTAGAATATCCTCAGTGAATCTTTAGGAAGAGCGACAGGGATGCCTTTCACCCCATGAAATGGAGAGCTAGTCTTCCTGTCCCTGTGTGACTTCTGTGCTGGTGTGTCCCAGTGGATGGGGACGCTCTAGGGGTGGGATGTGGAGAAGGCTCCTGACCATTCTTCCTCAGCCTGCCTGACGGTCAGCGGGTGGACATGGAGGTCAGACCTCAGGCTCCGGCCGTTAGTGTCCCTGTTGTCCTGTACTCCTGGAAGCTACCTGCTCTGCTTCTCTGGGTCTGGCTGGAGACCTGCCTTTTGTTGCTGTTACTGTAGGTGGCAGCAGAAGCCTGACAAAGTCCATCTTTGCAGGGCAGCGAGAGGGGAGAAAATGCAGTCAGGCCCCAGGCGCCTCCAGCCTCTGTTATCTCTGCAGTGGTTAGGATGGGAGTCGAAGGGGTTAGAACAGGCAGCAACCATATTAACCGGATCCTCTATTGAGTTATAGTCTCTCTGCAGATGTCTGTGGAGACTGCAGTGCAGCAGAGCCTGCCCCCGAGGGCTGGATCTTTATCAGACCGTCTCCTGTCGGTTCCAGACTCTTCCCTGCCTCAGGAGACCCTGAGAAATAGCCAGGGCTGGGAGACCAGGGCACAGGAGCAATTCTGATTGAGACCTTGAGCAATACAGTCCCGGGAAAGATGGACTCCCCCTGCAGAGGAAGTTCTGATCTTGCTACAACGATTGCTTGGATCACTCTATTTAGACGTGTGTCCAATACACGTCTCTCCTAAAATATTTCCCCTTTCTTCCCTGGGGCTTTTCAGATGCCCATGCAAGTGTGGAAGCTGCACTTCAACTGGGGCAATAGGGCACAGGAGAGAAGGGTGCAGGCTCTGGAACCACACCCCCAGGGTGGAGCCCCAGTTCTGCCATTGACTGCTGTGTGACTTCCGGCAAGAGAATTAACCTCTCTGTGCCACAGTGTCCTCCTCTGTGAAGTACCCCATGCATCTTTGCACTTATTTTTGTTCCTATAGGAAGATCCAAGAGGACTTCTGGTTTTGTGGACAGAGTTGGACCTGTGGGAAGTCATTTCACCACTGTCTGCCACTCCTGAATCTCCCCTACCCCTCTTTCTTTTGGAACAGATTTACGGAGCTATAACTCATACACCATAGAATTCATCCATTTCAAGTGTACAAGACAATGGCTATTTTTTTGTTCGTTTTTTGTTTTTTGAGACGGAGTCTTGCTCTGTCATCCAGGCTGGAGTGCGGTGGTGCGATCGTGGCTCACTGTAGCCTCCACCTCCTGGGTTCAAGCGATTCTTGTACCTCAGCCTCCTAAGTGTCTGGGACTATAGGTGCGGGCCACCACACCAGGCTACTTTTTGTACTTTTAGTAGAGATGAGGTTTCCCCGTGTTGGCCAGGTTGGTCTCTAACTCCTGACCTCGAGTGATCCATCTGCCTCGGCCTCCCAAAGTGCTGGTATTACAGGCATGAGCCACCACGCACGGCCAAGACAATGGTTTTAAGTATATTCAGAGTTGTGCAACCATCACCACCGTCACTTTTAGAACATTTTCATCACCTCCCCAAAGAAAATCCCTATTCTTAAGCTGTTAAACCCCTATTCTCTGGTCCTCCCAGCCCCTGACAAATACTTACTTACTTTCTATCTCTACAGATTTGCCTGTTCTGGACATTTCTTGTAAATAGCCTCCTTTCTTCTTTGCTGAGGCTCAGCCATGCCCCTCTTCCCCTCACGGTGAGGAGAGCTGGCTTACCCTTTGTCTCTGGGGGACTGGTTTGGGGCCCCTCCAGTCCCCTCCTAACGTCTGGGGCAGCGTCTCCAGAGGGCGATGGCTGGGAGCGGGGCGATCTTGCCAACCAGCCTCATTGCTCACAGCACAAGCAGCCTGGCTCAGGATTACTCATTTCAAACTCGATTTGAGGCTCTGCCAAGAGCAGCAGCACCCCTGGAGCATGTAACCTGATTATTCCTTCCCCCTCCCTGGTCCCTCAGAGCCCAGAGCACAGAGCAGGCAGCCTCCCAGGACTCGACAGCTGCCAACTTTGAGGTAGGGCCTGCCAGGAGCCTGCTGGGCCTCGGACTTGGCTCTGAAATGCTCACCCAGCCTGGCCCAAGCTCCTGGATAACAAGGACCATTGAGAGGCAGTTTCCTGCAGTAGGGCCAATGGCATTGACCTTTCTGACCAAGAGCTGAGCCAGTCACTGTCCACACACGCACGATCATAAAAATACCTCCATTCACAGATAGGCTCTGCTGACGCCCTCCACGTACCTGGTGGGTTGCCTTGTCTATTATCTATCGTCAAAAGGGAGGGCCTGGTTTGGCTCCCAGCAAGTAAACCAGGCACAAACACACAAGAGCAGATGCACTGTCTACCGTTTGCTGAGCATTTGCTAGACGCCAGACACCATGATAGGCATTAACTTCCATAACCCTCCCTGCAGCTCTGTGGGTAAGGAACCCTCACCAGCCCTACCTTCAGAGGAGGATGTGAGGCTTGGGAGGACCAAGGGACTAACTGGGCATGAGCAGTGAGGTTGGAGCTGGCATGAGTGTTCGCTGACCCCTGTGGAGAAGGAAGGAGGCCGTTCCAGGAAACTTCCAGACTAGGCAAATCCGTAGAGACAAACAGTGAATCCTAGAGACAGTGAATCAGTGGTTGCCCTAGGGACTAGGGATGGATGGGTTTGGGAGGTGAGAGCTGAAGGGTGCAGGTTTCTTTGGGGAGTGATGAACGTGTTCTAAAGCCGGTCGAGGCACCGGTTGCACAGCCGTGTGGATATACCAAACACCACTGAGACGTGCACTTTCAGTGGAGGAATTGTGCAGTGTATGAGTTACAGCCCAATAAAGCTGTTAGGAAAGCAAGCAATGAGAGCTTGACATTGTAGGCTGCATAAACCTCTTGTATGACCTCTTCCTGCCCCCCTTATCCTCTAGTTAAAACCTGGAATTTCCACCTCTGTGCTTCACCCAGGGGGCGTTGGGATAACCCTGAACTGCGGGTGGCAGAAACCATTGAACCAAAGCCTGCATTTTCCCTGCTTGGTGCCTGTCATCTTATTCTGCTTCTATTGCTGCTCCTAGAATCCCAGAGTTTGTTCTATCTCATATTTTAGACTCCAGCTACGCATTTTTATAGGGTGGTAGAGAATTGGGGGTGGTTTTAGTGTCTGAGCAACATTTGCAGCCTGAGATTCCAGGGGTGCCCCGTGTGGGTGGGCAGAGCGTCCCACCGGAAGCCCTGTCTCCTGCAGCCCCTCTTACCCCTCACAGTGGTCTGGTTTTGGGGAGGAGTTTGCCTGCAGCTACATCAGGTACTGCCTTCCCTGGGTGAGTGCTGGTGTCTTATCACATACAGAGGCTGTCTCTGCTTTCCAGCCTTGAATTGCACGACAAAAGATACCATCTTACATTGTCCAAGAAGCGGGAGAGGGAAGAGAGACCCATTTTGCCACGCTGGTGAAGTCCATGGCTTTTGGGGGGCTGCTGGGGGATACCCCTTGCAGCTGTCTGGTGCCTTCTCCCTAGACCGGGGTCTACATGTGTATCTGGAGGGGTGAAGGCCCACCCTGCCATGACGTTTCTACCAGCAAACAGAGCACATTCTCACCCTTGCATCCCTGCTCTAAATCTTTCTGCTAGAGACTTATTCTTATCCTCCCCTCCCGCATTGACCCAGATTGTGTGTCTTCCAGTTAGGGAAGGAGGAAAGATGATTCCTGGATTTCAGGGTATCTCTCAGAGTCCTGGACCCTGAAACCTCACCAGAAATGAGGAAGCTTTCGCTTGCCTTTGAGCCCACACTGCCTCACACACCTCCTCCTGCTGGTCTGCCAAGCTAGCTTTGAAATCATTAATGTGCGTGTCTTCACAGTGTTCCAGGGACTTTTTGAAGGCAGGAATCCCGATGTCCTCCCACCTCTCCTAACCCAGCACTGAGCACTGTGCCTGCACCAGCAACTGGCTCCAGCCACATCTGGGAGAATAGGATGCTCGGCAGCCTGCAGGCACAGAGACACAGGTCGGGGCTAGCTCCTCAGAGGTTGTCCTCTGTCCTTTCTCTCCCTCTCTGTCCTTCTCTGACTCCATGGACTCTAAACCCCCATCCTTTCTTGGTCTAGTCCCAGCCTTCCAAGTTCAGGTACGTGAACCCAGACCAGAGAAAAACAAACAAATTAGGAATGTCCCCAGTGCAAAATGAATATAAATAAGCACACAAAGGCTTCTGCTCACCCTGCTGCTGCCCACATACTGTTCTGGAGGCGCAGCCAGCCTAGCTCAGCTCCATGGAAGTTAATGATAAATTAAACCTATTAATCACCCCAGGCAGTGGGGCTGGCCTGAGCACAGCGAGGGGGGGCTATACATTGGAGATGACGCCACAGAGAAGGGAGTGAGGTGTGTGTTACAGCTTCCCCGGGGACATCTTGATCTCCAAGACCCCTTCTTTCTTGAAATGTTGAAAGTTGCACCAGTCTGCTCTGTTGGGCATGACCACTGGATACTTCAGCAGTTTCCCACCTTGGGAGTGGGGTCTAAACTCTTCTCCAACTATAGATCCTTTTAGCATTTTCATACCCTCCATTTGCATTTCCCCCTCCACCCACTGCAATCTGGAGTCCCCCCTACTACTCTTTCTTCAAGTCTTGACTCAAAAGCCCCTTCTCAGAGACCACCAGATCTAAAAGCCTATTCTGCTGTCCACCTTTTTGTTTTCTTCATAATGGACCCCTGGAGCTTGGCTGCCTGGGTTCACATCCAGGCTCTGCTGTTGGTTGTGTGCAGGCTCTCTGTGCCTCAGTTTCCCTGCCTGTAAAGTGAGGTTGATAAGTGACTACTTTGTAGGGTTATGGTGAGGATGAAGAAAACAAATTCGGGTGCGTGAATTAGAATGATGCCTGGCGCCGAATAAGCAACACCAACCGCTGCGTCCGCCATGACTGTCATTACTGCTGTTGCTATTGTTATACCATTTGCCATAATTGTGGATGGTGTTCTTTGTTTGTGGCTATTGATTTTCTGTCACTGCTCCCTAAGCAAAATGGAAGCTCCATGCAAATAGGGATTGTCTTGGCTTTGTTTCCCCCCAGTATCTCTGTCAGTGGGTGGCACACGTACGTGTTCAGAAAACATGTGGTTCATGAATGGGGGTTGGCGTGGAATGGGAGAGAGCAGACAGCTTCCCAGTGGGCTGGAATTGGCAGAGAGCCACATGCTCTGTTTTCTGGGTCTGAAGACAGCATCTGTTATGGGTGGAATTATGTCCCACCCCAAGATATGTTGAAGTCCTAACCCTTCGTGCCTGTGAATGTGGCCTTATTTGGAATTAGGGTCTTTGCGGTATAATCCAGTTAAGATAGGGTCGTACTGGAGTGGGGTGGGTCTTAATCCAATGACTGATATCCTTATAAAAAGACGAACTTTGGATACAGACGTGTGCAGAGGAAAAAGGTCACGTGAAGACAGAGGCGGAGGTTGGAGAGGTGCAGCCACAAGCCAACGAACCCCAAGGACTGCTGGAACCACCAGAAGCTGGGAAAAGGCAAGGAGGGGCTCTTCCTAGGGACTTCAGAGGGAGTGTGGCCCTGCTAACACCTCCGTCTTAGACTTCTGCCCTCCAGCATGAGAATGCGTGCGTGTTGTTTTAGGCCATCTGCTTTGGGGTGATTTGTTATGGCAGCCCTGGGAAGCTCACATGGCATTGGCCCATGAGCAAGGTGTCCCATCAGGAGTGGGGAAGAAAGTAGAAGGGACACCCCCATGGACAGTCCCCAGCCCCTCTGACATGCTAGTTTTCTATTGCGATGGAACAATAGTATGCAAACTTGGCAGCTTAATACAATGTAGTAAAGTTTCATGGTAAACTGCTGGGGGTCTGGGCATGGTTTAGCTGCATCATCTGCTTCCAAGTCTCACAGACTGCAATCCTGGCATTGGCCAGGGCGAGGGTCTTATCTGAGGCTCGTCTGGGTGGATGCAGTCCTTTGTGTCTTTAAGTCTGAGGTCTGCTAAGACTGTTCAGAGGACACCCTCAGCTCCTTGCCAACTACCTTTATCTCCTCACTCCAGTGTGACCACTTGTTTCATCCCAGCCAGCAGCAAGGGTGAGAGAGACAGAGTCTCCTAGCAAGGTAGATGCTGCAACCTTCATGTGGACATGAATAGAACACGTTGCTATGTTCTATTCATTAAAAGCAAAGTACAGGTCCTGCCCACACTGAAGGTCGGGAGGGGCATTGCACAGAGTGATTGCACAGAGTACCACACCCAAGATGGTGGAGGGGACTGCACAGAGCGATTGCACAGAGTGCCACACCCAAGATGGTTGAGGGGACTGCACAGAGTGATTGCACAGAGTGCCACACCCAACATGGTGGAGGGGACTGTACAGAGCGATTGCACAGAGTGCCACACCCAAGATGGTGGAGGGGACTGCACAGAGCATTGCACAGAGTGCCACACCCAAGGTGGGACGTGGGATTGCACAGACTGTGACCCCCAGAAGGTGGGAATCACAGGGCCAGCTCAGAGTATGTCCCTGCAGTCAGGATGGCAGAAGTCAAGAGCTGATATTACCTCTGGAATGTGGTGGGATTGTATTCCTTATGGTCAAGTGGACCCGGAGGCTGTTCCTATGGCAACCACCTACCTGGGGGTTCTGCCACATCTCTCCAGCATAGGAACCCTCTACGTTTTTGCCCACTCATCTCAAGCAGTGGATGCGCTTAAACTCCAGGGTCTTATTGTTGTCTGGACTTCCTTCCCTCTCACTTACACCCTTACTCAGTCATGTTGGACACTAGCTGTGTCTCAGGTGCTGGAAATATAACATGGAGTGAAAACTGGGTCTCAGAGGCACAGTGGGAGATGTAGACATGAAATAGCCGCACACTTCCCGACACGCGATTCCCCACTGGGATTTGTCCTTTGATGCCCACGTGCAGGGTGGTGCAAGAGCAGGAAGTGTTGGGATATGATTGAGCCCTGGGGACTGAGGAGAGATGAACTGGCAAAGATGGAAGAGGGGCAAATCCATGCAGGTGAAATCGCAGACGGGGGATGTCCCACAGCTGGCTGGAACCATGGTACTCCCTGCGAATGAAGAGAAGCTGGTGATCTCCCTCCACCACCGCCATCTCCTCCATCCCTTAACTGTAAATTTTCCAAGGACGGGGGCTTTGGCCATTTCTGTTCACAATTGTGTCTCCAGTGCCAAGCACTGTGCCTGGCTTGTAGTTAGCAAAGTGAGCAAAGAGAGAAAGGGGAGTGTGGAATGAGATGAGGTGGCTGGCAGCCCAGAGAGGTTAGCATTTGTTAAAGTCTTTGTCTTTTATTCGGAGAGCAGTAAGGGGCTCTCAGAAATTCTCCCCATTCTCCAGGGAAGGTGCTTCCAGTATCACCGCACAGACAGCGGATTGGAGCGGCAAGAGCAGATGCCAGGAGAGCTGATGGAGGAGGGAGAGCTTTTGGGGCTTGGACCAGGCATGGACTGTTAAGGGCCAGGTGGGCACATGTACAGGGGAGTGGATGGACTGAGGAAGTACTCTTGGAGGCAAAGTTGACAGGGCTTGGTGATGGGTATATAAGTAAGGGAGTGCAGGGTGTCCCAGATGGTGCCCAGGAACCTTGGCGCAGATGAGTGGAGGATCCCTTGAAGAAAGTTTGCTTGTCCTTGAATGCCTTTGGCTTTAGCAGGTGGCCACATGATGTCAGGGCAAAAGTTCTGGGCTTGGAGCCAGAGCACCTGTGTGCAAAGCTTAACCACGCCCTCCTCCCCAGGCACATCAGTTCTGGTGCTCCTTTGCCTCCTTTGGAGAATGGGCCCAAAGCATTGAGCACAGGGCCTGTCCCAGAATGGATGCAGGTTGAACCTATGAACTGGGGCTGGTTATTTAACCTCTCTGTGCCTCAGTTTCCTCATGGTTAAAATGGGGTCTATTCTGCTATAGCGGCAGAAGAAACATTCCAGACCTCAGTGGCTTCAGCAGCCGTCACTTACTGTCACAGGTGCAGCTGTGAGTTGTGTGGGGTTCAGCAGATCTTGCCTGGGGTTGGCTGGGGCTGCTCTGCCTCTGACTGTAGGTCCAAGGGTCTGCCTGGTGTCTCTGCTCCTTGTGTCTCTCATCCATCTGGATTTGGGAGATAGGCGGGGCCTGTGGATCTCGTGGAGTTGGCACTGGGGGAGCAGAAACATGTGGAGCCTCTCAAAGCCAAGTCTTGAAACCAGCATGTCATCACTCCCACCCAGTTTTATTGGCCAAAGCAAGTCACATGGCTGAGTCCAGGCTCACCGGGCCAGGAAGAGCACCCTTCTTGGAACCAGGCCACGGCGAGGGCTAGGGCTTAGGGGGAGATGAAAAATGGGGGTTAGCAATTCAATCTGCAAGCTAGGTTAATAGCAGGGCTTTGCTTGTAGGTGGCCTGTGAGCTACTGCATTTAAAGCTCTTGGAACCAAGCTTGGTACCTAGTAAAACTCAGATGTCTCAGCCTCAGAACTTCTGACACCTTGGGCCACATAATTCCGCGTGGTGGGGCTGTCCTGAGCACTGCAGGATGTTGAGCAGCCTCCCAGGCCTCCACCCATTAGATGCCATCACACCCCCTTTGTCATGACAACCAGAAGTGTCTCCAGCTATGGCCACGTATCCCCAGATTGAGAACGGCTGCCATAAAGGGTTAGTTATTATTATTATTATCTGAATCACTTGTGTGTTCCATAATCCACATGACTATTATTCTTCCTTTACTGTTTTACTTACGTCATTGCTGAAAATGAGGAGGTCTTTGGGAGGGAAAGAGAGTCACAGCAGGATGCAATTGGCTGTGAAAACAACAGTGTGGTTTGTTTTGCCAGATTGTCTTCAAAGGAATTAGAAAGTTACAAAGAGCTAGCCTAAGCCCTGGCCCCTGAAGATTTCTGTGCGAGAACAGACTGGCGATTCTTGCCCCAAGAAGCAGCGGTGGCTGCATTTTAAGCAATGGCATGGCTGGTGGAACTCAGATGCTTGACTTGGCTTCGGAGCTGTGGTTTGAGGTCTTTTCAAAAGCTAAGAGGAACGTGCAAAGCTAAGAGGAGCTGAGGTTACTGGTCTTTGGGCTCTGTTTTCTCTGCAGGGATGGTGGTGGTGGTGGGGGGTGCCTTTATTTTTCCTTGCCATATAAAAGGCTCTCCTTTTTTCATTTTGTGCTTTGTCAAAAAGTCAAGAGTAGTCAGATAATAGCTATTGTTTATTCAACACCGAACATGGTGAAGAACAACACTAATCACTTTACCAGCATCATCTGTTACTTCCCCTCCTTCCCCTTCTTTCCTTCTCACTCCTCCTAGATACCCCCCCCCCAGCTCTGTGCCTCCTTCCCCTCAATATGATAATCAATAACTTTTTGAGTAGGTTCCAGTTTATCCCCATTTTATAGAAGAAGAATCAGAGAGTTAAAGCAACTAGCCCAGAGTTGCACAGCTAGTGAGCGATGAAACCAGGATTTGAACCCATGTTGGCCTGATTACAGCATTCAACCTCCTGTCCACCATGCGATGCTTTATCAAGGTGAATGTAACTACGTCCCCAGAGTTCTCAGAATTGCAGAGTAGGGGAGACCAGAAGGGTGGCTGAGTTGTCACTCCCCGACAGAGTTGAGTACATCCTGCATGAAGTGTGTAAAGCACTAGATATTAAAGTTTATGAGTCTATTAATCCACAGCTTCAGAGGAATTAAAGTTTCATATTGATGATAAACCTTCCCTAATAAAATGTAAGGGAAGCAGGAATAAATCTCTGATATCAAAGGACCCCAAACCACTTAAACAATTGCATGCAAGATGGATGCACACGGTGGCAATGGGGTGATACGTCTTGTCCGGAGGAGGGTACTTTGGCAAAGTGGTTTTTGCTTCTGCTAAGTGGTGGAGATAAAATGATGGATGTAGGCTATTGATTTCATGGGAGTTTGCACGAGGGTGAGCACAGTTCGGTGAGAGGCCCACAGTGCAGCTAAAGCTGCTGAATATGCATTTAGGAGGAGAAGTGACAAAAGGCATTGGAGGTGGCCAATTTCATGAAATAGCGGAAGGCCAGCCTTCTCGGTGGATTTACTGCCCACATGTATTGCAATCAATTTCTCTCCCTCCCTCCTTTCTTCTTTCCTTCCTTCCTCTCTTCTTCTTCCTCCTACTCCTCCTCTCTCCCCCTCTCTCTCTCCCTGCTTTTATCACGTGGATAAGTGTGCGTGTGGGGGTGAGCTATAGGGTGTTGGTAGAAACACGATCCTGGATTAGAATCCCAGCTTTGTCATTTATGAGCTCTGTGACCTGGGGCAATTTACTTAATCTCTGGGCCTTAGTTGTTGCTATTGTTTTAGTAAACCATTTATTTTAGAATAGTTTTAGGTTTATAAAAAGTTGCAGAGACAGTGCAGCAAGTTCCTTCATACCCCCCACTTAGCTTTACCTATTGTTAACATCTTATACGCCTGTGACACGTTCATCACATCTAATGGACCCATATTGATGTGTTGTTATTACCTAAAGTCCGTACTTTATTAGGATTCCTTTAGTTCTTGCCTTATGCCTGCTTTCTGTTTTGGGATTCTATCCAGGACGCAACATTACATTGAGTTGATATGTTTTTTAAGGTCCTCTGGACTGTGATGGTTTTTCAGACTTTCCTTAATTTTTGAGACAGGGTCTCAGCTTGTCAACCAGGCAAGAGTGCAATGGTGCCATCACAGCTCACTGCAACCTCCACCTCCTAGGCTCAGACGATCCTCCCACCTCAGCCTTACAAGTAGCCAGGAGGGCAGGCGTGCACTACCATGCATAGATTATTTTTTATTTTTTGTAGAGATAGGATGTTATCATGCTGCCCAGGCTGGTCTTGAACTCCAGGGCTCAAGTGATCCTCCGGACTCAGCTTCCCAAATTGCTGGGATTACAGGTGTGAGCCAAGGTACCCTGTTACTTTCCTTGTTTTTAATGACCTTGATGGTTTTAAGGTCAAGGTATCTTGGTCGGGTATGTTGTAGAATATACATCCAGTGGTGTCTGTGTGATGTTTTGATTAGACTAGGGATGTATGTTTTTGGGAGGAAGATGGTGGAGATAAAGTACCCCTTTCATCATGTCATATCAAGGGTGCCAACTACCGACATGCCTATCGCTGTTAACCTTGGCCTTGACCACCTGCCTGAAGCTGTGTTTGTCAGGTTCCTCTGCTGTAAAGTTGCTCTTCACACACCACACCCACGTCTTCGTTCTGTGCTCTTTGGGAGGAAGTCAGTAGGAGCAGCTCACATTTGAGGAGTGGGGATTTTTGTTTCCTTTCATTGATGGAGGAGTATCTACATAAATTATTTGGGATTTTTCTCTATGGGATGTTTGTTTATTCCCCCACACTTGTTTATTTATTCAATCATTTATTTACATTGCGATGGGACTCATGGATATTTATTGTGTGCTTTGAGTTACAATCCAATACTACATTATTTATTTTGTTGCTCAAATTGTGCCAGCTTCATCTGGGCCCTAGTTTTTTTTGATGGATTTGTTTTTATAAGGAATAAATGTGATCATTAGGGCTAGAAATAATGTGACACGAGTGAGTGGTGCAAAATTTAAGGGGATGCCAAAAATCAGTAATTGAGGTAAATAATATATTAATTCAATATTTTAAAAGGACAAAATGAATGAAGTGAATTTCATGATGAATAAAATACCAACATGTTAAAGCAGGCTTTGTCAAGTCTATAAATTATTTACCCAGATACCTGGTGTTTAGTATGTATTTAATGGATTGAAGCTATGAATTCATATGGATATGCTAGTATATTAGTGACTTGTTGTCTAATCACATTAGGTAATAAACTACCCCAAAACTTTGTGGTTCAAAGCAGCAAGCATCAGATTATCTCACAAGTTTGTGGGTCAGCTGGCGATCCTGCTGGCTTGACTAGGCGCCCTTGTATGTCTGAGGGTCTACTGTTGGCTGAGCGTGGATGGCTTCAGCTAGAATGGCCAGGGCAGTGTGGCTCTGTCACCATGTCTCTCATCCATGTCCTGGGACAGACAGGCTCATCTGGGCTTGTGTTTCTCATGATGATGGCAGAAGAGTGAGAAAGGAAGTAGCAAGGTGTAAGGTTTGGAGGTCTTGGCCCAGAATGATGAGTTTTCCTTTCTGCTGCCTTCTCCTGGACAAAGCACATCATAAGGCCAACCCAGATTTAAGGGGAAAGGGCAGTAAGACTGGCCTCTTTAGTGAGAGGAACCATGAGTGACAAGGCAGAAGGCATAGTGTGGGTACAGGAAGGGACAGTGAGATGGGGCCATTCACGCTGTCGGCCTCCCACAGTCAGGCACTGTTTTAGGTGCTGAGACTATATCAGCAAATAAAACAGATCCACATCTCTGCCCATAGGAAGCTCACATTGAAATGACAATGATGTCCACAGCAAAAGAAGAAGAAAGAGGAGGAGGAGCAGAAGGAGGAGGAGGAGGGAAGGAGGAAGGGGAAGAGGGGGAATTAGAAGAGGGAGAGGGGGAAGAAGAGAAGGGAGAAGAAAAAAAAAGAACATAGTTCTGCCTTTCAGGAAGTATTTTAGTTCATTTTGTATGACTATAAAGGAATACCTGATTCTGGGTAATTTATAAAGAAAAGAGGTTTATTTGGCTCATGGTTCTGCAGAAGCATGGCCCCAGTGTCTGCTTTTGGTCAGGACCTTAGGGGGCTTTTACTTATGGTGGAAGGTGAAGGGAACGCAGGAATGTTACATGGTGAGAGAGGGAGGAGCGAGGTCCCAGACTCTTTAACAACCAACTCTCTAATGAACTTACAGAACAAGAACTCATTCATTACAGCAGAGAGGGCAACAAGGCATCCACGAGGGCTCAGCCTGCATGACCCAAACACCTCCCACCTCAACACCGGGGATTACATTTCAACATGATATTTTGAGAGGACAAACATCCAGATTGTATTAGGTGGCCTGTGGCTACTGTCAGCTCCATGTGGGCAAGTGGTGTGGGTAGAGAAGTTTTTGGCACCTTTTCCTGTAGCTGTCGGCACTCTGGGGAGGCCCCAGCACCTGCTGCAAAGCCCCCACCTCACTGTCAGCTACAGGTGCCTGGATGAAGTCCAGGAAAGGAACCCAGCTTGGAATCTAGTCTCTGAGAGGGGACAGGTCATTTGTGAAGAGGTGTTTTGTCCTCCCAGGAGCCTTCTATCTTATTAATCTCCTTGTCTAACAAAATGGTTCCTCAGGCACTAAAATCAAATCAACAGCTTCTACCTTTGCAAAACGGAGGCTGTTTTAATTGAGATATGGGAAGATGTATTTTCTTAATTACTACCTAATGGAAAATCGTTATTCCTGATCAATTTGGGTCAGTTTGAAGTAGTTGCTGCTAAAAATGAGATTCATCTAAGGTTATTCTTGCTAAAAATCAATATCCAATAGTTTGGGGAATTATGGCAAGTTCTGCTGCAGAGAAGCTTTGGAAAGTATCAAGACTGGTGGGGCTTGCTGCCTCTTGAAAATTGCCATGCCATTCAGCCTTCTAAGAGGGCAGGAAATGATGCCTAAGGCTCCCTAAGTAGATTCTCAGGCACAGCGCTAGGTCCTTTTGTGTGCATTTTTCTCACCTAATCCTCACAGTAACCCAATGAGGTAGTCTATTCATATTTTAATTTTGTAAATGAAGAAATAGAGGCCCAGAATAGCGCCACCAAATCAGAGAACACCAGAGCAGATTTGAGCCCAGGAGCTTAGCCACAATATTGCCTCCCTCTCAACTGTTTCCCAAGGTAACTAGTCCTAGTACAGTGAGTATTCCTACTTCCGGCTGGGAATGGTCAGCAAAGAGCATCGATTAAGCTTGGTGGCATTCTGAGTCCTGTGTCTGGTCCAGAGACAAAGATGCCACTCCTCCAAAGGGAGTCAAGCTTGATGGGAAATGAATAGGCTGTAAAATCAGATCAACTTATTTTCTGTCACTTCCTGTCTCCCATCACTTTCTGTCTCCAATTATTTCCTATCTCCCATCACTTCCTATCTCCCATCACTTCCTGTCTCCCATCACTTCCTGTGCCCCATAGCTTCCTGTCTCTCTCACTTCCTGTCTCCCATTATTTTCTGTCTTCCATGACTTCCTGTCTTACATTATTTCTTGTCTCCCATCACCTCTTATATTCCATTCCTTCCTTGTTGTTGACCTTGCATAAGTTACTTGACCTCTCTGAGTCTTGGTTTCTGTATTGTTTAATAAGCTTAATAATGTCCACATTTCAGAAGAATAGTGAGAATTAAGTATGATTATGTACATGAACTACTTATTCAAGACAGTGATTCTTTTTTAATTGTAGTAGGCACTCAATAAATCTTGATTCCTGATATGGTTTTGTGGTATTTCCACCCAAATCTCATCTTGAATTATAGTTTCCATAATCCCCACATGTCATGGGCAGGACCCATTGAAAGGTAATTGAGTCATGGGGGTGGGTTTTTTCCATGCTGTTCCCGTGATAATGAGTTCTCATGAGATCTGATGGTTTTACAAGGGACTTTTCTCCTTTTGCTCGGTACTCATTCTTCTCTCTCCTCCTGACCTATGAAGAGACTCCTTTTGCTATGGTTTTAAGTTTCCTGCAGCATCCCCAGCCATGCAGAACTGTTAATCAATTAAACCTCTTTTCTTTATAAATTCCCCAGTCTCAGGTATTTCTTAATAGCAGTGTGAGAACGAACTAATACAACTCTTCTCCTAACTTTTTTTCTTTCTGTTTTTTTTTTTTTTTTTTTTTTTTTTATCAAAAGTCTGCTGGGCAAGTTGGTACATACAGGATCATAAAAATAACTATGAAATGGCTTTTAGAAGACCTCCAGTGGTTGGAGGCTTATAGTAAGAGGCAAGTGGATGGTCAGAAAGAGGATGTTGTGGTCACCAGGAGCAGAAACTCCATTAGGCTAGCTCAAGTCAAAGAGGTTTGTTGAAAGGAGATTGGTGTATATCACAGCAGGTCTCCAGAGCCTGGATGTGGATCTGGGAAGTCAGTGGAATTGCACAGAATTGTTTCAGGCCCCTTCTCAGGGTCTGTGTGGACTACCATTCCTGTTTTTCTGCTCAGCTACTTCACTGTCATTTCACTATACGCTTTCCCTGTTTATTCATCTACCCTTGTCCAGCCCTTGATGACTTTTCCAGATGGTAGTCTCTTCTCGGAGTCTGTGGGACTTTTCAGCTTGGCTTCCAATTGCTTTTTGGCTCAGTCTCTGAATGTACTAATTCTGAAATCCCAGAAGAGAGAATTTTATTGGACCACATTTGTACAATTGTCCAACCCTGGTCCAGTCCACTGTGAATGGTGGTTTGATCTCTACCAGGGTTTGGACAGGGTGAGTTTCCTCAGATGTGTGGTTGAGGAAATAATACTTGGCATCTCCAATATATTGGACTTTCTACAAACTCATTAAGGGAATGAGGAACCATCCAGATCAGAAGTAGACAAAGAAGTACTGTTCTTTCTTCCCTCGTTTACTTTCACTTCACATTGTAATTCATATCCAAGAGCTCAAGAACTAGAGAGTGGTGCTAGATATATAGTGTAGCATTTCTCAAAATTGACTATTTTACATATATATATACATACACACACACACGTACATATACTGGCTTTTACACCTTTTACATGTATATGTGTATATTTATAAAATGTGTAAAAGCCACTGTGTGTATGTGTGTAGTGGCTTTTACTGGGAAAAAAGTTTCTCATGGATCCCCAGCATTGACTTAAATTATTCAAAACTAATGTTAAACTTAAATTAATATTATTTAAAGAGCGCAAACATAAAACAACCTATAAATGCCTTATGCTTGTTGCTTTCATGCAGCTGCAAAACTAAAACAAATTTATAAATTAAATGCAAACAGACCTACAAAACCAATAAAATCCAAATTAGAAACATTAATTTAATGTGATGGATGATGTTCCTTGGTTGAAACTAAATCACTTCTCGTAAAGTGCATCGAGTACTGACTGCTGGAGTGTGGGTTCTTTTGAGTTAGATGAGCCTGGTCAACTGTTTGCCACATGAGAGCCCCATTCTTCCACCATTTTTACTCTCCAAAGCGACATTTTTTTTTTTTTTTTTTTTTTTACCTTACCATTGCCCTTCATCACTGATGTGTCAGGATCCCCTCTGCTTTTTCCCATCAGCTCAAGACTATTCGGGTTTTACTACTTGGCAACAAGGAGATTGTAAACACAACCACATGTGCTCAAGCATGCTGAAGGACAAACTAATTAAGTGGGTCAACCAGTGATACAAAAAATGCAAGTGTTCATTTAGAGTAGATTGATTACCTATGAAATTAAAATGTAAAGGAATTAAAATTTTAAGAAAATGAGAGGAAATCCATAAACCTGCAAGGATATATCCATGTTAGAAGTCCAGGACCAGTCCTGGATTAGTGGTTCAGATTAGTGGGTTCTGGTTCTACCTCCATTCCTCTCCAAAGGTGCAACTCTAGAGAGTCCTTTTATCTCTTGACGTCCTCCACTGTGAAGTGAAGGTCCCTGTCCTGCATGAGGCACAAACGTAAGGAACACAGAAGACAGAGTATGTGAAAATGCTTTGAAAATGACAAATTCAAGATGATGGCTGTTATGAGTTGAACTGCATCCCTACCCCCCTACCCCCACTCCCACACATTCATATGTTGAGGTTCTAACACCTGGGGGACATCAGAATGTGACTGTATTTGGAGATAAGACCTTTGAAGAGGTAACTAAGGTGGGTGGGTGGCCCTCATCCAACCTGACTGCTGCTGCTGTAAGAAGAGGAGATGAGAACACGAATGTACAGAAGGAGAACCCTGTGGCACGGGGAGAAGACAGCCATCTTCAGGCGAAGGAGAGAGGCTCCAAAAGAAAACCTTGTGGACATCTTGATCTCAAACTCCAAGCCTCCAGAATTGTGAGAGAAATAAATTTCTGTTGTTTAAGCCACCGAGGCTGTGACACTTTGTGGTGGCAACTCTAGCAAACTAATAAAGTGGTGAAATTGGCAAGTTTTGAGTGCCAGCGAGTTCGCAAGTAGAATATTTGGGCTCCCATGCTAGCATGGTGGTTTTTCATGCCCTGGGGCAGTAATTTTACTATCCTGACTAACTTTCTCTGAGATGGGGGATCTGTAAGTGCTCCCTTTTATCATTAGGGGGTAATGTGGTAGGAAGAAGGTATGCTCATCCATACTTCATTTGTTAAAGTAGGGTGACCTGGATATGGTGGCTCATGCCTGTAATCCCAGTGCTCTGGGAGGCTGAGATGGAAGGATCACTTGAACCCAGGAGTTTGAGATCAGCCTGGGCAACCAAAGGAGACCTTGTCTCTACAAAAAATAAAAAAAACATTATCCAGGTGTGGTGGTGTATACCTGTCGTTTGAGCTACACTGGAGGCTGAGGCAAGAAGATTGCTTGAGCCCAGAAGGTCGAGGCTGCAGTGAACCAAGATTGTCTCCCTGCACTCCAGACTGAATGATAGAGTGAGATGGTGTCTCAGAAAAAAATGGCTGTTAAATACTCTAGACCTTTTATTTATGGATAAGGCAGCCTGGGCAACTTGTTCCCTGAGAGCTTAGTGCCCTGTTTTTTCTTTAAAACTTAGCTAGAGGCCCATCTCTCTCATTTATTCACGAATGCATTCATTCATTCAATAATTCTTTATTGAGCCCCTACTTGAAGCCATTTACTGTGATGAATAAGTGCTACAGTTATAGTGGTGAGCAAGGTAGATACATCTCCTGTCCTCAGGGAGATTCCAGTCTATTGGAAGTGGATGTTAAAGGAGTAAACTAATAAACATATAACTACATGATGCAGGATGTGTGATGAAGCAGAGGTACAGGATGTGATGGAAGCATTTAAAGAACGTGGGAGCAGCATTCCAGGGAGGGGAACTACTTGCATGTAACCCCAGAGGGGAAAGAGGAAGAAGCTATTGTGGCTGGAGAGAGATGAATGAACGAGAGAAGACAGGAAACGGAGAGTGTGGGGCTGTTTCACTTACGATCTTGTTGGCTGAAATAAAGATTTTGGAATTCTTACCCATTAGAAAATTTTCATCTTCAGGTGGTAGGAATCTCAACTTGAAATGGCTTGAAGTCCAACAATAAGGAAATTTATTATTTTACATAACAAGCAACCAAGAGGCAGAGTGGTACAGCTGACTCATTTAGATGGCTAACTCAACCCCTGTCTTCTCAGCCACCATTCAGACTTGGCTGTCCATGTGATCTACATCTGGCTGATGAACTGGAAATGAAACTGCTCTGGGGTTTCTGGGAAAACGTTTTCACGACTCTCTCCCTTCCTGTATCCTTCTGCTGGGACTGGGATGCAATGACTAGAGCTACAGAAACCATCTTGTGATGTTGAGGGAAAGGCTATGTGGTAGACTATATTCTTGATCACATCTATTTGCTCCCTCTTCTGAAAAGGGACTGTACATGCTCATCTCGCCATATGGCTTGCAGAACTTATCTGTAGGAGGAACATACTTCCCCTCTTCATTGTCAGACTTAGGTTGTGTAATTTTGTCCGATAGAATGTGAGCAGAGATGACAGTGTGGTTATCTGAACAGAAGTCTAAATGCAGTTGTGTGCTTAGACTTGGCCTCTTTGATCAAGTTTCCTTCTCTGGGTAGAATTGGCATTGCCCATGTGGGGTCTGCTCCTTCAGTCCGGGTCCTGGAGTTACATGACGAGAGCCACAGCCAACTGCAGCCTGTGTGTCCCTTGAGTGAGAAAAGCATATTGTTAAAGTCCAGGGAGATTTGGGGGACATCTATTAGGTTAATAGAGATTAATAGAGATCAAGAATATACTGAACCACCCCCTAACCTCTGGAACTCTTATTTTATGAGAAAAATAAGCCCCTATCTGTCTGGGTGATTGCAGTCTGGCTTTCCAACCTTTGCAGCTGAAAGCATTCCTCGCTGAGACGAGGAGTCACAGAGCTGGTTGACGCAGAGGTTTAATGTCACCACGAGGTTCCCCAACTCCTTATCTTTCCAGCTGGCATGCCCAGTGCTTTCTCAAGGGAGGCCCCTCAAGTTTGCACAAGTTTTGCCCCAGGTCCATGCAATTCATGAAGACTCAACAACTTTTGCTGGGGAAATAAAAAAGGAAAAAAGATCATTCCAGTCTTTTACATCTGATTTTAGGATCCCAAATCATTTCTTAAAAGCCTCTGGCACATATCTCTTTTTGTATCCCCCGTCTCCCCAATGTCTCATTGACCCGAACCTGTCAACGAACCTATCTATAAACCTATTGCTTTGGTCAGTGAGTGAGGCCACCATGATTGACTCCTGCAGATGAGAATTTCCCAGAGTCACAGGGGACAGGTGGACAGCAGAACGCAATTGGGGCTCTGCCATCATGGACGAGAAACTTGCCTCTGGGTTTTTAAGCAATCAGGTCCGCTACAGATCTCCCTGGGAGTTATTTCTGAGTCCAAGACTTGGTTAGGGACCATCATCTCCTGTTCACACAATACCCCCAGGTATGCATCTCATTTCAAACTGCACTGCAATGCTGTCCTTCTCCAACATGTCTCTCATCCTGGGAAGTTCACATCTTATTCCTCTTCATATCCCTAGCATTTTACCAGAACCTGACAAGTCATGAGTGCCCAGAACATGTTGAGATGGATGGATGGACATGGGGATGGCCTGGAGGAATCAGATTACAGAGGAGGCTGGGTAGGGAAAATACTTACTAGGCTGTAAGACACACAGGGGCTGTGACTTCCTCATCTCTGTATTCCCAGCACCTGGGATCCAACTGGGGTTCCGGAAATGTTTCTTGAGTGAATATGTGACCACATGTTGGAGGCAGCCAGGCTCTCTGGAGTAAGCTCGTGGTCCTTCATTCACTTTTAAGGAGTAAGCTCAGCTCCTCTCCATTTTGAAGGGTTAAACCCATGGAGGAATTAAGATCTAGGTTCAAATCTCAACTCTTCTACTTTTTTATTGCATGGCCATGGACAAGTCCGTGTACCTCTTTGAGCCTCTGTTTGTTCATCTGTAAAATGGGTCTCATAGTAGAACCCATCTCGGTGTTGTGATGTGCATAAAGCATGTTGCATACATACATAAGGCATGGGGAGCATTGTGGAAACAGTGGAGCATCTGTTTAGGAAGCCACATTTTTAAATTGATACATAGTATTTGCACATATTTAAGGACATGTAATATTTTGTTACATGCATAGGATGTACGGTGATCAGGATGGGGTATCTCAAACAGTTATTATTTTGATGTGTTGGAAACCTTTCAAATCCTCTCTTCTAGCTATTTTGAGATATACAGTACATTCTTAACTATAGTCACTCTACTATGCTATGGAATATGAGATCTTATTCCTTCTCTGTTTGTACCCATGAACCAGTGTCTCTCATCTCTCCACTCCCCCTCACCCTGAAACAACTTTCCCCATCTCTGGTATCTATGATTCTGCTCTCCACCTCCATGAGATGAGTTGCTGTAGCTTTGACATAGGAGTGAGAACGTGTCATGTTTGTCTTTCTGTGCCTGGCTTATTTCACTGAACATAATGATGTCCAGTTCTTTTCCCACTGCTAAAATGACAGGATTCCATTTTTTTTTATGGCTGAATAGCATTCCATCATGTATCTATATCACATTTTCTATATTCATTCATCCATTGATGGACACTGAGGTTGATTCTATATCTAGGCTATTGTGAATAAAGTGCTGCAAAAAACATGACGGGGGCTGGGCACAGTGACTCATGCCTGTAATCCCAGCACTTTGGGAGGCTGTGGTGGGCATATCACTAGGTCAGGAGTTCGAGACCAGCCTGGCCAATATGTTGAAATCCCATCTCTACTAAAAAATACAAAAAAAAACTAGCCAGGCGAGGTGGCGGGCACCTGTAGTCCCAGCTACTTGCTACTTGGGAGGCTGAGGCAGGAGAATGGCGTAAACCTGGGAGGTGGAGCTTGCAGTGAGCTGAGATCTGGCCACTGCACTCCAGCCCAGGTGACAGAGCGAGACTCCGTCTCAAAAAAAAAAAAAAAAAAAAAAAAAAAAGTACAAAAATTAGCCGGGTGTGGTGGTGCATGCCTGTAATCCCAGCTACTCGGGAGGCTGAAGCAGGAGGATTGCTTGAACCTGGGAGGCGGAGATTGTAGTGAGCCAAGAACACGCCACTGCACTCCAGCCTGGGTGACAGAGCAAGACTCCATTTCAAAAAACAAAACAAAACAAAACACCAAAACGTGGGAGGGGACAGGTGTCCCTTTGATGTACCATGTACCAATTTCTAGCCGGGCACGGTGGCTCATGCCTGTAATTCCAGCACTTTGGGAAGCCGAGGCAGTTGGATCACTTGAGCCTAGGAGTTTGAGACCAGCCTGGACAAGATGGTGAAACCCTGTCTTTACAAAAAATACAAAAATTAGCCAGGTGTGGTGGTGAGTACCCTTGGTCCCAGCTACAAGGGAGGCTGAAGCAGGAGGATCACCTGAGCCCAGGGTGGTTGAGACTGCAGTGAGCCATGATCGTGCTGCTGCACTCCAGCCTGGATGACAAAGTGAGACCCTGTCTAAAACCTACAAACAAACAAACAAACAGAAACAAACAAAAACTTGATACACTGATTTCCTTTCCTTTGGAAAACTACCCAGTAGTGGAGTTGCTGGCTCAAGTGGTAGTTCTGTCTTCAATTTTTTGAGAAATGTCTATACTCTTTTTCATCACATTTCCTCTTACTGCCTCCAAGGTGGGGAGAGGATTTAGAAGTAGGGAGAGAACAAGCCGCAGAGGCCCATGGAGGACCAGGTGTCCTTGGGGCAGCATGGAGGGGCTGTTGTATCCATCCTGGTTCTGCTGCACAGGGACGGACCGGAAGGTTGAGAGCCCCTCCGCATGCTCCCCCAGCCCTTGCCTCCTCTTGGCCCAGGACAAGACAAATGGTCTTTAAACATCCCACTCAGTCAAAGCTAGATGATTCACCAGCACCTCATCAATTGTGCTGTTTGCAATTTAAAGGGTTTGTGGTTGAGAAAGTGTCAGATTCCTTCCGCCAGCCTCACAGGATGCAATGAAGACACACTCTGGGAGAACCTATGTAAAGAAAACTAAATGTGAGATGGGCGATCCCCTAGAGCTGAAGCAGAGCCGAGCTTTTTGACTTCCTGAGAATCTGTGTTCTATGTGCAAACCAGAGTATCTCTGGAGAGTGTGGACACATCTCCGTGGGGTGTTACTAGAGGGAGACCATGCTCTGAAACTTCTCCCCTTCCCATTAAACCATTATTCTTTTGGGTGAAGCATTGCCCTCAAGAGATTCTTCTATTAAAATTCTTTTGGTAGGGCAAGCCCAGTAAATCACTTAAAAATGTCTGAATTTGTGAGTAGTGCTGCAGTGAACATATGTGTGCGTGTGTCTTTATAATAGAATGATTTGTATTCCTTTGGGTTAATACCCAGTAGTACCCAGTAGTGGGACTGCTGAGTTGAATAGTAGGTTTTTTTGTTTTTTGTTTTCTGTTTTTTGTTTTTTGAGACAGAGTCTCGCTCAAGTCGTGCGATCTTGGGTCACTGCAACCTCTGCTTCCTGGGTTCCAGCAATTCTCCTGCTTCAGCCTTCTGAGTAGCCGGGATTACAGATGCGTGCCACCATGACTGGCTAATTTTTGTGTTTTTAGTAGAGCCAGAGTTTCACCACGTTGGCCAGGCTGGTCTCGAACTGCTGACCTCAAGTGATCTGCCTATCTCGGCCTCCCACAGTGCTGGGATTACAGGCGTGAGCCACCACGCCCGGCCCCTTTTCATCATTCAGATTTACAAGCTTGTGCTATTCATTCAGGGGAGCCTTCTCTAACTTCCCAGCCCCACAAGTCCCCCACCATACCCTCTCCTCCTACCCCACTGGGTGCATTTCTAATAAGCACCTTATCTACTTTGTCCTTTTAAAGTTGTTTGTGTGATTATTTGATGAATGTCCGTCTTCCCCAACAGAACTCAACATTCATTAGGGCAAACAATTTCTTCTTTCTCAACACTGCTCCACTGGTGTCTAACACAGGTCTCCTCAGTAGATGTGTTGACTGAATAAACGGAAAGAGGATTGTGATGCTCCCAGGGAAGAGTGGCTTGTCAGAGAGAGCTGTCAGCGTGGCTTAGGGTCCAGTCTTCATCTTTGCAGGGTCAGGAACTTGGTCTCATCATCGTTCCTCCGTTGAGAAGACATGGGGAGTAATAATTACGCCTGACATTTATTTAGTGCTTCCAAGAGTTTTATAGGAATCCTCCCTCTTGTTTTACACAACAGCTCTGTGAGCTGGGTTGTGTTATTACTCTGATTTTATAGTGGGGGAAACAGACGCAGAGAAGGTGAGTGGTTTATCCAAGGTCACACAGGGTGGGCAGAGCTCAGACTCACACCCACATAGGCTGGCTCTAGAGCTCACGCTGTTTTTCTTTTTTATTTTTTTGAGACCAAATCTTGCTCTGTCGCCCAGGCTGGAGTGCAGTGGTGTGATCTTGGCTCCCTGCATTTTTCCACCTCTCAGGTGAAAGCAATTCTCCTGCCTCAGCCTGCTGAGTAGCTGCGATTACAGGTGTATACCACCATGCGCTGCTAATTTTTGTACTTTTACTACAGACAGGGTTTCACCATGTTGGCCAGGCTGATCTTGAACTCCTGACCTCAGGTGATCCACCCGCCTTGGCCTCCCAAAGTGTTGGGATTACAGGGGTGAGCCACTGTGCCCAGCCTAGAGCCCACACTCTTAACACAGCAGTTCCGTCTAACAAAGCGCCCTGTTGCTGCATGCACCAAGTGGCAACTTTTTAATATTAATGTACAGTAATATACAAACATCCAAGGCTAGTGCCTCTTTACTTGAAGGCAAGCGTCACTATAAGCCAAATCATCGTGTGAAGCTACTTAGGAGCGTGGCTGCAGGGAGAAGGCAGCTGGTGTCAAGGCTGGGATAGTCTGGTCTGTGGTCCCAGGGGCGGATGGGCAGTCACAGGTGAAACATGTCGACCCCCAGGCAGTGCATAGGTAGCCACCGCCAGCCCCTCTCTTTTATTTTCTCAGCCTCCTTGGTGGCTCAGGCCTCTGTCTCGAGAGTGATTTTGCTTGTCTCTTCCCTGATGTTCATGGGTTAACTTCATAGTTATCCTTGTGGAAGGAAGCTTTAGTTTCCCCTGGTTTCCAGGATGTTTCATGCCCTGACAGCAACCCTAAGCAACAGAAACTGTTTCCACTCCCTTTATTATTATTATTATGTGAAACACAGCCTCACTCTACTGCCCAGGCTGGAGTGCAATGGCACAATCTCATCTCACTGCAACCTCTGCTTCCCGGCATCAAGTGATTCTCATGCTTCAGCCTCCCAAGTACCTGGGATTAAAGGCGTGCGCCACCATATCCAGCTAATTTTTGTATTGTTAGTAGAGATGGGGTTTCACCATGTTGATCAGGCTGGTCTCGAACTCCTGGCCTGAAGAGATCCGCCCACCTCAGCCTCCCAAAATACTGGGATTATAGGTGTGAGCCACCACGTGTGGCTTCCACTCCCTTTTATGATGCTCAGAGAGGCTACGTAATTTTCCCAAGGACACACAGGCAATGAAACAGGCTGGCATCCCAGCCCAGGTCTGTTACGTTGCAGAGTTTGAACACCTAACCCCCCTGCTGTGCCCCTCTCCCCCAACCAGCATCCACTTACATTCTGTAAAGTGCGTGACCGACTGCCTGGCAAATACTAGCATCCATAACGTGTTTGTAGGCAGCAAGTGTGTTATTGTGCATAGGAGTGTGAGTTTTGAAGACTGCTTGCATGGGAATCTACTGCTGGTTGTTTGTGTGACCTTGGGCACATCTGCTCGCCTCTCGAAGCCTTGGTTTCCTCTTACGTGAAATGGGAGTGATGACAGCAATGGTCCTTCCTGGGATTTCTGGGAGGTTTAAAGGAATTAATGAGTGTGAAGCGTTCAGCACAGTGCTTGGGACGGTGCCATGTGTCAGTGGCACTATTTCAATAATGACAGAAACCCAACTCTCACCAGTCTTTGGAAAGAATTAGGTGGTGATGTATTGGAAAAGCTGGTGCAAAATGAAGGCTTGAGGCTTGGCCAGATTGAGTACTTCTTTCTTCTCCTCTTTGATTTCTGCTGCATTGTCTTGATTATGAGGTCCTGCGATGGGCCCTGGGCGTACCAGAGCCATGTGATCATGTGCAGTTTACCAACAGCTTGCCCACAAGGAAGCTGCTTGCGCACAAGGACACCTACCTGAAAGGACCACTGGGAAATGGAGTCCCTAGACTCCTCCCCCATACGGCGTCCTCTGTGCTGTTTCTCTCCATCTGGCTTAATGCAGGTGAGGATGGCAATCTTAGAAGACACATGTTGGGAATGGCATTGGAAAGCAGCAGGGTGAGGCTTATGACTTCTGATTAGTGTAGTTTAGACCACGTGCCCATTTCTGAACCACTGGCTGCCATGGGCAAGACAATGAGGTACTTTGTTTGGGTGTGGGTCACATGACTCCATCTCCTGGTTTCAAGGGGAGACAGTTCCATTAGAACCAATTTGTCCCAAAAAAGGAGAGAGAATGATCCCCAAATCAGAGTGCATACGTGCTGGGTGAGGACCTCAGAAATGTCCACTTATTATTATTTTTATCATCATTGTTATTAATTTTGCTGTCATTACTATTGCCATCTTTGTTATTCAGTTCCCTGTGATGCTCTGTGTTAGGTTAAATAGGTGTATGAGTGTGGGAGAGCCAGGCTCACTGTTCAGCACCTCTTTTTCCTTTTCTTTGGTCCAGAACTAGACGCCAATGCTTCTGCTCACAATGTATTGGCCAGAACCCAGTCATGTGACACCTACCTGCAAGGAACACTGGGAAATGGAGTCCCTAGATTCCTCCCTGGTAGAGCATCCTCCATGCTGTTTCTCTTCTGCTGGCTTAATGCAGGTGAGGATGGCAATCTTAGAAGCCACATACTGAGGATGGCATTGGAAAGTTGGAAGCAGGATGAAAAGAGCTCCTCTGTGATCTAGAACAACTGTTTCGAAGTTTTTTTATATGAACAAGAAGTAATTTTCTATGTTTGAGCCACTAAATATGTAGGGGCTTGTTTGTTACAGCAGCTGGTGATGCCTCGAATTAACATGTGCATTATTACCCTTCCTCCTCCCTGTCTTCCCATTGGAGGGTAGGGGTTAGGATAGTTTTTTGGGGTTTGTGCTTGAGCTGCAGACTTAGGAAATGGCTACGGGAGATTTAAGCCCTCTAAGTAGCTCCAGATCGCTTCTGAAATCCTTGTACCTTGCATCTAAGGGACGATCTTTGAGAGGCCTCCTAAATGACAGCCCATCATCGTGGACCTTTGGGTTTTTGTCTTGGATACCCTAGGTAACAAAGTGGGCCACTCTAAGAAAATATTAGATATCTGTTTAATTGTAAAGCATGGAGGCTCCCTGGAGAGCACTCACAGTGACTTCTGCGTTTATCAGAAATTTTATTAGTGTGAATTGCCTGTCAGGATGTTTAAACAGCCCCTCAGAGCACCTAATAGCACCCTCCTAGTCATTACACATCACTAATGGGTGCTGAACATCCAAACACCTATTTACTGCATGGATTTAGTTGTCCTGGAGGACCTATTTCTCTGATTAAATAATTCATGATTTCAGAGTGTCTAAATACTGTCTATATGCCCAGGGCTGTACTTCTGGGTCCTAAGGTTCCCCAGCTCGAGACATTCCTGTGAGCTTCCTTGATGATGATCCAGAGGGGTGTTCTTCTTATCAGGCGCTGAAGCTACGGTGGCTACCAGTTTTCCGTGGGGGAATGTGGGACCTGCAGATTTCTGTCCTCTACTCTAGAGATTGTGACTCAGTAGATCTGGGTTTGGAATACCCATTTTTAAAGGCACACCATTCATCTTAGGACTATGTATTGCACATTTACGTTGTGTTAACTCTGTGCTTGGCACTGGGGCTACATCTGAACATAGAGCAGACCATGTTGTTGTCTATCTGGCCCTTACTGCCTAAAGGGGACAATGGCATTATCGGTCAAAGTCATCTGTGGTCCTGCATATTCCCCCCACATATCTTTCTTTTTTTTTTTTTTGGCTTCTTCTTGCCCGATCCCCAATTCTCTCCTCCCCTCCCCTCCCCTCCCTTCCCCTCCCCTCACTCCCCTCCCCTCCCCTCCCCTCGCCCACTCCTCCCTTCCCCTCCCCCTACCCACTCCTCCCTTCCCCTCCCCCTACCCACCCCTATCTTCCCCTCCCCTCCCCTCCTCTACCCCTCCCCTCCCCTCCCCTCCCCTCCCCTCCCCTCCCCTCCCCTCCTCTTCCCTCCCCTCCCCTTTCCTTCCCTTCTTCTTTTGATTGAGTCTCGCTGTGTTGGTCGCCCAGGCTGGAGTGCAGTGGTGCAATCCTGGCTCACAGTAGCCTCCACCTCCCAGGTTGTAAGTGATTCTCCTGCCTCAGCTTCCTGAGTAGCTGGGACTCTAGGTATGCATCACCATCCTTGGCTAATTTTTGTATTTTTAGTAGAGATGGGGTTTCACCATGTTGGTCAAGCTGGTCTTGAACTCCTCACCTCAAATGATCCCCCTGCCTTGGCCTCCCAAAGTGTTGGGACTACAGGCATGAGCCACTGTGTCTGGCCACCAATTCTCTAATTTCCTGTTACCCACAAACCTGGTTCTCATCTAGTTGCATGCAGTGGAGTAACCACTGGCTGTCTTCCTTCTTGGACCTCTTGCTTGTGCCAAGACCTGCTTTCTCTCTCATTAGTGCTGATAAGATCTTCCTCCTTAGCACAAGTCACATTAATAGAGGACTCTCAGGCTATGCAACTGTGTGCAAAGTACTTAACCTTTCTCCGTCTTACTTGCCCCATCTATAAAATGGGAGTGATCATTATTTACCTGCCTGAGGGTATGTGACTTTGTTATGGGTTGAATTTTGTCCCCTCCCAAATTCATATGTTGAAGTCTTAGGACAGCAGCTGTCTTAGAATGTGAGAAAATTGGATTGTTCTGATATAATTAGTTAAGATGATATCATGCTGGAGGAGGTGGACTCCAATCCAGTATAGCCAGTGTCTTATTTTTATTTTTATTTGAGAGAAGGTCTCCCTTTGTTGCCTAGGCTGGAGTGTAGTGGTACGATCTCAGTTCACTGAAACCTCTGCGTCCCAAGTTCAAGCAATTCTCCTGCCTCAGTCTCCCAAGTAGCTGGGATTACAGGCATGCACCACCATGCTTGGCTCATTTTTGTATTTTTTTTTTTTTTTTGAAACGGAGTTTTGCTCTTGTTGCTCAAGCTGGAGTGCAATGGTGCAATTTCAGCTCACTGCATTCTCCACCTCCCGAATTTAAGCCATTCTCCTGCCTCAGCCTCTCAAGTAGCTGGGATTACAGGCGTGTGCCACCATGCCTGGCTAATTTTTTGTATTTTTAGTAGAAACAGGGTTTCACCATGGTAGCCATGGTGTTCTCGAACTCCTGACCTCAAGTGATCCACCCATCTTGGCTTCCAGTCCAGGTGGTCCGGGAAGGTGGGAGGAGTACTTTAGGGCGTGCTCAGAGGAGGATTTGAGCCAGAGCATGCTCAGAGGAGCTGTTCATTAGCCCACCACAGGCTTTCTGGGGTGGGCTGTGGCTCCAGCAAAGGGACGGAGGTGGGAAGGAGCACGTATCTTGCAGCAGACAGGGGCACTTCACATCGTTAAATCCTGGAAAATTGAGGCTGGGGTTCCATGGCCAATTTTGATTACCATTTGTCCATATTGTTAACTCACAAAGGCTCAGAAATGGGGGTGACAGAACTAACTTCTTTCTTTAAGTTCACTCTTTATTTGTTAAGTACCTTTCAGCGTGGGGCAATAATGAGGGACTTTGTTGAAAAAATGTGTTTGAGCCTTGGCTCTGCTACATCCTGACCGGGGGACCTTGGGACTGTGTCTTAACGTCTGCGAGTCTCAGTTTTCTCATCTGTGTAATAGGATTAGCAATACCCCGTGCCTTAAAGCATTGCCATGAGGATTAAGTGCATCAATGTGTTTAAGGTACTCAAAGCAGTGCCTGGCACATAGCAAGAGCCCATTAAGTGTTTAGCTTCTGTTAAGTCTCATTTCCAGTGGTGGAGGTAGATAGGTCACAGGGACATGACATGTCAGCAAGTTCTTCTTCTTCTTTCTTTTTTTTTTTCTGAAATTTCTGTTTATTTTTTTGAGATGGAGTCTTGCTCTGTCACAGAGGCTGAAGTGCAATGGCGCGATTATAGCTCATTGCAACCTCTGCCTCCTGAGTTCAAGCATCTCCTGCCTTAGCCTCTTGAGGAGCACCCACCACCATTTCTGGCTAATTTTTGTATTTTTAGCAGAGATGGAGTTTCACCTTGTTGGCCAGGCTGATCTTGAACTCCTGACCTCAAGTGACTGTCCACCTCGGCCTCTCAAAGTGGTGGGATTACAGGCGTTAGCCACCATGCCTGGCTGGTCAAGTTCTTCTTGATCAGGGCTTCCCAACCTCAACACTGTTGATGTGGCAGCGGGGGTGGTGTAGAAAATTCTTGGTCATGGGTGGGGTTGTCTTGTGCCTTGTAGGATGTTGAGCAGCACCCAGGGCCTCTATCCATTATCTTCCAGTAACACCTTCTTCCTCTAGTTGTGACAACTAGACTTTGCCAGACATTTCTGGGGAGCAAAATCGCCCTCACTTGAGACCATTGTTCTAGCTAATAAGCTCATTTGGGCTTTTTGGCTCAATGTGTAGAATACCGCATCACTACCACGTGAAGTTTCTTAGAGATGCAGAATCTTAGGCTCTGACCCAGACTCACTGATCAGAACCTGCATTTCACAAGATCCCCTGGTGAGTCAGATGCATATTAAAGTTTAAGGGGCAGGGTTTTAGAGAATGGACAGTGTCATATCATTTCGGTTAGTCTCTAAATCTATAAAGTACAGCACAGAGCAACACTGGGTTATTAGGTGAATGGATGAATAAATGAATTGTGGCAAAGACAGAGGTTCTTTGCTTAAGATTCTAGCAGTTGACCACGTTTTTCAATGCTGCACTCTGAGGTTGCTGGCTCACACCCAGGCCGAGATCAGTGCTTTATGAAAAGTGGCTTCACCCAGGAATCTTCGTTCATCCTGCCCCTCCTGGATTGGGGTGAACTGGGGTGGTGGGTTGTGGGGCAGGCAGGCATAGCTGTGGGCAGAGTTGTGAAGTCTGTGCAATGTATTCCAAGCTTCTCAACAGACTCTTCTCCTTCCCTTTCTGCCTGGAGACCCTGATAGAGATGGCCTAGGGTGGAGATCTCACATTAGTGATTTTAAAATGCTTCCTAAATCTTTATAGTAATACCGAGGGGGCTAAAGCATATAAAATAAATTATATCCCCCTAATTTTCAAAAGCATTGCAATGAGGTATATGAGAATGCATTAGAGGAAGCTTCTTATATATTAGCTTCAGAATTTTTCTTGTTTTGCCTGTAAAAGTGAAGCAGAGGAAATTAGGGCAAGAGAAGTTATCTGTCATAACAGGTGGGAGAAGGCATCAAAGAAGAGGGTAAGAACGTATTTCGGTTTGTAAATACTCTTTTTTTTTTGAAACGGAGTCTCGTTCTGTCGCCCAGGCTAGAGTGCAGTGGCGCGATCTCGGCTCACTGCAATCTCCGCCGCCCTGCGGGTTCAGGCCATTCTCCCGCCTCAGCCTCCCGAGAAGCTGGGACTACAGGCACCCACCACCACGCCCGGCTAATTTTTTTGTATTTTTAGTAGAGATGGGGTTTCACCGTGTTCGCCAGGATGGTCTTGATCTCCTGACCTCGTGATCTGCCCGCCTCGGCCTCCCAAAGTGCTGGGATTACAGGCGTGAGCCACCGCGCCCGGCCTGTAAATACTCTTTATGCAGGCTATGGGCTGGGGACTTTTTGAGTTTGTGCACAAAGGCAATTCATACAAGTGAAATTGCAGAAATTGAACTCTAATGCTTTGAAGAACAAGTGTCACGTTTTAATAGGGCTTATGATATGTGCTGGGCTAGTTTCAAAAGGAAATGTGCCCCCAATAAATATCCTTGATGGCGGAGATAAGATTTATCCTTCAGTGTGGGTAGTTTCATCACTGGGGAAGGGGTGATGAGCTACAGGTACACTGAGAGGGGTTTCTGGCTTGAACACACATTTTTTTCTGATGGTGGTATGAGTGCTTGTGTGTGTTACAGAGAGGCAAGGAACATTTAAAGTCTGAGCAGACTCCATGACGACTTCAAACAGAGGCTTGGCTGAAATCCCTCCTGGACCCCAGTAGACGTCTCAGCATGGATGAGATATTATCAACTCCTGATGAAGATTGATTTTAAAATAACTGGGTTCTCAAACATCCTCATTCTGGGAATCAATTAGATTAATCAGTCTTGTAAAAACGACCATGTGGAGTGTGTTTTAAGGTTACTGGGGAAATTCTGAAGCCACCAAAGTGACTGGCTCCCTGAGTGTGATGTGGCCTGTACCATTGGTAGGTTGGATTTGGTTTACGGTGTGGCTTTGATATGGAGCTGGATGACCTTCTCCCAAAGAGAGGTGGGCAGGGGTGTTGGTCAGAATTCTAAGGTGCAAGCAACAGAAAGTGACTAAGGGTAATTTAAGGAGAGTAGAAATTGCTGAGATGGTGATGAGAAGCCCACACAATCGGAGGCTGTGTTGCTAGGGTCAGTGTCCCCAAATCACACCACTGAGCCAAGTCTGGGAGGATGTGGTTGCCATGGGGACTGGCCACATCTGCTGCTGCCAACTGCCAGTCCCTGCTGCTTTGTGCACCAGCTCTCAATTCACAATCTGGTGTGGGTGTGTCTGATTGACTGAGCCTAGTCAGGTGCCTGTGTCATAGCTGCAAGGGTGGCTGGGAAAGGGGAAATTGGGTAATTTCAGCTTCAGTGGTGGGTGTTGGGGTTTTTCATCTACCAAATCATATACTGTATTAGAGTTCTCCAGAGGGACAGAACTAATAGGATATATGTATACATGAAAGGGAGTTTATTAAGGAGAATTGACTCATACGATCAGAAAGTGAAGTCCCCCAATAGGCTGTCTTCAAGCTATGGAAGAAGGAAGCCAATAGTGGCTCAGTGCGAGTCCAAATGCCTCAAAAGTAGGGAAGCCAACACTGCAGCCTTCAGTCTGTGGTGGAAGGCTCAAGAGCCCCCAGCAAACCACTGGTGTAAGTCTAAGAGTCAAAAGGTCGAAGAACCTGGAGTACCTGATGTGGAAGGGCTGTAAGCATCCAGCACAGGAGAAAGATGAAAGCCACATGACTCAGCAAGCCAGCTTATCCTAGCTTCTTCCACCTGCTTTGTTCTAGTATGCTGGCATCCGATTAGATGGTGCCCACTCACATTGAGGGTGGGTCTTCCTTTCCCAGTCCACTGACATGTGTTAACTTCCCTGGCAACACCCTCACAGACACACCCAGAAACAATACTTCACCAGCTATGTAGGCATCCTTAGATCTAAGAATCCTGAGTTATCTTAGGCAATCCAATCAAGTTGACACCTAACATTAACTATCACACACATAGTAGGGAATTTATTAAACACAAGGAAGATGCTACAGATACGGGTGGCCATATAAAATGACCAATTTTCAGAATAGAGGAATAGACAGTCATCCATTCATTCAGAAAATATTTACCAAAGGCTTGCTGTGAGCCAGTTCTGCATGCTTAGGAAATCACAATGAAGAAAACAGATAAAAATAACTATCCTCATGGGGCTTACATCCTACTGGGGAGAGACAAAAAATTTTATAGAGGTGCATTGACCAAAACAGTAGCTGATAGACATGTGCAGCTACTTATATTTGAAAAAATTAACTAAAATTAAACATCTAGTTCTTTAGTCACAGTAGCCACATTTCAAGTGCTCAGTAGCTGCATGTGGCCAGTGTCTGCTGTAATGAACAGCTCATCAACTTCAAAATCTCACCTGAGTATCATCAGCTCATCTACAGTATCCACATTTGGTGTGGAAGTGGGTGGGAGTATGGTCCATCCTGGGGCCCAGTTCCTTTCCAATTGTAAGTCTGTGAAACTCAAGACACAAGTTATCAGGTTCTAAAATGTAATAGTGGGTGGGATAGGCACAAAATAAAAATGATAGGCATTCTGATTCCAAGTGGAAGAAAACGCGAGGTGAAAAGCAGTCCCCAGTCCCAAGAAATTTACAAATCCAGCTGGGAAAATTCCCTACAGTTTCCAGCCCTAGGAATAATCCTCTGTTTTGCAGCTCTAACTTCTGGGCTCACAGCTCTTCCCTCTGGGTCTTGCTTCCTTTTTTAATGAAAGGTAGCATGTGTTTTGCAACTGATTTGTTTCAGTCTGTTTCTTGATTGTAGAATTTGGGAAGACCAAGAGTCTCCTTTCATTTTGTATTTTCTGTTTCCCTATCAGGCCAAGTGACAGTGTTTCTGCTGGTATAACATCCTCAAGAACTTTGTGCATCTCTTATGTATGTCACCAGGTTTCACCACATTTGACCAAAGATTTGTCCACAGACATTTCTGAGATTAATATCTAATTTGGGCTACTGCTGAGATGGCTGAAGAGGGGCCTACTCTAACAGTCACACCCTTTGACACTTCAAAGAGCCTTTTTGTTGACTGGATACTCTGAAGTTTTGGTCTTTCTGATAAATCAGTGAAAGGTTGTACAGCCACACTCTGAAATTTTTCTCTAGCCCTCTTTCCTGACAGGGAATCTCTTAGTTTTAGTATTTTTTGCCTACTGGGTAGGCTGAGAAGTTCCCAAATCATCAAGCCCTGTTTTTTTTTTTTTTTCTTTTTTATTTAACACTTCCTACCTCAAGTTATTTCTCTCCTCTCATATTTTTCCTATAGGTATCATGAAAACACAAGGCTGCTATTTCAGCGCTTTACTTGGAAATCTCCTGTCTAGGTCTATTGATTGATTGATTGATTGATTGATTGAGATGGAGTCTTGCTGTATTGCCCAGACTGGAGTGCAGTAGCATGATCTTGACTCACGGCAACCTCTGCCTCCTGGGTTCAAGTGATTCTCCTTCCTCAGCCTGTCAAGTAGCTGGGATTACAGGTGCCTGCCACCACACCTGGCTAATTTTTGCATTTTTGGTAGAGATGGGGGTTTCACCGTGGTTGGTCAGGCTGGTCTTGAACTCCTGACCTCAGGTGATCTGTCTGCCTTGGCCTCCCAAAGAGCTGGGATTACAGACGTGAGCCAGCACTCCTGGCCCTGTCTAGGTCTTATTGTGCATCATACAGAAAGCCAATCACGGAGACAACGAGTATTTCCAGGGACTAAGGGTTTGTTATGGGTGATGTCAGCTGCATAGATGGGAGGCAAGCCTCAAATTCGCCTCCAACTCCCACTAATGTTAGGAGTTTATATAGCAGAGAAGAGAAATGGAACAAGGAAGAGGAATTGGTCAACAGGGAGCAGGTGGTCGAATGAGGGATGTAACATCTCATTGTAATATGTGTGGGAAAACATGAATTAGGGAGGGGTAAGGAAGGGAGGAGTTGGTCAGCAGACAGCAGGTGCATCTGTACCTGTACTGTGCAAATGTAGGTTTCTCAAGCTTCCATTCTATGGGCATCTGACTTGCTGGAAAATTGGGCTGGGTTTAAATTGCTTACATGTTTTTCCTTCCACAAAGCTGCAGAACACACTCTGCTAAGCTTTCTGTCACTGCATAACAAGGGTCATCTTCTCCCCGGTTTTAAATAACAGGTTTCCCACTTCCTTTTGAGTACTCACTGGAAGCATCCTTATTGTCCATGTTTCTCGTACTTCTGCTTTCTGCCTCTTCATGTTGATTTAGGTATTCCCTAAGGCAGTTTAGGCTTTTCTATAATCTTACTTCCTTCTGAGCCCTCACCAGCAGCATCTTTAATGTTCATGTATATGTTAACAATCTGTTCAAGGTGATCTCAGCTTCTGCTGTCATGATGCTCAAAATTCTTTTAGTCACTACCTATTGCCCAATTCCAAAGCCAATTCTACGTTTTTAGATGTTTGTTACAGCAGCACGTCGCTTCTAGGAACCAACATATGTGTTAGTTTTCTATTGCTGCTGTGTCAAACTACCACACATTTAATGACTTATGCCAACAAAAAGTTTATTATTTTATAGTTATGTAGGCCAGACATCTGGCATGGGTCTTAGTGGGTTGAAATCAAGGTGTTTGCAGAACTTCCTTACTGGAGGCTGGAGAGGGGAATCTGTGTCTTTGCTTATATGTGTTGTTGGCAGAAATCACTTCCTTGTGGTTGTAGGACTGAGCTGCCTGTTTTATTGCTGGCTGTAAACTGAAGGTTGTTCTCAGCCTGGAGAAGCCATTGTAGTCCTTGGCTTGTAACCTCCTGCCTCCATCTTCAAAGCCAGTGATGGCTGGTTGAATCTTTCTCATGTATCATTTCTTTGACTTTTCTCAGAGCCAGCTGAGAAAGGTGCTCTCTGCTTTTAAGAACTCATGCAATTAGATTGAGCTCACTTGTATAATCCCAGGTAATCTCCTTCTTTCAAGATCTATGTCTTTTAATCTGCAAAGTCCATTTTGCCACATAAGGTAACATATTCACAGATTCTGGAGATTAAGCTGTGGGTATTTTTTTGGAGGCCATTATTCTACCTCCCACAAGAGTTATACAGTTTTTCCATACTCACTAAGAGCTGTGACTCCCAGATAATAAGGTCAGGATAAGAGCCACAGAGATACCGTGAATTTCTCCAGATCTTTGGTGACACACGAGCCTGGAGCCCCAGAGCAGTCATATCCTGACCCCACAGGCACAAAGCTGTGGTTGACTTGAGCAGGGACATTCAGGAGATATCGGTAATCAGAAGGTCTGTGCTCTAGGGGCAGGGTGTGGAGACATAGAGCAAAGAGGCCAAGACCCCGAAGTTGTCAGATCAATATGGATCCAAACGCCACCTCTTATACTTGACATTGAAAAAGTCAATAAGCCCCTTTGAGCCTTGGTTTTCTTAGCTTTAACATGGAGGTAATGAAAATAGCATCCACCAAAATAGCAGAGAGAGGCTTTCTAAAAGAAAATATTTATTTTGGAATATGGCATTGTCATGGGACTATGCATGCCGTAATAAACTACTATTCAGGGAGGTCAAAGAAGACTAAGGCTTTTAAAGGAAAAACAAGGAGGATTATGTGTTTTAAGGATCAATAAACAAGGGTAACACTGGCTTGAGGTTGGACAGGCAGTTACTAGGCAGGTGTGTTCACAGAAGTGTTTGTTGGGGTAAAGTTGAAATGGCCTTTGTGCAAGGTTGTGTTTTTTGAGGAGTCTTTTGTGATAGTTTTTGTTATCAGGCATTTATACATCAGAATGCTCTCTTCCTGGCATTTCCCGGCTTTATTTCTTAAATTTTTTCATTTCTTTTCCTTTTTTTTTCTATTTCTTCTTCTTCTTCTTTTTTTTTTTTTTTAAAAACAGAGTCTCACCCTTGTTGCCCAGGCTGGAGTGCAGTGGCATGATCTTGGCTCACTGCAACCTCCACCTTCCCAGGTTCAAATGTTTCTCCCGCCCTTAGCCTGTCAAGTAGCTGGGACTACAGGCACACACCGCCATGCCCAGCTAATTTTTTTGTATTTTTAGTAGAGACAGGATTTCACTGTGTTAGCCAGGGTGTTCTCCATCTCCTGACCTCATGATCCACCTTCCTTGACTAGTGGCTCCATTTTGATTCTGACACCTTGCACAATTCCTACATCCAGGGTAACTGCTGGGAGAGGGCTCACCAGAGCCAATCATGTGAAACCCATAGCAGCACGGCTCCCACACACAGATGGCTTTAGGAGGGTCCTTGAAAAAGAGGTTGGGAGATGTATGTTGATTTTTGAAATGCTTCTGATGACAGACAAGACCTGCCTGTCAGATTCTCTTGTGTCTTTCTGAGGGTGTGTAATCCTCAGACACCTGGGTTTCCAGGTGCTTGGTTCAGGGCAAGTGCAGGAAGTGCTGGGAGAGAATGGGTCCAGGTCAGGTCCCCGGAACTACAAAGTGCATGGGAGGCTGGGGCTTCACGGGAACGGAGGGGAATCACCGTGTGTCTCTACTCGTTTGTTTTTAAACCTTGTTCCAAGGGAGTGATGGGGCCAGGTATGATGGCTCATGCCTGTAATCCCAGCACTTTTGGAGGCTGAGGAGGGTGGCTCACTTGAGGTCAGGAATTCAAGACCAGCCTGGCCAACATGGCAAAACCCCATCTCTACAAAAAATACAAAGTTAGCCGGGTGTGGTGGCCCACACTTGTAATCCCAGCTACTCGGGAGGCTGAGGCAGGATAACCACTTGAACCCGGGAGGCAGAGGTTGTAGTGAGAGAAGATCGTACCACTGCACTCCAGCTTGGGTGACAGAGTGAGACTCTGTCTCAAAAAAATCCCAAAAGACAAAACAAAACAAAACAAAATGACAACAACAACAAAAACCAAGGGAGCGATGGGAACAGTTAATTTGTAAATGTGAGAGATTTTGAGAATTTTTTCCCATTTTTCCTCTCCCTCCCCCACACCATTGGGTTCTCATGTTGGGCCATACAAAAGAAGCGAAAATGAAACCTCGAATTCTGCTTAAATATATACATTTTTAAAGCATTATTATCTTGGAAAGTTGGATTTAAATTGGAAGAGTGACATGAAATCTTTAAAATGACTTTATTTTGGTCACAAGAGAAGTAGGAATTTAACATTTAAGAGGTAAACAAGTATTTTATGCATGTTTCAAGGAGGGTTTTGACTTTGACAGGGTAAAATTATTTTTGATTGGAAAAAGTACATTTTAGCATTTAACCAAGATTTTTGCATTCCTTTTTCTTCTGTTCTGATTTCTGCCAATCTTCTTGGATCGAAGACAGTTCTTTTTCTAAAGGTAAGAGACAGTTACGAATGAAGATATTAAAAAGCGAGGGTATTGAACAGAAAAACAAAGGAAGCTGAAGCCTTTCGTAAAATCAAAGGGATCTGGGGTCTTAGACACCATGTGGCACTGCTGACATATCAGTTTGTCTATACCTTTGAGCATAGAATTCTCCAAATTATTGGCTATAGCTTGCAGGCTGTTAATAGCTATCTTTTAAAGACGGGAAGTAGAAGATTACATGTTCATATATGTTTGGAAAAAAATTGGCATAGAGAGATTATGTATATTATGAAATATCAAGAGTGGGATAAAGTAGCCAATATTTCTCACTTACTTGACCACAGAATTTTCATTTGTTGGTTGGTCTGATGTGTGGCACACCGATTAACTCTTAGTGTTCCCAAACTAAGTTTGAGGAATGTTACATATTTTTCTATGGTGAAATTTAGTCAAATTTGAAAGAAGTGGTTTAGTATAACCCAGGGAAGTCCACAGTAACGGAGCTTCAGTGGTATTTCTGAAATCGTGGCTCATGAACTGCCTGTGTCAGAATCACCTGAAGGGTTTGTTAAAAGTCCAGATTTCTGGGTCTGATCTCAGATTTATTGAATACGAATCTCTGGCATGGACATCATGGACTCCGACTTGTTAAAAACACCCTAGGTCTTTGCTACTAAAAGTATGGTCTGTGGACTAGCAGCGTCAGAATCACCTGGAGCTTTTTGGAGTGCAGAATCCCAGCTGCATCCTAATTACACTGAATCTAAATCTGAATCTGCAATTTTTAAAATTTTATTTTATGTTTTTAGACAGAGTCTTGCTCTGTCACCCAGGCTGGAGTGCAGTGGTGTGATCTCGGCTCACTGCAACCTCCACCTCCCTGATTCAAGTGATTTTCCCACCTCACCCTCCTGAGTCACTGGAACTACAGGCACATGCTACCACGCCTGGCTAATTTTTGTATTTCTAGTAGAGATGGGGTTTCACCATGTCAGCCAGGCTGGTCTCGAACTCCTGGCCTCAAGTGATCCCCCTGCCTGGGCCTCCCAAAGTGCTGGGATTATAGGCGTGAGCCACCTGCCCGGCATGAGTCTGCATTTTTAAGAAGAGCTCTGGGTGATTGATGTGTGTGTTTAAGATAAGAAGCACTGGAGTAGAGAATAAAGCATTGAATTTTACTATGTATCTTGCTCTATTGCTTTGTATTGTGAACCTGAAAATCTGAGAGACGTCTCAGTTAATTTAGAAAGTTTATTTTGTCAAGGTTGAGAACACATGCCCATGACACAGCCTCAGGAGGTCTTCATGACATGTGCCCAAGTTAGTCAGGGCACAGCCTGGTTTTACTTATTTTAGGGAGACGTGAGACATCAATTAATACAGGTAAGATGTACGTTGGTTCCTTCTGGAAAGGCAGGACAACACAAGCAGGGAGGGGGGTTCCAGGTCACTGGTAGGTGAGATTGAGTTTCTGATTAGTCTTTCCAAAGGAGGCAATCAGATACGCATTTATCTCAGTGAGCAGAGGGAAGACTTTGAGTAGAATGGGAGGCAGGTTGGCCCTGAGCAGTTCCCAGCTTGACTTTTCCCTTTAGTTTAGTGATTTGGAGGCCCTGAGATTTATTTTCCTGTCACAGTATCCTTATATCTTACTCTAATTACTTATTTAATTTTTAAAACTATTTAAACAAAGTGTTGTATTTTAGCTAAAACAAAATTGTAATTGAAAGGATAGGCTTGGTTATTCTTCTCTTAGTTGGCTATTCTATGGAAAGCATTGCTGTTCACATCAGGGGCCTGTTTAATTTTTTAAAATTTTATTTCAGTAGTTTTTTGGGGGACAGGTGGTTTTTAGTTACATGAATAATTTCTTTAGTGGTCATTTCTGAGATTTTGGTGCACCACCACCAGGGGCCTATTTAAAGGAACTGTTTAGTTGTGATCAAAATATATACTGATTTTCTTTAAACTGGCCAAAGAAAACAGCCTCTTGAGGGTTTATCTTCTTCTAGATTTATGGATGTGATGGTAGCTGTCAGGTCCAGAGCATGGGATGTCTGTCAAGAGTAATCGAGTCTGTATAGCTTAATTCCACCTCCCCTTCTATGCCCACTCATGAATTGCTTATAGTCATTTCAATTTAATAACACAGATATTGATCTTTTTTTTTTTTTTTTTTTGAGACAGAGTCTTGCTCTGTCGCCCAGGCTGGAGTGCAGTGGCACGATCTCAGCTCACTGCAACCTCTGCCTCCTGGGTTCAAGCAATTCTCTTACGTCAGCCTCCCGTGGAGCTTGGATTACAGGCATGCACCACCATGCTTGGCTAATTTTTTTTTTTTTTTTTATATTTAGTAGAGACAGGGTTTCACCATATTGACCAGGCTGGTCTCGAACACTTGACCTTGTGATTTGCCCACGGCGGCCTCCCAAAGTGCTGGGTTTACAGGCATGAGCCACAGTGTCCGGCCACAGTTATTGATTTTACTGAATACATCTACCTTGCATTTCAATATAGTAAAACAATGAAAGGATGGATTTTAAGTAAACAAAAAGACCACTCAACACTTCCACTGTTATTTAGAGTTGCATCGATTTTTAGCAAGGAGAATGAAAACTGTCAGTTTGAAATACTAATTTCATGAGTTTTCAAGTAAGAAGGCAAAAATTATGCTTGATTTCTTTGTAGGTTCTATGATTTGATACTTTACCATCCATACTCATTAATAAGGCAAGGTCCCATAAGGTTCAGTGTTCACTCAATGACCCATTCCAGAGAACATAATTTAGCAGTTAGAAATTATTTTAAGAGCTGCCCATAAGGATTAGAAGGACCAGTACCTGGTGCTCAGTCATGGCTGAGAATAGTGCCAAGTTCCACCAGCCAGAGTAGACAGCCTCATAGTTTATAAGACATTGGGTAGAGCACTCAGAAGGCTCGTGCCTCAGGAGTGGGGAATAATTAGTTATAGACTAAACATGGCTCTAGTCCCAGCTAACAAATCTTAAAAATAAGACATAAAGGGATCACACTGTTTTCAAGTAACTTAACTGCATCCCAGAAAAAAGGTCAAGGGTATTTATTAGAATGCCATAATATCAAGCCCAAACAAGTTGCAAAGAAGCATAAAAATACAACCTAAAATGAGGAGAAACATGTATTAGTTGGAATTAATTTAGAACTGTCAAAAATGTTAGAAGTAACAGAGAAGGACATGTTTAAAAAATTAAATAGAAACATGGAAGACAAAAAAAGACCCAAATCAAAACTCTAGAGGTAGAACTCTGTGATATTTGAGATTTAAATTCATGGGGTGAAATCAACAGCAGATTAGACACTGCCCATACACAAAAAAGGTTAGTGAACATGGTGACATGGCAACAGAAACTGTCCAGAATTAAACACATGGAGAAAAAAATAATGAAAAAAAAAAAAAAAAAAAAAGAAAAGAGAACAGCATTATTAATCTCTGGAACAAGTTCAAGGAATTTAATGTATGTGTAGATGAAGTCCCTAAAGGAATGGGAGAGATGGAGAGACAGAAAAAATATTTGCAGATAGTGGCTTAAAATTTTTCCACATTTCATGAAAATCACAAACTCTATGAACATCAAGCAGAAGAGACACGAAGAAAACTGTTCTATGGCACGTCATAATCAAGTGTTCAAGCTCAGTGATATAAAACTGAAAGGCATCCAGAGGGCAAAACAAGACAGATTACTTACAGAGGTACAAAGATAAGGGTGACGGCGTATTTTTTGGTCAGAAATAATTCAAGTGCAAAGACAGGGAGTAAAACAACAAAACAAAAATAAAAACACTAGTGTAAGTGCAAAAAGAAAGCCCAAACCTGAAATAACTGCAAGGAGAAAGAGTCAAATCCAGAATTATGGCTGAATGTCAATACACTGCTTACAACGATTGATACAGAGAGTAGACAGAAAGTATACAAAAGACCTGAACAGTGTCACCAACCAGTTTGACCTAACTGAAGCTGACAGAGTCCACCACCCAACAACAGACTACACATTCTTTCTGAGTGCACACAGAACATTTACCCAAATTTTACTTGGTAAAATAAATTATTTTCTGGGCCAAAAAACCAGTCTCAGTAATTTCAGAAGGATTCAGGTCCTGCAAAGTAAGTTATTTGGTCCCAATGGAATTAAACTGGAAATTGACAACAGAAGGAACTCTGGGAAATCCCCAGGTTTTTTGAAACCAGCACATACTGAGTAACTCGTGCATGGAGAAAGGGGTTAAAGAGAAGTTAGAAATTATATTGAATTGAGTGAAAATAAAACAACATATCAAAATTTTGTGGGATACTGTTAAAAAGAGAAATGTTTATAGCACTCATTAGAGAAAAAGAAAGTTCTCTAAATTCACTTTAAGAGACTAGAATGAAGAGAACAAATTTAACACAAAGTAAGCAGAAAAAAAAAAGATCAGAGAGAAATTAATGAAATGAAAAACAGAAAAACAATAGAGAAAAATCAATAAAACCAACTGATCTTCTTTGGGAAGATCAATAAATTGAGAAGCAGCTGGCCAGAATGATCAGGATAAAAAATGATATCAAATACGAAATATATATCTTCATATAAGACATACTTATATCTTAAATAAGGCATAACTATATTTTAAAGATAATATGGGAATATTGTGAACAACTTTATGCCCATAAATTTAACAAAATGAATGAAATAGATAAATTCCTTGGAAGATATAAACTACTAAAGCTAATTTAAGAAGTAGGTAACTGTATTAACCCTATATCAAGTTTTAGAGATTGAATTGGTGGTTAAGAACCTTCCCACAAAGACAAATCCAGGTATATATGGCCTTACTATTAAATTTTTTTTTGAGATGGAGTCTTGCTGTGTCTCCCAGGCTGGAGTGTAGTGGAGTATTCTTGGCTCACTGCAGGCTCTGCCTACTGGGTTCAAGTGATTCTTCTGCCTCATCCTCCCTGGTAGCTGGGATTACAGGCACCTGCCACCATGCCTGGTTAATTTTTGTATTTTGTAGTAGAGACAGAGTTTCACTATGTTGGCCAGGCTGGTTTTGAAACCTTGACCTCAGGTGATCCAAGCACCTCGGCCTCCCAAAGTGCTGGGATTACAGGCGTGAGCATGCCCTGCCCCTAGTATTAAATTCTAACAAATATTTAGGAAAGAAATAATAGCAGTTCTATATAAACTATTTCAGGAAACTGAAGAGGAAAGATTATTTTAGGAGACAGGTATTGCCGTAATAGCAAAACCTGACACAGAAATTATAAGAAGAGGAAACTGAAGTCCGATATCTGTCATGTATATAGATGCAAATAATTCTAAAGAAAATTTTAACTAAGCAAATACAACAATATATAAAAAGGGTAATGTATCATGGCCAAGGGTGGTTTATGCTAGGTTGGTTTAAAATTCAAATATAATCAGTAGAATCCATTATATTAAGAAATAAAAAGTGAGAAACACGTGATCACCTCTGGACACAAAAAATATGTAAGAATCTAACATCTATTCTCAAAAAAAAAAACCTCTCATCAAGTAGGAATGTAAGGAAATTAATCTGATAAAATATGTGTATGAAAAATCTCTATTTCATACTTAATAGTGAAAGACTGAATGCTTCCTGTTTAAGATAGGGAACAAGAATGTCTGCTCTTACCACTTTTTTCAACACTGTAGTGGAATAAGTCACTATAATAAGGCAGGAGAAATGAATAAAACCGGGGAAGTAAAGGAAAAAACAGACCTGTCTGTATTTACCGATGGCAAGATCTATTATACAATCCAATGGGATCTAAAAACTTTTTCTTTTTTGGGGGGACAACTATGAGTTTAATGAGATTACAGAACAATAAGATAATTATACAAAAAGCCATTGTATTTCTATATAATAACAATAAAGAAGTGGAAATCAAAGTAAAAAATACTATCCATAATACTATCAAATCAAAGAAAAAAGAATACATAGGGATAAGTCTGACTAAATTTGTATGATTCATACACTGAAAATTACAAAGTATTAATAAGAGAAAATGAAGAACTAAATAAATGGAGAGATGATTACAAGTCAGAGAAGACTCAATATTGTTAAGGTGTCAGTGCTCCCAAATTGATCTACAGAGTCAATGCAATCCAAACCACAGTCTCATCTAGGCTTTTTTGCAATGTGGAAATTCACAAAGCTGATTTTGAAGTTTATATGGACAATGAAAGACCGATAATAACCAAAGCAGCTTTGAAAAAGAACAAAGTTAGAGGGCTAACATGATCTGATTTCAAGATTTATTACAAAGCTGTTGTCATCAAGACAGTGTACTGTGGACATCAAGATAGATACTTGGGTCAATGGAACAGTAAAGAGAGTTCAGTGGAGTAGAATCATCGTTTCAACAAATGTTGCTGAAATAATTGGACATCCATGTGCAAATAAATGAGTTCCAATCTATATCTTGTGGCACATACAAAAATTTACTGAAATTAAAATTAAAAATGAATGCATCCGACACTGAGGTATACAACCTAAATATGTAAACCTTCTAAAGATACCATAGGAAAATCTGTGTGATGTTGGGTTAGGCAAAAATTTCTTAGATATGTCGCCAAAAGCAAGACCTATTAAAAATGGATAAATTTTAAAATTGGCAAATTGAACTTCATCAAAATTAAACACTCTACTTTGAAAAACAGTTAAGAGAATGAATAGCAACATATTTGAAGAAAATATTTGCAAACTATATATCTGATAAAGGACTTATATGTAGAATGGGTAAAGAACTCTTAAAACTCAACAATAAGAAAATACCCAATAAAACAATGATAAAATATTTGAACAGACATTTTACCAAATTAGATATACATGGCAAATAATCCATGAAAACATGTGCTACTACGTTAATCATTAGGGAAATACAAATTAAGACCACAATGAGGTACCATTATACGTCTTTCAGAATGACTAAAAGTAGAAAGACTGACCACATCAAGTCTTGGCAAGGTTGAAGAGAAACTGGAGCTCTCATACACTGCTTGTGAGAGTGTAAAATGGTATAATCACTTTGAAAAAACCGTTTGACAGTTCCCTAACTGGTTCAACATGCACCTGTCATGTGATCTAGCCATTTCATATCTAGAGGTATTTATCCATGAGAAAAGACAGCACGTGCCCAATTTGTGCATGAATATTGATGGTGATTTTACTTATCAGAGCCAAAAAGTAGAAACCACCCAAATGTCTATTATCAGGTGAATGGAGAAAACAATTTGTGGCACATGTGTATAATGGAGTACTATTCAGCAGTAAAAAGGAATGACCTATCTATACATGCAACAACATGGGCAAGTGGCAAAAGCTTTATGCTCAGTGAAAGATGCCAGATAAAAAAGACTACATACTATATAAAGCTATTTATACGAATTCTAAAAAATGAAAATCTCCAGTGACAGAAAGTAGATCATTGGTTGCCTGTTGACAAGGGTGGGAAGTGGGAAAGGATGAGAGGGAAAGATTACAGAGTGGCACAAATTCATTAATGGTGCCTTGAGTAAAGGATATGTGGTGCATATACACCACGGAATATTACACAGCCATAACACAACAGAAAATCATGTCCTGTGCGGCAGTATGGATCCAACTGGAGGCCATTATCCTAACCAAATTAATGCAGGAACAGAAAACCAAATACTACATGTACTCATTTATAAGTGGGACCTAAACATTGGGTACCCATGGACGTGAAGATGGCAACAATAGGCTGGGCACGGTGGCTCATGCCTGTAATCCCAGCACTTTGGGAGGCTGAGGCAGGCAGATCCCCTGAGATCAGGAGTTCCAAATCAGCCTGGCCAACATGGTGAAACCCTGTCTTTACTAAAAATACAAAAAATTAACTGTGCCTATAATCCCAGCTACTTGGGAGGCTGAGACAGGAGAATCCCTTGAACCAGGGAGGCGGAGATTGCAGTGAGCTGAGATCATGCCACTGCACTCCAGCCTAGGTGACACAGCAAAACTCCGTATGAAAAAAAAAAAAAAAAAAAAGACATTGGAGACTACTGGTGGGGGAGAAAGGAAGAAGGGAAGAAGGGCTGAAAAACTAACCATTGGGTGCTGTGCTCACTGCCTGGGTGATGGGATCATTCGCACCCCAAACTTCATTGTCATGCAGTATACCCACGTAACAAACCTGTACATGTACCACATGTGCCCCCTGAATCTAAAATAAAAGTTGCAATTTTAAAAAAGGAGCACACACAAAAATAGAATAAATAAGACCACCTATTTGATAATACAACACGGTGGCTATAGTTGATAATAACTTAATTGTAGATTTAAAAATAACATAAAGAGTGTAATTGGATGGTTTGTAACTCAAAGGATAAATGTTTGAGGGGATGGATATCCCATTCTCCATGATATGTTTATTTCACATTGCATGCCTGTATCAAAACATCTCATCTACCCCATAAATATATACACCATGTACCCAAATGATTAAAAATTTAAAAAAACAAACTAAATTTAAAAAGGAGCACAAATAAACTTTTGGGAATGATGGATATTTCACTGTTGAGTGAGGTGAGAGTTCATGGATGTATGTATGTGTCAAAACTTATCAGGCGGCACACTTAAACACTTAACTGAAACTTCTCTTCATGAAAACACCTGAGCATTCCATGGATGAGGTGAGAGAGGGCTGGGGCCAAGGATGAGGAAGAAGATGGAAGGAGTACAGGGGCACTTCTGTCAAAAAACAAGTCCTCTACATTATACATCCTCTCTCTGCTGTTTCTGAAAATTATCTGTTATTAGTAACGAAGAAAAGGTGATTTTATTGGCTGTGGATGCTGTGGATGCTGTGGATGCTGATACAGCTCATGACAATTTATGCTGGCCATAAGGCAGTGGTTTGTAGATGCTGTCCTGAAAAGAGTCATCCTCCTGGAGGACCCCAGCTTCCAAAGATGACCCTATGAGCAGCTGGTTGCACTTGCTTCCTCCTCTGCCTGAACATTGCAGGGGGTTGTTCCTGAGGCAGCCATGAGCAAGTGGCGAACTTGTTGAGAAGGAGCTGAAATGTGGTCAGCGTGTGGGAGAGCCTGGGGGCCTTCCCTCTGGTCTGCAGGCACTTCTGTCTGTCTCACTGTCTGAGCTTGACTGTTCTTGGTTGAAGTTTGCTTTCTCTCCTGGGTCCCCTGCTGGTACCTGGATCTGCTTCTTCAAGCCGTAGGACCCTCAATAGCCGTCATCTGGTGGATGACATTGATCAGGAGGAATTTTTCTATTTCAGAGTTATATTTATTGGCTATGAAGACTTGGGAACACTTCGGAAGAGGGAAATGACATAGCGAGTAAGATATTTAGAGAGGCAGATGTGATAAAGGGGAAGATGATACAGTCAGTTCTGCGATAGCATGACATGTATTTTCCTAAACATCACTATACGATGCAGAATTGCACAGTAAAACCAGATGGGAAAAATTGGGTTGGAGCACAACATTCAAAAACTTCATCAGTGAGACGTTTACAAAGGGTAGAAACCTAATAAAAATCGTAGCACAGTTTTTAACATGTATTAAGTGGTTAAGAAATGCATATCTAGTAAAATAAACATCACATTTCACTCTGGAATAGACCTGAAGTTTGGTGTGGAAGTGGGTGTCTGAAAGAATGTGGTTTGTGAGTTACTGGGAAGGGTGGAAGCAGTGTGATCTGAGATCGGAGGGACTCTTGCAGCCCCAGGTGTGGATGAGCGTGGCTCATGACCTGCACAGTGAACTGAGGTGGCTGGTAGCTGTTTGCGTGTGTGTGCGCGCCCATGTGCACACATGCTTGCATTTTGCATATTGCTCACCATCTCAGCCCAGCTGGTTACAGCTTTCCGTGTTTACCTAGTGTTTCTCACAGATGAAATCATGCATAAGCGAATGCAAAATGTTATGCTCAGATTGTTCCCTAATATATCAGTTACCCTGGAACAAATTCACATCTTCCAAACAAGCATCACTGCAGAACCAACTGTGCAGTGTTGAGAGAGGGGCTGTGTGGAGGAACTTTCTAAAGGAGGTGGCTGGAGGACGGTGTAGGGTAGGACTGAACCGTAGGATCTCAAGATCCTACGTGGCACCTGCCTTCGTTTAGCTACTGTTAGCAAACCAAGTGTCTGTGAATCCATGTTTCCCTGTCTTACCCACCACTGTTGCTTATGGAAGGGACTGGAAACACAGCTCATTCTTCGGGGCTGTTGTGAGCCACCCTGGGCTCTGATTACAGCTCTGTTGGGTCCATCAGCCACCAGAGAAGGCTGAGGCTGCCCAGGGGGGCAGTAGCAAGGGGAGTCAGCCATCCCTTGACCCAGAACTGAGAGAGTTGTACAGAAACAGATGCCCAGATATTGTCATTTCAGACCTGTCACATTAAAAAAATATAGTCGTTGACACGGTGTTGTCAGTTCAATCACCAGCTTGTCATTGGCTTCTTGAGTACCTACTACGTATCAGGTCTCATCTGTGGTACGTAAGCTAGTAAGCCAGACAAAACTCCATGTTCCTGTGGCATTTATATTCTGGTAGGCGACTCAGATAAATGTTGTATTATTTTTCTGAGTAAGGACATGAGAATGAACAAGTCAGCAATAACAATAAGAACTCATGCTTTCATTTCAGAAACGAATTGTCACCTTTATTTTTGAAAGGGCATCTTTACCCCAGGTGCATAGGGCTGATGTAATTTCAGAGTGCCGGACTGATCTTTGAAGAAAGCAGTACATCCACGTACAAAGTCTTGGAAACCACAGCTGATGGGCAAGGGAAGGTTAAGCCTTGAGAAGGATCCAACTGTCTTGTTTCTGGCCCATAACTCTCAGTAATAAAGGGTGTCTCTTGCATATCAAATGTTCAGGGAGCTGTGCAGAGGCAACCCTGGGTCCTAAGTACCCACTACCCAGTTCTTACTTGCTGGGAGCTTTCTCCTGACACTCTTGCCTCAGTTTCTCTTCTAACCTCTTGAGAGTTGAGGTGCTTTTCTTCTGGTTTGAGATAAGTAACTGTCTCTGGAGATCTTACCCCCGACCTCCTCCAGCAAGCACTTTCCTTCCCTATCCTCCCAGGCTGAGTTTTCAACAGGGGCTATTTGTGCTATAGTTACTTACTTATGGAACACTTCAGCCTCCATGGAGGCAGCTGTTCTTCCCAGAGTGGGATACACATGCAAGGCTCCCTGAAGCCCCAGATGCTACTGGGTTGCTGGACGGGACACAGCCGGAGGTGCTAGTGTATGCAGAGGGTGATTCCAACAAGCCTCTCTGGTTACTGCTAAATTGTGCTGCCTGCCGCAGCCCGGGAGTTCCGGCTTCCTTAGGATATTTAGGAATAGATTTACAAAGTGCCTCTGAATCCTCTCTGCTTTGGGACTGTTCCATCAGGGGTGATGCCTGTTCTCTAGCAGCTTGCTTTCAGCATGGTGATTCGGTGTGTGTCCCATGGGCCTGGGTCCAAATCTCAGCTCTTTTTTTTTTTTTTACTTTAAGTTCTGGGATACATGTGCAGGTTTGTTACAGAGGTGCCATGGTGGTTTGCCTCACTTATCAACCCGTCATCTAGGTTTAAACCCTGCATGCGTTATGTATTTGTCCTAATACTCTCCCTGTCCTTGCTTCCCACCCCCCGACAGGCCCCGGGGGATGATGTTCCCCTCTCTCTGTCTGTGTGTTCTCGTTGTTCACCTCCCACTTATGAGTGAGAGCGTGCGGTGTTTGCTTTTCTGTTCCTGTGTTAGTTTGCTGAGAATGACGGCTTCCAGCTTCATCGATGTCCCTGCAAAGGACATGAACTCATTCCTTTTTATGCTCAGCTCCTTTTTATTATTAGCTGTGGATGAGTCATTAAACTTTTGTAAGCTTTGGTTTCCTCATCTAATGATATGCATGATAATAAAACAGACCTTGTAATGTCACGATGAAATTGAACTACGATAATGTATTTAGCCCAGTCTGGTATGTGGTCAGAACTTAACGCAAGTGAACCCTCACCATCAATGGAGTGGAGCTTCTCTGAGATAACCTTGCTTGGTGATTCCCAGCCCGTGGGGATGATTCTTTTCCCCTGGGCTAAGAGTGGTTTTATTATCCATCCCTCCTTGGGCGTTTCATCATATGTTGCCTCCTATGGGGCTAACATACGGAGTGTTTCTGCCTTATTTTTCCAGTAGTATTTGCTCACAATTATTAAGCTCTTCAATGACAGGCATTGGGCTGAGGACTTCCAAAGGTTTCTGTATTAAATGCTCACATAGCCCAAGAGGTGCAGGACATTTTAATCCATGTTGCAGGTGAGAAAACTGCAGACCAGGAAAGTTTAGTAACTTTACTTAAAGCCACACAGCTAGTCAGGGGCAGAGAAGCAGTTAGAAGCCTGGCTTTTGTCTCTATCCGTAGGCATTTCAAACTCTCAGAGGGTGGAGGTCAGGGTATGCGTCTGATTTGTAAGCGTGGAGAAGTTGGCCAGTAAAGTAAAATTGGAAACTGACTCACACTGAGAACCTCTATTCTGCCAGCCTTCCTGCTTCTGAGCGGGAAGATCCTATGACCCAGTGTTGAATAATGACTTCCCTTTGCTCTGATCACAGTCAGATAATGAAGTCCCTGCTGCTAAGCAAACATATCCCCAGACCTCAGAGCAGGTACAGCCCCTGGGAAATGAGGAAAAGGGAGAAGGTCAGCAGGTTCCTATCTTGATACCCATCTCCAGGTCCTCCCCAGCTTGGGGCAAGAATTCAAAAGGGAAGGTGTATGGAATACTATGCAGCCATAAAAAGGGATGAGTCCATGTCCTTTACAGGGACATGGATGAAGTCGGAAACCATCGTTCTCAGCAAACTATCACAAGGACAGAAAACCAAACACTGCATGTTCTCACTCATAGGTGGGAATTGAACAATGAGATCACTTGGACACAGGGTGGGGAACATCACACACTGGGGCTTGTCAGGGGGTGAGGGACTGGGGAAGGTATAGCATTAGGAGAAATATGTAAATGATGAGTTGATGGGTGCAGCACACCAACATGGCACATGTATACATATGTATCAAACCTACATGTTGTACACACGTACCCTAGAATTTAAAGTATATTAAAAAAAAAGGTGTATGCTACATATCTGAATATTTTAAAACTGTGCATTAAGCTAAAACCATCGGATAGAATGTTCTATCCATATATATATATATATGTAAAACCTCATATCACAATATTGAAAAAACATGTATACTACTATATAGTTTGCATATGTCTGGGTATCCTGTGGATGGATCAGAGATGTCTGGACAATTGGCATACAAAAGACCTGTCTTATAATAATCAATATTTTCTTATTCCATGTTTTTTTTTTTTTTTTTTTTTTTTTTTGAGACAGAGTCTTACTCTTGTTGCCCAGGCTGGAGTGCAGTGGCGTGATCTCAGCTCACTGCAACCTCCGCCTCCTGGGTTCAAGTGATTCTTCTGCCTTAGCCTCCTGAGTAGCTGGGATTATAGGTGCCCACCACCATGCCTGATTAATTTTTGTATTTTTAGTAGAGATGGGGTTTCACCATGTTGGCCAGGCTGGTCTAGAACTCCTGACCTCAAGTGATCCGCCCACCTTGATGTCCTGAAGTGCTGGGATTACAGGCATGAGCCACCATACCTGGCCTTTTTCTACATATTCTATTAACCATAATGACCTAAAAGCATAAAACCTAAAATAATTATATGCAAAAGTTATAAAACTGGTGTATGTTTCTGTAAAAATGCAACTTATATGTTTTAAAAATAAAAAAATTAAAATTATTTTTCTATATGTTCAAAAGAGGTTCTTCTAAAACATTAAAAAGTATCCAAGAGTAAATGGAAAAATACAAACCATATAAGAATGTATATTAACATTTTAATAAAGCTGACCATTTTACTTAATTTTAGTAACTTTAATCAGATATCATATGTTTCTATAATAAAAGTGCACAGTTTTGTGTTCAATATCCATCTTGGGGCCAATGTAATGTCCATCTTTGGGCCATGATTCAGCACTTACACAAATTTAAGACCAATGAATTGGTTAGTATTGCAGCCTATTCCCAGACACTAAAGACTCTATTCACAAATGTCTCAGGGATTATGAATTGATCAACAAAGAGAAGAAAGGAATGAATGCTTGACACTGGTGGATGATGGATTTGACAAGTTAATTAATTCATTTGTCTTTTTCCTTACTCACATTCTTCCTACCTTCTGAGCAGTTGTCTCCAATGTCACGGGCAGTGGCACAACCCACAGACCTTGAGCGCAATTAGAAGTGACCACTTTCTTATTCCAGGACAGGATGTAGAGAGTATTTCTATGGGGCTTGAATGGTGTTAGTCTTAGGAGTGGATGTTTATGGTCACAGACTGCACTGGGTCAGTCTGACAACCAAATCCCAGAAGAGACATGTTTTCTTTAATTAATAAATGTACTCTTTTGTGTTTTTGTGACATGTGGGGCTCTCTCACGCTCAGGGTACAGGGCAAGAGCCCCTCTTGCCTGCACTAGCTACCCTCCACTATGGATGTTGATGGATTCAATTCAGTGGATAGAATGGAACTATTAGGTTAGTGCAAAAGTAATTTCAGTTTTTGCAATTACTTTTATTATTATTATTTTTTATTATTTTTGTGATGGAGTCTCACTCTTGTTGCTCCGATTGGAGTGCAGTGGTGTGATCTCAGCTAACTGCAACCTACACCTCCTGGACTTAAGCCATTCTCCTGCCTCAGCCTCCTGAGTAGCTAGGACTACAGGCATGAGCCACCAGGCCTGGCAAATTTTTGTATTTTTAGCAGAGACGGAGTTTCGCCATCTTGGCCAGGCTGAACTTGAACTCCTGACCTCAGGTGATCCACCTGCCTCAGCCTCCCAAAGTGCTGGAATTACAGGCGTAAGCCACTGAACTGGGCCTTGCAATTACTTTTTTAATGGCAAAACTGCAATTACTTTTGCACCAACCTTATAGTTGGACAGACTGTGCAAGTTACCATAATCTGGAACATGTGCCCTAAGTGTAGCTCTGTTGAAGTGAGGGTTGTGGGTAGAGACGGGGAAGTGTTTCACTAAGTCTGGACAGGTTCATTAGAAAGACCCTCTCCCTCAGCTGGGTGCGGTGGCTCAAGCCTGTAATCCCAGCACTTTGGGAGCCCTAGGTGGGTGGATCACCTGAGGTCAGGAGTTCGAGACCAGCCTGACCGATATGGAGAAACCCCGTCTCTACTAAAAATACAAAATTAGCCGGTTGTGGTGGTGCATGCCTGTAATCCCAGCTACTCAGGAGACTGAGACAGGAGAATCGCTTGAACCCTGGAGGGAGAGGTTGCAGTGAGCCAAGATCATGCCACTGCACTCTAGCCTGGGAAACAGAGTGAGACTATGTCTCAAAAAAAAAAAAACAAAAACAAAAAACAAAACGAAACAAAAAAATCGCCCTCTTCATATATTCTACTACTGTGGTTTATGCCTAAGCCAGCCTGTTAGAATTTATATTGAGGAAATATGAACACACATGTTAATTAAGGAACACACTTCCCTCTTGTGGTTACGTACGTTTGGTCTGCAGGGGAGCCCTGGTCATATTAATGAGGCTTTGCTTTGCTTTAAGGCTAATTCTAAGCCTGCCATCTGTAGAGAGCACTATCAAAGGGATCTCAATGTAAATGGTGATGTTTGTGATTGGCTCTGGTGGGGCCTTGCCCACCCTCCCTGGCAGCTGCTGAAATTGAGCTGTCAGTCGAGGAAGATGAAATGCTACTTTGTTCTATGGCTTGAGCTCCCAGAGGCAACGTTTCCTGGTCATTTGACATTAGTTCAGAGAATGGGAAAGTATTTGTCTTTCTTCCCCCCCTTTTTTCTAAAACTTAAAGAAATGCTCAATGGTTGTTGGTAAGTAGGACGTGACAGCTCTCCAAGACGGCTGCCTGGTGTTTGAGAGGAGACGTTTACCAGGGTTGCTGGCTGAGCTGCAGAGGATGCCCCCTTTCCCTCGCGGGAGAACTGGCGGCTGCAGACTGTCACCCTCGGGCACCTTCCGTGTGATACTCTTTGAAGCAATGTTTTCTGAAGAATGTTCCTCGGGACATGAGATGCATGACATGTCCCCACGGAAAGAAAGATGCCACGGAAACAAAACAAAACACTGTTCTGTGGCCACATAAATTTGAGGCCACAGTGTTTTGAGGCCGCTGCGTACCCTATTATTTCCCTCTCGTTGACACACTGTTCATATGTCTATTTTATAGGCTCTGGGGATTTCTGCAGGCAAGAAGCTTGTTCAGCCTTGCTGAAGCTCGAATTTCTTCATGTTAATTTGAATTTTTGAAATTTTCTGGGGCTGAGCGCAGTGGCTCATGCCTGTAATCCCAGCACTTTGGGAGGCCGAGGCAGGCGGATCATGAGGTCATGAGATCAAGACCATCCTGGTTAACATGGTGAAACCCCATCTCTACCCAAAATACAAAAAGTCAGCTGGGTGTGATGACAGGCACCTGTAGTCCCAGCTACTCGGGAGGCTGAGGCAGGAGAGTTGCTTGAACCTGGGAGGTGGAGGTTGCAGTGAGCCGGGATCACACCACTGCACTGCAGCCTGGGTGACACAGTGAGACTCTATGTCAAAAAAAAAAAAAAAAAAAAAATTCCCAAAAGATGTTTGTGTTCCTGCTCTCTGTCTGGCACTGTGCAAGGCACACATGTGAGAGATATGATGGGAGTCAAGCTCATGGGCATTGGGTACCCACATGAAGCTTATAGAGAGATAATAAACAGGGAAACAAAACTGAATAATTATACATTGTGATGTGTAATATGAAGAACAAGTGGGGTGCTGTGGTAAGGGGTATCAGAGGGGTGATTGTGATGGGGAGCAGGGATCACTCCAGGAAGGCAACTTTTAGTTGAAAACCAAAGCACGAGAAGGAGGCAGACAGGCAAAGTGTGGGAGAAAGAGCTGGGAAAGCATGTGCAAAGGCCCTGAGGCATCGTGCCGTCTAGTTCTTAGAAACACTTGAAGACTTGTGATACAGACCGGAGACAGGGAAATACTGGGTAGAAGAGGGTGGTTCCCAGGTGGTACCCAGGTGGGACAAAGGCCCTACTCTCAAACCTGAAGACCTATGGCTCTACGTGAGGACAGGCATTTCTGTTTTCACACCCAAAAAGTTGCCTTTTGGCCTGCCACACCCCCCGTCCTGGCCCCGTATCAACTCAAGATCTTAGTAGCCACACCCACAAGCGGCTGAAGGTCAGAACCAGAACAGCAGTGGTGGAACAACGTGGCAGAGAAAGAGAGAAGAGGAAGGATGTCTGGATGCCAAGGGGAGTTCAGCTGGGAGTGGTCAGAGAAAAGACTTGCCATTGGGTGGCCCAACTCCAGGGGAAAACCACCTTCCCACTCTATCCCCCGCTTCCAGCTCCCCATCATCTTGCTGAGAACGACACCTGTCACTCAATAACCCTTTGCACTCATCCTCCCAGCCCACATGTGGTCTGATTCTTCCAGTGTGCTGGGCAAGAACTTGGGTTACAGAAGGCTGTCACACTAGTCCCCTGCCCTTGTGATAAAGTAAGCCTAGGGTCTGGTGAGCTGATTAACACACAAGCTGTCTGCAGAATGCAAAGCTGAATGAGCATACTGTAACACACGCCCCTGGGCTTTGGGAGTTCATAGACACCCACCCCTAGATGCAGCTGTGAGGCTGGAACCCAGAGGCAGTCCCCACGTCCTCAGCACCTGCCCATCTGCAAGCCCCCCCTAGGGGTTTGAGCAGTGGGAGGACCGAAGGAGCGAGCCACAACCCTGTCACACATCCTGCCAGGGGGATATGGGAACGCTCCCATTTCACTTGTACCCTGTGCAGACTGCCTTTGTGACCAGAGACACTCCTGAGATCCTTACAAAGGCTTGGCACAAAGTAATCAATTAGAATTGGTCCCTTTTCTTTCCTTGTCAAGGGGATTCTGAACATGGCCATTGAGAAGAGTTTCAGTCTTGAATAAGCTCCCTGGCTCTGTTCGTGCCATTATTTCAGTCTTGTGTGGGGTGGGACCCTGAGACTGTCAGCCCCCTGAGACTGCAGAGGTCCTGTCTTTGCAGCTTTCTGGCCAAAGGCACCCATTCAGATCAAGGTGTGTAATTTGAATTCTCTCAATGCATCATGAGAGTGTGAAGGTGTCAGAACGCTAGAGCAGGAGTTCTCAAAGGTCCATGTACAAAAGAGATACCTGGAGAACTTGTTAAAATGTGCCGTCTCTGAGACCACCCCTTAGATCTGGAGTCCATAAGTCTTGAGCTAGATGTGTGAGGCATGCCAGGTGGGTCAGAGGGAGGTGATCCCACACTCATCACACTTTGTGAAATACCCTGAAACCATAGCAGTTACGCTCATGTGGGTACAGAGCTGGGCTGGCGGGTTCCCCTGAGGAAATCCGAGCTTTTGATATGTGATCAGTTCTTGTCTTGCTCCTCCATAATAGCAAAAGGGGTTTATGTAGCTAGGAGAACCCCCCACCACAGGCAAGAATAATAATAATAATAATAATAATAATAATAATAATAATGTACAGAGAAAACTGGCCAAGTACTTTGCCACCCAGCAGGGGCAACAGCATACCCCTATTCTGGTTCGTGGTTTGTTTAAGCATGGTTTGTGTATTTTTTGATTTATACATTTCATGAGGTACATCTTACAGGCCATAGTAAACTTTGATGTAGAAACCATTTGTTTTGTAATCTAGTGTGGCTGTGATCCTCAAATCTGAAATATGACAGCTAATAGGCTAATACATCAGGAAATAGACTTATTTACATACTCTCGAAACAAGCCAAACAAGACCACAGCGTTTTTGCAGGTAAATGAAACCCACACCACTGAGAAGCCCTGTCAGGATTGGGGCTTCGCCGTACGGGTCAGGAGAGCAAGATCCACGCCTCCTTCCTTGAACCTGGCCTGGTTCCCCTGTCCTAAAGGGGCCCCTCCACCGGGGACCTTGACACCACTCTTTTCTTGGAAGTTCTCTATCAGTTTTCTCCTTTTTCCCTTGGAATATAAATAAGATTCCTGAATCTCTTTCTTCCTAGATCATTCTCTCTTGTGCAAGATTAAAAACTCTTCAGTGACAAGCACTCTCCTCATCTTGCTTTTAGCATCAGCCCAGGGATTTCTTACTGCTTCCAGGATGTGCATGGACTAGCCCCTGCCTACTTCTGCAAGCTCACATCATCCCCTTAACTCTAGCATGCCGTACTCCGGCCATCCTGAGATCCTTTCATTCTGCCTCATCCTCCACTTTGGGACGTTCTTAACAGGATGTGTTTTTATCTGGATGATCTTGTTTATATTCTATGTGTCTCCGTAACTAGCATGAAAAACGAGTGCATTTAGGCCTCTTGTCTGTCTTATAACCTGTGGCTGTATTCCCAGATTGTCAGCAGTGCTTATGAAAATGGCCAACACATATTCATTATTTATAGAATACATTTCTTCTCTTTCCTCTGAGTATTTGCACATGCCTGACAGGCTCTTCCTCTTGTGCACACTTTGTGAAATACCTGGCTTGCTAACTCCTGGGTACCTTTAAATTCTCAGCTCGTATGTCACCTCCTCCAGGAAGTGCTTAGTCACTTCCTCCAGGAAGCACTTAGTCACCTCCTCTAGGAACCATTGAATTACTTCCTCCAGGAAGCACTAAATCACCTCCTTCAGGAAGGATAACCCGACTCCCCAAGTTTGAGATGGGTTCTCCCACCACTCTTGGGTTATTACACTGCACTGCAATCGCCCATTTCTGTAGTTTATTTCTCTGGAGATTGTAAACTGTAGGAGGGCAAGGTTCCTGGATTCCTTTGTCTGTCTGAATCTCCTGTCATCTGTGCATCACTCTACGAGGTCAAACGTGGTGCCTGTTTTTGGTGGGTGTGCAGTATGTATTTATTGAATAAGTGATTTTTCACCTCATGCTTTTATTCATTCATTTCTATCCAGACATCTCAAGCACAGTCTGTGCCCCACATCTTCTTTTTTCTTAACCTACCAAAAGTTTGACTCTTGGACCTGCTATTGGACTTCTCTGGACAAGATGCCTGTGAAATCCGTGCTGCCAAATCCAACAGAGACTCTGCAGCCCTTTTATCCTCCCTGTGGCATTTCACGCTGTCTACTCATCCCCCTTGACACTCTGCCTCTGAAGGCAGCCCTAGTACCTAGGTCCTGCGGTGATGTGCATTGCAGTAGAGAGGCGTCTTGGCTAGCAGGTAAGAGGAGATGTCATTAGCTACCTGGCAAACCCTTGTGGCAGGAGAAATGGCTAATGCCAGGACTAAACCTCATGCAAAGAAAAGGAATTTCCTAAAGATTTTATTGCAACTTTGGGTTTTATAAATTCACAAATGGATTCCCTCAGTTGTGTCTTCTTCCCAGTACAACATTGTAACTAGGTACATCCTTAGGCCGGGAGGGGGGGAAAAATGGGTAGAAATGGCTTGCTGCCTGATCCTTCATCCTTGGGAGGGGGTCTTACACATTAATATTTCCACAAAATATGAGCAGACTCCATGATGACCCATGGTTAAAACCAATTTTTTTTTTTAAATTGAATGAAGATCTATAATTACTTGGAATCAATACATATTTCAGATAGTTATAATTAGGTGTCAGCAGACGGGTAAAAAGAGGACCTATAGCTTCATTTTTTTTCTTTAAAAACCCCAAAATTCTTAATTCTGTATTTTGAATACCAAATAGTGGGACACAGACATTCTCTTTCTTTCCTGCCTTATAGACACCTCTGGAAGCAGATCTGTTTAACAGTCTTTCTAACTTAATTAGTTGGAAAGAAAACGTGCAAAAGAAACCCATTATGAAAAGTCAGACCATATCAGACACCAGGGAAGGGGTGACGATACAACGTTTTCAATGCATTTCCAATCCTATTTTAATACTAGACCTTTACATGATGATGATTATTAATAATATGACTTCATGCTCTTTACCCTTGGGATTCTCTTCATTCTCTTATCTCTAGGAGGGTCCCCAGGCCTTACTGGGCAATATGCTCCCTTCTTTTGGGGTGAGAGGGTCACTTGTTCTACCCTCAGATGTATTTTAGCAGAAGTTACTTGAAGATGATGGTCTTGGTTTCTTTTGCACCTGAAGGTTAGGATCATGACCCTGGAATTAATGAGAAATTTTCTTGCAAATGCATCACATCCATTGAGAAATGGGGTCCACCCAGGATTATTCTTCCCAGGGCCTCTTTTCCCCTGTCATCAGTTCATTCATTGGTTAATTTATTCGCTCATCCTGTGTGGTGCTAGAGGGTGTGAAGACACAGGGAAGCTTGTCTTTTGTCAGCCGTCTTTTATTTCCAGGGTGAGAAGCTTTGAAATCTCGGTACTCATTTTCTCTAGCTCCAAGGCAAAGTTCTTCCTGAGCTCATGGCAAGGTTAGAATGACCTCTCATCATTCAGGAAAAAGAAAGATTTGATAGAACAGATTTATTTCTGCTCCATCCAAGTTTATTTCCGGGGACACCATCCGTGGCAAAGTGTGGCAATTGGAGGTCTGCAGTTATATGTCAAGTAGGACCCGGAGCCTCCAGCAGTCCGACTTAGAAGTCAGACGGCTGCCCAAGAAAACTGCCTGTTTCCTAGATATCAGAACTGCTGGGGTCAGGATTAAGTGAAGAACCTATTGGTCCTGCCACCTTTGGTTATGTGTTAGATCAGGGCTCTGATGGCAGATGCTGGGGCCAGGGTTGCAGTGAGATACCCAGGATGTATAGAGCAAGTCTTCAGGGCCAGGAGGAGAGGAAGGGGGAGGATCTGGGCGAGACAGGAAGACTCAGGGGTTGGTCTTGGGATCTGAGGATTACCCACTATGGCAGAAATGGCCTCAGTTTTCTAGGACAGACAACGGGGTTCCTCCAACTTGTAAGTGCTAGGGAGACTTTCTTAATGTTCTGAGTGCAAGAGAGCTGGTCCAGTAGGCATCTGGCCATGTTCTCCTGCTCCTGGTATGGGTGTGTCTCTGTCACATATGTGTATATATATATATATATATATATATATATATATATATATATATATATATATATATATGCATCTCCCGACCCATGCTCATTTCCATTTCCATTTGACTGATTCAAAACATTTCCTAGGTGAACTAACTGTCCTCCAAATATAAAGCAAAAGAGTCACATATCCTCATCTTTGCTGATGGTATCGTTATCTACTGAACTAAAATGCTTAAACTGTTGAAATAGTAGTTTTCTAGAATATTTTATTTTCTGAAATAACCCAGAGAGAATCAAGTACACCAAAACTAAATACAAACCATCTGGTAGTTTAATTTCAGGAAACATTTTACAGTTAATGCACCTTGGCCATCAAATTTGATGCTGTTGAGTTGTGCTGAAGCTTGATTCTTTCAATAAGTAGTTGACCAGCCCTGAAACCCTGACTTTATAACATGATGGTAGTAGTTTTTCAAATTACAGCTTTATTGAGATATAATTCATATGCCATACAATTCATTCATTTAAGGTGTATAATTCAGTGGCTTTTCATATATTCACAGAGTTGTGTAACCAGCACTGTAATATATTTTGGAACATTTTCATCACCCCCAAAGTAACCTTGTATCTTTTAGTAGCCACATCCCATTTCCTCTTCCCATCTCTAGCTGTTGGTAACCACTAACCTCCTCTCTGTTGCCATCATTTATTTTCTTAAGTTTCTTGTCTGTCACTGACGTGAGGCTATGACCTAGATGTGGTTAGGAACCATGTCACTTTTATCTACTGCTCCAAGTATTCAGTGTATAGTTGTTAAAAATAATAGAAGAGAGAGGTTTTTTGTTTGTTTTGTTTGTTTGTTTGTTTGTTTTTTGAGACTGAGTCTTACTCTGTTGCCCAGGCTGGAGTGCAGTGGTATGATCTCAGCTCACTTCAGCCTCTACCTCCCAGGTTCAAGCAATTCTCCTGCCTCAGACTCCAGAGTAGCTGAGATTACAGGTGCACACCGCCATGCCTGGCTAATTTTTATATATATATATATATATATATATATATATATATATATATATATATATATATATATATATATTTTTTTTTTTTTTTTTTTAGTAGGGACAGGGTTTCACCGTGTTGGCCATGCTGGTCTTGAACTCCTGACCTCAGGTAATCTGCCTGCCTCAGCCTCCCAGAGTGCTGGGATTACAGGCGTGAGCCACTGCACCCAGTCGAGGAGAGAGTTTCTTTACTTACTCCCCCACTGTGTCACCTTCTGCCATTTGATGATGTTGTCTTTCTGGGTTGAATTTTTGTCTCCTTCCACTGAATTTGTCCTTCTATCCTCTTCTTGGATTATCTCTTTCTCTCTCTCTTTTATTTATTTATTTTTGGTCTAATAAGAAACCCTTCTGACATCAAACACGTTTCGCAACACATGTCGGGTGTGTGCCCTTTCCCTTGCGGTCACTGAAATACTTGGTTTGTTGGGAATGGAATGGCTTAATCGGTGTGGTGTGTGGAGCCATAGAATCCCTTTATGGAGTCTGTCCTATATCAGAGGAGGGAGACTCATACCTGTGTGACTCGGAACCTCCCCAGCCTTTCTGGGAAGCATCCAGCTATTTATTTATTCATTCTTATCTTTGAACAGTATCTATTGAGTGCATACGAGTTCATCTTGGTCTTCTAGTCAGTGAGTCCACGGCGACGAACACAACAGACAAGAATCCCTGACACCACTAACATTGTATTCCATGGCAGGGTTCTTCAGTCTTGTCATTGTTACCATTTTGGGTCAAACCATTTTTTGTGGGAGGCTCTTTTGTGCATGGAAGGATGCTTGGCAGCATCCTAAGTCTCTCCTCACTAGCTACATGGTAGCATCTCCTTCCCCAGTCATAATAGCTTGTATTTGTATAGCATGCCCTGTGTTTGTTCTTGGGGACACAGAAATATTTCTATCTTACTGGTATGCACCGTCTCTTTCCATTTCTCCCTGGTTGCTAAGGAAATGAGTTCTTGTTCTAGTATTAGGTTCATTCACTTCCTTCTGTATCATGAGAGGCAATTTGTAGGTTTGCCAAGTGCAAAAGGTGTCATCCCAACTCCCTGTCACTTAAAGATAGATTTATCATTTTCAACCACAAGATGACTTGTTAGAAGATGAAAAACATAGGTATTGGAGAAAGGGCAGGGCTGAGCTGTCCAGGAGACCTAGGGCATCAAGCCAGTGTTCACAGTTCTCCAGCACTTCTCTAGCGGATGCCTACTCATCTTGGCTGGGCATCTTACCTCCTGGACGAGGAGTTGGAGACAGCCGTCCCTGGGGTGAGATGCCTCTGGAACACACCTCAGCGTTGGCAGCCACGAGTAGTTTCTTCCATGGATTGGTTTTTTAGTTCCTGCAGGATGAGGGATGGCACTTGAAAGAGCCCTAGCCACTCACATTGTTCAGCTAGAACATGGCAGCAATTGCTCTGTCCATCACAAGTGAGCAGGAGACAGTGAGGATGCCAGGAAAATGGGAACACGGGGGGTTTGTTACCATGGCTGCAGCGTTAGGGAGATAGTGGCAGAGATGGCTTGGATCATCCAAAGCACCAGCGTTCAGAACTAATAAGCTGCCTCTTCCTTACCTTTTGCTAAGTTATCTCCATGATATTCCAGATTTCAGAAGGAAAACTGGTGTGTGTGTGTGTGTGTGTGTGTGTGTGCGTGCACGCATGCATGCATGTGCACATACTACTCTGCATTAGAATTTGCAAGTCATGGCTGGGCGCAGTGGCTCACTCCTGTAATTCCAGCACTTTGGGAGGCCGAGGTGGGTGAATCACCTGAGGTCGGGAGTTTGAGACCAGCCTGACCAACACAGAGAATGCCTGTCTCTACTAAAAATACAAAATTAGCCAGGTGTGGTGGCACATGCCTGTAATCCCAGCTACTGGGGAGGCTGAGACAGGAGAATCACTTGAACCCGGGAGGCGGAGGTTGCAGTGAGCTGAGATCGTGCCAGGGCACTCCAGCCTGGGCAATAAGAGCGAAACTCTGCAGGAAAGAAAGAAAATAAGGAAAGAAAGAAAATAAAGAAAGAGAGGGAAGGAAGGAAGAAAGGGAAGGAAGGGAAGGAAGGAAGGGAAGGAAGGAAGGAAGGAAGGAAGGAGGGAAGGAAGGAATTGCAAGTCGTTTTCCCTCTTTTATGATAACCCGTGAAGGGAATAGAGTAAAGGTTTCCTGGAATCTCCTCTGTAGCCATCCTGAGATATTTTCTGGTAGCCAGTCTACTTGAGGCTAGTTTTATGTGGACATGGGAAATAGGAGAGGCTCCTAAGGGTGGGTTGGTTGATATGGTTTGGCTGCGTCTCCACCCAAATCTCATCTTGAATTGTAGCTCCCATAATTCCCACATGTTGTGGGTGGGACCCTGTGGGAGATAACTGAAGCATAGGGGCAGTTCCCCCATACTATTCTCATGGTGGTGAATAAGTCTCGTGAGATCTGATGATTTTATAAGAGGAAACCCCTTTCTCTTGGCTCTCATTCTGTGCCATGTAAGATGTGCCCTTCGCCTTCCGCCATGATTATGAGGCCTCCCCAGCTATGTAGAACTGGGAGTCCATTCAACCTTTTTCTCTTTATAATTTACCCAGTCTCGGGTATGTCTTTATCAGCAGCATGAAAATGGACTAATACATTGGGGATCTGAATCCAGCCACGGTTGATCTCCTCCTCCCCAGTTACTGTCTGCTTTTGTGCTGAGGGTTAACGTGTTAACATAGTTGGACTGGCTTTCGTCAGCCCTGTGATGGCATTCCACATGTCGGAAGATAGACCATTGATGTATAATCAAACAAACATCAGGCTGCACATGGTGGCGTGGTACATAGAGAATATTAAATGTGATGGAATTGACTGTAGATGGATGGTTGGAAACACAGTCTTGGGAAGTGGAGTTTAATGTGTAGAACCCATTCCCTCTGGATGCTATATTTTGTCTTTGGCCAGTTTCGTGATATTGGCTGATTTTTCTTGTAACTTGCCCCATTTCCCAGAGATTTCAGGAAAGTAATTGTTTAAAAAAAAAAAGCCAACGTAGATAAACTGGCTAGAGAGCTTTCGAATGCTTTGGAATGGTTTTTGTTGAGTATCAGAGACACACTCACAAATGAGCCACGAGACAATTCACCCACAGACACACCACATCGACTCACTCCGCTGTTGTGTATTTAATCAAATAGCCCATAATAAATTAGCAGCGATTCGTTTGGACAGCACATACCAAGTTGTTCACAGTGACCTGGATTGATTTCCATGTGTCGCAATTCATCAGAATGAAGTGGCTTCACCGGCTGGGAGTCCAAATACCCTAACACATTTCTGTTCCCACTTTAACCAGAAACAGACATTTGTTTTTTATGCCGCAGGTCCTAAGCCTCACAATTAGTGGGTCTGCAAATGCCACACAAAGACCCTCAGATGAACCGGAGACGTTGAAACAGAAACGTCTTGTGAACAACCGAGGGAAACTAAATAAAGCCGGTGTCCAGGAGAGAAAGAGGCACCATTTAGCTGCATCCCACAGCCCATGGCCTTGCAGACACATGGGGCGTATCCCGTGTGGATATCCCGTGTGGACACATGCAGCTCAGGACTGGGTCAGTTTGGAGTGGCTGTGTGTTGCAGCACTTTGGTCAGGTTAAGTGGTGACTATTAGTTACTAGCTAATGTGTATCATTCTTTTCAATGTGCCGAGGTCGCTGTTAAGTACACTAATAAATATGAACACAGCCAATTTCTCCAGGTGGGTGGGTAGCCCTATAATCTCCACTTTACAGACTGGGAAGCAGGAAGCATCCAGAGGGTCGTCATCTGCCGCGGTTATAGGGTGAGGCAGCAATGGTACAGGTTTTGTGTACTAGGCTTTCCATCAGAAACAGGGCTAATTTCTATGTCTGTGAATGGAGGAGAAGCCCGCTTAAACCATAGCAGGGAGATATTCAGGTTATAGGCAGGAAAAGCCTCCTGGATGGAAGGGCTGTGTCTATGTTTAGACAAAATCGCTGTCATTGCTGACATCATCCTCACCACCACCATCAACACTGTCATCACCATCATCATCGTCTTCACCGTCACCTATACTAATTAGGTTGATGTGCCAGATATCTTGCCAAGCACATCTCATTCATTATATTAGTTAATCCCCACAACTTTCTTATTAAGGAAGTAGGGTTGTTACCCCATTTTATGTTTGAGGAAACTGAGGCTTAGAGAAGGTAAGTAACTGGCTCAAAGTTGCACAGTAGTGGGGCAGAGGGGCTGGGATTAGAACTCCATGTCCTCTTAATTCCACCATGAAAACTCTGAACTGATCTGCTCTACAGCCTAACAGAATACCCAGCAATGCACTTTCACTAAAACGCAGATGTGATCCTATCCTTCTCTAGCTCACAAACTTTCACTTGCTACCCATTGCTAAACAATGAGATCTGAAGTACTCAGCATTGCATTCAAACGTCTCTAGCCTTCCCCTGTGCCCTCTCCTTCCTCGAATCCCCATCACACTCTACTTCAGGTTGCAGCGTACGGGGGTCTGTGCTCCATTCTCTGTGCATGCAGCACAGTCCCACCTCCTTGCCTTTGCCCAAGCTGTGTATTCCTTGCGATCTCTCCCCTCACTCAAAGTCCAAGACCTCCCTGTGACACATGATCCTCTTCCCTCCTTGAACTTCCCTCCTTACTTAATATCTGATGGGATATCTGTAATTGGACATCATATGATCTGTGATCCGTTCCCTCAAAGCCCCTTCTCTTTCCCCCTTTCCTGTATTTTTTGGTAATTTCACCATCAGTGTTTGTCGAGGTGGAGCAGAGAGCAGTGTAAAGGTCACCAAGATAAGCACGCAGGGGGTTGGAATTTGGGAGCTAGACATGCAGGGATGTGAGGATGCGTGATGCTTATCACTCTCTCTGCTTCTGTTGTCTGCAGTGGGCTCGCATAATTTGATAAATTCCATGTTTTCCTACAGTTCCTTCTCCACCTATGCCAAAGTGGGCTTTCTCTCTCATCCACATTCTTCTTGTGCTCTCAGATTTGCTGTGTGATGGTCTTAAGAACTTAGGTTTTGAAGCTTGAAGTCAGTTTTGAAAATGTTTATTTTTTCACTCCTCTCACCAAATGACTCAACCTGGCTTGGGAAACCGCATGACATCGGTTCTTTTTTTTTTTTGAGATGGAGTCTTACTCTGTCACCCAGGCTGGAGTGCAGTGGAGCGATCTTGGATCACTGCAGCCTCTGCCTCCTGGGTTCAAGCAATTCTCCTGACTCAGCCTCCCGACTAGCTGATATTATAGGTGCGCGCCACCACGCCTGGCTAATTTTTGCATTTTTATTTTAGTAGAGCTGGGGTTTCATCATGTTGGTCAGGTTGGCCTCGAACTCCTGACCTCGTGATCTGCCCACCTTGGCCTCCCAAAGTGCTGGGATTACAGGCATGAGCCACCCTGCCCGGCCGACGTTGGTTCTGTATGTGTGTTCACGCGGGGTGGACACCTCTCTCCTAAAGTCAGGGCATCGGTGGAGCAGAGTAGAACATCTCCAAGGGACTGACCAACCCCAGTGTGGACGTTGGAGGAGTCAGCAGAGGGGCTTTGAAAAAAGACAGATTTGAAGCTTGGTTCTGATTTTCTTGCACGTCAGGGAAATCACTTCCACTGGCTAATGCTCTGACTACTTCTCTGTGAAACAGAGTGGATGATGCTCTTTTCAGACATTTGGTAAGGGTTAATGATAAGAAGTAACCTTTTTGGAGCACTCTCTATATTTTGGCCACTATGCTAGGAAATTCAGCTCATCATCTCATTAGATTCTCAGAACAGATCTATGCGATGGATACTTACCATTCCCATTTCACAGATGAGGAAGCTGATATTTAGAGAAAGAAAATAAACTCCCTAAAGTCTAGTAGATGGTGGAACCAGGAGTCTCACTCCAAAGCCATTTCTCTTAACCACTCAACTTGGTAGAGTGGGGGGTATTCAGTTGATGAGTTCCCCCTTTTACTTTCCTTGTGACCCTTCCTCCGTCTGATCTTTCTGATGGACATCCTGCCGTGGGGATAAGACATAAAGGTTATTTCTCTCCTCTTCCTTTCTTGACATGGTCTTTCTGTTTGGCTAGTTTGGGGTTCATCTTGTTCTGTCTCCGACATAAGAAGATCCTAGTCAAAGAACAAGACCTAATGTCAGTCACATTGCAGATATCGTAAAAGGTTGAAACCCCGTAATGATGGGAACTTGGCATTTAACTGAAGATTTTCACATTAGGAGTGGAGTCTAAACTCTATCCGCCCTTGCATGGCAACAACACGCAGTGACATGCACAGAAGAGCATTTTATACACGTGGAAATACACACAGTGCCACAGCCTGGGTGCGTCTTCCACACCTGACAAGTAGGTGACCAAATATTGGGAGGTTTATTGTTGGTTCTTCCTTATGTGCTCACTCTCTCTTTTATTCCTCCTTCTAACTCTGAGTTCACATACAGCAGGGTTTGCACATAGCACACATAAGATGGGTTTGTACTAGAAAGTATGGGTTCAGATCCTGGCTTTGTCATTTGCAAGCTGTGTTCCCTGAACCTCCATTCACTCATCCATAAAATGGGTCAAATGATCAATAACTCTATAAGGGTTGTTGTGAGGTTTAAACACGAGTTAGTGTGTGGAACTCATTCATGTTAGTTAGGACCTGACAGTCCTTAGAATGCTTAGGTCCCTGGCAAGCATTTGATAAGTTGTAGCCATTTGAGCATTCTGGGTGCTAACAACCGGTCAGGTCAGGTCAGCCTCTGATGCACAAATGAATCTTGGGCATTACAAGCATTTCAGGTTGGATATGGTGACTCACGCCTGTAATCCCAGCACTTTGGGAGGCCAAGGCAGCAGGATCACCTGAGCTCGGGAGTTTGAGACCAGCCTTGCCAACATGATGAAACCTCGTCTCCACTAAAAATGCAAAAATTAGCTGGCCATGTTGGCACGCACCTGTAATCCCAGCTACTCGGGAGGCTGAGGCATGAGAATTGCTTGAACCCGGGAGATGGAGGTTGCAGTGAGCTGAGATTGCACCACTGTACCCCTGCCTGGGCAACAGAGTGAAACTCTGTCTCGAAGGAGAAGGAAAGAAAAAAAATGTATTTCATAGATTACACTTATTAAGTAACTTGGAGACCTTTAGAGAAATAAGACAGTGAGTAAAAGGTTCAGATGCTGAGTTTGATATTAGCTGGAAGGGGATCTTATTCTTAGTACTGCCTATTTTATTTTCTTCTCAAAATAATATTAACATTCAGCTCTGATATACACAATCTCTTGGATCTTTGCTGGTGGGATTTCTTTCCTTTAGTTGTTTTTGATGTCTGTTCACTGAAGATCCCCTGATCACTCCCCCAGCCCTTCATGTAATTCCATTCATGTCTAGTCAGAGTTCTGAGACAGAAACCTTATAACTCCCTTACCCTTACTCCCTTGTCCCCTGGTAGTGAAGTGACCCGTCTTTGACTTTTTTTTTTTTTTTTTTTTTTTGAGATGGAGTCTCACTGTGTCACTCAGGCTGGAGTGCAGTGGTTTAGTCTCAGCTCACTGCCGCCTCCACTTCCTGGGTTCAAGTGATTTTACTGCCTCAGCCTCCCAAGTAACTGGGATTACAGGTTCCTTGCCACCACGCCCAACTATTTCTTTAGTAGAGATGGGGTTTCACCATGTTGCCTAGGCTGGTCTCAAACTCCTGATCTCAAGTGATCTGCCCGCCTCGACCTCCCAAAGTGTAGAGAGCCAAAGGCCTAAGGTTCGTGACCAACTCAGCATTCCCCTGAAGGCTATATGATCAAACAGCAAACTGTTGATCATGAATGCAGGGTGTGGGCAAACTCACATCTGCACCTGCCACCAGAAGGTATGCTGAGTGCAGTCACTCCTTGGCGCCGTGCTTCTTGAGGTTATCTACTGGAACATCCGGAGACTGCTGTTCAAAGGATGTAGTTGTGCAGGCCTGCACGGAGTCAAGCAGCTGACGGACAACTACCACCTCCTCGCTATCTCTTTTACTGAGTGAATACGAAGGAAACTAGAAGCTCAGGGTCCTTGTTCACTAGAAGCAAGGAGCCCCCTGCCCCTTCTTCCAAGTATGCTCTTTTGTCTTTGTCTTTATTTCCGCATTCATCCTCCTTTTGTTCAGTCCACCAAGGTCCGCGGTACCAACGTGCTGGGGTTAGAGGCGTGAGCCACTGTGCCTGGCCCATCTTTGACTTTCATAACTAAGATAATGGACCTTTACTTATGTGGGGCCCCAGGAGACCAGCCTCCTTTGTTCTCCGTTAGAAACACTGCAAAAAGGAACATGAGAAGCCCTCCTGACATGGAACAAGCTTTGCAGCACATCTCAGGTGTTTACTCTTTCCCTTGTGGTCCCTTAAATACATGATTTGTTAGGAATGGAATGGCTTCATCTATGTGGTCCACGGAGCCATAGAAGCTCTTTATGGAGTCTGTCCTGTATCAAATAAGGGAGACTCATACTTGTGTGGCTCAGAAGCTCTCCAGGCTTTCTGGGAAGCATCCAGCCGTTTATCTCTTCATTCTTATCTTTGAGCAGTATTTATTGAGTGCATACCACGTTCATGATGCTTTTCTAGGCAGTGAGTCCATGGCAATGAACACAGCAGACAAAAATTGCTGAGGCCACTAACAGTATATTCTGTGGTTTGGATTTTTCAGTCTTGGCACTGTTAACATTTTGGGTCAGTTTGTTATGGGAGGCCCTTCTGTGCATGGAAGGATGCTTGGCAGCATCCTAAGTCTCTACTCACTGGATACATGGCAGCATCTTCTTCTCCAGTCATGACAACCAGAATCTCTCCAGGCATTGCCAAATGGCCCCTGGTGGTCAAAATCACCCAAGGTTGAGAACCCCTGACCTATGCGGCGGGAAGAGAGAATCTGTGAAATAGTGTAATGGAGAAAATCCACAGGGGAGAGAGGAGTCCTTGAAGAGTAGGGTTGGCAGTTTTACAAAAGGTGGCCCAACAAAGACTCACGGAGATAATATTTGAGCCAAGACATAAAGAGGTGAGGGAATGTACTCTGCGGATATTTAGGGCAATCGGGATGGGGCAGAAGGAGCAAGAAGTGCAGTGGACTATGTAGGAAGTGGAATGAGCAAAGGCAAAGGTACTCAGGGTTGAGGCCAGACAGGTAATGGTGGGAGCTAGGGCAGACAGGGACACAGGGGAGATCGGCGGGTGGTTGAAGGGCTTTAAGTGGAAGAATGGCGTGACCTGACGTTTGATGAAGGCTGCCCCAGCCACTGCATGCACAGAGGGCCATATGAGGCAGGGGCAGGGAGGACATTTAGGCAGTTGTCGAAATGATGGTGCCCCAGCCCGGGATGGTGGGATGGAGATGACGAGAATTGAGAGATTCTGGTTCTGTTATGAAACTCAAGTTGGGAGGACATCATGAAGATCGGAGGTTTAGAGGAGGAGTGTTAGGGTTGACTCCAGGCATCAGGTGTGAGCAATGCAAGACAGGAGTGTCCACGTTTCATTGGCTGCTGGTGGGGACACTGTCCCTTGCCCACAGCCTTGGGTGGGAGGTGAAGGCCACAAAGGTGGTTCCTCTCCAGCTTTCTCATCCCTGCTTTGACCTGAGCTGTTCCACCTCTTCCCCTGCCTATGTTATGATCACTTTTGGGTGCTTCTTAAAATGAGGATTCCTGGACCCCCACCTGAGTATACTGGATTGGAATTGCTGGAGGCAGAGCCTGAGACACTGTTTTGTAGTATGTACATCATGTGACTTGGGCACTGCCAACTTTGAGAGCTTCAGCTCCAGGGAATGCACCAGAAATCAACCTGAGCTTCCTCTAAAGGAGGCCTCATTTGTCTGCTTCCCTGGGCCCCAGTCCTGGACCCAGTGTGCATCTCCCCTTTCCCCAGCCAGGCATCCCAAGGCTCCTCTCTAAGCATCAGGCCTGGCTGGACGCAGTGGCTAGTGGCTCACGCCTATAACTGCAACACTTTGGGAGGCCGAGGTGGGAGGATGGCTGGAGCCCAGGAGTTCAAGACCAGCCTGGGCAACATGGCAAGATCTCATATCTACAAAAAGTAGGCTGGATGTGGTGGCGTGTGCCTGTAGTCCCAGCTGTTTGGGAGGCTGATGTGGGAGGATCACCTGAGCCTAGGAGGTCGGGGCTGAGGTGAGCTGTGATTGTGCCACTGCACTCCAGCCTGGGCAACAGAACGAGACCCTGTCTCGAAAGAGAAAAAGAAACAAGTCTGTTCCCAAACCATATCTGTTTCTGTTTAGCTTCATGGATTTGCCCCCTGATGCCATTCTTCTGATGAGCTCTTGAGATTTTTATCTGTTGCTTTTGGTGGAAGGTGGAGTAATTTGTACAACAGACAGATGTATAATCTTAGAATGGCAGAATTTTTGTGCCTACGAATGATCTATGAGGGCATCGAGTTCGTCGGTTTCATTTTTTCCACGTGAGGAAACAAAGGCTCAGAAAGTGCCGTGGTTTTGTATAGTTTGATGCAGTGATAATGCTGCTGGCTGCACTTGCCTGGAAAATGAGGATCTGATTGTGCCGTGTCTGTCTGTAGCCTCCTAACCCTCTGTATAGGTCTCTGATTCTCATACAACCCTGGCTTGCCACATCTCAGTAGGTGCTTTTGTTTTATAAGGTAAGAAAATTGTTACATGCTTTTTTTTTTTTTTTTCTGAGATAGTGTCTCTGTCACTGAGGCTGGAGTGCAGTGGCGTGATCTCAGCTCACTGTAACCTCCACCTCCTGGGTTCAAGCGATTCTCGTGCCTCAGTAGCTGGGATTACAGGAACCCACCACCATGCCCAGCTAATTTTTTTTTTTAATTTTTATTTTTAGTAGAGATGAGGTTTTGCCAGGTTGGTCAGACTGGTCTTGAACTCCTGACCTCAAGTGATCTGCCCACCTCGGCCTCCCAAAATGCGTTACATGCTTTTAAATGTCAATGCTTCTGTCACTCCTCTCTGTTTTAGTCTGTGCATCTCTAAGCTCCGTTTTTAGGGAAACCTGGGGGCTTACAGTGGACTCTGGAAAGGCATTATTTTGTTGTTTCATTTTGCAAGAAAGGCTTGGCTGCAGAAGGAGATGGTTCTCAAAGCCCCAGGTGAGTTGTAGGGACGGTGGCCGCCCAGCCACTGTGCTGTGAGTTGGGCTTTTCGTACCCTGCGGCTTGATAAGGCTACACAGAAGGCACTGTGCTAAGTGGCTTCTGGCCTTGTCCCCTGGCTAACCAGATAACAAACGGATACTTTAACAACTTTGTGAAAATCAGGGCCATTCACCTTGTGATATAACAGCCTCTCCCGAGGGATTTCACGGGATTATTTTATTACCTTGGAAGTGCCTTTGCTTTATGAAGGGGGTGTGTTTCATTACAATTATGACGCTTCTGCTACCCTAAACACACCCTAACTTGCTGTCTCTGAATAGGCTGTTTTTTAATTTTAACTCTGAGAAATCAGGTATTAAGGAACGGATGAAGTTAAGGAAAAGCAAACCATTGATCGTTATCATCATCATCATTTTCATTATCATCATCATCATCATCTTCATTAGCGTCATCATCACTGCCATCCCGGCTTAGCCATCATCGAGTTCACATGCCCTGTGTGTCCTCTGTCTTCGGTGATCGTCCTAGCAGCTCTGTATCAGGCAGATGCAACTTTTCTCATTTTATGGATGATACACCTAGAGCGCAGAAAAGTGAGTTTCCTTGCCCAAAGCCATCACAGTCTGTCTGGAAAGTGGTAATTTCTGACAGTACACTGCTTGGCATCTACTCCTACCTGACAGGAGTGAGCACACATCCCATGCCAGCCAGGGTTGGAGCTACCCGTCTCCGAGACAAAGCTCCCAGAGGCGCATGAGACGGGCAGGAAAGTGCTACATTGTGTGGACCTAACCAGTGAATAATCCATTTGCTTTGCTTGACCCGATTGGGGTGATGCCTTCCTGTCCAAATAGGAAGAAAAGATAAGTCTGTCTTTATTTGGCATAAAATGTAACCTCTTCTTGGGCTGGAATGTGCCCAGAGAATCTGGTGCCAGGACACTGAGTTTTCTCTCATTCAAAAAAAAAAAAAAAAATAGCATCAAAAGCTGGCATGATATGAAGTTTGCAGCAAATGGGTCACCCATGTTTGCACTTAGAAGTGAAGACATCTGCTTCTTTGGCTGGGAGGAGGGATAGAGAGATTTGCAGAAAGTTTCATTTTTTTTTTTTTTTTGAGACAGACTCTCACTCTGTCACCCAGGCTGGAGTGCAGTGGTGCAATCTTGGCTCACTGCAACCTCCGTTGCCCCTGTTCAAGCAATTCTCTTGCCTCAGCCTCTGGAGAGGCTGGGATTACAGGTGCCTGCCACCATGCTCAGCTAATTTTTGTATTTTTTTTTTTTTTTTTTTTAGTAGAGATGGGGTTTCACCTTGTTGACCAGGCTGGTCTCGAACTCCTGACCTCAAGTGATCCAGGCTGGAGTGCAGTGGCCTCCCAACGTGTTGGGATTACAGGCGTGAGCCACTGCGCCTAGCCAGAAATACTTATCTTTTGATGCGGTCCTGTTAACATGTACTTGATAATCCTTTTTCCTTTTCTCCTTCAGTCCCTCCCTACTTGTATTTCTAATGAATCCAAAATTTATATTCACCAAGAAGCATGGTTGAAAAAAATCAAGACAAATAGTCCCCTCCCATTCCCCCAAAAGCGGAAGTATTTTTGGGGGAATACTTATTGCATATTGCAATTGTTTAACTGGAAAGTGATAATTTCCCAGATGAATCCTATAAAGATGTGTATCCTGCCCCTTTCCCCCAAAGATCCTAATGAGGTTTTGCATTAACAGGAACTAGGAGAAGTGCCAAAGTCTATTTTCCGCTGGTTTTGGAGATACGGCAGGAATACCATCTCATTTGTCTCTTTGGTGCTTCTTGCCTTTCCAACGTAGAGAATTCTCATCCAAGCCCGTTTCTTAAAGATTCACCTTCTGGGTGGATGTCAGCAAGCTGCCTGTTCCTGAAGGGAGAGAAGTTCGGCTTCAGGTATCTTGGGGAATAAAAAGCTGAAGTGTCTGAGTGCTAGAGAACTAAATAAATAGAGGGAAGAGCTTTTTCAGAGCTGCTATTGATTGGATGCTGAGGAGTTATTAAGTTCTCAGAGTGGCTTATTACAGCACTTGGGCCAAGATTAAAGAGGAGTTAAGCCACGAATATCCTTCGGGAGCCGTTGCTAAAGTTCAGAACCCTCCGCAGAGGCCGTTTTCCTCGTCTGCTCCTCTCTCCCCAATTTCCCGCTTCCCGTCTTCCAGATTTTCTAATGCGGGAGACTATCAGGATAATTTCCAAGCTGGCCTCTCTCTCTCTCTCTGTCTTAATGGAATATTCCTAGGAGCCCTGTGTGGGATGTCTTTATCAAATCACACATTTCTCCCAGTGAATGCAAACTGTTCTCCTGCCGAAGAGAGCAGGGTAATTATTTTGCAGCGATCTGAGAACAAGCAGACTCCGGGTCTGATGAGGCTCCTGTTGGTCTGATTGGCTCTGTAACTAGCAGCATTGTAGTGGGATCAAGCTCTTGCTTCAGTCTGTGGGTGTTAGGGAGGCATAGAGCTGTTGGAGGGTCTCACCTCCTCACCTCAACATTTTTCTGTTAGGACAGTAAGTGGCTTCATCTGCTGGCGTTTTAGTGGGAAAAATGGTGCCTTATTTGAGTTCATATAATGAACACCTGTGAGCTTTTTCCCCCTCCTCATCTTTATCCCCAGAATGAATAATCTGTGTAATGCCCAGCACAGTGCCTTGTGCTGCCAGAATGTGCCCCATAAATGGTTTTAACCGCTTTTCTGTTACTACATGTTTGCAATCCTGAGGCCAGGTGTGGTCTCGAATTGATCATTTGCAAAATTTTAAAACAGCAAGGCAGTGACTGTGCTGTACATTACATCATAGGCCGAGTGAGGTCTGAGGCAGTGTGCTATGATCAAGCACATTAATATTCCTGCAAAAACTAAAAGTTAGTGTTCACACCAGGTGGCATAATAGAAGCCATGAAGCGGAAGACATGGTTCTTCTTTAGGTTGGAAACTGTCAAAGGTTGATTTCTTTTGGTGCAGCCTAATATAAAGAGCCTCATGTTAGAGCAGAGGGGATGAGGCCAAGTCAAATTTAAGAAGAAAATGACAATTTGTGGAGAGATTCTGGGGTTTGGGGATTTCTTTTGAGACAGTCTCACTCTCTTGCCAGGATGGAGTACAGTGGTGCCATCTTGGCTCACTGCACCCTCCGCCTTCCAGGTTCAAGTGATTTTCCTACGTCAGCCTCCTGAGTAACTGGGACTACAGGTGCGTGCCACCACACCAAGCTAATTTTTGTAATTTTAGTTGAGACGGGGTTTCATTGTGTTGGCCACGGTGGTCTTGATCTCTTGACCTCGTGATCCAACCACCTCAGCCTCCCAAAGTGCTGGGATTACAGGCATGAGCCACTGTGCCTGGCCTGGGGATTCCTGATGGATGACCTGAGCTTCTCACCTAGCCTCATTCATCAGGAGGCACTTTGGCGTCTGGTCTTTCTGGCAGCCAAAATTTGCTTGTTGGGTGGGGTGTGTGTATGTAAAAGGAAGGAAGGGTGGAGTGTACAAAGGAGAGGTTTGTCCCAGCTCCCTTATCCTCTCTGCATCCCAAGAAGGACCTTGGGCTCCAAAGCCCACCAGGAAAACCCCATCCATGGTCTGACATTTAGAAATTTATTGACTAGAATAAAAGAATTGTCCATTTCAAAACACAAAAAACCACCAGGAGACCAGGAACTTACTGCAAACACTCCCACACAGTGACTCCTGGCATGGGGGTAAAAGCCTGCCTCGTTGTTCTATTAATTTAGTGCCAACAGCTGTTAGATCTAAGGTCTTCAAGGTTCTCGGCAAAAATTTAATGCATCCTCAGGAACTCCTCTGTGAAGTATCAATAATGAACCATGGAGGGAATGAAGGTTAAATGAAGATAAAATATCTCCATCGGGCCAGGGTGTTTTTGCGCTTCAATCCCAGAAGTCCTACTGCATGAAACCTCCCCACCCCACCCCCGACCCGTTTTTTTTTTTGAGACAGTCTCACTCTGTTGCCCAGGCTGGAGTGCAGTGGCTTGATCTCGGCTCAGTGCAAGCTCCGCCTCCTGGGTTCTAGTGATTCTCCTGCCTCAGCCTTCTGAGTAGCTGGGACTACAGGGTGGTACCAGCACACTCGGCTTTTTGTATTTTTAGTAGAGACAAAGTTTCATTATGTTGGCCAGGCTGGACTTGAACTCCTGACCTCAGGCGATCCCCCTGCCTCGGCCTCCCAAAGTGCTAGGATTACAGGCGTGAGCCACCATGCCCGGCCACACCCCTAATTCTCTAAATCAGTGAAGACTGGACCTGCTCTCTCCCCACCCAACTTGCACTTCTACTAGGATCGCCAGGCTCAGGAAATAGTGCAGGTGGCCAAACAGGTGCTTATGCAGAAACCCTACAGGCATTCTTGCCTCTCGTCCATCACGCCCCAGCTGCCTTCACTTCCCAGGCCTAGGAAATCCACTTGCTGATCTCCTCTTTCTCATTGCTCCCCTTGTATGTGCCTCCTACAGCATCCTTGATTCTGGGATTCCCCTTGTGGCCTCTTACTGTGCTCCCCGCATCCCTGTGTGCACTTGTAGAATCCAGCCCCGGCCTCTCACACACACACACCTGACGTTGCTTCAACCCTCCTGCTGCTTGCGGCGTGGCCTTTAAAACCCCAATCCTCTAGCCCACCTGTTGGTCCAGCTCTTCCTGCTGCTAAAACCATGCTCTGGCGAGACCCTGTTTTGCTGAGGGCTGCTCCTTCTGCCATCTCCTGCCATGCTTAGGGGAAACTTTCCCGGACTTGGTGCACCAGGTAAGATCTCGAAGCTCGCTGGACTTTTCCTTTCGTGGCACTTACCACACAGTCGTTGCCCAGTTAATTCATTTTTTTTTTCCTTTGGGACGGAGTCTTGCTCTGTTGCCCAGGCTAGGGTGCAGTGGCTCGATCTCAGCTCACTGCAACCTCTGCCTCCTGGGTTCAAGCTATTCTCCTGACTCAGCCTCCCAAGTAGCTGGGATTACAGGTGCCTGCCACCACGCCCAGCTAATTTTTTTCTTTTTCTTTTTCTTTTTTTTTTTTTAATTTTTAGTAGAGACGGGGGTTTCACCAACATGGCTGGGCTGGTCTTGAACCCCTGACCTCAGCTGATCCACCCACCTTGGCCTCCCAAAGTACTGGGATTACAGGTGTGAGCCACTGTGCCCGACCCCCAGTTAATTCTTTATCTGCTCAGTATCACCTGCAACAGCTTGTAAGCCCAAATTGGGCATGGACCCTGCCTCCCTCGTTCCCAGCTGCCTCCCTTGGTCCGGCATAGTGATGGTGCATAGGGGTGCCCCAACAACGGATGCATGAATAACAGTTGGGCCAGAAGAGCCAGTGAGGACAGCCCGGCTTTTCTGGGTTGTGGGAGTGCCGGCTGATTGGATTCCACTCTGATCTGGGAGCAGCTGCAGGGACTGATTGGTAATCGAGCTTGTGGGAAAACATCCTCAGCTGTGTGGGTCTCAGCCTGGCGCCGTTTTCCGACGGGTAAGTGCCGACTGAGCTTACAGAGCCTCTCAAGGAGTGGGAGAAGTGGTTTTACAGACGTCCCCACTTCACCCCCTGGGTGACTTGGATGCCACCCGCTGCCAGGCGGCCAGCTGGGTGTGCATTAGCTCAGAGCCAGGGCTACTTGGCTGCGGTGCCGGCTCCAGCTGGTCCCGCTTCAATGCTGGTTGTTCCCCTTGGGAGGCTTCAGCCTTCAAACATCTGCTTTGTGTGGGTTTTGAGCTCTCCACACTGGATACCTTTGGGGAGAGGATGCAAATGTTACCTTTCGTGGCATCTCACACTGCCCTGCCTCTGCACATAGAGGCCGAGAGATGGGCACTCCTACACTTAGGTTTAAAGGCAAACTGGTGGGATTCCAGCCAAGGGCAACCCAGGCCCAGGAAGCTGTAGGGCAGATGGCATTTATGTGGTCACCTGTCTTAATGATCCCATTCCTCAAACGACAGAGCTGGGAATGACATGCATCCACGCTGGTCCTTCCCAGTCACTCTGTGGGAACGATGAGCACGTGACAGGCTAAGACAAGGGAAACAGTTTTCCTTTATCTCAACTCCCCAGGGGAGGCTGGGATGATTCAAGGGCTGTCAGTGTGCACAGACCTGGGATGGATTTTTAATGAACTGGAAAGTGTTGTCTGTCTTCTTAGGTAAATGCAAATACCCACGTAGTCACCATTGTAGACGGCACTTGACAGATCCAGAGGAGAAGGGGGCGGGGCTTTCTTGGGCTGCTATGCGCATTTTTTTTTTCTGACAGAAAAGAAACTAGAAGGTAAAGCATGAGTCTGCTTAAAAATTCTGCCAATTCAGACCGAGTATTTTTTCATGTGCCAGGGACTGCGCTAAGGTCTACAAGGAATAGACATTGGGCGAAGACACGGGTCCTGCCTCCAGCAAGTTGCTCTCCTTGGGAGGAATAAGCCATTTGTGTAATTAAACACTCCTGTTCAATATCTATGTGTGTCACTGGGGCTGTGCTTGGTTCCTGGAGGGAGGATCCAGGAGCAACCTTGCAACAGGAATGGAGTACACAAGTCAGTGGTGGAGGCAGCCATCTAGTTTGTAATTATGCATATGCAAGTAATTAATTACAAGCTTTAGGAAGTGTCACGGGGGTAATGGGCACGATGCTGCAAGAGCATGTTACAGGAGTCTCACGGTTAGTGTGGAACTTCAGGGAAGGCTTCCCGGAGGAGGTGATGTCTGGACTTTGATATGAAGGATGTGTAGGAGTTCAGTTGCAGAATGGGAACAGAGGCCGGGCGCGGTGGCTCAAGCCTGTAATCCCAGCACTTTGGGAGGCCGAGGCGGGCGGATCACAAGGTCAGGAGATCGAGACCACAGTGAAACCCCGTCTCTACTAAAAATACAAAAAATTAGCCGGGCGCGGTGGCGGGCGCCTGTAGTCCCAGCTACTCAGGAGGCTGAGGCAGGAGAATGGCGTGAACCCAGGAGGCGGAGCTTGCAGTGAGCCGAGATCGCGCCACTGCACTCCAGCCTGGGCAACAGCGTGAGACTCCGTCTCAAAAAAAAAAAAAAAAAAGAATGGGAACAGAAAGCTCTCCAAGCCAGGGTGACAGACAGCTGGTGCAAGGGTCAAAAAGAAACACTGTATAGTTGCAGCTCATGACAGGGCCCAGAGTAGAGGAAGAGGAGGGAGGAGTGAGTGGGAGGCAGACTGTATGCAAGGTGGGCCCAGGTAAGGCGTTAGGATATTATCTAGGGACAAAGAGAAGCCTCTAAGAGGTAGAAAGTGATGAAAGATGTAGGAACAGAACCAAGGACACTGTAATGTAGATGAGTAAGTGTAGTTGAAGGCAAAACTGAGAAACTCCTTTGGGGTTTAGGCACAATGCAGGATTACATTTAAGCAGCAGTTGTTTCGAACAGAAGGTGGCTTCTAATTGCAGTTGTTCAGCATAGAATCCACATTCAAACTTGCAATTATTTCACTGTTAAAAGAGCTGACAGCTCCCTCTTCTGCAGGCAGGCAGTCTCGAGGGAGCCCTAATCCCAGGGACTTGGATTACTCTCGGCCTCGGGAGTATCAGACCTCACTTCCATGAGGCTGCACCACAGGAAGTGAGGCTGGGGTAGAGACAGGCTGATGGGGAGTAAGGAGCATCTGAGGCACGACTCTGGCTGCACGGGCCTTCAGAGCCAGCTGAGTGAAAGAATGCAATGACACGGCTTAGTGAAGGTAGACTTACCTTCCACATAGGGCATTGGACTGGAGCCAGTGGAAAACACGGACCGCACTGGCCATCGTGATCGGCATTGCCAGGTATTGAGGAATTGAGGTGCGAGTATAGTGCCCCCCTTAACAGTGAGGAGACCAAGATCAGAGATTTTAAATAGCCCTCCAAGGTCAAAGCCAGAGCAGAGCTGGGACTTGAACCCAGGCATTTTCAAAGCTCATCACTTTTTTTTGTTTGTTTTTAAATCTTTTTATTTTTGAGGTGGAGTCTTACTCTGTTGCCCAGGTTGGAATGTCAGCGATGTGATCTCGGGTCACTGCAGGCTCCGCCTCCTGGATTCAAGCGATTTTCCTGCCCCAGCCTCCCAAGTAGCTGGGACCACAGGCACGTGCCACCACACCCACGCCCGACTAATCAAAGTTCATCATCTTAACCTCTGCCACCTGCCCTGCCTCAGATGACCCTGGGAACTTCCTTGAGGAAGTGGTAACCAGTCAGCCCCAAGTGCAGAAAGCAGAAGAGCGTGGGTGACAGTCAGATTCTGCCTCTCATTCAGCTGTGTATCTTTAGGCTCACCCTCTGTGGGCCTTGTTTGTGAGATGAGCTAAAAATCAGTGATAATATTGAGCACTTGGGGGCCAGGCTCTATTCTGAGACCTCTGCAGACATCAACTCATTTAACTTCTCATACTGTCTTCTTTTTAACAGATGAGGAAACTGAGGCACAGAAAGGTAACATAATATGCCCAGGTTGACACAGCTAGGGAGAGGTTGAGCCTGGCTTTGAACCCAGGCAATTTGGCTTGCAGGTTCTTGCAGAGCTCAAATGACATTTAAACAAAAAATGTACAGCCATAGAATGCCATGCACAGCAAAAGCCAGTACCTACTAACATCCATGCTTGTTATTTAACTGTTGTTAAAGCCAACTCAATATGGCCTTAGAAGGACTTCATACTTCTATGTTTGAGTTCTTGGGGACAAACCATAACCTAGCTTCATAGGCAGACAACAATGAAAACCTAGCTTCATAGTACGTATCTGTAGTAATAGCTGAGGGTTGGCCAATCCCAGCGGCCATACTTCAGCCACTCCTACACTGCTGAGTGTTCAAACTGCGTTCAAAGAAGGCCAGCGCCGAGCTCTAACCGATGTCACTTCTGATACCTGTATGTCACTTTAGGTTTTTCTTTATCTATAAATTTGTTCTGACGACGAGGCAACCCTGGAGTGCCTCTGAATCTGCTGTGATTCTGGAGGCTGCCTGATTTCACGAATCGTTTTCTTTGCTTTGCTCCATTAAACTCTATCAAATTGAACTTGTCTGAAGTTTTCTTTTAACCCTGGGCTGGGCTTGAGTTTCGTGTCTGTAAAGTGGGGACGACAAGAGCTAAGATTTATTGGGCTTTTAGGATTGTCTCGTTTCACAGCCTCCTGTGATGTAGGCAGTTAGCCCCATTTTACAGAGGGGAAAACTGGCTCAGAGAAACAGAGTGAGCTGCCCAAGGTTATACGTGTGCTGAAATAAACAGCAGCATCTTCAATGCTGGGCTACCGCAGTCTGGAGCCCATGGGCTGCACCTCTCTCATGCAGAGTTTCTCTGGTGATGTCATCTTCATTTGGAGGGACTTCTCTCCGGGAATGGCCTAGGGAGCTCAAGACTGTGCCAGGCATTCCTGGTTCCACCGAGTCTGGACCACGTCCCTATAATCAGCCTGCCTAGTACCCCATGCTCCAACTGTCCTATTTCTGCATCAGTCGCCTGTGATGTCATGCTGGTGACTGACAGCTCCTCTCTGAGGAGCCCTAAGGAAACCCTGGGCAGATTGGATAAAAAGCCCTTGTCAGACATCCTACTTTTAGTGTTCTCCCTCGTGATTACATTCAGGAAGTATTTATTTAACACTTCACTTGTTTTGCCATTCTCTCCGACTTCATTTTGCAAGAGCTTCGGTAATAATCCGTGTCTCCTTCAGCAGCTCCCCTGCTCTTCTCGTCCTTGGGAAAACTGGAGTGCTGCGTTCAGCATCTTGAGCCAGAAATACGTCCGAGTTTCATCTTGCATCACTAATGCCCTCCTTTATCACCAAGCCGCGTCTCCCAGCGTTTTTGCCAAGACTTCTTGATGTTCCGTCTTCCCTTGTCTCATTACGTCTATTTCCGACACCACTGCCCACTTGCAAATGGACATTTTTCATGGTGTGCGTTCCCTCACAAGGGCACAGAGATCAAGGGTAGTTTCTCTCCCAGGCTGGCCTTTATCCCCCTCCAGCTTCTGTTTTTGGAACTCTTTCCCTTGCATGGCAGCACAGGCAGCTGGATCATTCTCTCCTGAGTGTGGTTACCCTCAGGTATTCGAGGCTGTCCCTGTGAGACGGATGGGAGAGGAGGACTGGGTATTGTTAATCAATCCCCACTCATTCTAGATGGACGTTCTCTTTGCACCGGGACTGCAGTGCTGTTACTGCTTGGGCCTGTTTCTTGATTCAGTGAATTGGTAACTCTATTAGACATTCCTGATACAGACCCTATTAATTTTAATGGCTTTTGAGATGAATGGAGAGGAAAGCTGCTTTTGATTGTATGGATGTGTGTTAGAAATCTGTGGTTTGTATATTTATTTTTATTTGAAAAAAATACGGCCAAAGCACAAAAGGAGGGATAGAAGTCTGGGTCTGCTGGGAATTTTTGGGAAGTCTTTTGTAAAAAATAAAGGCAGTGTCCACATAACATAAAATTAACCATTTTGGAGTGAACAATTCAGTGACATTTAATACATTCACAGTGTTGTACAGCCATCACCTCTATCTCATTCCAAAACACTTTAATCTCCCCAGAATAAAACCCTGTACCCCTTGAGGAGTTACTCCCCATCCTGTCCTCCCTCCAGTCCCTGGAAATCACTAATCTGTTTTCTGTCTCTACAGGGTTGCCTTTTCTGGATATTTCACATCAATGAAATCATGCCATGTATGGTGTTGGTACCTGGCTGCTTTTGGTTAGCATCATATTTTCAATATTCATCCTGTCGTCGAATGACTCAGTCCTTCTTTCCTTCTTTAAGGCTGAATGATATTCTATTGTATGACTGGGCCATGTTTTATTGATCTGTTCATCCAGTGATGGACATTTGGAGTGTTTCCCGCTTTGGACTCTCTTGGGATTTTTAAACTTGTAGACATGGGCAGTGGGCCGGATTCATGGTTGCCCTTGGCCCCTAGCTGTTAGTTTCCTGTGAGGATCCTGTGTGTTCACTGACTGACCTCTGTGGAGAGTGCAGCTAGGTGTGTATGAGCTTCTGTGGATTGTGAGACTATGGGATATCCTGATGAAAGGGCTGACAAGGCCCCTTATAGATACCCTGCCACGTTGTGGAGTGACCCTGACTCCCCCAAAGCCATCTGCCTCTGGGACCACTGCAGCATTTATGCAGGGTGCAGACCTGGATTCACCGTCTAACTGTATGTGGCCATCACCTGGGTGGATTCCAGAACTGCAGACCCTTGGGCGTCACTGCTGGAGATTCCAACCGGATTCGTGTGAGGTAGAACAAAATTCTTGGCATTTTGTGTGTGTGTGTGTGTGTGTGTGCGCTCTAGTGGGTTGAATAGTGACTCCCAAAAGATACGCCCAAGTTCTGACCCCTGGAACCTGTGAATATGATCTTATGTGGAAACAGGGTCTTTACAGATGGAATTAATTTAGAGATGTCACGATGAGATTATCCTCCCCTGAATCCAACGACTGGTGTCTTTAAAAAAGACGGAAAAGGAGAAGACACAGTGACGTGCAGAGAGGAAGGCCGAGTAGAGACAGAGGCAGAGGTGGGACCGATGCTTCTACAAGCCAAGGCACCTTGAGAATCTCTGTGGCCAGTAGAGGTTGGGGGAGAGGCATAGCATAAATTCTCCCACAGAACTTCTAGAAGGAACCAGCCCTGCCCACACCTTGGTTTCAGACTCCGGGCCTTCAGAACTGTGAGAGAATACATTTCACTTATTTTAGGCCACCCAGTTGGCGGCAATTGCGTGACGGCAGCCACAGGGAACTAATGTACGTGTTTTTAAAGCTCCCTGGGTGATTATCATATAAAGCCAAATTTGGAGACCACTGGCTTTGAGTGTGCCAGAACTCATGCTCAGAGCTTTATATATGTTATTTCATTTACTCCTGACTCAAGTAGCTAGTTTTACTATTGCTATTATTATCCCTAATTTTATTTATTTATTCACTCATTCATTAGAGACAGGTTTCACTGTCGCCCAGGCTGGAGTACATTGGCATGATTGTAATTCTCTGCAGCCTCAACCTCCTGGGCTCAAGCAATCCCTCCACTGCAGTTCCTAAGTAGCTGGGAATACAAGCATGTGCTACCACAGTCGTCTAATTAATTTTTTTCCCCCTATAGAGAGGGGAACTTGCTGTATTGCGCAGGCTGGTCTTGAGCTCCTGGCCTCGATGATCTCCCACCTCTACTTTCTGAAGTGCTGGAATTACAGGTGTAAGCCACCATGGCCGGCCCCAATCACCCCCAGTTTTACAGATAAGAAGAGCAAGGAGCTGAGGTAGCGTTGACAAGGTTTGAGCCAGGACAGTTTCCTTGAAATGTTGACACTCTTAGCTTCTCTGTCCTACTGCCAGGCACTTAGCAGGTTCTTAAACGCTATTGGCTGAATTATGTTGTTATTGAAACTTCCTGTGCTGCCCGGATGCCATTCCCAGAGCAAATCCTGAAAAGAAGGCAAGTAGAACAAAACCTGGGTCTCAGTCCCAGAGGGAGCCAGGGCAGAAAGCTCTGAAAATGGATATGGCCCATTGGTTACGCACTTGAAATTGACATGACCAAGATGCTTTAGGATAAGACATTGTTCAAAAGTGAGCAACCCATCGAATGGGAGAGCATATTTGCAAATTGCTTATCTGTGAGAGACTTATATCTAGAATATGTAAAATTCAACAGTACAAACACAACTCAATTAAAAAATGGGCAAAGTATCCGAACAGACATTCCTCCAAAGAAGATACACAAATGGCCAGTCATCACATGAAAAGATGCTTGACAACGTTAGTCATCGGGAAAATGCAAGTCAAAACCACAGAGAGATACCACTGTACATGCATTAGAATGGCTAGAATCTAAAAGTCAGATAATCGGTACTGCTTGCGGTGGCTCACGCCCATAATCCCAGTACCTTGGGAGGCCGAGGTGGGTAGATCACCTGAGGTCAGGTGTTTGAGACCAGCCTGGCCAACATGGTGAAACCCCTTCTCTACTAAAAATACAAAAATCGGCCGGGCCTGATGGCAGGTGCCTGTAATCCCAGCTAATCTGCAGGCTGACGCAGGAGAATCACTAGAACCCGGAAGGCAGAGGTTGCAGTGAGCTGACATCACGCCACTGCACTCCAGCCTGGGTGACAGAGCGAGACTCCATCTCAAATAAGTCAGATAATCCCAAGTATTGATGAGAATATGGAAGGATCTGAGCCCTCATAAACAGCTGTCACTTGAGAAAATAGCCTGAGAGTTCCTCAAATATTAAGCAAAGAGTTGTGGTATGAGCCAGCAATTCTACTTCCAGGTACGTACCCCAGAGAAGTACCAACCTATGTCCACATAAAAACGTATATTGGGAATGTTCGCAGTAACATTATTTATAATAGCCAAAAGGTGACAGTTGCCTGAATGTCCATCAGCAGATTCGTGGGAAAACGAAAGGTGGTGTGTCTATGCAATAGAATATTTTCAGCCATACAAAAGGCATGCAGCACTGATGCCTGCTGTAACTTGTTTGAACCTTGGGATTATGATGCTGAGTGAAAGAAACCAGGCACAAAAGGCCATAGGTTGCATGAGTCTTTTTATATGAAAGTCCAGCACAAATAAATCCATGGAGAAGAAAGTAGATTGGTGATTGCTTGGGACTGTGGGAATGGGGGGTTGGAGGATGGAGGTGATGGAGTTTCATGGTGATGAAAACGTTCTAAAAATTCATTGATGGTCACACCCACCTGTGAGTATACTAAAACCCATTGAATTGTACGCTTGGAAGAATTGCTAGGTGAATTAGCTCAATAAAGCTTGAAAAAAAAAAGACTGAGAATTGTGGCACAGAGGCCGAGTCCCGTTCCTGCTTCTGCCACGTAGTCAGCTGTGGGGTCGTGTATTGAAGCACATAGTAAATGCTCAGTTAAGTAGCATTCTGCTTTTTTTTTTCTTTCTAGTTTTATAGCCCCCAAAATCCAGGCACTTTGTCCTCATTGGCATCAGTGTTGACTTTGTCAGACGTGGGCTGTTTTGTGTCTCCATGACCAAGTTACATGTTTAAGGGCAACAGTCCTCAGCACGTCCCCATATGAGCAATGGACACCACTTTGCAGACTTAGAGGGCTGGGAGGGCACTGAACTGGGAGAGGCAAGAACTACTTTTTACCCAACGATGATCGCTCTGGCTATCGAGAATAGACTGAGGGGGAGAAATTGGAGTCAAGCAGGTTTTTTTTTGGAAGCCACTGCAACAAAAGTGATGTGAGTTTAGGCATTAGCGTTAGAGATGCCCACATGAGACAGGATTTTGCAGGTGGAGGTGTTTTACAGGTTGGGAGGTACAGTTGGGTGGTTGATTAGATGCACAGTTGAGAATACAGGGCTGGCCTTGGCAGAAACAACAGTCGAGGATGGTTTGGGGCTGCCCGGATGTCATGGCCTCCTAGGGGCAGTTGGTTAATCTTCTGGATGTCGCTGAAAAACTGCACAGAGAGGGCATCCATCAGGGATGGCAGGGCCAAGGCAGTGGGTTTGGAGTGGGGTAGGGAGAAACCGTCTCCTTATGGGAGATGTAAAGATGGGTTTCCCCAGTCTGCTGGGTCCAGGACCCCCTGTAAGAAGCTCTTGGCCCCCATCTGCACTTGGCCACATCCCTGTTGGGTTTGTGGGGCGGTGGTGGAGGGAACATGAGTGTACCGAGGAAATGCCTCTGTTCCCTTGCATGGTTTGTAGAAGGAAGTATGGTGTGTGCTGGGGTCAATTGCCTGAGGCTCAGGTGTCCCAGCATTCAACTTGGATGTGCTGCTTTTAAGTTGGCCAATCTTGGGCAAGTCACTTGCCCTCTCTGAATGCAATTTGCTCATCCAAAAATGAGGATGAGGGTTCTCTTTCTAGAAACACATAACGTTATTATGTCCATCTTCCAGAGGAAGAAACTCAGAGGATAGAAGGTAAGTATCTTGTCCGAGGCCATACAGCTCATTCATGGATCAAAGGCGATTTGGGCTCCAGAGCCTGTTTAACCCTCACACTATCCTACGTGTTGATGAAGGATCCCTACATGAAAGTGGCTAGTTCTAGGCCAGTTCTCCAGGATGTGTAACCTTTGGCGAAGTCCATAATGGACTGGGTTGAAGGATTCTGTAAGGTTACCTAGCCCTCGTTTTAAGTAATTTAACAAGTGTAGAGTCTGAAGCTCAGAGAGGTGAAGTCACTTTCCCAGAACTGAAACAGCCATCCAGCCAGACTCCTGGCTTGACCCCAACTCTACGTGACCCCCAGTGCAACTCTCCTGCCACTCGGCTGCCTTGGCTTGCAGAGTGTTGTCTGACTGGAACCTGTGAATCTTGTCTGTCCCAAACTCACACCTGGGGCCACTGGGCCATGGTACCAGGGTCTCCCCTGTCACTGCCCTGACTGACGTGAGACTGGGTTTTCCATTGCTGCCTCTTGACGCCTTAGACAACAGCCTTGCCTTTCAGAGGAGTCTGCATGTTACAAAAAAAAGGGCAGCAGGTGTTATTTGGGCTAAATTGACCTTGAAATTGATTTCTTTATTTTATGACTTACTGAGAGGAGATTAATACTTTTTTTTTTCCCTGCAGTCTGAAACAATTTACATGGTAATAGAAGGCATAGTCAGTCAAATAAATTGCTGGAAGTGGTAGTGTTCCAAAGAGGGGGGAAAAAACGGAGCTCACTTGCATTGATTTCTTTGCCCTGGGGAGAAGCAGAGATTTTAACATCTGGGAATAGGGAGGTAAATTTTATCTCTCATTTTAAAAGCAGAGGACTGAAGAGCTTAATCTGACATTTACACAGAATTTTCTAAGTTGGGGGAAATGAGGGCAGCCTGAGTTGCTTGCTGAAGGTTAACTGGCATTTCCTACGAAGTGCTGGGGGTGGTTTGATTCGGGATGGGCAGGGGAGGCCTGGGTATCATTACGATGGGCTTGGAAGTTGGCTGCATGCTCTTGGCTGCCTTGCTGTGATTCGGGGCTTGGTGGAGGAATGGGGTGGTGGTAGCGGACTGGCTGTCAAAGACTCGAACCCAGGCCTACATGGGGCACTGGGGAACTATATGGGTAGAGGCCATGCTTCCAGCTTTCTGGGCATTGCCTTGTTGTCACCCTACCTCAGGATGGGGTTTAATGTTCGCAGATGATTCAGCTCACACAGATTGGTGGGATTTGCCAGTTTCCCAGGAGCATTGGGTTGCAATCTGAGAGTGCATCTACCTTAGTGGTAAAATGCAGTGATTGATTAGTACTGCCTGCCCTGAGAACAGGAGGGGAACTGGTGGCTTGCATGCTATTTATATTTCCTGGTAAAATCCATTAAGGTATTACCCCAATGCCAGCTTTTCTGCGTTCCAACCACATTGAAAGGACTCCTGTCCTCCAAAGAGACCCCAAATTCCTTTATCATGTGATGGAAGCTAATTTTTTTTTTCAAAAAATGTCAATAAATGAAGCCTTACCCAAAGGGTTCTTGCCAATGTTGTCATGTGTTTTTCCCTGAAATTATTTTCTTTTAAAAATCAAATAAGTTTCAGGTAGCATAAAAAAAATTTTCCTCAATAATATATGCCCAGTGTACAAAATTCAAGGGTCAGGGTCAGCAAAATAGAGTGAGTTTTCCTCCTACCACATCCTTCTCCTTCTCCGAAATGAACCTTTTTTTTTTTTTTTTGAGACGGAGTTTCTCTTTTGTTACCGAAGCTGGAGTGCAATGGCACGATTTCGGCTCACTGCAATCTCCGCCTCCTGAGTTCATGTGATTCTCCTGCCTCAGCCTCCCTAGCTCCCTAGTAGCTGGGACTACAGACACCCACCACTGTGCCTGGTTAATTTTGTATTTTTAGTAGAGATGGGGTTTCACCATGTTGGCCAGGCTGGTGTTGAATTCCTGACCTTAGGTGATCTGCCTGCCTCCGCCTCCCAAAGTGCTGGGATTACAGGCGTGAGTCTCCACGCCTAACCCAAAATGAGCCTTTTAAAAAATACCGTTTTCTTCTCTGTCTTCTGAAGATTTCAATGCATATACTAGAAATGCCTATATTCTTAAAACAACAGATGCAGAGTACTATACATACCACTGTGCATTTTACTGTTTTCTCCCTGTCATTCCATATAAAGCTACCTCATTATCTTAACTGACAGTGTCTGGATTCACTATAACTTATTTACCTGGCTTCTGAATAATGGAATTTATGTTGTTCCCAGTATTTTGTAATTACAAAAAGGCCTTCCATGAATATCCTTGGCACAGGTCATGTTGTACTCATGCAGATGTTTAAACAGCAGACACTTGAGAAATGGAATCCCTAGTCCAAATATTATCAACTTTTAAAATGTTGACCAATGTATAATTTCACTATGTATAAAGAATACATGTTGCCCGATAGTCTTATAATTTTCATGCTTTATTCAGATTTCGTCTTTGTCAATCTCAGTAAAAAAATAATATATTGCCTTATTTGCATTTCTTTTATTATGAGTGAAGTTTTAATTACAAGGATTATGGGGATTTCTTAATGTGCATAAGAGGTATTTGCATGACTATCTTGTGAAATCGTCTGTATATTTCCTTTGCTTGTTTTTTTCCATTGACTTCCTTTGGTGTTTTTCTTATTGATTGGGGGGAAGCTCTTTATAAATGATGTTACCCCTTTGTTCGTGGGTTTTAATTTTCTCAGATTGCCCTTTGTCTTCTACTTTGTTTACGGTATTTTTTTTCATGCATGCAATTTTATGTACGCAGAATTTTGAATCTTTTGTTTTAAGGCTTTTGGTTTGGGGGTTATAATTAGAAAGATCTTCACTACCACTCTGAGATTACAAAAATCTTCTTTTTTTTTTTTTTGAGATGGATTCTTGCTTCATCGTCTGGGCTGGAGTGCAGTGACGCGATCTTGGCTCACTGCAACCTCCACCTCCTGGGTTCAGGCAATTCTCCTGCCTCAGCCTCCCCAGTAGCTGGGATTACAGACTCCCACCACGACGCCTGGCTAATTTTTGTGTTTTAGTAGAGACGAGGTTTCACCATGTTGGCAAGCCTACAAAATCTATTTGATTATGCTATGTCCTCTGGTTGGACCATACATTAAGGAGTTATTTTGATGTTTTGCCTCCAAGAAGGAAGTCTCGGAGGTGTGGTGGAAATGTGTGTGGTCTGTGTTCATCCAACAGCCGTGATCTGGCCTCATAGGCCCCTCAACCTGCTTGCTTTCTCTTGGCATCCAGACTTCCCAAGGAGATATGTCACAGCCCTGGGGTCAGAACACTTTAAGGGTCAGTGGCTTGGTAGATCTTTAGAGCTGTCAGAGGTGTGGGGACCAGAGCAACTCCATCTTGAATAGGAGCTGGATAAAATGAGACTGAGACCTACTGAGCTGCGTTCCCAGATGGCTAAGGCGTTCTGAGTCACAGGATGAGATAGGAAGTCAGCACCAAATACAGGTCATAAAGACCTTACTGATAAAACAATAGCAAAGACTTGGAACCAACCCGAATATCCATCAATGATAGACTGGATAAAGAAAATGTGGCACATATACACCATGGGATACTATGCAGCCCTAAAAAAGGATGAGTTCATGTCCTTTGCAGGGACATGGATGAAGCTAGAAACCATCATTCTCAGCAAACTAACACAGGACCAGAAAACCAAACATTGCATATTCTTACTCATATGTGGGAGTTGAACAATGAGAACACATGGACACAGGGAGGGGAACATCACACACTGGGGCCTGTCAGGGGGTGGGGGGCTAAGGGAGGGATAGCATTAGGAGAAATGTCTAATATAGATGACATGTTGATGGGGTGTAGCAAACCACCGTGGCACGTGTATACCTGTGCAACAAACCTGCACGTTCCGCACATGTATCCCAGAACTTAAAGCATAATTAAAAACAAAACAAAACACCTTTCTGATAAAACAGGTTGCAGTAAAGGAGCTGACCAGAACCCACCAAAACCAAGATGGCCACTAGAGTGACCTCTGTTCATCCTCACTGCTACACTCCCAGCAGCGCCATGAGAGATTACAAATGCCATGGCAATGTCAGGAAGTTACCATATATGGTCTGAAAAGAGGAGGCATGAATAATCCATCTTTCATTTAGCATATCATCAAGAAATAACCATAAAAATGGGCAACCAGCAGCCCTGGGGACTTCTCTATGGAGTGGCCATTCTTTTATTCCTTTACTTTCCTAATAAACTTGCTTTTGCTTTGCACTGTGCTTCTGCCCATTGTTTGCGAGGCTTTGGTCAGCCATGGCCTTGGCTTGGAGCTTTGCACAATGTTGATCCATGTACGTTTTACTGGCACCATCATTGAGAACTCATCATGCACCCAGAACCACACCCCTGACCCCAAACCCTCCGTCCATTGCTCAGGAAGCCTTGATTGGCTATGGTCTTGGCCTTCTGTTAACCTGTAGGATACAGTGTTCATTTTTTTCCACCTCCTACATCTTTATTCTGTATGACTGTAGCTACAAAGATTGACAGTCTGGATGTGGCTATTTATAGGTAGGCGCTTAAACACTCACAGGATTACATGAATATGTCTGTGAGCCCCGAAAATCTGAGACACAGGTCTCAGTTAATTTAGAAAGTTTATTTTTCCAAGGTTGAGGACTCAGGCCTGAGACACAGCCTCAGGAGGTCCTGACAATGTCTGTCCCAGGTCAGAGCACAGTTCGATTTTATACATTTTAGGGATACCTGAGACATCAGTCAACATATGCAAGGTGAACATTGGTTTGGTCTGGAAAGGCAAGAGAACTTGAAGCAAAAGCAGGAAGACGGGAAGATACGAGGTCAGAAGTAGATAAGAGACAAATGGTTACATTCTTTTGAGTTTCTGATTAGCCTCTCCAAAGGAGACAATCAGATAGATATGCATTTATCTCAGTGAGTAGAGGGCTGACTTTGAATACAGTGGGAGGCAATTTGGCTCTAAGCAGTTCCCAGCTTGACTTTTCCCTTTAGCTTAGTAATTTGGGAGCCCCCGAAATTTATTTTCCTTTTACATGTCTATGTAAGTATATACACAAAAAAGTGTGGCTGAACACGGTGTCTCATGTCTGTAATCCCAGCACTTTGAGAGGTCAAGGCAGGTGGATCCCTTGATGTTAGTAGTTGGAGACTAGCCTGGCCAGCATGGTAAAGCCCCATCTCTATTAAAAATACAAAAAAAAAAAATTAGCCGGGCGTGATGGCAGGCACCTGTAATCCCAGCTGCTCGGGAGGCTGAAGCAGGAGAATTATTTGAACCTGGTAGGTGGAGGTTGCAATAAGCCAAGATCGTGCCACTGCACTCCAGCCTGGGTGTCAGAGCGAGACTCCATCTCAAAAAAAACCCCACAAAAACCAAAAATATGTGTTTATCTAAAGACATTTTCAATGAGCAAGAGACTCTTTAAAGGTAGTAGTTATGCAAAGAATATCACCTTTTAATGCCACCTCTGGGAGCTGACACCAGCCCATGACAAATCTGGAGAGGATGATGTCTGATGGCCCATCTGGGATCTCTGCTTGGGTCATTGTCTTAACTGGCTACATCCTTGCTGCTGGGGATTCATGTCCCAGCTTTTGAAAGCTGTAAACTGAGGTGCAAGAGGGCATACATTTCCAGGGAAGACTACTAGACTTCTAACAAGTGGGTGGAAAATGAGGGAGCAGAACTTGGAGGGAAGAGAAGAGCGGCAGACGACGACCAGAGTGACAGCTAGCTCCGGCTCCTGGTTTGGGATCTAAGAAGGGTTACAGATCCGATCTTCTCTGCCCTCCTCATGAATTTTCATCAGGATGGATCAGGCCAGCTCAAGTGATAAGGAGGCTTATTGTAAGGATTCAGGGAAAAGACCAGGGCTTTCTGAAAACCAGAACAGTGTCAGACAGCCACTACCTCCCTCGCTACATCTCTTGGCTCTCTTTCCCCAACTCAGTCAGACTTAGAATGTTAATATGTGCTTGTCTTTGTTTTCAAGGTAAAGAGGCAAATAGGGACAACAGGATTGGGTGTAGAGTTGGCTTCTTTGTTCAGATAACACAGGGACTGTGTTAAGGAGGGTGCCAATCTAGGGTTAGGGTACATGCCCGGTTCCATGGTATGGAGAGGTATAAACGCGGCAGGAAGGGCAGAAAAAGTCTCGACAAGAGTAGATTGAGTTGGTACCAATTGAGTTGGTACCGTCTTCTCTTTCCTAGGAGTGAAGGCTTCCTGTGCTGCTTCTAATTAAAATGACATGGAAGTGCGGCACAATGAGAGATAGTCAGCTAAACAGGACACCAGGCCTCTGGGACCTCAGCCTCAGGAATGTGGAGAGGGAAAGCCCCTAGCTAGGGGAAGTGGCCTGGGAAGTGAGGGAGGGGCAAAGAGGGAGAAGGCACTGCAGGGGCAGCTGGATAGGAATTTCATCTGGTAGCTAGGTTCCCAAGTAAGATCATACTTGAGTGCAAGTCCTAAGTTGTCTCTTTCCAGGCTCTGGGATACTGGTTGCCTTGATCCTCTATTCTCTTTTCTCCCAATCAGCTTCCCCTGGAAGACTCTTAATTTTGACTCAAACCTAATTTTACCTTCCTAGGGCTGGTGGTTGCTATGGAGCCAATACTGACTTCATGTGCGAGGTCTTGGTCTTACGGAGTCCAACACAGTGCAGTGACCATTTCCGCGGGTCTCCGTTTCTGTTCCTGAGAAAGATAGATTGATTCATGCTGCCTGGGGCAGGTGTGTGTCCCTAGAGGGGTTAGAAGTGGGCAAGGTGCTGGGTCACCTGTGAGTCTTGGAGAGAGGCACCTCTTACAGAAAGGACCATGCTGTAGATAGGGATCCCAGGGCACCGAATAACACTTGGGTCTTGTCACTGGGTTGAAATCTGCTATTGGGCTTAACTCGTTGATCAAGCACAGTTTTTTCTTGGTCCATCTATAAAGTGGGACTGAAAAGAAAGTGACAAAAGCCAGATATTCTCAGACCAATGGACGTTCTCTCAAAGGAGAATTGGCGTATCTGGCAGCAAAATCACTGCATCAACCGCCTCCCCCTTCTCTCCCCATTCAGGCTACTACTTTAGACAGTCGCTGGAAGCAGGGGACACGATTTGTGTTTAAGTTCATTTGTTCACGTCAGTAAACTGGAGGGTGGATGTGGCGTGAGGACCATTCTCTGTGTCGAGGAAGGAGAGGAACAAACACAATTTTGATTTCTTGGTCACCAGATTTTTCCATGACCAATGTCTACTAGAAACTGCAAAAAGAGAAACAATAAAATATGTGTCTTCTCATTATAAGTTCAGAAGCGATGTACAGAAACAGAAATCCCAGAACTCTGTGGGTGGGTCTGAGTAATTCTTGTGGCTGGTACAGGAAAGAGTAGGTAGCTTCTGTCCCCCTCTGTTTCTTTCTCTTTTGATCTCTCTGTCTATATCTTTGTCTCTCTCTTTTTATACACCTCTCCTTCCCCTCCCTCCTCTCTCCTGCTTTCTCTGCACCTCTCCGTCCTTCCCTCTTTCTCTCCCACCCTCTGTCTTTTGAGACAGGGTCTTGCTTGAGACAAACACACCCCTCTCTCTGCCCAGGAGGTTTAAGGGGTGACCCCAGGCCAAAGTCTGCTGACTGTTTTTTTTTTTTTTTTTTTGAGTTGGAGTTTTGATCTCATCGCTCAGGCTGGAGTGCCATGGCGTCGGTCTTGGCTCACTGCAACCTGTGCCTCACAGCTTCAAGCAATTCTCCTGCCTCAGCCTCCTAAGCAGCTAGGATTACAGGTGCCTGCCACCACAGCGTGGCTAATTTTGTATTTTTAGTAGAGACGGCGTTTCACCATATTGGCCAGACTGGTCTGGAACTCCTGAGCTCAGGTGATCTGCCCGCCTCGGCCTTGCTGACTTTTTATTAATGATGATGTAGAGCTTTAGGCATTGCTGACACTTTTGAGTTGGTGGTGACCAGCTTTAAATATGCTCCTGTGCTGTACCTCATGGGAAGGTGGACGAAGGCCTCGGGAATACTCCAGTGGTGATTCATATCCCCGTGTTTGCAGTAGGCACACGCGGTTCAAGCTGAGGCTCCACTGCAGCCCTGCTGAGTGCTGTGTTACCTTGGACAAGTCCCTCAGCCTCTCTGTTGCTTCTTTACCTATAAAATGGGGCTGAGGTTAAGACCTACTTCTTAATACCCTAGTAAGGATCCAGGGTGAAAATGCACAAGAAATACACAGTGGCCGGGTGTGGTGGCTCATGCCTGTAATCCCAGTACTTTGGGAGGCTGAGGCTGGTGGATCACCTGAGGTCAGGAGTTTGAGACAGCCTGGCCAACGTGGTGATTCCCTGTATCTTCTAAAACTACAAAAACTTATCCAGGTGTGGTGGCGGGCGCCTGTGGTCCCAGCTACTTGGGAGGTTGAATGACAGAGGAAGACTCTGTCTCAAAAAAGAGTAGTGCATAGCATTGCAGATGCTCCCTAGATGCAAACTGTTGCTGGAGTGGAAGGTGGAAGGTTAGGGACCCCCAGCGTCTTCGGGTTGGGACGAGGAGTCCACACTGAGAAACATCCGGACCAGCGCTGCCTCAGCGGTGTCAGGGGAGTCAGAGATGCAATTTAGCGTTTGCTGGTGGCCACATTAAAAAGTAAAAAGAAAAGGATGAAATTAACTGTAATAATAAATTTCCTTTGAGATAGTCTTAATATATTTACATTTTTAAACATAGCAATATATTTTATTTTTATATATTATTAAATGTCATTCTAACATGTAATCGATATAAAAATAATGAAATATTAATATTAATGAGATATTTTATATTCATTTTCTTCATCATGTCCTGAAAACCCAGTGAGTGTTTTATGTATATAGCCCATTTCAATGAGACTAGCCACAGGGCTCCATAGCCAGATTGGGTAATGGCCACTGTGCAGGGCAACGCAGGTCTCAACCCCTGCAGGGGATGGGTGGAGAGACAGAGGGTACTGTGGCTAAACGTGGTGAGATGTTCTGGGGGTCGTGCTAAACTGGATTACTCCAAGTTAGAATTTTTTTCTTCAACCCGGCTTCTTCAACCTTTTTTTCTATTTGTTTGTTTTTTTGCCAGGACTACAAGTCTGAAAATTCAACCCTCCTCCCCGGTGCCAAGAACAGTCTGCAAGACTTCGTAAGTAGAAGCATTTTGCTGAACAGATTAGATTTTGAAACTCCTTTTGCATCCTTTTCAGCCTCTTTGGTCTCGGTCATCAATCACCGGGAATGGTTTTTACCTGAAACTGATCTTGCTGGAGAAGTAACTGGATTTGAGGGGAATAAATTTTCCCGATCATGTGCACAATTTCTATTAGGAAACACCTGGCCCATATTCCCAGCCTCTGGTACATGGCGTGAGAGCTGTATTCTGTCCTCTAAAAAGACCACGTCCTCTTGATGGACAGATGTGGGCACAGTGGTTGGTGACAAGGCTGCAGGTCAGTCCCTCTGCCCCCTGGTGTGAGGGCCCCAGGTTGTGGGAGCACATGAAGAGGTCGACTGTCATTGGGCTGTCTTCCTGGTAAGGACAGGAATGCTCACTGAGTGCCCTGGGGTCCTGCATCGTGGTCTTGGGCTTGGAGTCACTGGGGCTCATAACTTGGGACGATGGCAGTGAATTCCTGTGCATTCCTCATCTGTCACCCGTGGATACAGCGGCCAGGAAGTTCCCTGCACAGATACTTCTGAAATCGCTCATGCAAAGACTCTCGGCAATGCAATCATGGTGTGGTGCATTCCTCAAGTGTAACCTGTTTGTGTGTTGTTGGTGACCTTGCGATGGCACCTTCAAGGGGCACACAGACTGTGTTGTTTGGTGTTCGTCATTATGTATTTCATTTTATGATGATCTTCTCTTTATAGCCATCACTAGTGGCTTTCCGTTAATGGCAGTGGTATGAAATTTCCTTCAAACATACTTAAGTTAAAAAACAAAAGTGAGTTGACTCAAAGACAAAAAAAAAATGGTATGGACATAACAGAATGGAAATCATAATGTAGGTATGGTGAGACGTTGTGATAGTGGTAAGTGAAAGGCTGAGAGTAAATTCTTTTATCAAAAGATGTTCATGGCTAGGCACAATGGATCACACCTATAATCCCAGCACTTTGGGAGGCCAAGGTAAGAGGATTGCTTGAACTCAGGAGTTGGAGACCAGCCAGCCTGGGCAACATCTCTACAAAAAATACACAAATTAGGCCAGGCACAGCGGCTCACGCCTGTAATCCCAGCACTTTGGGAGGCCGAGGCGGGCTGATCATGAGGTCAGGAGATCGAGTCCATCCCGGCTAACACAGTGAAACCCCGTCCCTACTAAAAGTAGAAAATAATAATAATAATAGTAATAGCCGGGTGTGGTGGCGGGCGCCTGTAGTCCCAGCTACTCAGGAAGCTGAGGCAGGAGAATGGCGTGAACCTGGGAGGCAGAGCTTGCAATGAGCTGAGATCGTGCCACCGCACTCCAGCCTGGAAGAGAGTGAGATTCCGTCTCAAAAAAAAAAAAAAAAAAAAAAAAAAAAAAATTAGCTGAGTGTGGTGGTGTGCACCTGCAGTCTCGGCCACTCAGGAGGCTGAGGTGGGAGGATTGCTTGAGCCCAGGAGGTGGAGGCTGCAGTGAGCCATGATTGTGCCACTGCACTCCAGCCTGGGCAAACAGAGTGAGACCCTGTCTCAAAAACAAAAAAACAAAAAGTCTGCTTGGCCCTGGGCCTTGTCCATGAGTGTGCTCTGTATTTGGAATGTTCCCTCCTCTTTATGCCCTAATCTATGCTGACCCTTGGTCCAAACTGGAATCTTTAAGGGCCCACTGCTAGGTGCTTGTCTCTTCCTCCAAAATGACTTTTCAGGCTGAGTTTTTATAATAAACCTCATTAATGGATCATCTGAAAGTGGTGTTTACCTGCAATGCTAAGAAGAGGAGGAAGAAGAGGAAAGGGATGATGAAAAATGACAACCACACACCCAACTTTCTTATCCCACTTCTCAGTTGACCAAATGTTCGATCTCTGTTGTTTTAACATCCTCTCGATGACTCCATAAGGTAAGTGCTGTTTCTGTCCTCATTTTGTGACTTAGGAAACCGAAACTCAAAGTAATTGCCCGTGGTAACACAGCCTGGACTTACCCTCTGACCCAACCACATCATTGGAGGACCAGGAGTCTTGCAGCTTCACATCAAGTCTGTGAAATATTCTTCCTGTTTTGGATAGATGGAAAAATGATGTGTGAAGCAGGAAAGTATTGTATCGGCTGTCTCTTGCACGTGACAATTACCCTGAACTTAGTGACTTCAAACAGCAGACTTTCATTATCTCACAGTTTCGGCAGGTCAGGAATCTGGGAGTGGTTTGCTTGGTGGTCTGGCTCAGGGTCCCATGTGAGCTGGGGCTGCTGTCTTCTGAAGGCTGAAGTGGGGCTAGAGGGTCTGCGCCCAAGGTGGTTCACCTAACAGCTATTGTCAGGAGGCCACAGAGCTGCTTGAGTGTCCTCAGGACATGGTGGATGGTGTCTCCCAGGGTGAGAGATCTGAGAGATTAAGAGCAAAGTAGAAGCCACAGGAGATGATGGCAGTGAATTCCTGTGCATCCCTTAGATGACGTAGCTACAGATGTCCTGTGCCATCGCCTCTGCTGTATTTAATCATTCATACAACATAATCCTCAGGAGATTGTGAGAGCATACCATACGAGGGCATGAGTACCTGGAGGGGGGATCATGGGGCCATCTTGGAGGCTGGCCACCACACTCTTCATAATATTGGAATAACTATGTCTTGCAGTTCCACCCAGGATGCTTGTAATGTCACACTGAGTCTGTGGAAAGAAAACAAAGATACTAAACCCATTTTGCAGATGGGGAAATGAGGCGTGGAGCAGGAAAGTGACATATTAAAAAGACTTGATGTTGGTGGTGCAGACGCTTTTGAAGGGAAAGTAGTTGAAAAAGCTAATTGCTCACACTAGGATCAAAGGTGTCAGAGAGGGTTCCATTTCCCCAGTGGTTCGAATAGTGCCTGTGCCTGCTAGATTTCCAGCTGTCTTGGGTTGGGTCAGGTATTTCCTGGCCCCCAACCTAACTCATGGAGGCTGATGCGTTCTCTCTAGTGAAAGGGATGATGGTGTCCTGCTGGTTTCTCCTCTGGAGGCTATAGAGTCTTCTAGGTTTGCAGAGATTCATGTTGTGAGGATCCATTTGCCTTAACTCGCTCCTTCTTATCCAGCCTCTGACTGTAGAAGGCCTGCTGGGCTGGGTGCTTCTGGCTGGACTCTCACAGGTCAGCCTCCTGTCTTGCCTTGGAATGGGTCATGGATGGAAGCAGTCATTTTCACAACCTCTACTGGAGGCAGCATAAGTTAGCCTGACCGTCTCTGAATGGCAGATTGCCTCATATTCACATGTGTCAAAATGCAAAATGTGTTCCATCTTTGATCTAGCAATTACGCTTCTGGGAATTTGCACCTTGGAGATGATTGTACACGTATGAGATGTGTTTGTATATTTATTAAGGGGATGATTGTAGTGGCAAAAATAATTTTTCAAAAGATGCACCCTCAATATCCCTCAATAAGGGATGGTTTAAGTCAATTGTGTGTATCCATAAAGTCCAATTCCAAGCTGCTGCTAGGATTTCATGGTGAGGATTTATGTTTATTGACTTGGAAAGATGCACATGACATATTGTTGAGTGAGAAATACAGCCTGTATTATATGATTCCAATTATGTGCAAACTGTATTCATAGATCTCCATTTCTCTGAGTGCAGAGAGATGTCAGAAAGGCAGATGGAAAGTTCAACTAAATTGCTGGTTTTTGCATTTTTCTTTAGACTCTTTTATTTATTTTTTCTATAGTGAGCAGTTATGTTCTTTGACAGTGGTAGTAATAACATAATATTAGTAATAATGTTGTAATAATGTAATATAGTAAGAAGCAGTAGTAATAATAGTAGTAATAATGTAGTAATAATAATACTAGTACTAGTAATAACTATTTATGAAATTAAGCAGTGTGTTCTGGACTGTTTAGAAGGTTTTCCAGGAGAGCTGACGGCATATTCATTCAAGTTTCATTCTCCCTTGTCATGGAAATGCTGTGACGTTCCTCTAGAGGAGTGAAAATGGGGTTTGCAAGACTAAATGTGGCCTCTGGACAGACTCTTTGGCCCTTACCTGCTCCAGAATGCAGAATGCTCCAGGCCATGGCATCTCACCGCCCTTCCTAGTCACTGCCCTGTGTCACCAGTCAGCTGTACTTTTTCTTACCTCCACCTCTCTGCTTTGGCACTGTCTCCCAGAAAGGGCTTTCCCTGGATGCAGAAAGTACATTTTGCCAGCATGCAGAATAAAATAATCATAATAGGTAGCATCTTTGGGAACTAGGAAGTACCTGGCATTGCACCCACCGTTTCACAGGCATTGTATCTTTCTCTCCCCAGAGTAGTACAAGGAGGGAAGACCTATCCAAACCCCTTGATTACAAGTGGGGAAACTGAGGCTCAGGGCATGACTTGCACAGTCTCATAGCTAATAGGGAAGCAGTCTGAAATTCAGACCCAGATCGGGCTGTTTCCCATGCTGCGTTGAGCTGAGGGGAAGGCCAGCAGGTTCTGTTTGGTGATGCAGGGAGCATTCCTGGGAACCTGTGTCTTGGGTGCAAAGTTAATTCCAGCGTCATCAGGTAACATAAAAATCACACTTGGTCAGTTACTTGCACAAGTCCTGTTAGAGACCAATCTTTCTGCCCCTTGATACATCAAATACAGCCACACTTTCCTGACTATTAGAAAAAATGAGGATCTTTGCTTAGATGCCAGATGAAGTGATTGTGTTGAGCTGGCATGCTGGATGAATGAAACATACCTGTCTGTAAACACTGGAGTCATCTGTGACATCTGTGATCATGTGGCCACATGATGGAGAGGCACTTGGGAATGAGACTGAGTGAGAAACTTGCAGGTACATGTTCCCTTTTGGGTTCACTCTGGAGCAAACGCATCCTGAACCCGTGGAAGTGATGCCGTCCAGCGTAAGAACCGTACTATTATTTTTTCTCTCTTTCTTGATATAGTAGAAATATACTCTCCTATACCCAAGGCAGACATTACTAATCGATAGTGCCATTCTCACCTCCTGTACCCAAGGCAGACATTAGTAATCAACAGTGCCATTCCCCTGTTCTATACTCAAAGCAGACATTACTAATCAATGGTGTCACTCTCCACTCCTATACCCAAGGCAGCAAACATAGTGAAGTTAAGTGGGATAACCCAAATTTTTACTTTGTTCTGCCTCATTCTAGGTCCATATTTCATTACTCCTGTACTTTTCTGTAATAAAAATAACAAAAAATTCATTTTTTGTGCCTGCTTAAGAGACTATAAGAGACTGAGTGGCTTCAAAAAACACCTATCTACCATCTTACGGCTTCCATTGGTCTTAGGTTTGGACACAGCTGAACTGGGTTGTCTGCTTAGGGTCTCACCAAACTGCAATCAAGGGAGTTGGCAGGAGATGCGGGTTTCATCTGGAGCTCAGGGTCCCTTTGTAAGCTCACTGGTTGTTGGAATAATTCAATTTCTTGTGGCTGTAGGATGCAGGCCCTCAGACGCTAGACACCACCTGCAGTTCCCTGCCACATGGCCCTCTCCACAGGCAGTTTACAATGTGACAGTGTGCTTTTCCCAGGAGTGTCTCTCTAGTGCACGTTAGCAACATGGAGTCTTGTGTACACATGTCCCGACATAATCACGGGATGCCCATCATCTTTTCTGTTGGTTAGAGGTAAGTCATGGGTCCTGCCCACATGCTACTGATCATGGAGCTGCACTGAGGTCTGTCCATGCAGATACAGTCCCGGGATGAGTCTGGATTTCTCCTCTTCTTGGGGCCAAGTGTGCTGCTATTTCTCTCCAGCATTTTCCCTTTTTCTTGCAGAAAAGGGGCTCATGGGCCCCCCAGGAATGAGACCACATCAGTGTTTGACCCTCCAGACTTCGTTATCCCCTGGCCATCTAGACGTCTTAACTTCCTGCCCATGTCACCTCTGTAGGATGTCCCCTGCTGCAGGCTCAGCAAATGAATATTTGATGGAATGCTGCCACCTTTTGGAATTTAGCAAAAGTGATCTGTGCTGTTCAGAGGGATGGAAGTGAAGCTCCTGTTGCCTTCCCTACAGCCTGCGCACACACACCCACTCACCCGGCCTTCGTTTCCGCTGAGCATTGACTCAGTTTTGACGCCAGTCTCTTCGTGAGGAAGGTTTGCTTGTCCTTTCTGCTCTGGTTTCTAGTTGCTGCGAGTGCTGACAGGCTTGTTCCCTGTTTTACCCACCAAGATGCAGCAGAATGTAGAAGAAAGAGATGGGGCACATTGGACTGAAATTCATCTCTGATTCCACCACCAGCTATCCAAGGACTTTGGCTTCTGTGTCTGTGAAATGAGGGTTTCTCAGGCTCTTTCTGCTCTCACATCCCTGATCCCAGGTTATGATGCCTGTAACCGTATATGGAGAATAGGTAACACCTCATTTATAGATGGCAGTCAGATGGGAGTGGAGGTTAGACCGAGTCCCAGGTCAAGGATGCCAAGGCTATATCTGTCCTCAGTAGGGTAGAGTGGTGCCATTTATGAGTAATATCTGCCTCAGGTATAGGAGGGGAGAGTGGCGCCATTGATTAGTAATGTCTGCCGTGGGTCTAGGAGGGGAGAGTGGTGCCATTGATGAGTAAGTCTGCATTGGGTCTAGGAGGGGAGACTGGCATCATTGATTAGTAATGTCTTCCTTAGTATAGAAGAGCGGTACTCTTGATTGGTAATGTCTGCCTTGAGAACAGGAGGGGAGAGTGCCAACACAGATGCTGTCCCAACTCCAGGTGTCTCATAGAGACTTGTAGCAGCCATCATGGAACCCATAAGCTGTCCCACCTTTCCCGTTGCTTCTCTTTCTCTATATTCATAGACATAGCTATCCTCCCTCCTCCCTGGCATCCTTGGCATTTTCCTGTCTTACTCTCAATCCGAAGTTAGCAGAGGTTGCCCATGGCATGTCTCTAGTTGACCCACTGTCTGACTGGTCAGCTCACTTGCTGAACCATGACTCCTCCTTTCCAGCATATTTCAGCAGCTCTCTGTGATGTGAGAGTAGAGAGCAAGGTCCTCTGATTTCAGGCTTGGCATTTGGATACTATCTGGTGGCTTCTCTCTCCAACCTTATATGCTACTCTCCTCCCACTCTGTCCTCCAGTGTCCATGCCCCATGTTCCCTGACTGCAGACCTTTGCTTAGGCTATCCTTTCTGCTTGAATTCTCCCCTCAAATCTGACTATCCAAATTCCTAACCATTCATCCAGATTCATCAGAAAAGCCTTGTTCAGAGATTCTTCCTAAATCACTGTGGTTGCGTTGCTCTCCAACCACAAAATACCCTCCACCCTCATTCCTCCCTCCTTTCCTTCCTCACCTTCTCTCTCGTTCACCTCCTCTCTCCCTCACCTCCTCTCTCCCTCACTTCTCCTTCTCATCTCGTCCTCATTCCACCCCCAACTCCTTAAACTATATTGCAGTCACTGCTAAGAGCTGGAAGATATGCATGTGACTAAGACTCAAACCCTGCCCTCAAAGGGCTTGCAGTCTGTGAGGAGGACACAGGGTGAATAAGAAGTAGCCCATAACTGAGGCACAATCTGATTGCTTTGTAGTGTAGGAAGAATGCAAAGTTGAGTGGTGGTGCAAACAGGTAGGGAAGGCATCACAGAGGAGGTGAAACTTAGAGTCTCAAAGGACAAGAGGGAGTCATAACACTGATTGCAGGAGATGGGGAGCTCCAGGTAGAAGGAGCAGAATCATCAGAAACATAGGCATGAACTTGGGTCTGTTATAGTCTGGAGGAGGGGATGTCAGGGGTTGGCAGGAGACGCAGGCATGCCCCAGTGCTCCATAGTAGTTAAGAAATTGAGTTTTTGCTGTGATTAGTGTGTGGCTACTGAAAGGTTTTAAGCTGGTGATTGTCTGGATCCGATTTGCATTTTAGAAACGTCTCCCTGGGACCTGGCTTAGGAGCCTGGGAGGCTGCAGGAAGCCTTGGTCCCTTCTGGGTATTTTTCACTATGTCTCCTCGCTGGAGTGGGCTGGGGAGCCGAGGGGTCACCAGCTCTACACCCAGACTCCTGGGCACGCTCTGCTTCTCACCGCTAATGTGCCTTCTACAGCATCTGCTCGGCAGAAAACCAAGTGTGCGGACGAGATAACGGCATTAGGAGCAGGAGGACAAAGCTGATACTCGGGGCAGTGAGACATGCAGGCTTAAATTCTTCCCCTTCAAAATATCACCCGTGATGTTGGCCACGTGGTTTTGATTAAAGGAAGCTGGACTTCCTGGGATGAAATGCTAAGTGGCACTGTTGACCTCGGGCACAGCCAGCGCAGGGTCTGCTGCTCCGGTGAACATCCCTGCCATTTCTCTCTGCTGCTTTCTGCCAGATAAGAGGGGAAATCTATTTAGTGATTTCCCCTAATCTCTGAGGATGGCTATGCCCCCTGGAGACACGGTGATGATACTGACAGGTTTCAATGTTGGCATTGAACTACGGATGGGGAGTGAAGGTCTTTTCTCCTTCCTATCTCCTGTTGGGGTGCCTAAAATACAGTAGGTGCTCAATAAAGGCTTGTTCTTGAAATGAATGAGTGAAAGTGTCAGCTCTGTTGATTTAAACTATCCCAGAAGGCTCCCTCATACTTCTCCCTGTCAGCACTACCTGCCCCAATCTGAGGTCACTGCCTTTCTAATTCCACTGGGCTCATTTCTGAAATCTGTATAAATGGACCCCTGCAGTCCATGTGTATCTGCCTTCTTTCCCTCCACAGCATCCCTAGGAGAATCACTTATGCTATTGCATGCACCACTAGCTACTCTTTTTAAAGGTTGGACAGTATTTCATTGTATGATTGGACCATGACGTATCTGTTCTCCCATGGATGAGCACTGGGGTTGTTTGTAGTTTGGGGCTATATGCACTCTTGCACCTGTTGTTTGGTGGACCTACATACTCATTTATCTGGGGAATACACCTAGGAGTGTGTCTCTGGTCACAGAATAGGCACATGCTTGGTTTGAGTAGCTGCTGTCCAAAAGTGGCCCCAAGTGGTTATACCAATGCTCACTCCCACCAGGAATGACTACGAATCCCACTTGCACGCTCATTCTCTGAATGCATATTTTGTGAATTGTCACAACACCCCAGGGGCAAGCGTGGTTGTTATTACCCCCACTTCATGGAGGGGCACTCTGAGTCTCGACTGACTGGGTCAGTGTCGCAAGGGTGTAGCACGGGAACCAAGGGCTCTGTTTCCATAACAGCAGCAGCCCTCTGAACACATAGCATACCATGATTCTGGGCAGCTGTGGAGGTGTGGGGGTCCACACGTGGCCACGGGGTGGAGGGGCACTATGGCGAAGCGGTTCTGTGCATGGCTGGGAACCACGCTGCAGCCTTGAATTCCAGCCCTGCCGCCTACTTGTTGTGGAAGCCTGGACCAGTGGCTTGACCTCTCTGTGCTGTAACTTTTCCTATCTGTAACACAGAGTTGATAAAACAAGTTGCTATGAGGATTCAATGAGTTAATATAGGTAAAGCCTTAGGAGAGGGCACTGGAGAAGGTTTAATTATTATTATTGATTATTTCCGCTCTGCCCAGTTTGAGTGCTGGAGTTGTCTGAGCTCTGTAGGGAAGAAGGCTGCAAAGCCCTGTAATAGTTGTAGGGCTAACAGTTGTGAGATACACTGCTTAACTCTCCCTCCTGTCCCCTATCCTCTGAAGGTTGCTGACTTTCCTGATGAAATCCAGAATCTAATTTTTAGCCCTGATCATTGGTTTCACAAAAGCCTGCTGGGCGCAGTCCGGGTGGTCCCTTCTGAAATGCATCTCTGCTCTTTAGTGCCCCTAATAAGAAATGCAGTCTGTTTGCTCAAGGTTTTACCCTTTACAGAAATGGTCAGATTCCTTTCTTTCCCCCATATCTGTTTCGCAAATCCATGCCAAATATTGATGTTTGATAACTACAAATATCACACATAGCTTTTAATCAAGAAAGACGGAAGGAAGATAAGGGGAGCAAATACATCTCTGTAAGGGAGTTCAATATTCTCAGTAATGATTTTGCTAAGAAATAAAATTACTGGAGGGAGGCGAGAGGGCTCTGTGCTGTGTACCCAAATGGACCGAACCACCTGAAACTACCTGGGTCCTTCTTCCAGACTCCCATGGCTTGCATTTAAGTTATGTATTCATTACCCGAATTGGTAGATGCTATCTCATTTTACAGAAAGGAGAGCTGTACTTTAAATGTGAATTTCCAATATGCCATCGGTCTATCCCATCACCAGCAGAACCCACAGCCATCTTACGTTCTCTGTCACTTGCCTGAGACAGGAGTGGAATGTGAATGCCTGTCACCTCCCACTCTAGAGAAAAGTCAGCCTGCTGGGGGCAGAGGAGAAGTCATCTTCCAGGCTTTTATCCAAGGAGGTTATTTCCTCCATGTGGAGACAAAGGGCAGGATCGTCCTGGAGTAGTGTCAGGTGTTCAGCATGTAGGGATGTCCACCATGTTAGCCAAGGTTGACCCAGGGTCACTCCAGGCCAGAGCTTGGCCAAACCAAGTGGGACCCCATGACCTGCATCCAAACCCTCATGTATAAGGCAGACCCCAGTATCCTGGTGCATTTCAACTTGACTGTTTTTCATGGTCCTCATGCCTTGTGGCCTCTACACATGCTGTTCCCCTGGCCATGAACGCTTTTCCCTAAGACTTGTTAATCTCATAATTTTTTTTTAATCGGTCACGTACTTTGTGTCGAACTCTGTTCTAGGAGCTGCGGGGATGGCAGGTGGGGATGGGGGGCAGAGGACTGTGTAGAGACGGTGGGGGCGGAGCGGAGGACAAAACCGACATCAGCATAATTTGTACTCTCACCTTCTTTGGGTTTTTATTCAAATATTATCTTCTCTGCAACGTTTTCCTTGATGGCTCTGTTTAAATCTCTAAGACCTGCTCAGCACCCTTCTTCTTTTCCTTGCTTTGATGCTCACACAACACTGAGTGCCACCCTCTGACATCCAGTGTATTTTAGGTGCTTGCTGGCTTGCAGTAGCTCTTGCACTAGGAGGGCGGGGGTTTTGTGAATTTCCAGTATGCCAGCAGCCTATCCTGTTACCATCAGCCTATCCCGTTACCAGTGTTTTGTTCTCTCTTGTATCCCTAGCACCTATGCCTGTGCCTGCATGTAATAGACTCTCAGTCACTTCTTGTTGAAAGACTAGTGAACTGCTGCTGCACACTTGCTGTGTACTAGGCCCATGTTTTATCCCTGTAGCCTCATGTGATTGTCAGAGTGTCTTACAGGTTCTGTTGTCCCCATTTAACAGAAGAGCAAGTTGATGCCTAGTGAGGCAAGTGTACCAAGGAACATGGGTATAGGCAGGATAGGGGTTTACCTAAAACTGCAGTCGGGGCAGGGGTTTTAAAGACACCATGATGTACAAGGTTGAAAAATAAAAATTAGGCTGGGCACAGTGGCTTATGCTGTTAATCCCAGTGCTTTGGGAGGTTGAAGCAGGGGGTCAGTTGAGGCCAGGGGTTTGAGATCAGTCAGGGAAACATAGGGATACTTTGTCTCTACAAAATTAGAAAATTAAAAAAATGTATTTTGAAATGAAAAATTTAATGGCATGTTGGCACATGTCATTAGTCCCAGACACTCCAGAGACTGAGGCAGGAGAATGGCTTGAGCCCAGGAGATTGAGGTTGCAGTGAGCTAATTGTACCACTGCACTCCAGCCTGGGTGACACAGCAAGACTCTGTCTCTAAAAAAATAAAAATAAATAAAAATCAGACCCCTCCAGTCCCTGGCTATGTTAACACTCAAGTTGTGTGCTGTGGTTCTCAGGGTAAAATCCAGACTCCTTGACACAGCCTACAGGGCATCCTGTGACATGGCCTTTGTGTTTCTCTCCAGCCTAGTTTGTTTCCACATCTCCCCAGCAGCCAACTGGAGCATCATCCACATCCTTAGGTGTGGCATGCTTTCTTGCTGGCCCGCGTGTGCTCTGTTGGCAACATCTCCATCCCGAATCTACCCAGTAGAATCCACCCAGTGGAATCCACCCAGTCTCCCTGCCCGCCTTCCCCTGAAATCTTGGGTTCACCTTTAAGGTCTTGGCTTACCTAGGGCAGGTCCTTACTCACCCGTATGGGTTAGTTTGTCAGTAGGTTTCATGGACCCCAGGCCCCATCTCCTTCCTTCATGAAAGTGTCAATCACTCTGTATTCTAATTTGTTCTCTCATCTCCTTTCTCACTTCTGACACATCTGGTTTGACAGCTCACTGCAGCCCCAGCATCACCTCAGTGCCTGCACGTGTAAGAGCACAGGAAGTCTAACAGAACAAATGAATGATTTGGTGGACAGCATTGTTGCTGCTGTGTTCCTTGGCTCCTCCACTGGCTTTTCTCTTCCTTCAGTAGCCTTTTGCTTTGTACTTCTGTGTACTCAGCTTCTTTCAACTGATAAAAATGATCAATCTTAAAAACCAGTTTCAACAAAAACTAGTGATTCACCCATCTGTCTGTTCATCCAGCCACTCTCCCATCCATCCCTCCATCTACTCTCTCATCCATCCATCCACCCAGTCTCCCACCCACTCTCCCATCCATCCATCCATCCGTCCATCCATTCACCCTTCCTTCCAATCTCCCAACCATCCATCCATCTATCCATCCATGCATCCATCAATCCATCCACCCACCCATTCATCTACTCTCCCATCACTCAGCTGCTGGGTGCAGTGGCTCATATCTGTAATCCCAGCACTTTGGGAGGCTTAGGGAGGAGGATCACTTAAGGCCAGGAATTAGATGAGCCTGGGCAACACAGTGAGACCCCATCTGTAAAAAAAATTAAATAAAAATAGCCAGATGTAGTAGCATGCACCAGTAGTTCCAGCTACCTGGGAGGCTGGGATGGAAATATTACTTGATCCATCTATCCATCTACTCTCCCATCCACCTACTCTCCCATTCATTCATTCATTCATCTACTCTCCCTTAATTCCTCCCATCCATACAGCTGCTCTCCCACTCACCCACCCACTCTCCTACCCATCCATTAATTCATTCTTCCTTCCACTCTCATCCATCCATGCATGCATTCATTTATTCATTCATTTGTCTACTCTCCCATCAGTTCTCCCATCCATTCATCTACTCTCCCAATCACTCTCCCATCCACCCACCCACCCACCCACCCACTTTCCCATCCACTCATCCACCCATCTACCTCTCCATCTGTCCATCCATGCAATATTGGGCAGCCACCATGTACCAGGTCCTGTGAAGCTGCTAATGTTATAGTTGTAAGCCAAGACACACTAGGACTCACCCTCCCAGAGCCTACAGTTTAGTAGGGTGAGACAGAGATTAAGCAGATACTCATACAAAAGGGTATCTACCAATGAAGAAAAGTGCTTCACAAGGTAGATAATGGCTCTGAGAAAGACGCTTATAATAAAACATGATATACATGGTGGATATGTCTGGAGTTTCCCCAGGAGGAGACTCATGAGCTGAGCTCTCAAGATCACAGAGCAAGGTCAGGAGAGAGTAGAGCATTCTAGGCAGAGGAAATAGCATGTGCAAAGGCCCTGTGGCCAGAGGAGTGTGTTTTTTTTTTTTTTTTTTTTTTTTTTTTTTTTGGTGGGGGGAACTGCTAAAAGATAACCAGAGTAGCTGGAGTTCAGGGAGGGGGAGCATTCCAGTGAGGCCAGGCCATGGTGAGGATGCTGGTCTTTAACCCTAAGCATTGAAGACCTCATTGCCACCGTGAGGCAGAAACCCAGCTAGGCACTCATCATTTGGGGTCCTTTTTCCTGACAAGGTCTCTCAAATTGATCTAGGCTCAGGTCCCACAAAACATGGATCTGGCCCCTTCCTGGCACATAGAAAGGACTCAATCCACAGTGGCTGACCAGCAAGATAGAATGGGCTCCATTTTACAGATGACAAGACTGAAGCTCAAGCGCCCATGAGAACGGGACTAAGGCTAGGGGAGGGCCCTGATGGGTTTTCGAGGAGGTGATTGGATTTGCATTTTGTGAAGATCTCTCAGGTTTGTTTGAGGGGCCTCAGTTGGAGCAGGGGAAGAATCACAGGAGTACCAAGATGGGAAAAAGCTGGTGGCATGGCCAAAGCTTCCTTCAGGATTGAGAAGGCCCCACATCCAACATCTGGGTGGACATCCTTCAAGGCTCAGAACACACATATGCCTGCAGTATCTCTGCATTTGCACAGTTGAAGGTGGGTTCCCCAGTATAAGCCTTCCAGGTTCTTGGCAAAGGGAGGGTAAGTAGACATATTTCCATACATGGGTGCAAGATTACTTTCATCTGCACTCCATATATGCAGGGATCTTCCACTTGCTTTCATTCCTGCTGATGGCACAGGGTTGCAGCCCTGATTATAGCTCTCAGAAGCTGAGGTTATTTGTGGTGTAAAACTGAGAGGAGAGAGGAATGAAAAAGTCACACTCGAAGAGGAATTTTCCTTTCTTGGTATCTGTGAGCTGATAAAGACAGCAGCATCTCAGGTTCATTTGATGGACAATTTCAGAGCATCATTTCGTGGGAGGAGGCAGTCCAGTACCAGGACCATATTGGGGTCATGTTTATGGGGCCAGGTTCCATCACTGAGTGGAAAGATCACAAGAACACTTGATGTCTGAGGGCTTGTTTGCACGTTTCCAAGTTCAAGGTTCTGTCATCCTTATTTAACTCCCCAAATCAAGGTAGATGGTTTTTTTTTTTTTTTTTTTTTTTTTTCCCTTCCCCAGCCAGCATCCGAAGACTGGATTCTATGGATGGGCATAGAAGTCCCTCTTTCCTCTCTGAATCCTTCATCTCCCATTCTCCTCCTGCAGAATTTCCTTGGATTTTTTTAATCCTGATGCTGACCTTCGGGGTCCCAGCTCTTTGACTGAGGTCCGTTCCCTCCACTTCTGTCAGTGGGGCTGTGGAGGGAGTGTTAAACACTGAGAAAGAAGGCCAGCCTTTTCCTTTATAGGAATGATGCCCACCTGGTCTCATTTCTGTCTTAGACTCCCTCTTGGTTGGGAGGTGGGGATCAGGTGGTTGGGGGATCCTGTCCTGTCACGTACAGCCTGAGCCTGACATTTTTTTTTCTCAGCAACTGGGACTGCAGATATGTTTTAACAAGAAGAAGAAAGCAAATTTGCACACGGACTAAACAGAAATTTCATTTGCCCCTAGGTCTCCCCTGGGGACTATGCAGGAGGGCTCTGGGCCAGTGGGGAGAATCTTCAATGCAACTTTCATCTCTGGTTTTCCTCCCCGAGTCCATGGGGATTTCATAAACATTATGTTGCTCAATTTCAGTTCAATGGCACAGAGTCATTCCAATGTGTTCTAATTACTCAGACATAAATGATTTCTGGTGCACTTTAAATGATTTTGGATGCACTTTTGTCTATCAGGCTCCTGATTTATCACTCCCCGGGACTTTGATGTTGTACTTCATTGATTTCTTTTAAGGCTCTTCAGAGGTATATTTATTATAGACGATACATCTCCCTGTTCATTTGCTCCATAATTCTGAAACACTTTCATTTTCCAGTTGTCAACATTCCACCCCTAACCCCTGTACATATCTTGTACCAGCAGGAAGAAGACACATTTATTGAGTGCTTACTGAATGCGAATCCAGATGCGAGATGCTGTGGGTGAGTGGAGGTGCACAAATTAAAAATAGAAACAGCCATTCCTGGCCAATGATAATACGCTTATTGTTTAGACAAAGGGACAACGCACACCCATTGATTTACGTGACATGACAGAGTAGGAGGAGCTCAGGGAGGCTGGGGGTTTGGTCCATGAGCTGTGAGGGGTACTTGGAAGAGAAGAGCCATGAGAGATGGGTGGGGTCAGAGCTTTGTACCCAGATTGCCATGATGATGAGCGACAGAAAGTGTGTAGCATTCGCTCTATTTTATTTGTTTTTGAGATGGGGTCTCACTCTGCTGCCCAGGCTGGTGTGCAGTGGTGCCATCATAGTGTACTGCAGCCTTGAACTCCTGGGTTTAAGCGAAATTTCCATCCCAGCCTCCCAAGTAGCTGGAACTACAGATGCATGCTCCCACATCTGGCTATTTTTATTTTTGTACAGATGGAGTCTCACTATGTTGCCCAGGCTTGTCTCTAATTCCTGGCCTCAAATGATCCTCCTGCCTCGGCCTCCCAAAGCACTGGGATTACGGAAAGGAGCCGCTGCACCAGCAGCTGAGTTTTTCTTTTGACAAGCTAAGAGGCAAAGCCGCCAGTTTTTGATGAGTGCTTGATAGACCCTAGGGCTTCAAAGAGTGAGTGGTGTCTACTGCTCAAGTCCACTTGCCCTGAAGACAGCTATGTTTATTTGAACAGGCACCTTCTGAGCCTTTATTTAGCCTGTCCCCATAGACATGAGGACAAGAGGGACATTGGAGTGGTATTTTGACAAGGCAGCTGGCTGCCATTCTGAAGATGTGATGGGAGTCCCAGCTCGGTGTCCCATTCCCATAGGTCCTTGAACCTTAGTCTTGTCATCTGTAAAATGGAGGCCATCCTATCTTGCTGGTCAGCCACTGTGGATTGAGCCCTTTCTATGTGTCAAGAAGGGGGCAGATCCACATTTTGTGGGACCTGAGCCTGGATCAACTTGGGGGACCCCGTTAGGAAAAAGAACCCCAGATGATGAGTGCCTATCTGGGTTTCTGCCCCATGATGGGAGCCCACCAGGGTTAGCAATGGGGTCTTCAATGCTTTTTAAGCTGTGGACTTTTTTTCTCCCCAATTACTTGTGGCATGGCTGTTCAATGCTTAAAACAGGTCACCGTGGAGCTTCTGTAAATGGGAACGCTTCTTTCCCCCCGAGGTCTGGCTGAGAGATGTCTCCAGGAAGCATGGTTTGAACTGAACCCTCTGTTGTGGTCAAGTTCAGGTCTGAGCCCAGAGCTCTTCCCCACTCCCCTCCCTGCCCTGGGGTCTCTCCGGGAGCACCTGTAAGCTAAGCGCTGCCCTGCAAGGGACAGTGTGGACCTACTTCCCGGGCAGACCGTGGTGACAGTTGTTGCTCCCTCAGGCTGCTCTGTCATCCCCTGGGCTGGCTTCAGGATCCATCTGTGACAGGGACCTTCGGCTTTCTGGAACCCCAGCCCCAGCCTCTGCCTCCCGCGGCTGGGAACCCGGGACGGAAGATGAGGCGCACACGCCACCTAGTGGCCGCTTCCCGGAGCTGTCATTTTCCACACCGCCCCTGGGAGGGAGCTCATCTCTGGGCCCAGCGTGTCTGCGGTGCTGGCCAGTGAGGTCCGGACGCTGTTCCTGAGAGCCTTGGCTCAGATGAGCATCTGGCTTGTTAGAGCAGGAGGTTCTTGTGTCACAGTGCCCTTGATTTTCCCACTGAGCTGCTGCCACCGTGAATACGAGCTCTTGGAGAAGCTGCTGTCTGTCCTCTTTCCTTTCCTCCCCCCCCCTCCTCTTCCCTCTCTGTTTTCCCTCTCCCTCCCCCTCCTCACCCTTCCTCCTTTGCTTCCGCCCCCTCATCCTCCCCTTTATCTTTCTCCCCCTCATTGTTATTGTCCTCCCCTCCTCTTTCTGTCCCTCTCCTCCTCCTGTCCCTTCTCCCTCCTTCTTCCCCTTCTCCCCCATTTCCCTCCTCTTTCTCCTTCTCTCTTTCCCCTCCTGCCTCCTCTTCTCCTTCTCCTCCTCCTTTATTCCTCATCCTCCTTTCCCCACCCCTCCCCTTCCTCCTTTCTCTCCTGCCTCTTTTTCCACCCCCTCGCCTTGGCTCAGTCAGCTTTCTTTTACTTAAATAGATATTTATTGGTGGTACCGTTATTTGTTCCAGGTGAAACTGGCGGGCGGGCAGTTGCTGAGTTAGAGACTAGATCATGAGTCCCAGCTGCGGATGCTGAGGGCTTGAAATTTCCCTCAGATCCAGCCATCCATTCTGTCCCTCCCTCATTCATTCATTCATGAATGCATGCATAGATTTAACAAATGCATTTTGAGACTCTGTGCCAACATCACCTCACTTCTGACTTTGGCCCCAAAATCTTCAGCACATGCCATTCCTTTCACTCCCCTGCCTGGAAAGCTCCCATTCACTTTCAAGACCCAGGTTCAATGCTGCCCTGCGGACTAGGCTGTGAGCACTTACTCCTGCTACCCGTGGTCCTGGGGTGTTCACCAGTTTTCTGACTCAGTCTTCTCTGGTTCCCATCCCGGGGTGCTCAGCAGTCAAAGCCAGCCTTGTACTCAGTCAAAAACCCCAGAAGCTGTTTCTGTCTGCCTGGGACTCTGTGTTCTCCAATAGTCAGGCTTGTTCCCCTCTTTTAAGGGTGTCCTGTACACAACAGTGTCCATTGAAGTCCAGAAACATTAGCACCAGCCATGTGGGAAAGACAGGTGCATATGTCTCCTGCATACCTTGGGTTTTACCAATCTTACTGTAATCAAGCTGTCTTTATTCTCAGGGATTTAGTGAAAATGAGTTGTTTCTGAGGTCTATACCCTGGAAACCTAGTGTTTTTTTTCTGTCTTGTCTTTATTTCTCTCTCTCCATATTCCTCAACTAACGCCGTGAACGGGAAAAGCAAGGTTTGCTGTTTGATTTGTTGCAGAGCCAGGTCAGGTAGCCAATTATATTTAATAGAAGAATAGATGATGAGAGTGTCTGTCCTTCCCCTCGGCAGCGTCTCCGAGGCTTATCTGTGGCATCATGGAAGGTAAGATTCTTACCTGGTATCTGCTAGGAGGATACTGTTCGAGCCATCAGTCCTTTGTTTAAGCTCTGGCATGTACAATGTACCCAGGAAATGGTTGGCAATTTAAAAAATTGAGGTATAACTTACATAACATAAATTACACAAATCTTGAGTACACAGCATTATGAATTTTTACATCTGTGTGTCTCTGCGTTACTACCACTCAGATCACGATGTAAAGTATTTTTAGCTCCTGGAAGGCTTCCCACTGCCCCTCCACCAACAGCTCTCCCCACTCTGCCCTCTCTTTCCTTTGGTAAGTTTTGTTAGTTTCTGAGAGTCATAGAGATGGAATCGTGACCTGATGCATGCATCTGTTTCCTTTGCTGTGATGATGGCTGTGTGGGTATATGCATGAGTCCAGACTCATCCGATCATATACAGGAGATGGCTGCAGATTTTTGTACTTAAGTTATACCTCAAAAAAAAAAAAAACTGTTTTAAAAGAAAGAAATGTCCATGAACACCATCCATCACTTTGAAATTCTCATTTTGGGTCAGGTTGAAACCAGCTCAGGAAGGCAAATCAGGTTAGTTTCTGTTTGAGAGTTTGCTTTTACTTGAAAGCATTCAAAGGCGACCTTCAATGTGGATTTTGCTGTGCCTGGACACCAGTGGGTGTCAGATCCAGAACCCAGCTTCCTGTTGCTCTGGGATCGTGGGATCTGGAGAGCCCCATGTAGGGCAGATGACTTTGGGTAGCTGATGGATGCCAGCTCCTCCCAGCTGGCATCCTTTGCCCCTGTGGTTCCAGGGAGGCCAGGCTATTTAGAACGAACGTGGCTGTTGCTTCTGGACAAGACAAAATGTCTAATATATTTACAGTTACTGTGGTTTGTGCCTGATTTGCAGCGGTGGAGGAACCACATGAGAAAATTGTCCATTTTACAAGATGTGCAAAGCGGTTACCTGCGAGGCCTTGACTCTAAGGCTATGTTCGTTCCTAGAAAATAGGGTTGGCTCCACTGTCTTCTCACTAAGCAGTGTGTAGGATGCTGACAGACAGGCCTCCCGGGCTCCAGCCACCTTGGCTGCAAACATCAGTATGAAACTCTGACCCTGGGACGGAGGGTCTAAGTTCCTGGGCAGATAGTGCTCAGGGACGGGCATGTTCAACACGAGATTAACAGGCTCTGCAGGGAGGCCCGGAGACCTGGGGCTGGGACTAGATTGCTTTGCAAGGTAAGCTCTTGATTTCATGACCTCATCTCTCGCCCCAACCCCGAGACTTCACTCACAATCCAGGTTGTTAACAGGGAGTGATCTTATCCTGTTAGCCTTTCACTCGAGAGAAATTGGATTGAAAATCTCGCCAGACTGCCTCCGGACAGAGCTTTTCCATCAGCTGTGAGTGACCCTTGGGCCAGGGAGAGTTGCTTTCCTTTGCACACCATTAGCAGCGAAGAGGGGGGCCTCCATCTCTGCCCGGCTGTTGTCAGAAACTTGGAGAGGAGGCCCCCCCGGGAGCTTGCTGCCTGACCCATGCTGAGACCTGAGTAAGCTGCTTCCCATCTCTGGACTGGGGCTCACCTCTCTCTTGCATGTCCTTTGACCGAGTTTCCATGAAGACAGTCAGACCTGGGCAAGTCTCCTGGGGACATGGGGGCTCACCACCTTCTCCTGGTGGCCCAGGACTTCAAAGAAGAATATGCCTGACTTTCTACAGTCATTATTTTTTACTGTGCCCATTCTGTATTATTAAATCTCTGTGCAGGTAGTAAATTCCTAGGATGCATTAAAAACAAACAAACAAAACAAACAGCAGCAACAAAACGAAAGCAAAATCTCATAAAACTCCAAGACCTGAACTCATGACACCTTCTGGGTTGGCGCCTACTGTTTCACTGGCCTCGCTTACTTTCCTGGTTCAGCAGAAAGTGAACGTTCAAACCAGGTGCCCTGTCAGTGGCTCGGCCGCTGTGATTTCAGCATCTGAAAGAGCAGCTTCCATTTTCTGAGCAGCTGCTGGAGCCTGGGGAGCTTTGCGTTCGTTTTTGTGCGAGGCTCACGTTATCCCGGGATCATCCGTCCTGGCATTAGCCCATTTTGTGGAGGGAAAGACTGAGCTTAGGGATCCACCCAACACGTGCCATCTGAATTGAGATCTCCTTCTCTTCCCCACGTTGCCACATCTCCACACGTGCTGTAGAGAAGCATCACGTCATTGCCTCTCTACAGCATGGCAAGATCTCAGGTCTACTGAGTACTTTCTGTTCTCAGTGCTGCATTGGTTGCCTGGGACTGCCATCACAGATCCCCCACACCGACCGCTTCAACAGTAGAAATGCATTTCCTCACAGTTCTGGAGGCCAGAAACCTGAGGTCAGTGTGTCAGCAGGGTTGGCTTCTTCTGAGACCTGTCTCCTTGGCTTGTAGATGGTCATCTTCTTGCTGTGTCTTTCCATGTGTCTCTGTCAGTATCCTCACCTCTTCCCGTAAGAACAACATTCACGTTGGATTAGGGCCATCATAATCTCATTTTATTTACTTATGTATTTTTTTGGTAGAGATAGGGTCTCTCTCTGTCTCCCAGGCTGGACTGCAGTGGCAGGATCGTGGCTTGCTGTGGCCTTCACTTCCTGGGCTTAAGTAATCCTCCCACCTCAGCTGCTTGAGTAGCTAGGAACACAGGCATGTGCCACTACACTCTGCTAATATTTATTTGTTTGTTTGTTTGTTTATTTTTGAGATGGAGTCTCACTCTGTGGCCCAGGCTGGAGTGCAGTGGCATGATCTAGGCTCTCTGCAAGCTCCGTCTCCCATGTTGACGCCATTCTCCTGTCTCAGCCTCCCGAGTAGCTGGGACTACAGGTGGCCGCCACCATGCCTGCCTAATTTCTTGTATTTTTAGTAGAGACGGGGTTTCACCGTGTTAGCCAGGATGGTCTCGATCTCCTGACCTCGTGATCCATCTGCCTCAGCCTCCCAAAGTACTGGGATTGCAGGTGTGAGCCACCGCACCCAGCCTGCTAATTTTTAGTTTTTGTAGAGATGGGGTTTCCATGTGTAGCCCAGGCTGGTCTCAAACTCTTGGGCTCATGGGATTTTCCCATCTCAGCCTCCCAAAGTGCTGGGATTACAGGCATGAGCCGCCATGCCCAGCTTTCCTTTGAGCTGAATTAACCTTTTTAAAAGACCTATCTCCAAATAGGTGTGACAAATATCTCTCGCATTCTGAGTTGCTGGGGGTCAGGATTTCCACAAGTGAAATTTGGAGGCACCCAGTATAGCCTGTCAAAAATGCTTTGCGTGTTATTTAAGTTTTGTCATCTTGACGATACTCTGTGAAGTAGATGTCGCTGTCAACCATTGATGATGGTTGGCCTGTCAGTCACTGATGGATTGAGGAAACGGAGGGAGGGTGGGTGGGAGGATTTACATAGAATGTGGGATGTAGACATCAGCGGGGCTCAATGCTGACTTCCCCTACTGAAAATACTCTAAGTGAACATTAATTCTTAAACCCGTATCAACTCAGTGTGTCATGGAATGATTTAGGAAGAGGAGGATATGGAAAATACCAGGATGATGAGGATTCTTTCCAGGCAAAAGATGTTTTCCCACCCTAATTAAGAATGGAGTCATTAACTCCAAAAGTCCGGTGAAACCATCATCTGCGTACTGTATTTGGATTTTGTGCAAATGTGTATCTATCCAGGTGCATATTTCTGCACCCAAGCCTTGTTTCAGTGCTTAGGGGTAGTGGTAATGATGTCCATACCCTGGAAACATCTTTCAGTGCTCCAAGCAGCTGCCAAAAGCCACTGGCCCAGCATCTCCTGGGAAGGATGAGGTTCTTGTAACAACGCAGACCTTGGCCACGTGTCAAAAGTAAACATGGCTGTGGGGAAATGGAATTATCTGGGTTATCTGAAACTTTGCCAGAAGCATTGTTCTCTTATTCCTGAAAAATGTGTTCTTCATTAAAACCATACATGAATCAAATTTTCCCCAACATTCTCAGCAACCAATTCCACTTGGCACCAAAGATCCACAATCTACAGTGTACCTGCTAGGCTCTAGTTGTTAAAAACAGTGTCTTGACACCAATTACGATGCCAGAGCCCCAAGTTTGAGATGTTAGGCTCCTCTGGCTTGTTATATCTTCTCTTTGTCGTGCTTCTCAAAATGGTGGGATGTTAATTATACATAATTAATTAGTTAAGTTTAGTGTCTGTCTTTTCCACCAGAGTGTAGGCTCTGTGGGGTAAGGAGTCTGGTGCACTGCCCTCTACTCGGCAGCTGGCGTAGTAAGCGCTTGGTAAATAATCACTGGATGAATAAACGAATCCATTGGATTACAGACTTAGGTCATCGGAGGTCTTCGTTCATGCCTGTGGAATTTTCAGAACTTGACTCTCGTCCTTTTCTCTAGTGGTACTTTTTAAAAATTTCCATTTATTTGCTTAGACCAAGGGTTGGCAAACTTCAGCCCACAGGCCAAATCTGGCCCAATGCCTGTTGCTTTTAAATAAAGTTTTATTGGAACACAACCACACCTGTTCATTTATGTATTGTGGCTTTCCTGCTACAATATCAGAGTTGAATAGTTGCAAGGGAGACTGTGTGGCCCACAAAGCCAAGAATATTTACTATTGGCCCTCCACGTCTGGGGGTTTTGCATCTGTGGATTCAGTCAACCTCGATTCAAAAATATCCTTATGTGTACGATGGCTGCGTCTCTACCCAACATGTGCCAACTTTGTTTTCTTATCGTTCCCTAAACAACACAGTATAACAACTGTTTCCATGGCATTTACGTTGTATTGGGTATTACAGGTCATCTATAGACGGTTTGAAGTATATGGGAGGATATCTGTAGATTATATACATATACAAATACTATGCCGCTTTGTATGAGACTTGAACATTCATGGGTTTTGGTATACGGGGGAGTCTTGGAACCAACCCCTCATGAACACCAAAGGGAATGGATGACTGTGCTATCCGGCCATGTAAGAAAAACTGGCTAATCCCTGGCTTAGTCTAAAGAAAGCCACCAGTGAAGTGAGCAATCTCACGGGGGCATTATGGTGTTGGCCTGAGAAGAGAAGGGGTGCGGTACGTCTTAACGGGGTGACTGTTTTCCTTTACCCGGTGGACGGGACTCTAGTGGACTTCTTACGGCAGGGGTCCTCAAACTGAAGAGTGTGTAAGAATCACCTAAGCAGTTCCTCAAAATGCATTTTCCTGGGCCATTCCACAGGCAGGGATGGGATGGCACCCAGGAATGTATTCAGTCATTAAGTCAGCAATTGTATACTCAGCACTGACTGTATGCCAGAGACAATTCTAGGTGCTGGGTGGACTGCACTGAACAAAACAGAGAAAGTCCCTACTCTCAGAAAGTTTCTGTTCTAGTGGGAGAACATTCATAATCACCAAACAAACATGCACGGTCGTGCTAAGCGCTGGACAGGCCCACGAAGACTTTTCTGCATTTTTACCCACTCCCTAGGTGGTACAGGTGCAGATGGCTGGAGGACCACATGGTCCCAACTACTTTCTTAAGGCCTCTGAAAAATTCTCATCTGTGCCTTCTTTTGTTCCCACTACACTGGTTCCCCCTTCCCCAGCTGCTTGTGATGTCTCCCTCTCTTCTCCCCACCTCCTTCCCTTTTCCCCCCTCATTTGTTTTCTCTCTCCTTCCTTCCCTCTCTCTCTCCTGCTCTTTTTCTCCCCCATCGCTCCCTCTCAGTCTGATTGAGAGTTGAAGTCCTCAGATGGCAAGAATATTTCACAGTTTATAAAGGCTTTTGGAAAAACAGCTTTATTGAGATATCATTCATATACAGTACAATTCACCCATTTAGAGCATACGATTCAGTGGTTTTTTATTATTCACAGAGTTGTGCCAACATCAGCACAATCAACTTTAGAACATTTCCATCATCCCCCAAAGAAATCCCATACCAAGGCTTTTGCAGACTATTTGATTTGATCCTTACAGAGCTGAGAAGAGCAGGGCAGATGGTGTCGACCCCATTTTACAGATGAGCAAATAAGGGATTAAAGAGTTTGGGGGTTTGGAAAAGCGAAGGAGAACATTTTAGGTCACTTTTAATATTAGAAGTTTCCAAGGAGTTCCTAAAAATAAGGCCTTTTGGCGACTCTCCTGTTCCCCAGAGACTTTGTTGTTGTTGTTGTTGTTGTTGTTGTTGAGACGGAATCTCGCTCTGTCGCCCAGGCTGGAGTGCAGTGGTGTGATCTCAGCTCACTGCAAGCTCTGCCTCCCGGGTTCACACCATTCTCCCGCCTCAGCCTCCCAAACGTCTGGGACTACAGGCGCCCGCCACCACGCCCAACTAATTTCCTTTTTGTATTTTTAGTAGAGACGGAGTTTCACCGTATTAGCCAGGATGGTCTCGATCTCCTGACCTTGTGATCCACCCGCTTCAGCCTCCCAAAGTGCTGGGATTACAGGCGTGGACCACCGCGCCCGGCCACCCCGAGACTTTTAAAGCTCATACCCAGGTGGGGAAAAGCTCCTGAGAACCCCCTGAGTTCCTGAGATTTCTAAAGCACAGGTTCATGTTCCTCATCCCCCACCTGGGAGGCACAAGGACAGTGGCTGTGATTGTCTGGCTAATAGATTCCGACTGACAACCACTCACTGAAGCGCGCTCTCAGCTACTGCCGTGCATATGCATCAGGCTGGCTGGCTTGGGCACGGCCGCCAATGCGGGGTGACGGGGCCTGGGGCTTGCCTCAGGGACTCTTCAGGAAGCTCATATGCTGAGTGCCAGGTGGCACCACAGAGCTCTTATCGCAGGATGGGGGGACAGAGAAAGCTGCTTGCTGAATGGCTCTGGGAGACGAGATGGGCTGTTTGAACACTTGGAAACTGACCAGTAGCTTTATCTGGTGCCAAACAGCAAAATGTATGGTCTGTAGGGACTCCACCCGGATTTGGGGCAGTGTGATTGAGGGTGACTCTGGTGCCAGAGAGCCTGGCATGAGAGATACCAGCAGTCACCCTCCATAGGCAGCTCTGGATTATATTTAAAATGGGATTCAGGGACATTGCACAGAGTACAATGAAATGGACCCAGCATTACAATTTTGCATTTGAGCCATCTTTCTCTTTCCTATCGAAGTGCTCTTAGTATTGTCGTTGGTTAGGCTTTACTGGAAGATGAGCCTCCCAGAACAGGGAAGGAGATATATAGATATATAGATATATAGATAGATAGATAGATATCTATCTATCTATCTATCTATCTATATATCTATATATATATATCTATATATATATATAAAATTTTTTATTTTCTGTATCCCTAGGATCTGCAATAGGACCTGGGCATGGTCGGGCCGTAGGAAGCATTTGTGGAATGAATGATGCAATGGAGTCTCTGAGGGTGGTCCCCAGCTGTCAGGGGCTGCTCCACTCTGATGCTCACTGCAGTTCTCAGATGAAGAGACTGGGGCACAGAGAGGTCAGGAATGTGGCCATGGGTCACACAGCTTCTCAGGAGTCTGGTCGGGATTTGAACTCATTGGTGTGCCTGACCACCGCACTGTTCTTCCTAACCAGTCAAGTTTTGTGGAGGAGTTTGGATTTACTCTTAAACATATATTTTTTAAATTTTTTGAGATGGAGTCTTGCTCTGTTGCCCAGGCTCAAGTGCAGTGGCGTGATCTTGGCTCACTGCAACCTCTGCCTCCTGGGTTCAAGTGATTCTCTTGCCTCAGCCCCCTGAGTAGCGGGGACGACAGGTGCCCACCATCATGCCCAGCTAATGTTTGTATTTTTGGTAGAGATACAGTTTCACCATTTTGGCCAGGATGGTTTCAAACTCCTGACCTCAGGTGATCTGTCTGCCTCAGCCTCCCAAAGTGCTGGGATGACAGGTGTGAGCCACTGTCCAGCCCTGGATTTACTCTTTAATATCTTTTTTTCTTTTTCTTTTTTTTTTTTTTGAGACAGAATTTCACTGTTGTTGCCCAGGCTGGAGTGTGTTGGTGTGATCTGAGCTCACTGCACCCTCCGCCTCCTGGGTTCAAGCTATTCTTCTACCCTAGCCTCACATGTAGCTGGGATTACAGGCATGTGCCACCACGCCTGGCTAATTTTAAATTTTCTTTTTAATAGAGACGGGTTTCTGCATGTTGGTCAGGCTGGTCTCGAACTCCTGACCTCGGGTGATCCGCCTGCCTTGGCTTCCCGAAGTGCTGGGATTATAGGCGTGAGCCACCGCACCTGACCTCCTTAGTATCTTCTGTCCTCCAATTTATCCTCTGGAGGAAGGATGACTCACAGTTCTGGAGGCAAGCCGTCAGAGACCAAGGTGTTGTCAGCGTTGGTTTCTTCTACAGCCTCCCTCCTTGGCTTATAGACGACCGTCTTCTCCTTGTGTCTTCATGTGGGCTTTCTGTGTCTGTGTGTGTATCTGTATTTTAATTAGCTGGGCATGGTGGTGGGCACCTGTAGTCCCAGCTACTCAGGAGGCTGAGGCAGGATAATCACTTGAACCCAGGAGGCAGAGGTTGCAGTGAGCCAAGATCACACCACTGCACTCCAGCCTGGGTGACAGAGCAAGACTCCAACTTAGGAGGACGCCAGTCAGGTTGGACTGGGACTCACTGTGATGACCTCACTTTCACTTACCTCTCTTTCAAGAACTTGTCCTTGATAACAGTCATATTCTGAGCTCCTGGGGGTTAGGACTTTAACATATGAATTCTGGGGAAACACAGTTCAGTCCATAACAAACCCTAACCAAAAAGATCCTGGAATAGTCCTGTTCCTTCCTCTCCAAATCCTTTGTTTTCAGCCTCTGCTCCCCCAGTGGGAATAAGGTGTCAAATGTTGACACGAGCTCCGATATTCATCAGTTCTAGACAACTGGTTATACTTCAGTGCTTAGGGAGAAATGAGTTTCCTTACCTTCTCATGATAGATCTTGTGAATGGGACTGAAGATTCAACCAGAGGTTAAACAAAAAGCTCAACTCTCTTGCTTTCCTTGGTGCCCTTCTGAGCACATCTGAGCAATCGTTTTATCTAAATAATTTTTTTTTCCATAAGAAAGAATTTTGCTTAATTGGGTCTCATTTCTGTTCTCCCCTTAACGACTGAGCGTCTCCATTTCTGTTGGGATTGAGAGCCCCGATCAGTTCAGATAAATCAGCTTCCTTTTTAAATTATGATCTTGGAGGAAATAATGATCTAACTTACTTTTTGTTAATTACTTTTATGTGAATTAGACATCCCGGCTTTGCGGTTGCTGCTTTCCTCAGAAGTATTTAAGTCCTCAAATCTATTTAAACTTTTTCTTTTTACTTAAATTAAGATGCTGAAAATTTCCACTATTAGAAATAATTTGGGTTTTTAAAGTTCAGCTTCATGGCTCTGTAATTGTAAATAATTTGAGCTGAAAATGATTCTATCATATCCCATGTAGTGGCATCAAATTACCATTTTCTCTTCAAGATTTTCTTATATGTGTGTCAGACTTAGTAAATAAATAAATAGAACACAAGGTAATGAATGAAACAGTCTGGTAGAATTGTAAAACAGAAACCAAACTGTGTATCCCACATTCAGCAATTATGACTTTTAACCATAGTGGTCATGGTGTGTAGTGTGTGTATGTGTGTGTGTGTGTGTGTATCCCAAAGGGGGAAAATGATCATTTGTAAAGGATGGAAAATGCTATTGCTTTGAGTAGAAAGCAATAGACTGCAAAATAAATAATTTAGAGTTTTTATTTTAAAAAATCCCAAATCTTCAGAAGAGAAGTGACAGCCTTATAATAAATAAGCAACAACCTTATAAATAACAACAAACTAAGAAGGGGATTAATACCCCAAAGTAGAAGTACAGTTGCCCCTCTGTATCCACAGGTTCAACCAACTGAAGATTGAAAAATAAAAGAAACAGTAAAAATTATACAAATAAAAAGCAATAGAGTATAACGACTACTTACATAGCATTTGCATTGTATTGAATGTTAAAAGTAATTCAAGACGATTTAAAGTATACGGGAGGATAAGCATAGGTACTATGCAAATACCACACCATTTCATATAAGGGGGTTGAACATTCATGGATTTTAGTATCCACAAGGGGAGTCCTGGAACAAATCCCTCATGGATATGGAGAAACGACTGTATGTAATTAAAACTTGTGAGAAGAGGCCAAAGCAGCATTTAGAGGCATTCTTATAGCCTTAGGTATTATCAGAAGTATTCTGTCATCAGAGAGAGAAATTCCTTATATTTTGAGTATTAAGTAAAGTAGTATAAGGGTGGTGGTCTATCTTTGCCCACCCCACCCCAGTTAGTAAAAATGTTGTACAGTTAGAGTTTTGCTGCTGGCTCACAGTTTAGTGTCTGGCATTGGGTAGATACCCTTATATCAGATAGTCTATCGAGAAATACAGTGCAGTCCAGTGTTTGAGGTAAGGTCTTGGGAGTTCAAAGAATCCAGGAATCGAAGTCTCTTCTGCCATGCAAATGGTGATCCTGTCTATGATACCACTTCTCGCAGACTAAATTCCTTTTCTTTTTCTTTTCTCTTTTATTGCTTCTTTTTATTGGCCCCTCTGTATCCTGGGCACATTCTCCATTGAAAGCCCAATCAAAAGGAGCTCTGAGTTTTGGGGGTAAGTGTTATAACTATAGTGATCACCATAGCGATCATGGTGTGTGTGTTTAGGTGTCTAGGATCTGGGTTAGGGGAAGCACCTTTAGGTCAGCCAAGTAGTATTTGGACTCTAGGAAAGATCTCAAACATAAAGTCTGAACTGCTGAACTGTCCTAGAGTTATTTCTCTGTCTTCATCCTCAATAAGAGTGAAGACACCCCGAGAACCCATAGCTGAGACAGCTGCTGGGATAAATGATGGAAGAAGCCTTGCTATTACAGTCCTTGATATCAAGCAGGGTTGACATAGCAGTCTCTTGTTTTTCACCTGTCAAGTTCCAAGGGTAGGATTTTACATCCGCAAGAAATTTCAGCATCCTTATGGCGGAAGGGAGATCTCACAGCACCCTTGTCTGTACTCTTCTACGTGGGTTATGATGAATGCTGTAGCATCTGACCTAAGCTAAGTCTTAAGACCTTAGTCCTAAGCTAAGTCAGGGAATCTTGTAGCTTTGTATGGGTAGCAAGTTATGGCTGATGCCAAATGTCAACAGAGTAAACTGTGAGTGCGATTAAATGTCTTTCTAATGATGTTATCCAGGCCCCAAGCACCCATTGTAGAGCAAACAAATACACCAAAGCAGCAGTAAGCAATCAAGAGAAAAGAAAAAAAAAAAGCGATGCTGTAAAAAGAAGAAGCTGTTTTACTCTTCAGTTTCCACTTACAACATATTGAGAGTACAAGGCTAGATGAACAACCTGAATTCAACTCACGAGACCTAAATTCAAAGCAGAAGTGATTCTAGAATACCTTCCCCCTATCCCAACTCCTCTGTCTTCTAAAGATGTACCAGGACGATGTTCAATATTTAACAACATTTAGGGCTCAGGTGCCAGTGACTCAGAATGGATACAGCAGCTAACTAGAGCAGACCCAGCTATAAACCCACACAGCTGTGCCATGGCCAACCAAGACTGCCAGTGGTATAAATCCTTCATTGCATCTTCAGGACGTTGCCTACAAGTTTGTAGGGGACCTTATGGTCCTCATGGACCCAAGGTCACTGCCCAAAGAAGGCGTCATGGGCCATTTAACTACTGGATAACTCAGTAGCAAAGGAAGAATGGAGTCTAATGTCAGAACAAATCTGAGAAGCTGGTTTAGCTTGGGACCAATGCCTCATTGTTTAGGCAAGAGATCTTGTCCGTGGTGCCTGCTTGGGGTCTTGGTATGATAATGGTTGCTCTGAGCCTTGGCTTTTTATGTGCTTACCTCCTTTCCTTCTAGTTTAAGGTTGTGTTTGTCCAACTCTTGTATTTCAGCCGAGGGACCTGATGTCAGTGGTTCAGTGCATTCTGTTCAGCTGGAAGCAACAGAGCCAAATGGTTAAGACGGTAGGTTTGGAGTCCGTTAGAGCTGGAGTGAAATCCTGGCCTTCAAGCCCACTTTATAAGTCTTCATGAGTAGGAAAGTACCCATCTTAGGGTGTTGTAGGGAGGAGTCAGTTAGCTGATTGTTGATCAAGTACTTAACTCACAGCAGTGCCTGGTGACTGTTGTTATTTGGTTGGGGATAGGATGTCTCTATGTCTCGGAGGTGCTCCTTGCAGGAGAAAAACACAGATGCATTTCAGGATTCTGTGTGTCTTTCCACCTGTGTTTATCCTCCTCTCAGAAGTCATTTGAGGCTCAGAGGCACAGAGGTATGTGCCTTCTGCAGGAGTAGAGATCAAGGAGGAAGGATTGGGACTTTGGCCAGGTGTGATGGCTCATACCTGTAATCCCAGGACTTTGGGAGGCCAAAATGGGTGGATCACCTGAAGTCAGGAGTTCGAGACCAGCCTGGGCAACAAGGTGAAACCCTGTGTCTACTAAAAATACAAAAATTAGCCAGGCATTGTGGCGCGCACGTATAATCCCAGCTACTCAGGAGGCTGAGGGAGGAGAATCGTTTGAACCCGGGACGCAGAGGTTGCAGTGAGCCAAGATCACACCATTGCACTGTAGACTGGGTGACAGAGTAAGACTCTGTGTCTCAAAAAAAAAAAAAAAAAAAAAAAAAGGGAAAAAGGAGGAAACATTGGGACATTAGACATTGTGCCTGTGCCCCACCATCTGATTACAAAAGTTCTTCCATCTCTGCCTGCAGGCCGTCTCAGGACCAGAGCATTGGCACGTGGCTTTCATATACTCTTGATGGAAAGGACTGAAGTTTCCATTGATTGGTGCCAGTGCCCTCATCAACCAGTGTTTCCCAGAGACAAGCCAAGCCGGCTTCTTATTCTTTTTCTATCCTGATGGACACGGGCTTGTCATTCAAACCCGGGCAGTATCTGGAGGGCCAGGCCCTAACTTGCACCTTGTACTTCAATTGTTGGAAAAAAGGCAATGAAGGAGATACAATGTGTGGATGAGGAAGTCATTTCAGAAGGGAGCAACTTGAACTTTACATTTTTTAGTTTGCTGATGTTTAATGACCAAATATGTGTTTTTAGGTGGTTTCTCATGTTTTTTTCTCAATCTATTACAAAACAGCTGCAGAATGGCAACATTTGACATTTGAGAAAGGGAAAGTGGGAGTGGTGAAGTGATTCCCCTTGAAAGTGTCACACTTGTGTCTAGAGGTTGTCTGCGACAAATGGCCAAACCGGTCCCCAAAACTGTGACTGTAGGCACTCGGAGGTGCTGCATCTACGTTTGAAACCATCTAAAGCAAAGCAAAGAAAACTCAACTGGTCATTGAGTATGTCAGAATTTGCTGTGATGAAGGTGATAAGGTTGATGAAAATGGTGTTGGTGGCTTATGTTACTGGTCAGGCTCTCAGAGGTTCTCTCCAAGCTCATTTAAAAGTCTCTCTTCAGCCAGGCGTGGTGGCTCATGCCTGTAATCCTAGCACTTTGGGAGGCCAAAGTGAGTGGATCACAAGGTCAAGAGATCGAGACCATCCTGGCCAACATGGTGAAACCCCGTCTCTACTAAAAATACAAAAATTAGGTGGTCATGGTGTACACCTGTAGTCCCAGCTACCTGGGAGGCTGAGGCAGGAGAATCTCTGGAACGAAGGAGGCGTCCAGCCCGGCGACAGAGCGAGACTCCGTCTTAAAAAAAAAAAAAAAAAAGTCTCTCTTCTATGTATCCATTACATTTTGACTTCAGTTTTAGATAATTTATCACACACTCATATGCCCTTCTGCATTCATGTTTCCCACCTTCTAGAATGGAAGCTACTTGATTGTTTCCTCTCCTCCCCTCATTCTTTGTACTTAGTATTGAGTTTTGGCACTTAGTAGGCGCTTACTGAGTATTTAGTCAATGAAATGTCCAGAGCTTGGTGAAAGGAAGTTAAGCATTGTCTAGATGAGCTTTTCTCTTACAAAGTCAAAATTTGGCCGAAGGCAGCTGCCATTGTAGGATCATTTTCTGGGATGGATACTGGGATATCCATTAGGGTCAGGTTAATAATGATAGAGTGGAAACAGTAGAAATGGCATCCCCAAGTAGCAAAGGAAGGTTAAGCCTCCACCTGTTGGCTCTCTGTAAGCTTCTGTCTAAAGATCTCACAGGAGAATTGGATGTCTGAGATTTCTTTTCCAGTCCTACTTAAGCTAGGAAGCCAAGGAGGGCCCAGAGGTACCAGAAGTAGGACATCTGTGTGTGCCCAGAGGTCTCTTCACAAAAGACTCAGGATGCAGGTAAGCTACTTCGTATGGTACCTGTCACATGTATGCATTCAATATACTAAAAATAATAATTATTCTGGATTAGAGAAGATGTCATGAGACAACTAGCCACTGTCTGATGCATGAGAGTGAGGATGGATTTGGGAGTTAAACCTGCTGGGTTCCCAACCCACATCAATCTCTGTGTCCCTTGGGCAAGTCTTTTTACCTCTTATAGCTGTTTCCTGGTCAATGTTATGTGAGCCCCTGTAAGGTGGAGATGATAATACCTACCCTGTATGTTGTGGTGAGAATCAAATTAACCAGATGAAAAGTGCCTAGCATAGTAACAACTCAGTAAATGAGAACCATCATTTTTGTTGTTGTTGTTGTTGTATTTTTCAGCAAGGCAAGGGCTTTGATGTCTTGTAGGAATAGTTGAATTTTGGCATCATATGATTACGTACAGTATCAGTGGTGATTTATCCGGAAATAGCACTCACCTCCAGGCCCTGCCCATGAGCCACCAAGGTGCCCCACCTGTGTTTATTTTTCTTTCTTTTGTTTTGGAGCCTATAAGGGCATATCGGGAGGGGTTAAGATAGCCCCGTGACTGTGATTTAGTGAGCACTTACTGTCCCGTGCATGCTACTGCGCTAACACTTTACAAAATGGTCATGAATGAGCCTTCCTTCAGCCCTGTGAGGTAGGTACTCTTCTATACAAGCTGGGAGAATGCAGCACACAGAATTTCAGTAACTTTCTCCAAAGTAGCTAAGAAAACTGGGCTGGGAACACAACCCAGGTTACCTGATTTCTGGGCCTGCAGTCTTAACAACTTCTTAAAAACTCCCCCCCCTTTTTTTTTTGAGGTGGAGTCTCGCTCTGTTGCCCGGCTGGAGTGCAGTGGGTATGATCTCAGCTCACTGCAACCTCCACCTCCCAGGTTGAAGTGATTCTTCTGCCTCAGCCTTCTGAGTAGCTGGGACTATAGGAGCCAGTCACCACGCCCGGCTAATTTTTGTATTTTTAACAGAGACGGAGTTTCACCATATTGGCCAGGCTGGTCTCAAACTCCTGACCTCATGATCCACCCACCTCGGTCTCCCAAAGTGCTGGGATTTCAGGTGTGAGCCACCGCGCCCGGCCAACAACTCTTTTATGTCGGTGTGAGTTGGAATATTTTGAAGGTCCCACTCCTCTCCCTGGAACCACACACTTGTGGTTTCTTTTCTCATCCCAAAGCCTAAGTGCTCTTTTTTTTTTTTTTAATTTCAATAATTTTGGGGGTACAAGTGGTTTGTGGTTACATGAATAAGTTCTTTAGTGGTGATTTCTGAGATTTTGTTGCACTCATCAGCTGAGCAATTACTCTATACCCAATGTGTAGTCTTTTAGAAAATATTCACAAACGGTGTATCCGACAAAGGGCTGACATCCAGAATCTACAAGGAACCCACATCAGCAAGAATAAAACAAATAATCCCATCAAAAAGTGGGTAAAGGGCTGGGCATGGTGGTGCATGCTTGTAATCCCAGCTGCTCAGGAGGCTGAGGCAGGAGAATCGCTAGAACCCAAGAGGCGGAGGCCACTGTACTCCATCCTGGGTGATAGAGTGAGACTCTGTCTTTAAAAAAAAAAAGTAGGCAAAGGAAATGCATAGACAGTTCTCAAAAGAAGATATAAAACAGCCAACAAACATGAAAAAATGTTCAACATCCCTAATTACCACGGTGCCCATTTGAAGGCCAATTGTGAGCAGTTAGCAAACCCGCCTTGAGTGTAATGGTGAGTGCTTCCTCTCCTGCCATCTAGAGGACACAGACTCAAATAAGCGTCATCAGTTGCAGTTTCTGAGGTCCAACTTCCAAATGATCCCTACCCTTTACCTTTTATAGCCGCTGGCCTCACTTCTTTTCACATAGCAAATTCAGACTTGCATACGTCAGTTGGCAAATAACATTTTGGGTATTGCATGCTGGTATTGCCTGACAGCTACTGGTTCAATATTGGCAAAGCCTGAAGTCTTGTCCTTACAGCAGTGGTAGTGCCATCATTTGACTATTTAATTTCACTTTCTCCATATTTTATACAGAGTGGAAAACAAGCAACTTAAAGTACTGATACAAGTGATAAAAAGCAGTGGTCTCAAATTTAATTGAGACAAAAATAGGGAATGTTTAACTGTAATTGGACACTTATTTAAGCTAATTAATCATTTTAAATTGCAAAGGGGGTAAACAAAATTAAAGAACTTGTACAAAATGCTAAACATATATATTTTTTTCCAAATACCTAAGTGTGATTAAGGATATATGTCTGTCCCTTCTGGAATTGAGCCGGTGTAAGTCAGGACGTTTTCAATGTCAGAAACTATTTCAAATCATTTAAGCTGAAGGAAAGTTATTGGTCAGAGAGGAAGGATCATAGATCACTCGGAGTCAAAGAAGAGTCACAGGAGGCAGCAAATTGGGATGGGGAGCCAGGAGTCAGCGCCCACCAGCGTATTCTCTCCATTTCTCTTTCACTTCTGGTTGGCTTCCTTCTGCAGACAGATTCTGTCCAGATGGCATAAATGGTGGGGGAAATTACCATCAGCTCTTTGGCTTTCTAACCTCCTATTTGGCAACATCACAGGAAAGAGAATCTTTTTACTCACAAGTGTTTATGTGTCAATTCCAGGACGGATTCTGATTGGCTCTCCTTAGATCATGCACCTTCCCCTCTACCAATTACTGTGTCCAGGGGAAGAGAGTCACCATGATTGGTCAAGACTGGATCATGTGATCAGGGTCAGGCAGTCTGAGAGTCTGTTACTAAAATAATAAGAGATGGAGGGGAAATACACTAGCCAGCTCCAAATGGGAACTATTACAGTGTATCACTGAGCTACACCGCCCCTCCTCATCTTTCTTTAACATTTTCACTTTTGACTTTTCTGCAGTTTCATTCCATTTAAAAGAAAATCTTTTTGTGTTGATGGTCAGCTGTCTGACAGAAATCTCAAGCTACTTCGTTGTATTGACCTCACTGAATAGATTGAATAAATAATTTACATTCTGCAGAGGGATCATACAAAACAGTTTTGGCGTGGTGGGAGTATGCATCTTCCCAGCCTGTCCCTCTCTCTGAATGTGGTTCTCTAGGCAGCAGAGTAATGGCATATGTTGTCAACACCTGATGGCCTCCATTCCTCATGGAGTTAAGCTGAAAGTTAAAGAGAATGAAAATAGGGCCAGGGACTGGAGGGACTTCGTTGAGCAGAGCCTTCTGGCTTTGAGTGACAAATGTGTTGAGATGTGAAGGAGAGAAATATGTATCCCATACAGATTTGTTTTTCATGTAAATAAGCGTTTTAGCCTCAAACTTTCTGGCATCTCATTATGCAGGTGATTTAGTCATTGACATGCATGCAATTTGCATTTCCCCCTTTCTATGCCAAAAGTTGAGAGACTGTAACTTGGCTAAATTACATATCCTGGGTGCGCAAGTAGACTGCCATCTTGGGTGCATTTGTAAATACTGAAGGATAGATCCAGCCAGAGCAGGACTTGGGTCCTGTTGATTTGTAGCATTGGGGTTTTGTTGGAGGATTTTTATCCTATTTGATTTCTAGCATGCAGTCCATTCATTTTTCACGTTATAGATGCACCAGCTAGACAGGTCTGGAATCAAGGGGTGATATCAAAACTATTTAACACTCCAGGTGCAGTGGCCCATGCCTGTAATCCCAGCAGTTTTGGAGCCCAAGGTGGGAGGATCACTTGAGGCCAGGAGTTTGAGACCGCCTGGGCACCATAGCAGGACCCTCTTTCTATTAAAAAAAAAAAAAAAATGCTGGCGCGGTGGCCCATGCCTGTAATCCCGGCAGTTTTGGAGTCCAAGGTGGGAGGATCACTTGAGGCCAGGAGTTTGAGACCCGCCTGGGCAACATAGCAGGACCCTTTCTCTATTAAAAAAAAAAAAAAAAAAAAGTGCAGTGGCGCATGCCTGTAATCCCAGCACTTTGGGAGGCCAAGATGGTTGGATCACCAGAGGTCAGGAGTTCGAGAGCAGCCTGACCAACATGGTGAAACCCCATCTCTACTAAAAATACAAAAATTAACTGGGTGTGGTGGCGGGCGCCTGTAGTCCCAGCTACTCTGGAGGCTGAGGCAGGAGAATCGCTTGAACCTGGGAGGTGGAAGTTGCAGTGAGCTGAGATCGCACCATTTCACCCTGGCCTGGGCGACAAGAGTGAAACTCTGTCTCAAAAAAATAGGATGGGATGGGAGGGGAGAGGAGGGGAGGGGAAGGGAGGGAATGCTATTTAATAACCAGTAAGATGTGGACACTTTACAGATTATTGCAGTGGATCAGAACTAATGCTGGCCAAAGTACTGGATGAGAATCAGCAGGACTCCTCCTGCTCATAGGGCCAGACATTAACCTTTTAGTGGCTGGGTCATGGAGATGGCCATTGGCAAGGTCAGGGCACTCATGTTTTTCTGACTGGTATGTCAAGATTTTATTGGCTCATCAACTGGGCAGCCACTGTGGCACATAGCAGCTGACAGCCAACTTTTGTACTCATGTAGGAATATGAATCTAGCAAAATTCTTGGTAGACCTGAGATCATACCCTTGGAAGGGCCATCTAAGGAACTCTGGGCAGTGGACCAGGTGAGACCGCAGAGTTGCCTTCCAGAGCTATTCTTGCTTGTTTTTATTTTGAAATCGGAATTTGATTTAGGACCGGCCTTTGGTTTTCCCCAGACCTAGGAAGTAAACATTTCTCATTCTCAAAACCCACAAATTAATCATTTTTGCAAATCAGAGCTGAGCTCTGAGCCTCTGACCAGGAGGCCTGAGCCTGCTGGCCTTGGGAGCCAGGATTTGCCAGCGTGTGCTGCTAATCCATATGCATTTGTTCTTCTTGTGGGAGTTCGGGCCCCTCAGGCTTCAAGGGGTGAAGCTTTGCTCACTAATCATAATGCAATATCAGTGTTTTCTGCAAATCCCCTTATTATCTCTGCATCATTAGCAGTTTCTGAGCTTGTCTACAACTAATTTCACAGTGAATCTTATTTCTACCCGATATTTTAAATAAGCTGTCACGCAGGGCAGCAGCTGACACGCCACTGAGAAAGAAGCAAATCAACCTAAAGTGGGTTTTCAAGCAGCCTCTGACAATTAGGCTTGGGCCATCGTGCAAGGTGGGAAAATGGGGCAAGTGTCTAGAACAACCCCTGCCCCCTACCCCAATTTAAATAAGTCATGTCTTAGTAGATAGGGAAGTGGTCTGCAGAGCTAGATTTCCAGGGGGCTCTTTTTTTTGCCACAGGTGACCCTTAGTGAGTGAATTGATGTCGCTGAACCTCAGTCGGTAAAGGAATAAAACCTACTCATTGGGTTGTTGTGGGCTTAGCAAGCTAATGTCTGTGATGTGCTTAGTGTAGTGCACCTAGACTATTGAGTGCCTAGTGTATCCTCAATAAATATGGTTTTAATTGCTGTTCGTACCTGTTTATGAATTAAATAACAAGTGATCCTTTTGTGCCTTGAGTTTTTTAAGGCCCTGACACCATTTGGCCACCCTCTACTTCTGATGAATCCAGTAGTTCCGCAGGGAAGCAGATGGGGAAGGATCCCTAAGGGTAGAACCAGAGGTGTGTACATCCAGGCAACAGGAAGAGAGAACTTGCATTCCTGCGCTGAAGATCACTCTCCCTGGTAGCGTGGTGAGCGGGGAGGGCCGCAGGGCTTAGCCCCACTCTGGATTCCAGGGGCCTCTCGTACCCCTTTAGGTGGCATTTGCTACTCCCTGGAGGAAATGACGCTGTTTCCTTGGCAGAACACCAAGCCTTCTTTTGAAAAGTGCCTAGGGGGTCCAGTGTCCTCAAGTATTTCTACTCTGGTGATGTCGGAAGTCCCCTGACTATTCTTTCCTTTGGGTAAGATGGACAGTCCCCAACCTCATACGGGAACTTCTTTTCTAAATGACTGAAGGCAACAGGAGATAAATCTTGGCAAATATTACAGAGAAGTTCCCATTCATATATACAGTGCCGAGCATTTTACATATGTGATTACTGACTAGCCCTGTGGAGGGGGTGCCCTTGCAATTGTTACTGTCATTTTATAACTAAGAAGAGTGAGGTTTGGAAAGGTAGCATAACTTGCTATCAGCCACCCGGATAGGTGGAAGAGCCTGGGGGCCAACACACCCATTCTGGTTGTACCACCACCATTCTATCCTGCCTTATGACACGGAGGTGACTAAAGATGCTAAACGTTGCTTGGTCCTTGACAAGGGGGTTCTAGGACACACAGCCCTAGCAGAGGGTTGGCTTCTGGGGAGTAACCATCATGATTGAGTAAGCTGGTGTTTCTGTGGGCCTCTATTGCGTCTTCCTTTTCCCTCTGCCTGCAGCTGCCAGGGATACTCACCTGCCACCCCCAGTCCCCAACAAACACAGTGGCATCTTTGGGGCCTAAAGGAAGGATGGAAAAGTGGGGTTGTAGGAATGGGATTGTGCCTCTACCTTTCTTATTTACGTCTGATATTCATAAGTTTTTATTCCCTATAGATTCTAGATGGGGAGGATTGGAATGGGGCAAGGAAGGGAATAGATTTTCCATTCCCTGTCTGTCCCCGTGGACACTGGCTCTCTATGTCATAGAGCTTTAGTAGGATCCTGTGCTGGTTCAGAGTCATGTGAAGAAGGGAAAAGAGCAGACTTAAGTTCTGGGCTGAGTGGGCTTAGAGAAAGACATGAGGGAATGTGTTTTGGCACTTGTGGTTTCTCCGTGTGTTAGCCTTCTTCTGAGCAAACTCCTATGTATCCTGTGAAACCCAACTCAAATGGCCCCTGCTCTGTGATTCCTGCAGAAAATGCCCTTCTCTCCTACTTCAGGTTGTCACAGGAGGAAGAGCCTACTTTCTCAGTAGAAGTGGACCTTCTAAGAATGCTGAGCTTCATTCTTGTCCCCCTCACTAACGCCCCCTCTCCCTTCTCCTTTTCTGAATCTGTGAGATTTCCTAGATACCTCTACTCTAGAGACTAGGTTCTTTTGCTCTGATCTAAGGTATAATGAACTTTTATTATTCCCTTGAACTTGCTTTTGGCTTCGTCTCACATGATACATTCTAGAATTGTATGCACACATCCATCTAGTTACATAAGGGAATGCCCCCACTAAGTGCACAATTGTGTGATAAAAAAAAAAACCACGTAAAGGCCTGAATTTCAAATATCTCTGCTGTTGTCTCACAAGCATGGCCCATGGCTACATCTCATCCACAGTTGTATTTTATTTTGCCTGCAGAGTTGTTAAAATGTTGGATGACTTGTCAATGTTTCAAAACTGGGAGGTTCAACAAAAGTCTTGATATGAATCAATACTTCTTTTGGAAAATGAGAAGGCCTGGGAACACTGGGTGCATGTTCCTACATGACACTCATCAAATGGGATTGAGTAGTGGCTTCCCTTTTAGAGGGAGCAGGAAGTGTGTTTGCCACACTCTCCACCACTCTCTATTGTCTCCCGAGCATCAAGTGTCAGGGTCAGTGCACATTCATCATCACTGTAGTGCTGTTGTCTCTGTCTTTCTGCCTTGCCTCAGCCATGCACATACCTGCCAGGCTGTAGGTGGCTGAGGCAGGAGCCTGATCAGCACTTGGGTGGAACAAGATGACTGAATTTACTAAAGTGTCTGGCAGAGGGTGGGCATGGTTTCCAGTCCCCTGGGCTGGTGTTACTCAGTTCTCTTTGTTATGATTGTGAGTTTATTCATCTTGTGCCTTTGAAGCCCCACAGCATTTGATTAGTTATGAGCTATTTTCTGCGAAAGCATGAAACATCGTGCTAACCAGGCAAGCTAAGCATCTCTTTTACTTTTCTCTGCCCAGAGCCTTGTTTTCTAATCAGGAGTGTTCACTGGGCGCTGGACTGTTTTTCTCCATGGTGCTGGGTGCTGCATGTCATAAGGATCTTGTGGCTCACCTTTGAGGCACACGCAGGTCAGGGAACTGAGAAGAAGGTAAAGGAAGCTTCTGTAGCAGCTGAGGGGTAGAAGTGGCCGCTTACCCAGGTGTGTGACTGGGGCCCCTTCCTCAGCATTGAGCAGTACAGCATTGCTCTCTAGAGGGCTGCTCATTTCCAAAGCACCCAAGAATCTATAGAAATGAAGGGACATTTTGCAGAAGTGTTCACTGTAGCCATCAGTCTGAAATTACTGTGAAAGGGAGAGAGTATTTAATTTTGCACATGCACACACAGTCTCATGCACCTGCAAACTGGCACATGCATGTACGCACATGCACATCATGCACACACATGCATGTACATATACACGTGCACACCATGCATACATATGCACATACATGCACACTGTGTACACACACATGCACACCATGCATACACATGCATGCACATACACATGCACACCATGCATACACACACGTTCACACACATACATACATGCACACACGTACACACATGTACACTGTGTATACACACAAATGCACATGTGCAGCATGCATACAATGCACATACACACATGCATACATGCACACACACATGCACACCATGCATACACACCCATGCATATACACACATGCACACCATGGATACACACATGCACGTATATGAACATCATACACACGAATGCACATACATGCATACACACATATGCACATGTGCACATGTACACCATGCATACACACATGTACACCATGCATACACATGCACAAGGAACATGCACATACATACACACATGAATGCACATACATGCATACACACATATGCACATATGCACATGTACACCATGCATACACACACGTACACCATGCATACACATGCACAAGGAACATGCACACCATGCATACACACATACATGAACATACATGCACACCGTGCACACACACAAGCATAAACACCATGCACACACGTACATACATACACACCATGTATACACACATGCACACACACATGCATACCATGCATACACACACCTGCACATACACACATGCACACCATGCATATACACCCACATTCACATCATGCATACACACACGCACATCATGCATACACACACGCACATCATGCACACACACACATGCACGTATACACACATGCATGTACATATACACATGTACCAACTGAGTACCAATTATTAAGTAGGCTGTGTTCTAGATGCTGAGAATACAATGGAAGGGAAAAGACAAAGTCCGTGATCATATGGGCAATGCATTCTAGCAAGGAAAATTACACAATAAACTACATACACAAGTAGATATCTGCTGCGGTGTCAGGTAGTAGTAAGCACCAAGAAGAAATGCAAAGCAGGCTAAGGGGAGAAAGAGTGATGGGAACTTGCTTAGGATATGGGTAAGCAGAAAGGCCTCTGAGAAGAGATAGCTCTTACTCAGGTCCTGGCATAGGGTTGCTGTGCCACCCAGCTCCTGAGCAAGGCTGCAGGGGATGCCATTTATTTCAACTGTGATGTGAATGGCACCCTTTTCAGGTATGCCATGCAGCAAACCTGGCCCTCCAGTGACTTGGGGAAGTATGCTTGGGCAGTGAGTTTAGCAGGGCAAAGGCCTGGCAGCTGGAGCAGGTTGGCTGTGTCTGAGGAACAGCAAGGAGCTCAGCGGAATAAAGGCAGGGGGTCAGTTCTTGGAGAGCCATGAAGACCAGTGCATCTCAAACTGTGTGCTCTTCCTGTGGCATTTTCTGTAGGAATCAAGGAGCGCATCACAGAGCAGGGGCCATTTGTGTTGGGTTTCCCAGGACGCATAGGAGTTTGCTCAGAAGAAGACTATGATACATATGTCACTTGGGGATTTGACTAAAACGCAGATTTAGATTCTGCAGGTCTGAAGTGGGACTTGTGATTCTGCATCTCTAGTGAGTTCTCAGAGGATACCAAGGCTGCTGGTATCTGGACCACACTTTGAGGAGCAAGACTGGGAGGGGGCCGTGGTCTGGACTTAGGGGAAACCTCTGAGGGTCTCAAGCTGGGAGTTTATTCTGCCTGGCTGAAGAGTGATTCACTTTCGAGGCCACGTGCTCATCGAATCAGTCCGTTGGGGAGCAGTTTTGATCCCTTCACTGCCCAAGCGGGCAAAGGAAGGCTGCCAGGAGAGATAAGAGGTTTATTTGTGTAGCTACTCAAACTTGGGGCTGTTTATAGTCGATGAATATCTTTCTTTAAGCAGCTGTGTGAATTACCCGAAATACATGAAAGCAATCCATGCGAGATCAAAATCCTTAATTCCAGACCTTTCCAGGTTGATACATCTTAAAAGAGGGAGGTTTGGTAACATTGTTGAACATTAATTAGGTAACACTTGTGCTGGACTCTGAGGATGAAAAACCTTCTGCGCTCAAGTGTTTGGGAACGTCGCTCTTAAATGCCGCAATCTGAGGCTGGGATTGAAATGAAAATTTCACATAAGCAAGTGCTTATTCCCATCAGGTGCAGTGATTGGAGATTGTGCAAACTTGAATGTGCCTAGCCGCCCCCCTTCCCCAGCCACGCAGCCTCGTGTCCTCACTGAATAGAAGCCGGCAAGCCGATGAATGGGGAATTTACTAGAGGTAATTACAGAAGGAGGGAGGGGGAGGATCCATGTGTTCCCGGGAGGGGCCTCTCTTCCTTGTCACAAAGGACTGCTTTCCTCTGATGGTGTTCTTCTCTGATGTGTGTCTTACCCAAGACTTGGTTACAGACAGGTTACTAGAAGCAACGTGCTGTCTCATGCCTCTGTGGCCCCTAGAGTGAGGGGATCTCTGTTCAAAGGCTAGGCTCCTTGCCTGTCTCACCTGTCAGTGCTCACTCACCCACCTGGTATTCCTTTTGAGTTCCTCCAGGGCTGGCCCAATCCATTGCCTCCTGAACACGACCTGCTGGAGCCCTTGCAGGAGGGCAGAAGTTTATGTCCTCACCTTATGATATATTCTTGCTCCTCCAGATCATGGGATATGGGCAGAGGCTCCGTGTTAACCTCTAAAAGCCTCAGCAGCCACCCCCTAGGCAGATGCTAGCGTTATCATTGCCACTGTAGGCATGAAAAAAAAACCCAAAATGACATCAGAAGCAGGAGGGTGAGGAACTTGCCTAAAGTGACATGGCACGTGGGCAGGTGAACCCCACTGTTGACCTTGGACTGCCTCATTGGAAAAATGATGTGGTGGCTTGGCTGTGTCCTTGGTCATCGTTTTTCAGGATGTGACTGCCCCCTGCTTACTCCCTCTGAGCACCCAGGCAGGTGGCTAAACCTTATGCATTATCATTTCCTTCTTGATGGTTCAGACTTGGCCCCATGTTCCCCAGTGAATACAAGGTTTCCTGAAACCATAAAGTAGAGCTTCTCCGCTGAGAGGTATGGAGGTTCTGAGCATCTGACTTCACACACCCAGCCTAGGAAAATCCAGATGTGTACCCCACATTGATTAGGGTGGTGAATGCTTCGTGATTTTTTATTGTCAGAACCACAGAGTCATAGCAAGGTATTTTTAGGTACAGAGTCTTCCTGTAGCATTTAGATTCCGATTTGATGTAGCAACTTTCTCTTTCCCCAGAGCCTGGATCTACTTAGATGCACAGGATCATGCCCTTTATTTTATTTATTGATTCTCTTACTGATTTGCGACTCCCCATTCCCCTGATTCTTGTGGAGGAAACTTTCCAGCCACTGCTGTCCCCAGTCACAAGCTAAGACGATCACGTGCCAGGCACATTCACGTGGGACAGAGCTCAGCTTGCACACGCATAAACAATATGAATAAAAATTAACTTAAAAATCTTTTCTTTCCCTCTGTAACAATGACATTATACCAATGGGCCTACTTAATTTCTTACGTTTGTACCTTTTCAAAAGGGCCCGCTGTTTTACGATGTCAAATGTGACCTTTACAACAAAACGTGCAAACTGCGTCGCACACAGAGGACTCTTCGAAGCTAGTAATTGTCATGATGCAAATTTCAGAGCAGAATGAGCCCATTAACCAAATTAGCAATTCATAAAAGCAGAAGTTCATGGCCAGGAAACAATCACGTCTTTCCATAAGGTATAATTTTAGCCCCTTGTAGAGTTAAAGTGTGCATGTGTGTGTGTGTGTGTTTTCTTTTAAAAAAAGTAAATTGGGGCTTTAATTAAATATGTTAAGGCTATATATGAAGGAGAATGCAATTTATGTGCAGTAAAATGAATTAGGGGCTTGAATGGTGCCAGAGATCCTTGGTAAGGGCATAGTAACACCACCCTGAATGTGGATGAGTGATTTTGGCCATCGTGCAAAGCAAACGCCCATGGTGGAGAAAGGAGAATTCTCTAAGTCTGTGTTAAAGGCACTTGGGCTCCAGACGGGCTCCAGACGAGTTGAAGTTGGACTGTACACCATGGAGTACACTCCAGAACCACCCATGTGGCTCCCTCTGACGTGAGGAGTTAGTCTGAGATACATTTCAGGAACTCAGCCGTGTCTCTGATATTGAAGCGTATCAGGCTGGGAGACACGGGACTGGCAATGTTTCTGATTCGCAATTTTTTCCTCCAAAAATTGTGGGGTATAAAAATACTATGCATTCTGCACCCGTATTCTGATGATGAACTGAAATCATGTCCACAAAAAGCCCAGGTGTGGCTGAGTAATATTCCATTGTATGAATATACCATGTTTTGTGTATCCGTTTATCAGCCAATAAACGGATACACAAAACATGGTATATTCATATTTGGGTTTGTACCTTTTGTGAATAATGCTGCCATGAACATTCGCATGCAAGTTTTTGTCTGAATACCTATTTTTAATTATTTGGGGTATGTACCTGAGAAGAATGGAACGCTCGCACATGCCATGGCATGGATGAACCTGGGAAACATGATGAAGGCTGGGGATGGTGTAATCCCAGCACTTTGGGAGGCTGAGGCGAGTGGATCACTTGAAGTCAGGCATTCAAGACCAGCCTGACCAACATGGTGAAACCCTGTCTTTACTAAAAATACACACACACAAAAATGTCAGGGGTGGTGGTGCGCACCTGTAATCCCAACTACTTGGGAGACTGAGGCAGGAGAATCCCTTGAACCTGGGAGGTGGAGGTTGCAGTGAGCCAAGATCGTGTAATTGCACTCCAGCCTGGGCAACAAGAAAGAAATTCCATCCTAAAAAAAGAAAAAAAAGAAAGAAAACATGATACTGAGTGAAAGAAACCACACACAAAAGGCCACATATTGCATGATTCCATTTATGTGAAACATCTAGAATAGGTATATGGAGAGAGACAGAATGTAGATTTGAGGTTGCCGGGGACTGAGGGGTTTAGGAGAGCTGGGATGAGGTTTCTTTTAAGAGTGAGAATGTTTGGGAATGGGATGTGATGTTTGCACACAGCTATGAATATACTAAATGCTTATGAATTTACTGAATGGTTCACTTTAAAGTGCTTAATTTTGTATTTATGTAAATTGTTATGTGAATTTTACTTCAATTATAAAGAGTCTCATATACACATTGACCTATTCCCTGATTGTGAATTCCCCTGGGAAAGATTCTGTGTGTTCTTTGTTATGTATTTACATACGTATTTTTTTGTTCAGAGATAGGATCTTGGTCTGTCACCCAGACTGGAGTGCAGTGGTGCAATCAGAGCTGACTGCAGCCTCAATCTCCTGGGCTTAAGCCATCCTTCTGCCTCAGCCTCTTGAGTATCTAGAACTACAGGCATGTGCCACCATATCTGGCTAATGTTTTAAAAAAATTTTCATAGACAAAGGGTCTTGCTATGTTGTTATGCTGGAATGCAGTGGTGTACATCATAGCTCACTGCTGCCTCAAACTCCTGAGCTCAAGTGATTTTCCTGCCTCAGACTCCTGAGTAAGTAGGACTATAGGCAAGTACCACTCCACGTGGCTAATTTCTTTGTCTTTTTTTTTTTTTTTTTGAGACGGAGTCTCTGTTCACTGCAAACTCCGCCTCCCGGGTTCACACCATTCTCCTGCCTCAGTCTCCCGAGTAGCTGGGATGACAGGCGCGTGCCACCACACCCGGCTAATTTTTTTTAAATTATTTTTTTATTTTTAGTGGAGACGGGTTTCACCATGTTAGCCAGGATGGTCTCGATCTCCTGACCTCGTGATCCGCCTGTCTCAGCCTCCCAAAGTGCTGGGATTACAGGTGTGAGCCACCGTGTTGTGGAGATGGGGTCTCACTGTGTTGCTCAGGCTGGTCTCAACCTCCTCTCCTAAAGCAGTCCTCCTACCTCGGCCTCCTAAAGTGCCGGGATTAGAGCCATGAGCCACTGTGCACAACTTCTGGTTCCCAGCACAGTGCTTGTCATCTTGTAGGCTATCAGTGAAAAATACTGACTGCAGCAATAGTGTGGATTGTATATGTAGGATGTGCAGGAGGAGAATGCAGAGGAGACACCTGCTATGTCAGAGGGTCGCACTGGGCAGTATGTGTCAGGGAGGGCATGGCAGGGGTCTGGGCAGGTAAAGGAAGACCCTCTTATTTTTTATTTTTTTGAGTTGGAGTCTGCTTTGTCACCCAGGCTGGAGTGCTGTGGTGTGATCTCTGCTCACTGCAACTTCTGCCTCCCGAGTTTATGCCATTCTCCTGCGTCAGCCTCCTAAGTAGCTGGGACTACAGGTGCCCGCCACCATGCTTGGCTAATTTTTTGTATTTTTAGTGGAGATGGGGTTTCACTGTGTTAGCCAGGATGGTCTCAATCTCTTGACCTCATGGGCCGCCTGCCTTGGCCTCCCAAAGTGCGGAGATTATAGGCATGAGCCACCGCACCTGGCCGGGAAGACCCTCTTGATGGTGGGAGGGCAATACTGAGACAGGGGAGCGCAGCCGGCGGCTGCTGTGGAGGCTTCCAAGGAAGGATGCGGGTGCCATTCCTGTGTGACATACACTGTGGGACCCCGTGCTTTCCTTCTAAGAAACACTTCATTATTAAATGCCTGTGGACTCAGAATGTGTGTGTGTGTGTTAATGCGTCAGTGGACAAAATCCTGCCTCAAGGTGGACCAGTGATATGTGGGTGGCATGTGCACTGTTTCACTGAACACGAAGCCCGGGTTTATGAAGCAAAACCGTGGGGCAAGAGGAGGTGAGGCCATTCCCTCAGGGCCACGGAGCTTGGAAGGGGCACAGCTCGGATTTGGTTCTCTATCTGCCTAATGGTGGACATTCTACTGCCTCAGAGGAAATTGTATTTTAGAAAAATTAGGCCCCTTTTCTTCTTAAATGTGCCAGCAGTTAATTTCCACTGCAAAATAGAATTCTTTGGTTTCATGTTGTTTCATATTTTTGGCAAAATGTAAACACTGCTGTCTACTTCACGGGCTTATTGTGAAGGCAGTCGAAGCACGTTATCGCAAGCTCAGGGCACACAGTAGGCACTGACCACATGTTAGTCTCTGTCCCCTGGAAACCGCACCTCTTCTCCTTCCCCTTTCCACATTTCTCCGGCGTGGGAAAGGAGAAAAAGAACAAGGAAAGAGAAGACCTCAGTAAGTCAGTACCTTCTCTGATTATTAGGGTAAGAAGGACTAATCTATGGGTTAACAATAAGAACCTGAAGCCCCTGGTTCAAGGCTGCATTCTGCTCCTAATCAGCTGCTGGGCCTGGTACAAGTCTCCTGGAACAGATTCTGTGTGTGCTTTATTTTTAAAAATCTCTGCTTCTTCCCAACACAGGAAGATTGGTACCTTTTAGGCTGTTTTTTTCTTTTTTTTCTTTTTGGAGATAGAGTTTCATGCTGTCACCCAGCCTGAAGTGCAGTGGTGTGATCTCAGCTCACTGCAACCTCTACCTCCTGGGTTCAAGATATTCTACTGCTTCAGCCTCCCGAAGCTTGGAATACAGGCATGCACCACTGTCCCTGGCTAATTTTTGTATTTTTGGTAGAGACAGAGTTGCACCATGTTGACCAGGCTGTTCTTGAACTCCTTACCTCAAGTAATTGGCCTGCCTCTGCCTCTCAGAATGCTGGGATTACAGGCATGAGCCGCTGCACCTGGCCACCTTGTAGGCTTTTGATGAATAGCACTAACCACAACAACACATACGGCATGCAGGAAGAGAATTCAGGGAAAACCTGCTGTGTCAGAGGGTCTCAAGTTGTCAGAGCTTCAGTTTTCACATCTGGGCAATGGGTATCACAACCTCACTTCCTCAGGTAGTGCTACTAAAAAACCAGAGTAAGAGAATGCATGCAAGTGTGATCGGAAGACACTGGAGGACTGCACAGGTGTGGTGCTCTCTGCTGGAAGAGGAGACGCTGAGCTGACATAGGTTTCATCTAGACCAGGGCTTTTCAACCAAGGGTGATGTTCCCTAGGTGAATTTGGCAGTGTCCAGTGACATTTTGGTTAGTACAGCTTGAGGGGAGGTGGTACTAGCATCTAGTGGGTGGAGACCAGGGATGCTACTCTGTGCCCTGTGATACACAGGACACCTCCCACCACCAAGAATGATCTCATCCAACACGTCGAGAGTTGACGGTGAGAAACTCTGATCTAGAAGGAGAAAGAAAAAAATGCATTCAGATGTGGGCAGGATAGGAAATTATTGAGGGTATGGAGTTAGTTTTCCTTATGTCTACCTCCTCTTTTTATTTGTATATTTAAAAAATCACATTTTAGGCCAGGCACAGTGGCTCACGCCTATAATCCCAGCACTTCGGGAGGCCAAAGCGAGAGGATCACTTGAGGTCAGGAGTTTGAGATCAGGCTGGCCAACATGGCGAAACCCCGTGTCTAGTAAAAAGACAAAAATTAGCCAGGTGTGATGGTTCTCATCTGTAGTCCCAGCTACTTGGGAGGCTGAAGCTCAAGAATCGTTTGAACCTAGGAAGTGGAGGTTGCAGTGAGCGGAGATTGCACCACTGCACTCCAGCCTGAGCGACAGAATGAGACTCTGTATGAAAAAATAACAACAACAGATGTTTAAAGATACATAAAAGTAGCGATTATATATATACATATACACACACACACGTGTATACATATATATACATATATATGTATATATATATTTTTTGAGATGGAGTCTTTCTCTGTCACCCAGGTTGGAGTACAGTGGCACAATCTTGGCTTACTGCAACCTCCGCCTCCTGGGTTCAAGTGATTCTCTTCTCTCACCCTCCCAAGTAGCTGGGACTACAGGCATGTGCCACTATGCCCAGCTAATTTTTATATTTTTAGTAGAGACGGCATTTTGCCATGTTGGCCAGGCTGGTCTTGAACTCCTGACCTCAGGTGATCCACCTGCCTTGGCCCCCCGAAGTGCTGGGATTACAGGCGTGAACTACCACGCCCGGTCAGAAATAATATTTTTAAAGTGTGTTTCCACCACTCCACATTGGCAGTTGTTATTGGTCTCTGCTAATAGTTTTAGTAAAAGTAAAAACAGAAATCATAGATAAATTCCTCCCATTGTCTCCCTCTCTCATTTCCCTTTCTTCCCTGGGAGATGCAGCCTCCGTCATGAATTTATTTTTATCTTCTTTGTCCATTTTTTGGTACTTTACAATTAGCAATATCCACGCACAAAGTACTGCGTGAATTTACATTTCTGTTTTCAACAAACACAAATTGAAGGCCATCACGTACAACTCGCTGTTTTCACTCAACAACTTGTGTTGACAACATGTGCGTGGGGCGGATTTGATCCGGGTGTTTTCAGGCTGGTGGATTGCCCTCGAGCTGAGCTTGTTAGTCCTTCACACTGCGCAGATTATAGAGGGATGTGAACCGCTTCATCAGAGCGGGCAGCACTCAAGTTCCCAAGCATTGCCTCCCAGTGGAACACGCGGGGAGGTCAGCCCACGAGAAGAGGCAGAGTGGATGCTTTGCAAACACCACATTGCTCTCTGCATGCGGCATTGGCCGTCTGGGCTGCTTAAGCAAACACAGATTTTGAAGGCAAGTTGGGGTGTTCACGGATGAGCTTTCCGCTCAGTAACCTCTGTGGTTTGGACAGGGATTCAACAGCCTGCAGCCCGCACCCCCCAACTCCTGGTGAAATAGCCGTAATACGAGGCTCTCAATCTTACCTGAGCAAACAGAGGCAGATGCTTGGGCCAGAGAGGTGGACTCTGATGGCCTCGGGAGATGTGAAGTGCTCCTTTCTGGGCTCTCAGCCACACTCCTCATCCTCTTCAGAGGCAGCCACGGCAGCGGGGGGGTGGTGGTGGTGGTGGTGTGGAGGGAGGAAGGGAGTGCTGTCGAGGGCCTCCTCCATCATCCTGGCATCCTGCACTCGGTGCGGGAGAGGCGACCTGGATGCCCAGTCTGCATTTTTAGAGACAGAAATGGAAAATAAAGCAGTGGCTTCCTGCTATTAAACGGGAGTGTGATTAGTTATAGGAAAATCAATTCATTCTTTGGCTTTGAGGAAGGCTTTTAAGTGTGAAAGGGGATGCTAATCCCCTGGGAAATGATTTTTAAGCAAAACTGCCTTAGTTCTGCCAGCTGCTTAGATAAACACCAGAGGGGAGGGAATGGCAGCTTTTCTCTCCATGTAACAGGGGTTACCAGGAGCCTACCTTCCTCTCTCTGGCTCTCTCCCTCCTCTCTGTCTTCTCCCACATTTACTGAATGCTTACTTTGTGTCTTGTTAACAGACACGGTCTTTGTTCTTATGGAGGATGGGGCGGCCGGTGACGGGTCATGAAGACAGGAACGAAGCCAGTGAATGAGACAAAGGAAACACCTGTCTCCCCACTCTCCTTGATGACTTTTCACCCCTTCTTTCCCTCTGCCTCGTTTCTTCCTTTTCTTTCCTCCCCTGTCCTTCCTTGCTGTCCCTTCTCCCTCTCCCTTTCTCTTCCCTTCCCCTTCCATTCCCCTGGGAGAACCCTACCTTTTTTTCTTTTCCTTTTTTTTTTTTTTTTTGAGACAGGGTCTCACTCTGTCACCCAGGCTGGAGTGCAGTGGTGCGATCTTGGCTCACTGCAACCTCTGCCTCCTGGGTTCAAGTGATTCTCCTGCCTCATCCTCCCAAGTAGCTGGAATTACAGGCACCCACCACCATGCCTGGCTACATTTTGTATTTTTTAGTAAAGACGGGGTTTCACCATGTTGACCAGGCTGGTTTCCAACTCCTGGCCTCACATGATCCACCTGCCTTGGCCTCCTAAAGTGCTGGGATCACACGAGTGAGCTGCCATGCCTAGCCTGAATCCTAGTTTCTTGTACAACCATTCCTGGAGCAACCTGCAGAGTGTTGGTTGAAGGACACAGGCAAGTGTCTCTGCTGCCACCCCAGGTAGACACACATGGAATCCTGCCCAAGGCCATCTTGCAGAACTAAGGGACGAAAGTGCAGGTTGCCTTTGGGACCTGGATCAGGTTCCGCCCTCCCAGGGTTGTCAGGAGTCAACATTTCTTTTGGGGAAATGAGCACCCGTGTCCTCTCCTGTGTGTGACCTTGTCAGTCACCACCTTGCCCAACCCTCCATCAGCAGTGTGGATTCCCAGCGCCCACCTGTGAGCTGTTTCAGTCTGACTGAGTCCACACAGATACCCATCCCTGTCTGCTTTTTATACTTTCCTGTTAGATTTGCAGGAGGAGTTCTGGTTACATAATTTCTTCTAAACAGTCTTGTTGCCCAATCATAAGCATCCATTTGCATATCAGTAACAAAGTAAACTGATGATAATAATGCTTTCAGGCTTGGCACAGTGGCTCATGCCTGCCTTGGAAGGCCAAGGCAGGAGGATCAGTTGAGGTCAGGCGTTCAAGACCAGCCTGGCCAACATGGAGAAACCCCATTTGTGCTAAAAATACAAAAGAAAAAAAATAGCGTTGCTTGGTGACGCATGCCTGTAGTCCCAGCTACTTGGGAGGCTGAGGCACAAGAATCTCTTGAACCTTGGAGGAGGAGGTTGTAGTGAGCCGAGATCCCACCACTGCACTCCAGCCTGGGCAACCTAGTGAGACTCCATCTCAAAAAAATAATGCTTTAATAATAATGATGATGATGGTGATGATATTCACAGAGCTATCATATTCTGAGAGATTACTAGTCATCAGATACCATTTAGTACTTTATATATTTGGTTTTATTTACTTTTTGAAACAACCTTGTTGGGTAGGTGCTATCATCAAACCATGTTACAGATGGGAAAACTGAGGTTCACTAAGGTTAACTAATATGCCCAGAGAATCAGATCTTGGAAATGAATACAGATCAGTCTGACCCCAAAGCCTGTGCTTTTAACCACTGGCTTTCCTACGTTGATGACAGAGTTGGAAGGGGAGCCTGAACCACATGTTACAGGAAGCTAAACAGAAATTGTTATCTTTAAACAGAGTCTTTGTGTAACAGGAGGGATGACAGGATTATATTAGTGTCACCTTTTTGTGCTTCGCCGAGGCCATAACATCCAGACCTCCAGTCTAGAAGTCTTTACACGTCCTGCTCCCAGCCCTCACCCACTCACCCACCCGGCACATTCAGAAGCTTAGCTGGGAAAATGGGTGCAGGAATCCAGCTACATAAAGGGTATAAATGTCCCTTTCGGAGAGGCACAGTGGGAAGAACAAAGGATTTGAAACCAGACAGACTTGAATTCAGATGCTAGTTCATGACCTTGGGTAGATTACAGATCTCCTTTTCCCAGCTCAGCCACCTTGTCTGTGTAAGCTTTCCAGGTCACCAGCTAACTGCCAGGGCTCAGGGGTCACTGCAGGTACCATGATGTACATAGTACATATGTGGTTGGCATCTTACCTTTCCTTTCTCAAATCGGGGGTGACTGGGCCTCTGTCTGCTCCATCCTGTGCACACTCAAGAACCTGCTGGGCTTCTGTGAGGAAGGTAGGGTACTGAGCCGTGTGCTGGGCCTGTGTGCAGAAGGTAGGGTTCTGAGCCGTGTGCTGGGCTGGGGTGATTGCCTCTCTCTGACCTCCTTTGCCTCTCCCTCTGCTAACAGAGGAGAAGCCTGTTCTGCCCCTTGTGCGGCTGCCCCTCTCTTTGAAATGCTTGGCTTTTGGGGCAGGTGCTGGCTCTGAGAGATACTCTTCATTTACCAAAAGTGCTTAGAGCCGCTCATTTCCACAGGCCAGGGCTGGGGTGGCTCAAGCCCAGCCAGTTTACCTACAGCCACTGAGTCAGGCCATATGTGCCCTCTTAGAATGGATGCTGGATCTAGGGCCCGTGCCGAGCTCAGCCAAAACCAGCAGTCAGGAGGGCTGCTCTCGGCCCCTGAAAGATGAGGGGCTAAAGCCAGTGTCTGCTCGTCTATTTTCCTTCTCACTTTGTGGATGTTCTCAGATCCCATCTGGTCGGCTACTCACGCAGCAGGGTGGGCAGGCAGGGCCCAGCTGGTGCGAGCTTTTGGTTGATGAGCGTGATGTCAAGGGTTCCGTCCCTGCCTGTAGTGAAAAGTGCATAGACTTTGCAGTGGGGACACGTCTGGGTCAAATACTAGCTCGAGCATCCCTCTGGATGAGTCACTTGGCTTTCTGAGCCTCACACCTCTTATCTGTGAAATGGACTCGCAATCAATGCTTTGTGACTGTTCGACATGTTGTATGTAAAGTGCATCAAGCTGTTCTTTGGCCTGTAATATGCTGGAGCCAATCCATATTGGCTTTTGAAAGCCAAGTGTTGAATTCTCAGGAATCCTGCAAGCCAGATGTTAAGCCATTAAGCTGGAAATGGGCCACGCTGTAGTGGGAGTATTTATACCGTGGAAATCAGCAAACATTTCAAATCAGGACTTCCCCCAGCCTGAAGTCCATAGCGCTTCGTGTGGAGGTTGGGATGGAACGTTCTTACCTGTCCTTCTTCCTTCTTTGTGGTGGTCTCTTCTCCAGTTCAGAATCATCCCCCAAGACTCCAAGCCCAGGACTTTCTGGTCCAAGCCTGGTCTGTGCTGGATGTGAAAACATCCTATTCTTTTCTCATCCAGCCCCACTGAGCCTCCCAAAGCCTCAAGCCCTATCACACCTCACTCACAACCTGGCATGAAAGCCCGAGACTGACCAAGTCTGGGTCCTGTGGATCCTGCTGCCTGGTGTGATGTGCTCCTCCTCCTGCAGTCCCTGCCATGTTCTTTCTTCCTTTCTCTCTCTCTGTCTCTGTCTCTCTGTCTCTCCTTCCGTCTCTCTCTCTCTGCTTCCCTCCTGGATTCCACTGTATTCCTCCTTTATTTGTGAGCAAGCGGAGGAGTGAAAGGGATGAAATGCTCTCTTCTCATCGCTGTACCATTTCAGCACCCAGGACAGTCCCCCCCCACCCCCCCCCCCCCCCACCCCCTGTCAGCAAGTAGAGGCTCTCCTGCTTTGGGTTATATGTTGCATTGCCTAGTACACTGGGTCCAGCCTACGCTTCCTACTCAGAGTCCTAATGAGGATGCACACACTAGGGCATATCTGTCTCCACACTTAGGAGACAAATCTAAGAGCAGGGCTGACACATGGTGCCATCTTCAAATGGGACGTATTTGATTATTTGATTGCTATCTGAAATTGCCTCGACGAGGCTAGCATTTGCACACCATCCTATGCAACATCTACTGTGGACATCAGGCTTGTGATAATATGTGGGGTGAAGGACTGTGGGCAGGAAACTTGGTTCCATGATTTTTTTCAGTGTCGACTTGTGGGTAGTTTTCACTCATTTCGTGGGGGTAAGATTTGTGCGAAGAGTCAAGAGTCCCGTTGCCGGAGAATGGAAAGACGTCAAGCATCACAGACTTTCTCCTGCTCCTTGGGGGTGGAGGTCGATTGAGGCTTTGTATGAGCGCATCTGGCAGGAAGTGACATCTGTAGCAGCAGCTGGCTGGAAGAACACTGAAGATGGGGTGTGGCTAGTTTCGGTGATGAATGGTGCTTTACATTCCTTCCCAGAAGTTTTCAAAGTGGGTTCTGCTACAACTGCAAAGGGAATGGTTGGGTGAGGAGCTGCAATGGTTGTCCTTTATACAGCAGAGTGCTCTGTGTGTCCTTGTTCAAGCTTTGCAAGCAGGTGAAATGGGCGTGCATTTGTACCTCTTTCCCATCTCACAGGCACAGCATGACCCTTGAGAAGGTCCAAGGGGAAGTGGGACTTAATAGCTTCTTGGAAAGCGAGAATATCACTATGCTTTGACTTTGCCAGCAGTATAAATTAGTAGCAGGTGCTGTCGAAGCCTCCATTTGACTCTCTGTTTCTCTTTGGAAGTACTTTGCACACTGACGATGATTTTTTTAAAGCATGTGCAATTGTTGATTAGGTGTATCTCCTGCATGTCTCTAGACTGTGAACTCTGAGGGAGGAAGGATGGCCACTGTGTCTGTCTGGTTCACCACAGTGTCATCAGCCATTTTCACAGTGTTGGACTTGTAGGACGTGCTCATGAAATGCTTATGGAAAGATTGACTGTCATTACTCTTCTGGGTTAATGAATAATATTAATTATTACCAATAATAGCAAAATATTAGTAACATGAATGATTTGGGGCTTAGGAAAAGCTGGATTCCAAACCTTGTTTCTCTTCTTAGGTGCATGTGTACATTCAAATCACTTGGACTTTCTATAGTTTTGAGTTTCTTATTTTATAAAGTGTGAACAGTAATAGCTTTTACAGAGTGTTGTTTTCCGGGATGAAAGAAATAATGCCTCTCAGCTCCCAGTGCAGAGGCGAGCATATCATTAAAATTGTTATGTTTATTGTTAATATAATTATCTTTATTAGTATGTCTTGCAGCTCTCTCACATTCATTTTGAAGTGCTGGTTGGAATAAGTTGGCATTTTCAAAATTTAAGCCACTTTGCTAAGGTGTGATTAAGATACAAAAATCTGGACATCATTAACATATACAACTTGTTAAGGTTGGAGATAAGAATACATCTGTGAAACCATCACCACAACTTACACCATAAATCTGTCCATCACCTCTGAAAGTTTCCTCCTGACTGCTTATTTATAATTGTTAATATTTTTAGTTTCATGTGAATTAAGAACACTTAACATAAGATCTGTAGGTCTTATAGCCATATCCAAGGACTCTTAGAAATAGTCTTCCCTTTATCCATGTCCCTGCAAAGGACATGAACTCATTCTTTTTTATGAGTGCGTAGTATTCCATGGTATATATATGCCACATTTTCTTTATCCAGTCTATCATTGATGGGCATTTGGATTGGAATAAACACAGGAACAGAAAACCAAACACCACGTGTTCTCACTCATAAGTGAGTTGAACAATGAGAAAACATGGACACAGGGAGGGAACATCACACACCAGGGCCTGTCAGGGGGTGGGGAGCAAGAGGAGGGAGAGCATTAGGACAAATACTGAATGCATGTGGGGCTTAAAACCTAGATGATGGGTTGATAGGTGCAGCAAACCACCATGGCACATGTATACCTGTGTAACAAACCTGTACGTTCTGCACATGTATCCCATAACTTAAAGTAAAATTTTAAAAAATTAGTCTTCTCTGAATATATGTGGTATACGTCTCTTGATTGGGGACCTATTTATTAATTTTTCTCTGGGAATGATCTGGTTGAATTGGAGGACTCTGGTTTCACTAACTTCAAAGTAAGCTATATATGTTCTTAGAACCATGATTTCCTGACAAATTCACATTAACAACACTAATAATAGTTAATGTATCAACAATTTATTGTATCACAAATGCTTTGTGGTTTTTCTCACACTTAATCCACATTACAAGACAGTGTGGTTGATCCTGCTGTCACTGTTTTACAGAGGATGAAATTGGGACTGGAGTGAATAAAGTACGTACAATCACAGGGCCGGTGAATAGGGGTGGAATAAGAATGCAAGGCCTGACAGCCCGACTCTAGGGTCTGAAGTATTGAGCAGCACATTGTGGCTCAGCTGTCATATAGAGGCCCTCACTGTTCACTTGCTGGACTTGGAGGGTTTGGTTAGAGGTCTGCATATTTCGTTTCTTTTGTTTTTTTCTTTTCTTTTTCTTTTCTCTTTTTTCTTTTCTTTCCTTTCGTTTTCTTTTCTTTTCTTTCTTTTCTTTCTTTCTTTCTTTGAGACAGAGTCTCACTCTGTCACCCAGGTTGGAGTGCAGTGGCATGATCTTGGCTCACTGTAACCTCTGCCTTCCAGTTCAAGCTATTCTCTTGCTTCAGACCTCCAGGTAGCTGGGATTACAGGTGCCCACCACAGCGCCTCGCTAATTTTTGTATTTTTCGTAGGGACGAGATTTTGCTACATTGGCCAGGCTGGTCTTGAACTCCTGACTTCAGGTGATTCACCCACCTTGGCCTCCCAAAGTGATGGGATTACAGGTGTGAGGTCTGCAAATTCTTGATCGCATTTCATGATCCGGACTCCAGGGCAAGGCTGGCGAGAATGCCTGCTCTGTGGCTACAACTCAGTTGTTGAGCGAAGCAGTGCCAGGATTGATCTAGCAAGTGGAGTGAGGAGAGGGAGTGAAGAAAGGCTCGCAGACCCGGGAAGGTTTTCTTCTCTTTTGTTACTGGAGAACTCAGCCAAACAACCTGCTGAGAAGTCGAGACCCCAAGACTGAGACATCAGGGTTGGAAAGGTGTCCTGACCCAGGCAGAGCAAACTCCTCATTGCAGTCCAAGTTCGGGGCTGAAACAAGCTGAGGGGACCCAGGCTGTCCTTCCTGAGCATGAGCTTGAGTGACCACATTCCACGGTCATGTAACTTTGATCATCAGATTGGGGGACTTAATTCACTTATGAGACTTGGCATGGTGCTTCTTGACCTTGGAAAATGGCAGTGACTTTCCCATTTAACTCACTCTGTGCGTGGGTCATTTGTTCTCTGGGTATTACCTGGAATACGCAGAGGGCATAGATCTCTCTGTCTCACGGGTATTACATGGAAGGGTCTTTATGGTTTTCGTGCCAGAATGAGAAAGGAAACCGACCATTTTAGCTTGAGGGGAGGGGAGTCAAGGTGCACCTGAGGATAACGAATATCAAAAAGATAAAGATGATTTACCTATGCCTCATCCATCCATCTGCCCACTCACCTATTCCTTTTTCCCTGTAAATATTTATCCACCCACCCACCATATATTGATAGGGCATTTCTATATAGTCATTGTGCTGATCATGGGGGCTACAGACTGAACATAAAGGACATGGTCCTTTGACCTCAGAAATCTTACAGTCTTAGGGAAGGGAGGTTTATAGTATCTGGTAATTAGAAACTGTTGTCTTTATCTTTTGTTTAAACCCTTTCCAGGCTTGAAACATCCCGTGTCACCTAGTAGGCACTCAAAAAATGGATGTTGGGTGGATTAACAAACAAACCATATAGACAGGGTTAAAAGAAGGCAGCTTGGTCCAGAGAAGAGGAAGTGAATCCCCATTTAGGGAGACAGGGCCTGAGGCTAGGAAGGAAAGGCGGCCACACAGTGTAGAGTCACACGCTGGCAGGGCTAAGAAGGTATAGAGACCAGAACCGAGGGTGAGGCCTGGGGCCAGAAATCATCTTCCATCTGACTGTGGCTTGCAGATTAACCACTTCCTAGATTTCTGAAGTATGTGGATCAGATATTGTATTTTTTAGAAATTAAAAATTTATTTTTATTTCCATAGGTTTTTGGGGAAACGGGTGGTATTTGGTTACATGAATAAGTTCTTTAGTGTTAATTCGTAAGATTTTGGTGGACCTATCTCCCAAGCAGTATATACTGAACCCAATTTATGGTCTTTTATCCCTCACCCACTTCCCACCCTTTCCTCCGAAGTCCCCAAAGTCCATTGTATCATTCTTACACCTTTGCATCCTCATAGCTTAGCTCCCACTTGTAAGTGAGAAGATACTATGTTTGGTTTTCCATTCCTGAGTTACTTCACTTAGAATAATAGTCTCCAGTTTCATCCAGGTTGCTTTGAATGCCATTAATTCATGCCTTTTTATGGCTGAGTAGTATTCCATCATATATATACACACACACACACACACACACACACGCGCGTATATATGTGTGTATGTATATAATTACGTATATATCTATATCTATATATATACACATATATATCACAATTTCTTTCTCCACTCGTTGATTGATGGACACTTGCATTGCTTCTACATTTTTGCAATTGTGAATTGTGCTGCACTAAACATGCATAAGCAATTATCTTTTTTTTGTACCCTTGGTAGATACCCAGTAGTGGAACTGCTGTATCAAATGGTAGTTCTACTTTTAGTTCTTTAAGGAATCTCACACTACTTTCCATAGTGGTTGTACTAGTTTACATTTCCACCATCAGTGTAGAAGTGTTCTCTGTTCACTGCATCCATGCCAACATCTACTGTTTTTTGATTTTTTTTGTTTATGGCCATTCTTGCAGGCAGGCATAAGATGGTATTGTGTTGTGGTTTTGATTTGCATTTCATGATGATTACTGATGTTGGACATTTTTCATATGTTTGTTGGCCATTGGTATATTTTCTTCTTTTTTTTTTGAGACGGGGTCTTGCTCTGTCACCCAAGCTGCAGTGCACTGGCGCGATCTCCGCTCACTACAAGCTCCGTCTCCTGGGTTCATGCCATTCTCCTGCCTCGGCCTCCTGAGTAGCTGGGACTATAGGCGCCCGCCACCAACACTGGCTAATTTTTTGTATTTTTAGTAGAGACGGGGTTTTACCGTGTTAGCCAGGATGGCCTCGATCTCCTGACCTTGTGATCCGCCCACCTCGGCCTCCCAAAGTTCTGGGATTACAGGCATGAGCCACCACGCCTGGCTGATGTATCTTTTTTTTTGAAAATTGTCTACTCTTTGGACCAGACATTTTAAACCTGGCGTTAGTGGATCGAATTCATGGAGTCTGAAAACTTGGCTGTGAAAAAAGTGACATATTTATTTACATGAACTCTAACTGAAAAGTTAAAGAGTTTCCTCCAATTATCAAGGTAGAGAACAAACCACGGTGGTTTCTAGCAGAATCTGTGGCTTTGTCATCAGTCAAATCATAGGTATTTTCACATCACATTACAATTGTTGCAGGTATCCCAAAATACTAATTTATCCTCATCCTTACCTTGAAATTATGGTGGTTATTAGGTGTGCTGCTGGATCTTGTTATTGAATGCATTAATAAAGAAGCATCAATTGATAAATTACAGGTTGCAGTATTATCAATGTCTTTTTTAGTCCTTTGTATTCTGTTTTTATAAATTTAAAAACATCCTGAGAGGGGATCCATAGGTCTTGTTAGACCAGCGGGTTTCAAGGCACATAAAACAGTTAAAAACCTCTCATTTAGATACAAATGCCTTATCTGCATTCAGAGAGGATGGGACTCAGGTTGATTGGGGGACCTGGAGTGTGGAGGTCAGGGAAATGATGTTTAGAGCCAAGGTTGTTTGGTTGAGTGGCTGGTATTAAATGGTATTCTCAAGAGCCCCAGTGAGAGAGGGGAATTTGGTGCAAGCTCTAGACCAGCAGGTCCTCCCCATTACACTCTCCTCTCCCTCCCCTTTTGGGCTTCGCTGGTAGAGTCTGGTGACTATGAAGGGGTCTTTGGCCCATCATTTCATAACTGGGACTCAGGGAGAGATACTGTCCTCCAGATGCTTGTCTCAGACCTGCGATTTCATTATCAATGCAATGTGAGTAATGAATGCCATGTGTTGTGTGTGATGCGTTCTTTTAGGTTTATGAAATCACCAGGTACTATTCTGATTGGGTGTTTTCATCATCTCTTGAGAAGATAGGAAATTTGTGGCTGCCGTTTGCTCTGTTTAGACGATTTTCACATTTCTTTCTCTGCACAGTTCATTATTATTATTTTTTTGTAATTGCCATAGAGATAAAGTGCTTAAAATAACCAGTTTAGAGCTAAGCTGATAAAGCTAACAGATCCATAAATTGGGCCATGAATGACGCTTGAAGATGCCTGCTGTGCCGGAGAGGCGAGCTGAAGCAGGCGAAGTGGTGAATGAGGGAGCAGAGTAGACGGGAAGAGATTCCTGATGTGGAGCATGAAGGATTCTGAGCTGGCTTTCCTGTGACTGTAGCTGCTGTGTGTGCAAATTGAGACTGAATTGCCTCCAACCCAGGATGTAAGAGGGCCCAGAATGTCTTGATAGAGGGTTGAGGAGGTAGCAGCATGTTGAAAGCTAAGCTTCGCTGTGCTAGGGACGGGAGTGCTAACTCAATGGCATGTTCATTCTTCACCTGCTCACTTCACCCTGACCATCTTCTTCCTGAGACTGGGAAAATAAAAGAAACTTAAAAGATCTCCTGTCTTTCCTCACTGTATATCTCTTTGTGACACAAAGTTGAATCTACTCTCCCAACTTACTACAAACATTCCGTGGAACATAGAAGGAGAAAATGACAAATGAATAATATGACATATGTGGTATACTTACCATCCAGGCCACTGACAGGGAACGTTTTGTCACCTCTGCTTTACCTACGTATGTGTGTATTGAAAGAGATATCTGTGCGTGTTCACGTGTGTGTGGTGTGTATATGAGCCACAGGAAGTTGTATGTAATCCACCCTAGAAACATTAGCCTGCATCTCCTCAGGATAAGAACAAAATTAATAACTCCTTCGTATTACCTAGTCTCCAGTAGATATCCAGATTTTCCCAGTTGTCTCCCAAATGTCTTTTTTATCTGTTAAGTTTTTAAGATTTTAAAATATCTAATTGACAAAAATTATATGTATTTAAGGTATGCAGTGTAATGATTTGATGTACATACACACTATGTAATGATTATGACCATCAAATTAACACGTTGGTCTTCACCCATAGTTAGTTACTGTTATGTGAGGTGAAGACACTAAAAGTCTGCTTTTTTATCAAATTTTAAGGAAACGCAGCGGCATTTTTAACTATAGTTATCATGTGCTACATTGGATTCCCAAAACTTAGACCTTTTTTTGTTTTGAAACAGAGTCTTGCTCTGTTGTCCAGGCTGGAGTGCAACGGTGAGATCTCGGCACACTGCAACCTCCATCTCCTGGGTTCAAGCGATTCTCCTGCCACAGCCTCTCGAGTAGCTGGGATTACAGGCATGTGCCACCAAGCCCGGCTAATTTTTTGTATTTTTAGTAGAGATGGGGTTTCACCATGTTAGCCAGGATGGTCTCCATTCCCGACCTCATAATCCACTCGCCTTGGCCTCCCAAACTGCTGGAATTACAGGTGTGAGTCACCGCACCCAGCCAAAACTTAGACATCTTGTAACTGAAAGTTTGGACCCTTTGACCAACATCTTTCCATTTTCCTCTTAAAATTCCCCTCAGAAAACTGGGATTTGTGTCAAAGTTGACATGTTCCATTTGACTGTTTATACCTTTGCATGTCTTCTAATTTAAAACAGTAGTTCTGAACCAATTTAGTTTCAGGACTTCTTTGTGCTCTTAGAACGTATTGAATAGCTTTTGTGTATGTGAACAGTCTCTCTCCATAGTTTACTGTACTGGAAAATTAAAATGAGGACTTTCTAAAATGCAAGGTTTCCTGACCACATAATCTATTATATGTTAAAGTGGTAATATCATCACACATTCTGGAAAACTCCCCCATACACTCATAAGAAAATGAGAGTAAAACATGCCCATAGCATCACAGTATTACCACGAAGTAGTTTTGACTTGGTGAATCTCCCTAAAAGAGTGCTGCGGACCTGGACCACACTTTGAGAATCACTGACCTGGAGTCACCCTCTATCGTTTTAATGTTATGGCTATTTTTTCTTTCTTTAAAAATGTGTTAGTGAAAACTTAAAACACATGAAATAGAGAAAATGGTGTGGAATTCTTTTGAATTGTAATAACTCACTGATAACACAGCAATAGGGGGTAGAGGTTTGAAGTTTCAGTGCCAGTTGAAACTGAAGATAATCAGGATCACCATTTAGTCCCCTCCACTTCTAAGTTGTGTAGTGGCCCCTTTGCTTCAGTTTCCTTATCTGCATAATGAGGATAGTAACACCTACGCCACTCTTAGGTTAAAAGGATTAAATAAAGAGCATATATCATGTGGCTGGGATAGTGTTTAACATGTAGGAAATGCGCAGTGCATGTTATCTATTACTATCTGTAGTGGGGTTTCCAGTGGTCAGGGGAGCAATTTTGCATCCCAGAGGGTAGTTGGCAATGTCAGGAGAAATTTTTGATTGTCATAGCTGGGGCAGGGAGTGTGTTACTGACATCTGGTGGGTGGAGGCCAGGGATACTGCTAAACACCCTACAATGCACAGGACAGCTGTCTACAACAAAGAATGACTTGGTTACAAATGCCAAGAGTGTTGAGGTTGAGAAATCCTATTTTTAAAATTGATTATTTTATTTTATTTTCAAGACCGGGTCTTCTTCTTCATCCAGAATGGAGTGCAGTGGCATGAACATGGCTCACTGTAGCTTCAACCTCCTGGGTTCGAGATCTTTCCATCTCCCAGGTAGCTGAGACCACAGGTACATGCCGCCATGCCCAGCTAATTTTTTTTTTTTTTTTAGAAATGGGGTCTCACTATGTTGGCCAGGCTGTCCTCAAACTTCTGGCCTCAAGCTATCCTCCCACTTTAGCTTCCCAAAGTGCTGGTATTAAATGCATGAGCTACCACACCTGGCTGAAAAATCATGTTGAATAGCCAATTGAAATAGCTTCAGTCAAGCAGTGACCGGTTGTTGAGAGTGCAGGTGGTGCAATCCTGTATTTAACATTGCATCATTCAAAGCTGGTGTATGTATTGAATGAAGGTAGCCAGAAGCTGTAAAGCCCCTACTTGGTGCAAGGCACAGTGCTGAGTGCTGCAGGAATAACGTCATATAAAGCGCCCTGCGGCCAGTCAGCGTGGAAGCAACAGGAAAGCTGGAGACCACGCCATATACTGGGTCACCTCTTGTCTGTATTTGTCCCAGCCTCTTGTACTTCACACGTCAAAGACATTCAAAAGGCAGCTGTGCCTTTTAGTTTAAAGTTGGTGGCTGAAGCTTGGTGGGGAAGCTTGCCTTGATGCTCCTATTTTTGTTCCAGTTGAAGCAAATGGGGCAGTCACCTTTCCTTCAGGGACAAGTCGGCGCTTGAGATATTCCAGCCACGGTGAAATTCCTCTGTGTGTGAACATCAGAACTGCTCCTGGGGACCCCACACGTGGAGGAGACAGACGGAGAGAGCACACTGTGTTCTCTCACAGAGACCCACCCTTCTCGGCAGCTGCCTCTAGGCATGCCCCTCTCACCATAGCTGCTGTGTGTGCTTCATGTGTTGTTTCTTCGATTAGCTAAATTTTAATAATCATGTCTTTAAGGAACTGCATCTCTTGACTTGGGGGTTCTCAAGCCAAACTGTGCAACGAAGTCTGCTGTGAGCTCTTTAAAAGTGGATTACTGGCTGGGAGCGGTGGCTCACGCCTATAATCCCAGCATTGTGGGAGGCCGAGGCGGGCAGATCATGAGGTCAAGAGATCGAGACCATACTGGCCAACATGGTGAAACCCTGTCTCTACTAAAATATAAAAATTAGCTGGGCGTGGTGGCGCGTGCTTGTAGTCCCAGCTCCTTGGGAGGCTGAGGCAGGAGAATCACTTGAACCCAGGAGGCAGAGGTTGCAGTGAGCCAAGATCGCACCACTGCACTCCGGCCCGGTGACAGAGTGAGACTCCTTCTTAAAAAAATAAAATAAAAAAGTGGATTCCTGTTTTTCCTCCCGGAGGTTCTGCCACAGGACCCAGTAATCTGATAGCCAGCAAACTCCCTAAAGGGTTATCCTAGTTGGAATGGAGAATCTGTCCATTTGTCCTAGTAAATGTGCTTTAAGTATCAGAAAATCAGAAGTTCGTAAGTGGGAAATACTGATGCTTGGTCCACACGGTCCTCATTCCTTTTTGCTTTTTCCAAATTCTTGGGATCCACTGGGGGATAATGCTGTACCTCCTCTGGCTTCTCATTGTCCTCAGAATGCAATACCCATAGCCTTGGTCCTGTGTAGAAGGCCCTGCGCACTTGGGCTCCTGCCTGTCTCCATATTGTCATCCCGGGTTGGTCTCCCATTTGTTATCTCTACTCCAGCTGCACGGATCTCCTGGATCAAGCTCTGCTCTTTCCCTTTTTCATTGAGATAGAGTTTTGTTCTGCCACTCTGGCTAGAGTACAGTGGCACCCTCTACCTCCTGGGCTCAAACGATTCTCTCATCTCAGGCTCCCGAGTTGCTGAGACCACAGGTGTGCACCACCATGGCTGGCTAATTTTTTGATATTTTTACATAGAGGGGGTCTTGCTATATTGTCCAGGCTGGTCTCGAACTCCTGGGCTCAGGCGATCCTCCCACCTTAACTTTCAAATTTGCTGGAATTACAGGTGGGAGCCACTGCTCCTGGCCAAGCTCTTTTCCATCTCAGAGCCTTTGCACCCATAGTCACCTCTGCCCCAAATAGTCTGCCTCTTGCTTTCCAAGTGTCTGGCTCCTTTTCCTCCTCCAGGTTTGGCTTTAAGGACATCGCATCTGATGGGCCTTCTCTGGCCTCCTTCCTGCTAAAAGTAGTTCTCCCTTATTATCTCACATACCACCTTGTTCTTTGCATTTCTAGAAATAATCACCTTTGATAAAATAAACGGGATTGTATGTTTGCTGTTTCCCTGACCAGCTAGTGCCACAGGGGCAGGGATCTTTGGGTCACCAGTTACCATCAGAGAACCAGCGCCTGGTTTAGTGTTTGGCAGATAGTTAGCACTCAGTAAGTATTTAGTGGATGAATGAATGTATGGCTGGATTCCCTCTAGCTGTTTCTCCATATTTACGGAGTGTCCTGATCTTAGGACAGATCCTGGAAAACTCAGGCTGCCACAGTCCCTCTGGCCCTTACAGGGAGTTGTGGGCACAGCCGTCCTCCCAGGGTTTATACCGACGTGCTGCTGAGCGGGGGCAGAGCCGTGCTGTGCCCTGAAAGCCCACAGAAGTAGGGGCTGTTGTCAGCAGGCCCCAGCTTCTGAGAGGCATCTGCTGAAAGCTGTTGTTGGCACGCCTGTGTCAGGAGAGAAGCAGAGCTGACGAAATGTCAAAGGGTGAATGGGATAATCAGGCCCCAGCCGTCAAAACTGCCACCCACTCAAGCCCGTCAGAACCTACAAGAGAAATCTTTCAGACATGTCAGCTTCTCCATGTGTCTAATGGCAGAGAGCAAGGATGCCCCCAAGGGAGGTTTGCAGGGGCCTGTTCGGATTCTCCGGAGCTTTTACAAGCCACAGTTGGGCACATCCATCATGGATATGGAGGCAGCTGGGAAGGAAAGGGAGGGCAGTTCTTCGCAGAGTGCGGGCATCTGGTCCATTTCCCAATGTGTGGAGTAAGTGCCTGGTTGGATCCTCATTATCCCATTTCTGTGGCCGCCTTCTTTTCTTCAACGTTGGTACTTACGAGGCAATGTAAAGGTCTTCCAAGTCCTCGGCACAGTAAACAGAGCTCAGGGAAGTCTTCAGGAGGATTGCATGCTCCTTTTATTCCCACGGCAGGGTCCATTGAATTCCGTTGAATTCACGTTGTTCCCTGGATCTCTCAGGCATTATCCCAGATCCTAGAAACAGTGAGGGACAAGACAGACCAAATAGGTCCCTTTGGAGCCCGCATTTCAGTTGGAACAGATAGACAATATATTAAATACATACCTAAGCCAACAATGTACTTACAGACTGCGATAGAATCCACAGAAGAAGGAGGCAGCTAATAGGACAGGCAGTGAGCTGGGGCAGCCACTTTAGATAGATAAAGAACGTGAAGGATGAGCTCTAATCCACATCTTCCTCATCATCTTTTTTTTTTTTCTGGATAGGGAATGGATCTCTATGTCTCCTGCTTAAGGAATCAACATGAAGTTGTTATGTGAAGACATCAGGATGGTAGAGTTGTGACTTTTGTGGGGGTAACTCTGGATTTTCATCTGAGCCCTAGGATGATGAGTCTTGATTTTACCACTGCTCAGTTTGCGTGTATTAAGTATCTTTCTGCTTTGTGGATTGCCCTGTGTGTTTCATTCTATCTCCCACCAGACACATGAAAAAAAAAAAATAGGGGCAAGGCCTCTGAGGGTTGGCCTTGTTTTCCCAAGGGCTGCTCCGGAGTCCTCAAATTTCAGTTGAGGTTGATAAGATGCCTGTTCTGCCATCTGCCTTCAGGATAGGTCAGTCCCTATTTCGCTATTATTTATAAAGTAGAAGCGTCTGGCTTTGTAGATATACCCCAGTGTTTTTGTTGTTGCCTGCTTAGTTTTTGGCTTCTTTAACATTTGTTTTCACTTTATTATGTTTTTGTATTTTCTTAGGGTTTGTTTCATTCTCCACTCTCTCCACCCCCAAGATTCCTGAGTTCAAGCTAGGTTTCGTTATTTGCCCTTTCTTGTTTGCTAATACACACATGTAAGGCTATACATTTTCCTCTGAGAACAACTTTGGCTGTGTCCTGTCACGTTTGCTCTATGGCACATTGCCATTTCATTCTACATTGTTTATTAATTTCCATTTTGATTTTCTGTTTAGAAATATGTTTTAAAATTAGCACGTACGCAGATAGTTTTGGGGATTGGTTTTGGGTTACTTACAATTTTATAGGATTGATGTGAGTGAGTGAGATCCATTAGTTCATCAACTTAAAGAAATTCTTGATTTCCTGTGTGGCCTGGTATGTAGCCAGTTTTTAGAAGTGTACTTGAAAATCCCATGTATCCTGCTTGTATATTCGGTTTGAACAAAGTCTTTGGATTTTCTTATTTTTCTGATTGATCTCTGGACTTCTTTTCATTTATCCTTTCTAGTTGGTGTTTCTGCAGGGGGAATTATTATAATTAGTTTTTCTTCTTGCTTAGCTCTAACACCAAGCCAGGAATTTCAAAGTAGGAGGAAGAAAACTTAATAACCCCTTTATCATCACCGCAGGTTGGACAAGAGGATCTTTCTGGCAATGAGACTTTATGGTGCAGTGGGGGTGAGTGTATTGATGCAGCGAAACTGCCTGTGGCAAGGATGTCTCTGCAAAGGCTGAGAGATCTACCTCTAGAACACTTTCAGGGGATGGCAGCAGTTGCACTGGTTGGCTTCTTAATGAGGCATTTCTAGAAATACAGCATTTTGTCCATGAGGAAAAAAAAATTCTGACAACCACATCATCAACAAGCATGCTTTAAAAGGCCAGGAGCTCAGGACCAACCTGACCAATATCGTGAAACTCTGTCTCTACTAAAGATATAAAAATTATACAGGCACGGTGGCGTGCGTGTGTAGTCGTAACTACTCAGGAGGCTGAGGCGGGAGAATCGTTTGAACCTGGGAGGCAGAGGTTATAGTGAACTGAGATCATGCCACTGCACTCCAGCCTGGGCAACAGAGCGAGACTCCATCTCACAAACAACAGAAACACCAACTTTTAAAAAAGATTTGCAAATATATATATTTAAGGTCATCTCTGAGCTGAATAAGCCTTGAAGCAAAAAATCATCTCTTTTTCCTGACCTTAACACAGAGCTTTAGAAACCTGTGAGAAAGAGAAGCACTTCAAAAGGAAGACTTCGTTGGTAGCCAAAAGTATCAGAGGTGGTTCTGATAACCACTGGGGCTGCTGGAAAGTACATACTAGAGCAATCTGTTATCTGGGAGCATTAACGGGGTGGATTGAGGCTGGATTGTTTTCCTCTTCAGATTAAACTGCAGCCTTGGAAGGCTTTGGGGAAGTGACAGGTAGGTGTGTTATGCATAACTCTTCATTTTAACCAAACCAGCAGTTTCTTCTTCTCCTTTCCCTTATCATCAAGATGCCAGTGTTCTTTCTCCGTGTGTGACAAGTCTGTTGACAGCAGGCTCCTCCTCTCCTCCTTCCCACTTTTGTTTTAGGTGCCTGTTCTAACACAGGAGGTCATTCACCATTATCTTGGAAATGCTCATAGCTGATCTGAAGTTGCTGGAGAGGTGGTGGGTGGAGCACACTTTTGACTCCTTCGACATTAGATTCTCCCTCACTTGCTTATCTCAGTTCACCGCTTTGGGGATGGATAGTCAGGCTTTGGTCAGGCGGAGCATTGCTATGGCTGGATGCCTATGTAGTAGTATTCATGATACATTACAAAATTTAAATGAAAATAATCCTTGCCCAATCAGTCCACCCATTGGTACTGTCTGAGCACCCACATAACAGCTGTTGGATAGCACCCCAACAAAGATCTCAATTCAAACGAAGTTGAATAGACCCAAAATGTAATCACAAGGAGCTGAAAATTCCAGAAGGTTGGCCTTTCCCCCTAAGTGTGATGGAATCTGGACTCTCTAATGATGCCTCAAGGCATCTGTCCTGCTCTGTCCTTTCCTTCTGTTTTGGTTTTATTTTTTTGGTGGAGGAGTGGCCACCCTCAGCTCCAAACTGTTTGACTGTCTCAGCCTACCCAGCAGCAGGAGGGGGCCAGGTTTAAGGCTTGGGCTCATTGGGTTCACCTGGGTCAGGAACCCACCTCTAGAGCAGTCCTGCCAAAGAGAATGAGAACAAGCTGGCTTTTTTGTTTTGGAGACTGAGTCTTGTTCTGTTAGGCTGGAGTGCAGTGGCGCTATCTTGGCTCACTGCAACCTCCCACTCCCTGGTTCAAGCGATTCTCTTGCCTCAATCTCCCAAGTAGCTGGGATTACAGACACGTACCACCATACCCAGCTAATTTTTGCATTTTTATTAGAGATGGGATTTCACCACGTTGGCCAGGATGGTCTCGATCTCCTGACCTCGTGATCTGCCTGCCTTGGCCTCCCAAAGTGCTGGGATTACAGGCGTGAGCCACTGCACCGGGCCCAAGATGGCTTTTTGAGATAAAAACACTGGAAAAGAGCATGATGAAAGAGGTGGTTTCCGAGTAGAAAATAAGAGTCACAGAAGTGGAAGAAGTTAAATAATTGCCATAGGGCCCAGCTATTCTTTTGCTAGGTATATATATATGTCCACAAAAGATGTATACATGAATGTTCATAGCAACATTTTCCACAGTATCCCAAAGGTAGAAACAACCCAAAAGTCTATCAAGGGATGACTCGATAAACACATTGTGGTCTATCCATGCAGTAGAGTATTTTTAATCCATAAAAAGATACGGAGCACTGACATGTGCTCAAATGTAGATGAACCTTGAAAACATGCTAAGTGAGGGAAGCCAGACACAAAAGGTCACAGACCTTATGATGCCATTTACCTGAAGTGTCTAGAGCAGGCAAATTCATAGCGACAGCAGATTAGTGGTGGCTGGGGGCTGGGGGAGGGGTGTTGAGAAGTGGCTGCTTAACGGGTCTGAGGTTTCCTTGCAATGAAAATGTTCTGGACTCAGATAGCGATGATGGTTGCTTAATATTGTGAGTGTATTAAATGTTACTAATAATATATTTTATGTTATGTGCATTTCACCACATTCAAAATAAATATCAACCCATTTTCAATTAAACAACTAGATGAAGCAAATCAGGAATGCTGAGTGGGCAAAATCATTCTGCAGCCCATGTCCGTAGGTGCCATCAAGATAAAAACCAACACCAATGTAACTTGTGGATACAGGCTGAGCTATGGAAGTTATGGGAACATATGCCTTCGTCTCTTGAGCCACAAGCCCTGATTTTCATTTTCAAGTTTCTGCACTGTGATACTGCCTGAGGTCCTGGGTGTCTGTAAAAGAGACAACTGTCACTGTCTACAGTACTAATCCTACACATACACATTTCTTTCCTTTTTACTCACAGGCAGTTTAAACTGTTAGGCACCTCACAGGGTAATCCTTCTTACTAGTTCAACTGTTTGAGTTTATTGAGTCTCTAATATGTGTCTGGAGCTTTTCTTTGACCTGTCAACAAACTTGGAAGTGTATCAACAGTAAACCCAATAACTAAGTTTAATAAGTACTGATTGTCTGCTAGCATCTCTATTCGATACATTATTTTTTCATTGTGTTCTCACTCCAGCCCTGAAAGGTAGGTGCTATTATAAGCTCCACTTTGCAGATGAAAAAATTGAGGCTCAGAGAGCACAAGGAAATGGCCCAGCTGGCAGGTGGCAGGGACGGAATTCAGACTCAGAGCCCCCCTCACTGAAATCCCTGGTGAAGCCATCTAGCAGAGTAAATGAGGACATCAGCAAATGCTGGGTGCTCTCAGCCTCACACAAACCAGAGAAACATCCATTAGAAAGCACAAATTAGACCATCTTGCTCTCTTCTGTGGATTCCCTATTTATAGAGTGCCCAGTGGATGCTATTTCTAACTTAAGCTAGGAGGTTTTCTTTGAAAGTTTCAATCTGCAACTTAAAAGCAAAGCAAGAGAATAAAAGAGCTGGGAGTGCACTTCACCAAATGCGGTTCTGAAATCTAAGAGCAAGGAGGCAGGGGGAGAGAGACGATCATCTTATTAGTGTAGAAGGATAAAGATGATCAGAGAGGGATGCTCCATTATTTATAGGAATCCGGTTCTTTTCTATACACTTCACTGAGGCATTTGATATATTTGTGCTGGAGATTAACACTGATGTTATTTTCTTTAATGTCTGTTTTTAGTGTATGCGGTGCATGTTGGCATTCAGGAAATTCAGCCAGAGGAGAAAAACAATAGTATTAATTAGGAATGTCAGTCATGGGTGTTATGAAATTCAAAACTGCCAAGTTTCTGGAGCATTTAGTGGTAATTATAATAGACTGTGGAGACAAGCTGTTCTTCGTTTCCTATACAGAAATGCACAGTTTGATAGGCAAGTGATCAAAGTGCTAATGCAAACCCTTCTGAAAGGGGTGCCTCTCTCACCCTGTTATTTTAGGAGCCAATGCTTTTGCTCATTCAGAGCTGCCCGGAGAGAGGAGACCATCCAGTGAATATAAGGCCCCTTGTCTTTTTATAATTTAAAATGACTATTCAAATTACATCTCCATCCAAGTTGCAGTGTGAGCTGGGGGGTGAAGGATGCCACCCATTGGCCTGGCAGAATATATAGATTTAAATCACAGCCATAGCTTTTTCCAGGTAGAGTCACACATATAATCAGTTTTCTCTCAAAGTGGTGAAGAATAAAAGCCTGTTCTATGTTCTTCAGGTAACCTAGTTAAATGGGTGGAGAGATTTGCATCTTTGAGAATTGGAAAGAAAATAGGGGTGCAACTTTCTTGGACTTGCCTGGGTTGCTGGTTAAAGGTTTATGTCTCTTGGTATGTTTTGGAGTCATTCTGTCAGTCTCTTGATATGTTTTTGGAGTCATTCTATCAGTCTTTTGATATGTTTTGGAGTCATTCTATCAGTCTCTTGATATGTTTTGGAGTCATTCTATCAGTCTTTTGATATGTTTTGGAGTCATTCTATCAGTCTCTTGATATGTTTTGGAGTCATTCTGTCAGTCCAGGGTCAGGCAGTGGACTAGGTAGAATGGCAGGGATGGAAGGATTCCATCTTCAGTACCCTAATGTATTATATTCTCTTAGGCGAGCTTCACAGTGGCCCTTTGGAACTGTCTGGGCAGATGCTTACCTATCTGATGAGTAAAATCAATTACAGAGAGATCAGTAAACTTGCCCCAGGTTATTCTGATGCCACGTGTCAGGAGGGCTCCTGATTTCATGCCTGGTGCTGTCTCTAGTGCTTCCTACCACTTCTGCACCTCTTCAGTACCCTCCTGCCACAGGGCCTTTGCACGTGCTAGTCTCCATGGCCTGCTATGCTGAACCTTTGAAGGTTGGCTTTGGGTGCACCTCATTATTAAAGGACAAGCACACCCCTCCAGACCCTAGCAAGAACCCAACTTGTGGAAACAGTGAGTGTGCCACGTTCCCTATAAGATTTTCATTTGAAGAAAACAAAACGGTTCACAAAGAGTAAGTCATATTTTCCAGGAAAAAGCAGAGCAATGGGAGATGAAGACTCATCCATCTCTGATTTTTTTCTTTTATAACCACCACCTCCATTAGCTGGAGATAATGATGTTAAGAGGAAAAAACTTTAGTGGTTGTTGGTTTGCCTGTAATTTGTGTGGCTCACAGGCAGCCCAGTTAAATTCAATGGTTTCTGATGGTTCTGCCTAGACCTGAGAAATAAAAGAGGGATGATCAGAAATCCTTCACCCTAGGGTGTGTGTGTGTGTGTCTGGGTTTTCGTTTTAAATAATTAATAGTGGTTCCTTCTCCATCCTGAACTTTTTCAGAAATAATTAGGGAGCTTGGGGTTGGGTCAGTAATTGCTCAGAAATGTGCTTGGCTGCAGACAAGCCTCCATTCTGGGGTGGGTGAGATGGTGGAAATGCCTCCACCCCCTCCCAGTCATTTGGAAGTATGTCTAACGGCATCTCTGCATCCTTCGGAAAAGCAGGGCACGTTTTTTCCTGCTGACACACACAAGCCTTATAATTTAGCATTAGAAAAGAAAAATGGTTTCGAACAAGAAAATATATTTAGAGCTCATTATTCAAATAGAAGTCACAGAGAAAGGGTAAGGACGGAGCCAGTCAACAAGAAGCAACTCACATTACAGGGTCAGAAGGAAGCCTGTGCCTGGCACCCAGAAGCCAGGCAGGAAGCAGGCTCCAAGGTCGACAGGGTTGATATCAAGGTCACACCTCAGTAAAGATGGTGCATTAAGCCACCTTGTCTCAGAGTGAACCCATCCTGAAGGCTCCGTCCAGAACTATTTCTGTGGATTTCCTTCCTCTCTTTGGCTTCTAGCACAGGTCAGCTCACAGTCCATTTCCATGTTCAAGCCTCAGCAAAGTCTCGCTTGGCACCCAAACGTTGACGTCAGTGTCATTGAGGCCAGACCTGGTTGTTCCGTCAAGTGGAAGGGGCTCCATGGAGGGCACCTATCTCCATTCAGTGAAGTTCAGGTCTATCTTTGGGGGAAGTCTGCATTGCATTTCTTCTCCATCTTTGACTTGCATTTCTTCTCCTTCTCTAGCTACTTATTGTGGCAACCCACCTGTCTGTCTCCACACCTTCGCTCTTCTACCTTATAAATACGTATACACAGGACAGTGCATCACTGTAATTCTTGGCCTCATTATAGGCCTTGTGGCTCTTTCTGATGTTGTCTAAGACTCATTAGCACTTCCCAGCTTAGCGTTTTGCCTGCATCATCTGCTTCAGCCTGCAGCTCTTCTCCTCTTTTGTATCAACGCCGATTACAAAATGGAAAGGGGGAATGAGGAAGCCCCACGGGTCTTGATGCATCCAGGGGAGGAGGAAAGGGAACAAGCGCTTCTGTTGTGACAGGGACTGTGCTAGATGCTTTATAAACACCATCTAGCCATTGAATAATTCATTCTTGGTTGTCCATCCTCTGTGTAGTACTGTTCTGGGAGGCGATTCTACAGTAAAAGAGACAGCAGATAGAAGCCCTGTCTTCATAGTTCTTAGGGTCTAGAAGTGGGGCATGTAATTAAGAAGAAATTATGGGTATAATAAATGTTAGACTGGAAGGAGCACAGGGTATTGTGAAAATCTTTTAAAGCAATTGAATTTAACCTGATTCAGGGTTCAGAGAAGCTGTTTCTGAGTAACAAAGACTTGAAGGATGAATATGACTTTTATTTTCCATGTAATCTCCACTTTCCTCTACAATGGGTAAAATATTCATGTCTGTTTTGCAAGTGGGGGAGCTGAAGTTCAGTGAGGTGGGGGTGTCATGCCCAGGTGCAGGTTGATAGTGATGGGGCCAGGATTCAATCTCACGTTTGACTCTAGAATCTATGGGACTCTTCCATCACATATCAAGAAATCTTGACAAAGGATCTTACAGAGCAAAGGTAGACAGAAGGCTTCCTGGCAGAGCCCAGGTTCTGTTTGTTTAGAATTGGAAGCATGTCATAGAACACAGTACTGGGTTAGCATCAAAGTTATTATGGGTTTTGCCATTACTTTTAATTACTTTTGCACCAACCTAGTACGTGGCGAATGTATGGACTTTGGAGAAAGGTTTTGATTCAAGTCCTATTTGGTGATTTTTCACAGATCTGTAACTTCAGATGAGCCACTTTTCCTTCCCTATCAAATGTATAATGCTGGTCTGGTACACATAGTAAGTTATGTAAAAATAGCACATAATGGCTGGATACGGTGGCTCATGTCTGTAATCCCGGCGGTTTGGAAGGCTGAGGCAGGAGGATTGCTTGATGCCAGGAGTTTGATACCAGCCTGGACAACACAGCAAGACCCCTTCTCTCTGAAAAATTTAAAAAAACTTAGCCAGGCATGGTGGTGTGTGCCTATAGTTCCAACTACTTGGAGCCTGAGGTGGGAGGATTGCTTGAGCCCAAGAGGTCAAGGCTGCAGTGAGCTGTGATTGCACCACTACACTCCAGCCTGGTCAAAAGATAGAGACCCTGTCTCAAAAAAAGTGTGTGTATAGATATGAATATATGCGCACACACACACAGACACACACACACACACACACACATATATATATATAACCTCACACATCTTTGGGTCCTAAGGAACAGAAGAAGGGATGAACCAGCCCAGGAAGCTCTCCTCTTTGGGAGAGACCACTTACTACTGATCATTTGTAGACTTTGGGCTAAGCACATTGGTGCTTGAAAAGAGAGAAGCATCCCTGGGTTTTCAGCCAGGCGGCCACAGATGTGAACAATAGAGAACTCAGCTCACGTGCCCAGTGGGAAGAAGACAATCGCTCCCCAAACACAGCTGCCTCTTTCTCAATTGGACCCAACTTGGCCAGATAATGGAAACACAGAAAACAAGGCATGGGAAAAACGAGCTGTTTATGTTTAAACATGGCAACGGAGCCTCAACACGGAGCCTTCTTGGATGGCATCCGCGTGTCATCGTGCAGCCCGTGTGGCTGCTGGGCCCAGCCTATGGATTTGCAAGGCTGTGCTGGAGCCCATCTGTCAGGGAGAGATAGATGATTAATAGCATCTGTTCTAGTCATCCACTCTCCTTGTGGATGGTGTGTGGAGACATGCTGCTCCTCTCCATTCTCCTCCAGCAGCTCCTGGAAGTTGCAGCAGATATAGCTTTGAAATAAGGATGAGGGGCACAGAGCTCCTCTTGCTGGATATGGTTTGGGGTAACGAGCTCTCATGTGGGGGAACATAATTTCTGGGTTATGAAGACTCAATGGGCTAAGTCTTCTGTCTATAATTAGGTTGTTAGAGGGATCACTTAAAAAAGGAAGGCATCGCATGTTCTCACTCATACGTGGGAGTTGAATAATGAGAAGACATGGACACGGTGGTGGGGAGGGAACATCACACACCAGGGCCCGTTGGGTCATTGAGGGGCATGGGGAGGGAGAGCATTAGGACAAATACCTGATTCAAGCAGGGCTTAAAACCTAGGTGATGGGTTGATACGTGCAGCAAGCCACCGTGGCACATGTATACCTATGCAACAAACTTTCACGTTCTGGTATTCCAGAACTTAAAGTAAAATAAAAATAAAAAAAGGAAGGCATCACAACTTTTTACCCACCCATTTGTGTATCCATTCATCTATACTTATATCTATCACTTATTAAGGTAACATTTATGAAACAATTATTGTATACCTGCCCATTTATATGTGTGTGTGATATCACATATGTTTTAGGAAGTTAACAGAGCAGACTCAATCTCACATCTCCTTCTCACTAGCTGTGTGACCTTGAGCAAGTCACTTAACCTTTCTGAGATTCAGTTTTTCCATGTGCAAAGTGCAGATAACAATGAGTTGTTGTGAGGATTGGGTGAGATTGTGCCTGGAAAGTGCTCAGAACACACTGGGTGTGGCAGCTTATACCTATAATCCCAGCACTTGGGGAGGCTGAGGCAGGCAGGTCACTGGAGGCCAGGAGCCTGAGACCAGCCTGGTCAATGTGACAAAACCCCATCTCTACTAAAAATACAAAAAACTAGCCAGGTGTGGCGGCACATGCCTGCAATTCCAGGTCCTTGGGAGGCTAAGGCACAAGAATCTCTTGAACCTGGGAGGTGAAGGTTGCAGTGAGCCGAGATAGTACCATTGTACTCCAGCTTGGGCAACAGAGCAAGACTCCACCTGAAAAAAAAAGGGGGGCTCGGAATGGTGCCTGGGCACACAGTACTATTCAGTAAATGTTGGTGATTGACTTTTAAATTTGTACATTGATGAACAAAACTGAGGTAGCAAGTATGAATCTCTGTCCACAAACAGGTGTGGCGTAAATATCTTAATTTTTCTTTTTCTTCTAAAAAATAAACTAAAACCGGCCTCCAATTCTGCATCCTCCCAGCCTGGTAGGAAGTTCCTGCTCCGTCATTATAGAGGGCAAGGTTAAATGGCCAGAAGGGGAAGGCCCAGACGTTAAACCCAGGCCTCTGATGTTGGTTATTATGACAGCTTATCTTGAATAAACGAGCAGCCAGATATGCTGTTCTGTCTTTCTAAAAGACCAGAGATACCAGTTCTCTTGAAGCTGTTGAATATGTCCAGAGAATAGATAGTTCTGCAAAGAATATGTTCTCCTATGAGAAGGCAAGGTTCCAGTGTGAAACCCACCTGCATATTCACATTTTAGTGAAACTGAGTTTTGTGTTTGGGGCAGTAAGGGCTAGTAAGAAGTAGTCAAAGAATTCTTAGGGGAAATGCACTTTCCATGGGTCCCTGTTTACAGTGGACATGCAGACAAATGGGCATGTAGGTAAATGTGCTTAGGAGTGATGCATAGACTGCCTACGACTCACCTGCCTCCCTCATGTTGCTTTTATTTGAAGTCAGGTTGAAGGAAATTCACTGGACCAATCCGTATTAAACATTTATGAATGAGACACTAGATTAACTTCTTTGGATACAGCAGAGAACGACACAGGCATATTCCCTGCGCTCAGGGAATAAACATGTCCTGTTAGTAGAGGTTGTTACAGGGTCCTTCCAGCTAGTCTAAAAAACACGTTTCTCTGAGTTCAGAAGGTGAGTAGCAGTTAGCTAGGGGAAGAGTGTTCCAGATGGAGGAAATTGCATATGCAAAGCCTTGGTGGTGAAGCAAACAGTGTGTTCTGGAGGAACGTGTAAAAGTCTTATAAGATGGATTATGGGTATGAGGGAGGGCAAAGAGAGATGAAGTGAGGGAGGCAGGTCTTCAGGACCAAGGTCATTGAGGAGCTTTGCTTTTATCCCATGTGCTGAAATGTGTGCTATGTTGGGTGCTCATGGTGGAGCACCATGGAGCTCTGTGTGTGTATGTATTTCAGCTGCTCAGCATCTGAACCCCCTTTGTGTATTTAGGGATTCACTATTGTGTTGGTGTCGATGAAAGTCAGGAAGATAAAAACACCAATACTCATTCCTCTCCTCGCCTCTCCTTTCCTCTCTTCTCTTCTGGGCAGTTTGGTCCAGCCTGATGCTTCCTTCTGAGACACTGTCTCTGGTGCCAGCAGCCAACAGATGCAGGGAGAGTTCAGAAATTGTTCTGAGGCAGCACCAGTCAGTCAGTGTCCTCCGAAGAGGGCAGTGCAGTCTCAATTAGACTGTTCTGTGGTGTCATCTGGGTTTAGCAGCTGGTCTTGTTCTTAAGCCTCCATTGAGATTTGTTGAAGAAACAAATGTTCTTCCCAAGAACTCCTTTTCTTTTGAAACAAATTCCTGCCAGTTTCTATTGTTATTAAACAAGAACCCAAATCAGTATAGAAAGTAAACAGATTTTGGGCATGTGTGGAAGGGGGAAGGGCAAGGGCTTCATGATGATCTTTTGGATATTTCAAGTTAGAACCCATTTCCTAAGCTCAGTGAGCCCTGTCCATGGTCCTGGATGATTACGTGGTGAATCATTGCTTCCTCTGGGTGCTTGGACCCCTCCCACAGGAACCTATTACCTGGCATTGGCAAGTGAGAACCTCAGCTGAGGTCTCTGCTCTTCCTGCAGTGCTTCTCACTTTCCATTGTCTTTGGACAAATGGTACATGGAGTTTGTTGACATTTGCCAGATGAGTTGCATGGAGTTGCCAGATGAAGCTGGTGGCCGTGTGTGTAGAGTGGTGGCTGTTAAAATTCACTTTGGGTCAATCCCCTGTTCTAGCACTGTTAAATTTGCTACTCAGTGCTCAGTCTTCACATTCTTACTTGCAGACCCAACTCATGGGTAAGGGTGGACAGATTCACGGGAAGAAGAGTGATGGCTTAATTAATGGTAATGCAGAGGATGTAGGTACCTCGGTGATTGGGGCTACATACATGCAGAATTGGATGGAAGGCTAAGATGCAAAATGGGATAATTGAACTGTTAGCTGAACTGGAATTTAGCAGTTAATCACTTTTATGAAACCTGCATCTTAATTCATTACTCCATTTATGCCTTGTTGCAATACATAGCTGTTCAACTAATTGGTAAACAGAAACCAGGCAGAATATCCTGGAAAGGACAAGACTCTCAAAGGTACTGTGATCTTTTCTGCAAGGACATATCTCCATTTAATCCAACCAGGAGTTGCCTGTTCATCTGAGCCTCATGCTTCTCTTAAGGTGAGCACTAAACAACATGCTGAAGTCATGCTGCTACATCCCAAGTTGTATGACTGACCACCAATTCTCTCTCTCTCTCTCTTTTTAAAAAAAACAGTTTGCTTTAAGTTCTGGGATGCATGTGCAGAATGTGCAGGTTTGTTACATAGGTATACATGTGTCATGGTGGTTTGCGGCACCTATCAACCCATCATCTAGGTTTTAAGCCCAACATGCATTAGGTATTTGTCTTAATGCTCTCCCTCCCCTTGCTCCCCACTCCCTGTCAGGCCCTGGTGTGTGATGTTCCCCTCCTTGTGTCCACTTGTTCTCATTGTTCAACCCCCACTTATGAGTGAGAACATGTGGTATCTGGTTTTCTGTTCCTGTGTTAGTTTGCTGAGAGTGATTGACCATCAATTCTCTTTCATGAAGTCCTCTACCCAATTATTACCTGGTAATGGACTTTTTAGTATGGTGATTAAAATAATAGGCTTTGGTAACACAGCCATCCAGATTTGAAATTGGACTTTACCACACGTTTTCTGGGTGACATTGCATAAGCTCCTTGTCTCCAAATTTCTGTTTCCTTTTTATGTACCTTAAGGGAGTTGTAGTGAGGCTTACATCAAAGTACAGTTCATAGTGAGCAAAATGTTTCATGTGGTGCCTGGTATTTAGTCTGTGTTCTACTTATGCTTCCTGTTATTGCTCTCTTTCACCTAGGAAACATATTGTTTTAAGAAAAGGAGGAACAAAGGAATATCTCCCTATGAGTTTGTTGAATCATAGACAAAAAACGGAAAGGGATGTTAGAGTAGGGGCTCAACTGATTTAATGGAGAGAAGTTTATCAACAAAGGCATCAGAAGAGGGACATCATGAGACTGGCAGGGGAGAAGGAAAGTATGTGTGGGGGTTAAGGTACAAACACACATGAGTTGTGCTTGCGGGGAGCATAGCTGCAGGACACCATGAAACCATGCACGATTTGGGTGCCCTGTGGCTTAATGAAAATGGGGGCTCAGTCTGGTGGAGATTTGTTTGTTTTGCTTGATGGAGGAATAAGAAGGTCCCATCTGAAAAAAATCTTCACTTTGCAGCCAAGTCCGTCGAACCCTAATGTCCTGTTTAATTTCAGGGCTCTCTTTTCACGGGTATGGATCCACGGGGGCTGAGGCAGGCACAGATCTGAGTGAGGGACTCCACTGTATACCTGGAATTGCTTTTCCTTTTTAATGACTGAGACTCCCAGTGAGTCAAGCTGTGTGGAATGTGCAGGTTTTAATAGAGGTAGACTTTCTCCATATTGATCAGGCTGGACTCAAACTCCCAAACTCAGGTGATCCACCCGCCTCAGCCTCCCAAAGTGCTGGGATTACAGGCTTGAGCCACTGTGCCTGGCTGGTAAGATTTGATCTGTACACCTGTAGGATAAAATTGATGTCATGCAAAGAACGAGATGGGTATATTTCAGGCATTTTTAACAGCATGTGCAATGGCCCTGAGGTGGATTAAGCTAAAGTGTCTGAGATATTAATATATGGGGGTGCGGGGAGGGAGAGAGACTGACCTGGCTGAAGAAGAATGGTCTGAGATGAATCTGGAAGGAGTAAAATCTTGAAGGCCATTGTAAGCAGTCTGAATATTTTTCTAGGAGTATCGGGATAGAGTAACACATCTCCCCCTTGTTGAAATGCGTTCTGTCTGTCTGTCTGTCTGTCTGTCTGTCTGTCTGTCTGTCTATCTATCTATCTATCTATCTATCTATCTATCTATCTATCTATCTATCAATCTATCCATCTGAGCCTGGGGTTGATATTAGAATACTCTGCAACTCCTAGGTCTCTGGGGCTGCGATACATTCACTTATGTAGGACAGCATTATCATTGGGTTTCCGATTGCCGTTTCATGTTGGACACTGGGGTAAACGACACCGACAGCTATTAATGTAAATTAATGATGGCTCCTGTTGGCTTTGTTACAGTTTGCTCCAATGAGAGATTAATAAATGCATCCTGCCTTGCAAATTTGCATCCATTAGAAACCTTCCCATTGTGGGGGCACCATTAATCCCCTCTTTGGTGGGGTGGGAGTGGGTCTGAATAACTTTTTAAAAAATTTCTCAACTTGTATTTAATATAAACTGGTTAAAATGTGGTAATCGAAGGAAAGGCACTTGGAAAAAGAGGGTCACTCTACAATTTATCAGGTAGTGCTAGAGATAAGCATCATACAGTTTGACAATTGGACCATCTAGGTTTCTGTGCCATGTATTACTTTCGGAGGAAGAGATGACAATTTGTTAATCCCTGGTTTGTGCCAGGACATTCCATTCGTGTAATTATTTTCAATCCTTGTGAACCTGGGAGGAAGGAATTATCCCCATTGTACAGATCATGCAACTGAGTTTCATAATAGATAAGCAACTGGCCCAAAGCCTCACAGCTTAGAAGAGGAAAAGCTCGGGTTTTATCCAAGGTTGTCCAAGTCTAACAACACAAAGAGAGGTGTCTTCATCCTTGGCAGCCACACGTTGAATTCATGGAAGAGCTTGAGGGATCCTTGAATTTTTCTCACCAGAACTGGCAATCTGATATGTGAAATGTATTGCTGCTTTCTGTTTAAAAGTGAGAACTGCACATTTTAAAGACTGGCTGCCATGGAACAGCTGTGGAACTGCAGACTACTGTGAGTCCTGGCTCTGCCTCTTGCTTGAATTGATACTGCAGGACAATTATTTAACCTCTCTGAACCTTTGTTCATTTACTTACAGAATGGGGAGAATGAGAGTGTCCATCTCTTAGGTCGTAGTAAGGATTTACTGAGATAAAGCCTGGACAGTGCTTTGGTTTTGCTAAGGTCTTGCCCTCGAGAGCTTGTATATGTGTGTTGTTGGTTTGTTGTTGTTGGCGCCAGATCCTTGGCCAAGTCTCTCAACCTTGGATGCAATGCTGAGGCTCTTGCGAAGCCTTTGAAAAATACTAATGTGTAGGTCTTACCCAGGAGATTCTGATTCCTTGACAATGCCCAGGTTTAACCCCAGAGCATTTTTTAGCGTCCTTAGGTGAGAACCACTGCTTTTGATTGGCTGTTGTGATGGTTAATACTGAGTGTCAACTTGATTGGATTGAGGCATACAAAGTATTAATCCTAGGTATGTTTGTGTGGGTGTCACCAAAAGAGATGAACATTTGAGTCAGTGGGCCGGGGAAGGCAGATCCACTGAATCTGGTGGGTGCAATCGAATCAGCTTCCAGTGCATATAAAGCAGGCAGAAAAACATGAAAAGGAGAGATGGGCCTAGCCTCCCAGCCTACATCTTTCTCCTGTGCTGGATGCCTTCTGCTCTTGAGCGTCAGACTCCAGGTTCTTCAGTTTTGGGACTTGGACTGGCTCTCCTTGCTCCTCAGCCTGCAGACAGCCTGTTGTGGAACCTTGTGATCATGTAAGTTAATACTTTATGTGTGTGTGTATATATAATATAATATATAGTATATAATATATAATGTATTATATAATATAATATATAGTATATAATAATATATAATGTATTATATAATATATGTTTTATTTGTATTATGTTTTATATATTATATAAAAGATATAGAAAATATATATTATATATGTATTCTGTAATATAATATATAATATATTATATATTCTATATATAGAATATATGTATTCTATAATATAATATATTATATAAAAATAATATATAACATATAGTATTATATAATATATTAGTTATATAATAAATATATAATTATAGTAAATATTAAATATTAAATATATAAATATATAGTTATAATTAAATAGATAATTATATAATATAATACATTATATATAATATATAATACAATATATTATATTTAATAAATATATAATATATAATAAATATATATTATATATTATATAATGTATAATATAATATATAATATACACATACATGTGCACACACACACGCACACATATATATATATATATAAAATTGCTTAAGGTCTTGCCTTCAATCCATCAGCCCAATACAAGCTTGAGTGCCTTACTTGATTTTGACATATGATCCCAAAGTGTTCTTCTCTGATGGTCAAGTGGCTCATTCATTTTCAGTTATCACAGGGTAGGAGAATGCAGATGCGTTATTAGCTTTTAAAATGATGCAACTGGTGATTAAAAAACTTAAATTGAACTTTATAGTTTTTTTTTTCATATAAATTAATCCATTTCTTTTTTGTGTGAAAAGGTGAGCTCTTGGCTCAAGCTAAGGCCATCTCATCCTATATCTAAAAAGGATATCCCTGGAGGTGGGGAGAGGATGGTGCCCTCTTCAAGGACTGACAGGATTGTAGGATGGTATGCCCTCTTTGCAGAACAAGTTGGCAGACAGAATCTAACAGATTTGAACTAATAGGATATATATCTATATCCTGTTAGTTCTGTCCCTGTAAGAGAACCCTGACTAATACAGCTGTGGAATTCAAAGGTCATGGGGTGGATTTCTCTGCTTCATCAGACATGACCTAGTTAGGACAAATGAGTGACCCCACAATGCTCTGCAACTCCTGTGTGACACTAACTCTCCTCTCTAGTATGTTTGTGTATCTGTTTTCTAGGATTAGCCTCACACAAACATATACATTTCTCTTGGTTCCCTCAAACTTTCCAAGGACGGACACTTGTTTATCAAATGACCCCAGGGTTAATAAAGTAACTTCTGGATACATTTTAAATAGGACCCAAAGTTTGGAGTGATTCAGTCTTTTCATCAGCTTCTCCCTTAGCAGGGAGCCATTGAAGCTATCAAATGATACTGCAAATACATGACTGCCTACTGTAATGAAGTGCATCCAAATAAATGCTTGGCTGGTATATCTGGAGCCCTGTGCTGAGCTGTGTGTCTCTACTTTAGGGTTGTTTGGGGGTATTTGGTTTCCTGCATTATGATGCGAATGGGTATTTAAAATACTTTTGTAGAACGCTGCGCTTGAGTTCCAGGCATCAGGGAGCTCTCCAGCACATGGGACACAGTTTATGTGATCTCTCAGACACAGATAGATAAAGTCACTGATGAAGATGGGGGCATCCAGCCTGATGGTTGGTTTTATTAGGATCTGGTGTAAAGTGCATGTGATCGAAGCGGTCGTGATTCTCTTCCCAGCTGAGACGAATTGGTCTCATACGCAGACATGAAGAAAGCAGCAAAGAAGCGAGGGTGTTACTGGCTTCAGCAAGATCAGCAGGAACTGGAACTGTGTAAGTTGGAGAACTATATATTACAGCTCCAAGAAGGAGATATCACCAACCTATTAAGGATATTATTGGCTTTTTGATAGGACATCCAGAAATTGATGTACTACTGCCTTTGGTTCTATTATGTTTTCCAACTTTAATTAAGTTTATACCTCTCCCACCTGGACCTCATAAATAGTTAGCCTCCAAGTAAGTCATTTGTCATGGAGGGGCTCTTATGAGTAGATTCATCTTCCAAACAACTTTATTATTGCCTAAGGTCTTGCCTTAAATCCATCAGCTTAATACGAGCTTGAATGCCTTACTTGATTTTGACATATTATCCCAAGTTGCTGTTCTCTGATGGTCAAGTGGCTCATTCATTAAGTTATCACAGGGCGGAAGAATGCAGATGCATTATTAGCTTTTAAAACGATGCACCTGGTGATTAAAGAAAATTAAATTGAACTTTATAGGTGTTTTCATATAAGTTAATCCATTTCTTTTTTGTGTGAAAAGGTGAGTTCTTGGCTCAAGCTAAGGCCATCTCATCCCATATCTAAAAAGGATATCCCTGGAGGTGGGGGTAAGATGGTGCCTCCTTCAAGGGCTGACAGGATTGTAGGTTGGTGTTTCCTCTTTGCAGAACAAGTTGGCAGACAGAACCTAACAGATCTGAAGATGTATGTTCCTAGTACATAGCAATTTGACCTTTAATTATATGCCTTGGACAAAACCTTTTACATGTGCACCAAGAGATGTTCATTACAGCAACGTTTGCCGTGCTGGACATTTGTAAATAACCTAGATGCCCATTAATGGAGGCATGAATGAGGCAAAGGTGGTGTATTTCGTGATAGACTACTGTGCATCAGTCAGAAGGAATACAAGTAGGTCTCTTTTTAATTTGATACTGCATGCGGTTCCCTGCATTAATATGGACAGGCTCAGAAACGACATTGAGTGAAGAAACAAAGATGGAGACTGGTATCTACGTTGGGTGTTACTTGTGTGAATTTTTACTCCATGTGTCAAGCAACACGGGATCTAGAAATGTATCAAGAAGAGGTTGCACACAGAGTTTGGCAGCTGCCTGGGGAAGGGGAACAGGATGGGGTAAATGGAACTGGGCACTGTGGGGTTATGGAGGATATTTAGTAATATCCATGATGTTCTGTTTGTTTAAGGACTAGAAATTATTGTGACAAAATATAATTTATAGTTTTGGGTGGTTGGAACGTTAGTATTTTCTCCATTACTTTTTAAGAATAGAAGAAAGACTTCCTGGGAACAGGAGGTAGAATATAGTCCGAGTCACACCCAAAGTCTGCAGTGATGGTAGCTGTTTCCTGCACTTCCACTGAGAGATCCTGGTTTTGTCTGTTCAGGTGGCCATTGAGGGATTTATACTTAATCATGGCTCTTCTTTCTTGACTTCTGATTATTCACTAAGATATTTGGTCTTGGTGTTTGACTACTGCCTCCTCTAGAGGCCATATGAATTGATTTCTCTATATATACTGGTTTGACAGAAGCACTCATTTCAACTCTTTGGCACATCCACATAAGAAGATCCATTGAATATTATTCAGCCATAGAAAAGAATGAAATCATACTTTTTGGCGCAATACAGATGGCACTGGAGATAATTATTATTATTATTTGTTTTGAGACAGAGTATCACACGATAGCCCAGGCTGGGGTGCAGTGGCACAATCTTGGCTCACTGCAACCTCCACCTCCTGGGTTGAAGCGATTCTTCTGCCTCAGCCTCCCGAGTGGTTGGGATTACAGGTCCCCGCATGATGCCTGCCTTTTTTTTTTTTTTGTATTTTTTAGTAGTGACAGGCTTTTGCCTGTTGGCCAGGCTGGTCTTGAACTCCTGACCTTGTGATCCACCCACCGCAGCCTCCCAAGGAGATCATTATCTGAAGTGAAGCCAACCAGGCTTAGAAAGTCAAATATGGCATGTTCTCACTAATACGTGGGCACTAAAATGTGTGTGCACATAGTGCAGAGGGTGGAATGATGGACAGTAGAGACTCGGAAGGATGAGGATGTGGAGTGGATAAGAAATTAGTTAATGGGTACAGTGTACATTGTTCAGGTGATGGGGACCCTGAAAGCTCTGAATTAACCATGATGTAATCTATGCATGTAAGAAAATTGCATATGTACTCCACAAATTTGTACAAATAAAAAAAACAATACTTGTGATAATAAGGGGAAAAGTATGTGTCAATTGAAAGTAAGGTCTCAGTTACCTTTTAGTAAGCTCTGAGCTTCTGCAAGTCTTCTACTCCCGCTGGTTAACAGTCATCTTGGGATGCACAGCTAGCTTCCCAAATCTGCCAAGAATGGAAAATCAGAGCCTTGTTCCTTCCCATGAGATGACATACAAATTTTAGACCCTAATTTCAGAAACTCCAACCTGTGTGTGTGTTTATGTGTGTGTGTGTGTATATGTGTGTGTGTATATATATATATTTGCACCTGGACACTATCTCAGCATTTGGAAGGCATATGATTGTGCCTTCAGTTGCAAGCATGCAGATGAGAAGTAGCAAATCTAGTGTTGGATTGAAGCCTGCAGGGTGGGGTGGGGTTGGCTGCTGCCTTTGCAGTTTTCGCTGATCTTATGGGTGGAATGGGAGCCAGAGAGATACCTTCAACTGAGAATGCAAGAGTCTTCCAAGAGAAGACCACGCCCCAGTGCTTTTCCATTTCTGTCTTTGTCTTGGAACTTAGGGATCTTCCAACCTTATTTGGTCCTTGGAGCAGTATTTCAAACTTATTTTTCCAGAATGTTTTATCTTTGGGGCTAGATATTGATTCATGTGTTCATCCAACTTGTAATTATTAATTACTCTTTGGCAGGCCTTGATCTAGTTACTTAGGAAAAAATGGTGCAAAGAATGAATCTTACCCTCTGATATTGTTTGGATGTTTGTCGTTTCCGAATCTCAGGTTACAATATGGTCCCTAGTGTTGAAGATGGGCCTGGCGGGAGGTGTTTGGGTCATGGAGGCAGATTCCTCATGAATGGCTTGGTGCCCTCCCCGTGATAATGACCGAGTTCTCACCCACATGGAAGTTCTCTGATAGTGAGTGAGTTCTGTTTGCATAGAAGCTGGATGTTTAAAAGAGCCTGGCACCTGTTCTTCTCTCTCTTGCTCCCTCTCTTGTCATGTGATATACCTGCACCCCCATTTGCCTTCCATCCGGAGTAAAAGCTTCCTGGGACCTCACCAGAATCTGAGCAAATGCTGGAGCCACTTAGTATTTAGTACTTAGTATTGAGGGTAATATACTTACTACCCTCAAGGAAAAAAATGACTAACTCTTATAGTGGAAATTGCTCAAATATAGAATAGATGTTTAAATAACAAATGAAAGCATTTTTTTTTCCCCAGTAGAAATTCCATTTGGCTATCAATTAGTCAGCAAAACTGCTTCTAGTTTTGATAGAAGTCATAAATTGTTGACTTTCATCTGGGTCTAACTGAGCATAACTAATGTTGAAAAAGGAGGAGTCAAGGACTTAAATGAGCCTGGATTTATTTCAGTTTAAGCTTCAAATACTTCATCTTTATAGAAAATTCAGAAATAAGATGGATATCAAAGTCATTTCAGTTTGGATTGGGTACAGATATCCATGCTGAATTGGGATCTATTGCAAGAAGGATTACTCACTCATATTGGCTAAGAATCAAATTAAGGAGTTAATATGAGCCAAGTAAACCCCTTTTCTTTATAAATTACCCCATCTATTCCTTTATACCAATGCAAAATGGACTAATGCTCCCGGTATAGTGGAATTGGGGGAGACAATTAAGGTTGAATGTGATGTGTGCTTAATAGGAGTGGAACAGTAGGAGGAAAACCCAGGACTAGAGACTGTGGTGCCTTCATGATGTTCTGGTTCAGTGCAGTAGTGTGTGGACCGAGAGAGGCAAAGGTGTGTAGAGTCACCTGCTTACCACTCCCTCCCCACCAATTAGTGGGTAGCCAACTTTGGGCCAGTCCTTAAATTTCTTAGCTTCCTCTTCTGCAAAATAAGACACTAATATCTGTATCTCAGGACTGTTGGGAGTATTAAATGAGACAGCAAAGATAAAGAATCATTTTGAAGCTACGTTCAGATGCTTTGGTATCAATACATGATTAGGTGAGTGGAACCCATGTAAACATTATCCTAAAGTTTCAAACTAAGGCTTTGGCTTCTCTGAAAGCCGTGTTAGAGAAAGTCATTGTAGTGTCACCATGAAACCAGCATGCTCCTAGGGTGACTGACTGTTCTAGTCTGCCTGATACTGTCTCAGCTTTAGCGTTGGAATTCCCACACCTGGGAACCCCTTCATTCTCAGGAAAACTGGAAAAGTTGGCCATCCAAATCTCCACTAATGGCTCTGCTGTCAGAGTCTGAAGTACTGGGTATATATGGTCTCAGTGTTAGCTGCACATTTTATATTTTAAAAAGTTACATTTGTGGTTGGCATCCCTTGTTCCCTTGTCTACCAGCTTCATAAACAAAGCAGTCTGTGCTCTGCACCTTTAAGGAAATAGGATGTATACTGGTTTTGTTTTTCTCCTTAACTCACAGTTGTGTATTTTTTTTTCTCTTTCTCTGCAAGGGCCCAAGTTTTGGTGAAAAATATACTTTGAGAAATCAATACAAAATTTGATCCATCCAGGTCAAGCTCCCCAGCTGACGTAATCTTAACACATTGTGAAAAGTATTTCAATTTTTTAAACTTTTGTAGGTCTAAGGAGAAGCTGAAAAAATGTTGTTTAGGTACGAAAGGAAAGGAGCTTGGAAGGCTAAATTTAGATTACACCTGAGTCACTTTGCTGCTAAGTGTAATTTAATAGAGGTGCATCTTTGCAATCTTTTTATGTGTTTGGCGTGACAATTCGTTTTGTTCGTCAGAAATGAATCCTTAAGAAAAAAGCGTCTTTTGCATTGCAACAAGAATTTTATATCAGTGAGAGCCATTTTGACTTAGAGGCTACTGCTACTAATATTCCTTACCTAGGGATAATTTATATCTGTGCAAAAAGCTAGTTACCCTCATGTTGCCTGCAAGAATTCTTGAGTGCATTTTAGCCCCTTGAACCATGCATTTCCTGTTTGTAAGAATACAGAGAGGTGGTTCTTGCATCTCCCAGATGTCCAGGATCTTCCCTTTCCTCCTCAGCTCTGAGATACTGCATGGTCTGGCCCCAAAATGAACTGGATGGTTGATGGCCTGAACTGGATTACACTAAAGAGAAATTCATTACCTACTCAGCATCTCACATGTAAAATAATGAGACATTTTGGGTGACATAATGGCAAAGACAATTAAAATAAACTCAGACAGAAAGGAGAATTTATTGGAGACATGTCAGGACATTCCAAGTAACCTGAGATAGTGGAGTGGAGCCTCTAGGTCTTTAAGAAAACTAGAACTAGAGACTTGGCATTTGCCAGGACTCTCTTCTACTGTCTCTCATCTCTGCTTCTCCTGGTATTGAGTTTCAGTCTGTAAACTAACTATGGGGAATGTGGCCACTAACGACAGGGGCTCAGCCCTCACAGCTCTACCTACCAAATGTCAACCCATCTCTTCTCTTGGTTAAAAAAAGAAACAAAATCCAAGGCAGGATTTTATTTTGACGTCTTGCGTCAGTTACCTAACTTTGAACCAATAAGCCGAGGTCAGGACGGTTGGTTATATAACACAAACATGGCACTTGGAGATTCAACTCTGGATGTCATGGTCACGTCCAGAGAACTGGAATTGTGGTGAGGGAAGCCACCCAAGTGGTGCTAACTATGGCACTCATTAAGGATTGCTTATCTCAGCTGCATCACTTACGATTGTGAGGCTTTGAGCACATCATTTACAAGTTACCTGCTGGTAATGTGGGTATCATAATGCCTACCTGGCAAGGGTTGTTACACAGAGTCAGATAACATATGCAGAGCATAGTACAGTGCCTGGGTTACGGGAGGCAATTGGTAAACGGTAACTGTGATTGTGGGAGTTGTAAATTTGGTGATGAGGGTGGGGAAAGCGGAAGATAGGACTAGTTGACTGCTCAAATTTCTGTGGAATCCTAAAGAAAGATTGTCTGGTATATGGGAAATATTACACTGAACTGAATAGGAGGTCTTATGTGGCATACCAGGAAAGAATTTTTGGGACCTTAGAATATTTCTCTTTGTCCTCTGCAGAGACCAGAGACCTCTCAGGACAAAGCTTTTCTTACGGAATTTCTGCATTATGGTCACATTCACTTATTCAGTCGTTCATACGTCAGATATATATTTTTGAACTGTTATGTCCCAGGAACCTTTTAGAAACAAGGAATACAATAGAGAACGACAGGGACAAGTTCTTTGGTCTTAGACCAATCATTTTAACGAGAAATATGACAAAATATGAAGGAACACATTTATAAATAAGTTGTGTCTTATGGTAACCACAGGGAAGGGAATGAACTGGTTGCTATGGGAATGATGGAACAGGATAGTCCAGGAAGGTCTCTCTGAAGTATTGACCTGTAAAGGTAGAGCACGGCCATGCAGAGAGAAAGCAGGGGAGTGCTGCTTGCACCCGGAACGGCGATTGCCTAAACATTGCAGTGGAAGAGACCTGAGTGTGCTTGTGAAGCTGAAGGAGAGCTGGACAGTGGTCAGGGAGAGGAGAGTATGGCCTGAGAGGCCAGTGAGGTCATCCCAATGAAGACACCCTGGTTGGTTTTATTTTCCCTGAAACGGAGTCTTGGTTTTCATGTAATGGTATCACATATTTAACGAATGAAAAGGCATGCGGTGTCGAGAGTCATCTGTCAGCTCCGTCGGAATGCATGTTATTGTCATCTCAGCATCATCGATGCCAGCAAAGTGCTTCTATGTCATGGGTTGCATCCTCTCCTGAAAGGAACACTCCTCAGTGTAGACCTCCCAAAAGCCAGCGATGACCTTGAGAAGGATTTGGGCCACTGTCTACCCATCTCTTGGGGCTCAGTGAATCTGTTTACAGCTCTACAAACAGGATAGCCACTACCTACCCTACCATGATGGCAGAATTGGACGAAATACTGTATGCAATGCTTTTAGCATAACGCCTGGCATGATGGAGGCACTCAGTCCATGCAACACTGACTTCTGTTGTTGCCAGTCTGCTTGAAAACAAACAAACAAAGAAACAAACCTTTCCCATCAGATTTTGAAGGATTTGAGGGCAAGGACTCAATTTTACTTCCCTCTGAATTCCAAAATCTTAACAGAAGATTTAGCACGTGACTGACATTAAATGAGTAATTTTCAAACGAATGGGTGGAGAAAGGAAACTGATGTTGGGGGGTGGAGTGTATCTCTTTCTCTAAGAAGCTGTGTTCTCCTGAATTGGATGTGAACCCTGACCATGCCTAGGCTGAAATTTCCTGATGAGTATAGAGTGCACCTCCATTGTTTTTACATGCCCAGTTTTTATTTCTCCTTACGCCAACAAAAGCCTTTGTTTGGGGAACCGCTCATTCCCAGTAGGTGGCAGTTTCAGAGAGACTGTAAAGTGGCCCCATATTTCCCAAGAAGGGAGAGCCAGTGATTCAATGCAGCCCAATCATCCTCTTTCTCCAAGAACAAAATTTTGAGTACAATGACACAGAGATGGAAATAGTATGAGCTTATTCACCTTGACTGTAGCTCTCCGAAGAGGCTGTCCGATAGGTCTAGTTATTTGGAGGCTCAGAGATGGTTGTTAAGTTTTCCGTGATGTTTTCTGAGCTCCTCAACATCTTTGTAATAAATTTTCTGTTTTGCATAATTTCCATCATTAGTTTCTGTTGCCTGCAACCAACGAACCCAGAGCAATTCAGGATAGGGATATTAGTCATGAAACAGAAACATTGTCTGCAGTACAAAGACCCTGGGAAGCTGGTAGTCTCTGCCTGATCTGTGCTGAGGCAAGATGCATTGGAGTGTTGCATAGAGCCATGCAGCTGGTAGACCATTTGTCCACTAGGGCAGTGTGTGCTCTTGGGATGGCACAGCTTGAATCAGTGGTTGAATATTTGTTAATTCAATGTTCATGGCAACTTTTGAAATATGTACATATTTGTGTGTGTGTGTACAGGTTGAGTATTACTTATCCAAAATGCCTAGGACTGGAAGATTTCAGACTTTGAATTCCTTCAAATTTTTGAATATTTTGCATTATACTTACCAGTTGAGCATCTGTAATCCAAAAATCTGAAATGCTCCAATGAGCATTTCCTTGGAGAGTCATGTTGGTGCTCAAGGAGTTTCAGATTTTGGGAAATTGTGGATGTCACGTTTTCAGATGAGGGGTGCTCAACCTGTATATCTCACATAGATTGTAATCTTAAATCCCGAAAACATTCTCTTTTCTTTATTTTACAAAAGAGGAAACTAGGTTCAGAAGTGCTTGATTTGTCTGAGACTGTCCCACCAACAGGTGACAGAGTTGGGATTCAATCCCCATCCAGTTGGAATTCAAGCCAGAGCTTCTTGCCCTCCCCTGTACTGCACCCCTCCACTTTGTGGTCATCTCGCTGTGAGACACGTAACACGAAGGCTGAGTGTCACATTCTTCACCTCTGCTAAGAATGTGCACGTTTGGTTACTCTTTTTTGATTTTGCCATTCTGTGCACATCCCCAAATGACTTGGAAAGTGTTGTGGTTATTGATTTGAGGGCTATGAATAAACTTTAGTAACTTTAATAAACTAGGCAAATTCACACATACTGAACCCACACATAACAGGGACTGTCTCGTGTGTGTGTGTGTGTGCGTGCGTGTGTTTGTGTGTCACTGTTAGCAGATACATAGAAGCTCCATTTGTTGGCTTTAAAGAAGCAAGATGCCATGTTGTGAGAAAACACCGTGGAAGAGGCAACATGTCAAGGAACCTGTGCGGGCAGCCTCCAGGAGTTGAGAGTGGTCTCTGGCCAGTAGCCACCAAGAAAAAGGGGACCTTGGTCACACAGCTGCAAGAAGATAGGTTCTGCTAACCACTGGAAAAGACTTGAAGTGGATCTTCCCCAACTGAGCCTCTGTGTATTATAGCTCCAAGGAGCACCTGAGTTGCAGCCTGGTGAAGACCCTGAGTAGAGAAAGTCCAGTTCTGCTGTACCCTGGCCTCATAATCCATCCATTTAGTGTTGTTTTAAGCTTCTGAGTTTGTGAAGATTTGTTATGCAGCAATAGAAGAGTAATGCAGGAGGTGAGTACGTACATACTTCTACAGAGGGACCAGAATCCCTGGCTGGGGAGTTCAGTGCCTCATCTGGTGATTCTTTTTGTACCTGGTTTGTTGAGAATTCAAGCCATCTAACCTGCTGGGATCATCAGGACCCACCCCCACCGAACAGGAAAGTGCACAGAGTCCAGGCAAGAAGGATGTGCTCATCTGGAAGCTGAGTAAGCAAGAAGTGAGACCGTACCTGGAAGGCAAGTTGAACAAAGAGGTATCAAAGGTGAAGACATGGCACACGCAGCTTAGCTGGGAGGACACTTATGAGTATGTTCCAAGACAGAAGGATGTATACACAGCTTTGCAAACATCTGGACTCAGTGCACAATTCAGTATTTTCCCAGCTTCTCCCCAGCTCTGGATGTCAACTGAAGGTGTTTTATTATTATTACTATTATTATTATTATACTTTAAGTTCTAGGGTACATGTGCATAACGTGCAGGTTTGTTACATATGTATACTTGTGCCATGTTGGTGTGCTGCACCCATCAACTCGTCAGCACCCATCAACTCGTCATTTACATCAGGTATAACTCCCAGTGCAATCCCTGCTCCCTCCCCCCTCCCCATAATAGGCCCCGGTGTGTGATGTTCCCCTTCCCGAGTCCAAGTGATCTCATTGTTCAGTTCCCACCTATGAGTGAGAACATGCGGTGTATGGTTTTCTGTTCTTGCGATAGTTTGTTGAGAATGATGGTTTCCAGCTGCATCCATGTAAGCATGGAAGTTTTTATCTCCTGGAGAAGGCAGTATTCTGGTTGCTATGGAAGAGAGCTGAGTGGACAGACGTGGGTGTATTCATCCTGGTGCGAATTGTTAAGCATACAACCCTTCTGTTGCTTTCTCTTCCCTGAGATGATACATCTCTTCTCTCCTGCCCATGGACCCTTTAACCCTTTCCTGACCTAACTTCATAAGTCGGAGATGAAAACGGTGGGTGATGAGGCTTGGAAACCATCCAAATTATAGACCTTTGCATTAAAATGAAATGATTTCTTGTTTACAAATAGTATGACTCTATTTTAAAAGCATATTTAGGCAGACCAAAAAAACCCCAAAATATCTGAAACTCTGAATCAAAACACTGCAATGGCTACGCCTAAGTAGGGTCAATGGGACCAATTTTATTTTATTCTGTTTTGCCTATTCTTTTTTTTTTTTTTCTTATACATAATACTTGTGGTAAAAAAAAAGGTTAAAAAACTCATTATATGTTGGGGGAAGGAGAAAATTCTTCCCTGCAGGTCAGGCCCTTCTTTCAATCATGCTGCTATGGAAGGTGGGTGGTGATGGATTTGAGTGTGGGTGTTTGTGAAAGACGCAATGAGAATCTTGGTTCCAGAACTTTTGATGCCAGTTAAATTAAATAACCTTAAATGTCACCTACAGTGACTCCCTCTTTCCCATTCTGTCCAAGATGAAACCTGGCTATGTGATGCCTTTTGCCTGGAATTCCTTCCTCTCCCTTCTTATAAGTAGGCAACTTTTCACTCCTCAAACTCAGCTCAAGTACTGTCTTTTCGTGACAGTTTTCCTGATCTAGAGAAGGTTGGGGTTCAGTTAGAGGACTGTCTTCTGGGCTGCCTCAGTCCCCCACCTCGTCACAGGTGACAGTGGCCTCATGTTACCCATTTTCCCCAGTTAGAGTGGATATCTTGTCTCTCTATTGCTAGCGTCTAGCAGAGAGCTTGGGGGCATCAGAGTAAAGTACTGAGTAAGTGAGATAAATTTGAGCTTAGCTCTCATTTTGCCTCAGAGTTGAAAAGAAAGCCCAGCTGTGCTTGGCTCAGAAGTAACCCTAATAGGATGGGAACGAACATTGTGCTAAACCAGAATGTGTGGCCAGGGATTTTGCATTCTGCATTTTTCACACCCTAACTGGGGTATGTGTGCAAGCCTGAGGGGTTTACCAGCCTGATTTACCAGCCTCATTTTCCAAGACTGTTATCCTTCATCTTGACACACTGCTAAAGTCATTTAATTATCACTGTTTTACCTTGTTATTATAGAGCTACTGTGATCCATTATTGAGGATTTTCAGGTTTTCTGCCTTCCATCTACTCAGTGGGGCAGCAGCTGTGATTTCGGTTCTGTAACTTCATGAACACAGACTTCTGAATGATACCCACTTGGTATGTGAAATCGGTAGGCATTTCTGGGGTGATTTGGAGGAGCAGCTGGTCTCCAATTCTACCAAGAGCTTGACGGTACCCAGCCGCTGCCTGGCTGTACTTTAGCTTTTCCTGTTCCACACTCTGAGATCTCCACTGTGCTGGGGTTTGGGTTGTCTGTGCTTGATGCACTCCTTCCTGAGGGCTTTGCTCAGTCAGTTGTTTCCAACGATACCTCTTAGGGAGACTAGCCCTGACTCCTGATTTAAAGTAGACCACTCACAAGCTCCCAATCCCACTATCATCACACCATTCTGCTCTTCTGCTTGATTTTCCTTTTTTGGGGAGTTGCATTTGTTTTTGTTTTTGTTTTGCTTGTGCAATTGGAGCGATGGGGAAATGGTAGAAGAGAACAGATTTCGGAGAGACAGTGAAAGCAGGAATTCTGTTTTGGACATTTTAGATATAAAATGTCTATTGAGTAGTGTTTACATAGTTATGGTTGTGGAATTTAGAAAGGAGGTTGGATTAAGGGTGAGGGTGTGGAAGCTCTCGGAATATAGATGGCATTTAACACCATGGGACTTGAGATTACCAAGAGACTAACAGTAATCCATGTTTTTCTTGGTAAATTTGGAAACACAACAGTATGTAAATGTCACCTGTAGTCCTACAACCTTGACATAAATTATGGTAAGATATTTGGGGTATTTCCTTTTAGTTTTTTTTTTCACTATGCATTTAAATTTTTATTTGTTTGTTTTTAATTTTTCACTTTATGATAGAAATATTCAAACACGTTAAAAGTGGAGTGGATAGTATAAGAAGTCCCTGGGTACTCATCATCGAACTCAATAATCATTACGTTTTTATATATCAGGGCAAATATTTTATAAGGAAAAGTTCTTCAGGAAAGAGCCACAGCAATGAGAGCAAGCAGGATGGTACATTGCTTAGAAGTCACTTAGAATCACTAAAAAAACACGATTTTGCAGCCCTTAATGAATAATGAAGCTAGGCAATCAGGATCAATAGCTATGAAAACCACTAGGCGAAAGGTGGATGGGGAATTTGATGGTGGATGGATGGGATGATGCCAGTCGAACTGATTGGTCAATCTTAGCATTGCTAAAACTTGGAAAATCAGGCGTTACGCACCTTCTTATGTGATGCAGTCATTGGTAATACCAAGTACCACCCTGAAGTGGTCTTGCTGAAAAAAAAAAGAAATTGCACATTTGTACCCTTTGACCTATGCTTGGAATTAGGATGCCTAAATATAAGGATCTAATGTACAGCACAGGACTTAATGCTTACAATACTTAATAGTATTGTATATTGAAAATTTAGGTGCTCTTCTAAAGGAAAGGAGGTACCTGTAGAATGTAATAGATACGTTTATTTACTCACAGGTAGTAATCATTCACTATGCATATATATGTAGATCAGAACATCATGTTGTATACCTTACATATATGCAATAAAAAATCCATAAGAAAAGAAATGGCCCCTAAATCCAATCAAACTTCTAGATCTAGTTACAGTTACAGGGCATATGAGGATTAGAGGAAAATATCAAACATGGTTTTGGATTTGGATACAAATAGCCAAATCCAGAAAGTGGGAAATTCTAGCAGAAAATTACAAAGAAGAATATAATGAACCTCCTGTACTCACCTTTTAGCATTATTATGTTTTAATGTTATTTTATATTTGCTTCAGAATTTGTAAATATTTTAAAATCTATGAAAGGGTTGATGCCCCTGGGTACCTTCTCCCATTTTCATTTTCTTCCTTTGCTGCCAGAACTATTATTCCCATAGGTATTTTGTAAATATTTATGAATCCATAGGCAAAACAGGGTATCTCAGTATCTCATGCATCTGTGTTTTCACATGTAATGCCAGTTTATTCCTTGTAACTTCTGTATAATATCTCCCTGTATGATTACAGCAGAATTTAATGGACATTCAGGTTATTTATATATTTTCACTTATTCAAGACTGTAAGAAGTATCTGTGAACTTGCTTCCTTGTCCTTTGACTAAGTATGTAGGAATAAAATTGTGTGATCCAAGGCTGTGTGCATTTTCAGATTTACCAGATGTTTCTAAAACTATCTCCACAATGCTCTGAAGCTTTACTATTCGTAGTCCTTTTCACCTCTATGTGAATTTAAAGATCAGCGTATTAAAATTGGATGAAAATAATTATTATAATTTTGATACAAATTGCATGGAATTTAAATACTTGAGGAGAGTTTACATTCTTATGATATTGACTTCCCATCTATGAATACAGTGTGCCTTACCATTTTCGAAGACTTTCTTCATGTCTGTCTATAGTCTGTATTTTATATCTTTGATTTATATATTTAAATTATGTATAAATTATCTATCTTACATATCTTCTCTCTTTCTTTCTATACACATACATACGCATAGAGACGTAGAAGGTTTTGTTTTGTTTTGTTTTTTGAGACCGAGTCTCATTCACTTGCCCAGGCTGGAGTGCAGTGGCACAGTCTTGGCTCACTGCATCCTCTGCCTCCTGGGTTCAAGCAGTTCTCATGCCTCAGCCTCCCAAGTAGCTGTGAGTACAGGTGTACATATTTGTAGATAACTTAGAATTTTGTGCTACGTGAATGGGGTAGTATTTTCTCATATAATTTTGGATTGTTTATTTCTGGATATAATATTAATTTTTACATGTTGATTATTCAGCAGTCTTACTAAACTCTTAATAATCCTAATACTTTTCGTTGTAGATCTTAGATGTTCTTTTTATGGTATTCACATCGTTTGTCAAGACTGTTTTGGCTCTCTCTTTCTAACCTAAATAAATACAGCATCTACATCTCTATATAGGAAAACTATATAGTTCATAGATATATAAAACTCATATATAATATGAATAATATGTAACATATATGTTATCTATAATATATAGTGTTATATATATGTTTATATATTATATAGATGCCATCTTTATTGCCTGTTGCATTAGCTAGAGGACCAAGAGAACAATGATGAATAAAGGCAGTAATTGTGGGTTTTTCTTTTTCTTTTCTTTCTTTTTCTTTCTTTTTTTCTTTGAGACAAGAGTCTCGCTCTGTTACCCAGGCTGGAGTGTAGTGGCATGATCTTGGCTCACTGCAAACTCTACCTCCCAGGTTCAAGTGATTCTTCTGCCTCAGCCTCCCAAGTGGCAAGGACTACAGGTGTGCGCTACCACGCCTGGCTAATTTTTGTAGTTTTAGTAGAGAAGGGGTATTTGGCCAGGCTGGTCTTGGACTCCTGACTTTGTGATCTGCCTGTTTCTGTCCCTGACATTAGTGGGAGTCCATCTATCGTTTCAACTTTAAGCATGATGCTTTGCAATAGGCTTTGGTAGATAACCATAATAGGTTAAGAAAGTTCCCTGAGTTCTCCAAGTTTGATAAGGGCTTTTATAATGAGTAGGTATTAAGTTTTATGAAATGCCTGGTCTTCATAAATTATTATTACATGCTCTCCCTCTTAATCTTTTAATGTGGTGAATTACGTTAATAGGAGTTCTGGTTTTGAATTGTTATTGGATTTTTGGACTCAACGTTATTTGATCATGATATATTATTATTTTTAGACTCCGATGAATCCCACTGGAAAGTGCTTTATTTGAGATTTTTACATCTGTGTTGATGAGTGAGAATGGTTTATAATTTTCTCTTCTTATACTGTTCTCATTTGATTTTGTTACTAAGGTAATGCTACCCCCAGTGAGTCATGTCTTTCTTTTTATATTCACTGAAAAAAATTATATAAGGTAGAAGGTTACCTTTTCCTTGAAAATTTGGTAAAATTTACCTGTAATTTTTTGCTTTTGGGGTGTGTATATTAGACAGAAAAGGCAACTTTGATCATTACTTCTATTTATTTTATGGTTATTGGCTTATTGTAGTTTCCTTACTTTTTCTTGAGTCAATTTTGGTAATTTAAGTTTTTCTAGAAAACTGTAAATGTAATATACTAGTTTTTGTTTTTTGTACAGAGCTGCTTTATAATTATTTTTTTGATATTAAAACTATATCTAAACAAAACTATTGTATGACCCAGCACTTCCACTCCTGAGTATACATCCAAAAGATGTTCAAACATCCACAAGGCGTTCAAACAAAAACATAGAGTTGAATGTCTGTACCAATACTGTTCACCAGGGCCAAAAGTTGGAAGCAACCCAAATGTCTATCAACTGATGAATGATCAAAACATATGTCCATACAACACAAAGTCATTTGTTCATGAAAAGGAATGAGGTACTGACACAGGCTTCACCATGAATGAACCTTGAATACTTTGTTTTTAAAATTTTGTTTACTAAAGATTGCGTTATAGCTACATCCGCTTTATTTTGTGTAGCATCTGTATTGCGATGTCTTTGTTTTCCTGTTTCTTTCTTTCCCATCCATCTGTGTAGCTTGGTTTTAGATACCTCTCTTATAAACAGCACCCGGTTAGATTTTTTTTTTTGAGACGGAGTCTTGCTCTGTTGCCCAGGCTGGGGTGCAATAGTGCGATCTCAGCTCACTGCAACTTCTACCTCCCGGATTCAAGCGATTCTTCTGCCTCAGCCTCCCAAGCAACTGGGACTACAGGTGCATGCCATTACACCCAGCTAATTTTTGTCTTTTTAGTAGAGATGAGGTTTCACCATATTGGCCAGGTTGGTCTCGAACTCCTGACCTTGTGATCCATCTGCCTTGGCCTCCCAAAGGGATGTCGGTTTTCTATGCAGTTAATATCACCTCAGTCTTTTAAAAAGTAAATTGAAGTGTTTACATATATTGTGATATGGATATATTTAGACTTTTAAAAACTATCTTTTTTTTAACTATATTTTCCCTTAACTTTTCCCTTTTTTTTTCACTCCTTCTCTTGGGTCAATAAAGTTTAGTTTATTTGTTCTATGTTCTACACTGGTTTGGAGACAATAGCTTGCTTAACTGGAGGCAATTTTGCCCCCAAGGGGATGTTTTAGATAGAGAGCTTTGGACCATATGACTATTGGACTAATTGCCAAATGTCCACTTGGGGGCAAAATTGCCTCCAGTTAAGAAACATTTTTGGTTGTCAGCTCTGGGGTGGGGTGTGCCACTGGCATCTAGAGGATAGAATACAACTATATTGCATCCTGCAATGCACAGGACAGCCCTTCACTGTACAGAATTATCTTACCCAAAATACCAACAATGCCAAGGTTGAGAAATCCTTCATGATACGATGGCATGGATGTTAGCAGACATTATCTTTGTGTTCTGGCTTTATTTTTTATTCATTTATTTATTTTTGAGACGGAGTCTTGCTCTGTCGCCCAGGCTGGAGTGCGGGGATGCGATCTGCGCTCACTGCAAGCTCCGCCTCCCGGGTTCACACCATTCTCTTGCCTCAGCCTCCCGAGTAGCTGGGACTACAGGCACCTGCCACCACGCCCAGCTAATTTTTTGTATTTTTAGTAGAGATGGGGTTTCACCATGTTAGCCAGGATGATCTCGATCTCCTGACCTCATGATCTGCCTGCCTTGGCCTCCCAAAGTGCTGGGATTACAGGCGTGAGCTACCGCGCCCATCCCGTGTTCTGGTTTTATTAACTGAAATTTTAGTTTAATATTTGTGAAATAGTTATTTGAAGTCGGCATTTAAAAAGAATGCAAACTATTTGATCAATTTATGTGCTGAATTTCTTATATGCCTCAGTATTTATTATCTTTATTCAAAAGCCCACTTCGACGATTTTTTTGGCAAGGGTTAGTGAGTGGTAATGCATCTTGGTCTTTCTATATCTACAAACATCTTTGTGTTGCCTTCTCTCTGGAATCACAGCAAGTGTATCTAAAATATTAGATTCATAGTTATTTCTCCTGTTATTCCAATGGCTCACATTCCTCATGAAAGCTGTTCATCGAGTCTATGTGTCTTTCTTTATAGGCAATAATATTTTCTTCTATGCCAGCATTTAAGATTTTTACAATTCTTTTGGTTATGCAGTTTCACTGTGATGTATCTAGGTAGACATTTCATTTATCCTGGTTGGAACTTTCAGAGAAACAATGTGTTCTCAACTCTGGAAAATTCTCCATAATGATGTCTTCAATTTTTTTCAGTTCTGTTACTGTTTTTGTTCACTTCTGGGACTCCAATTAGATGCATGTTGGAGCTTCTCACTCCTTCTTGTTTCTTACTTACCCTTCTTTTATTTTTGCCCTTCTTTAGTGCACTGTGGATGTATTCTTCAGTTATCCTTCCTATGATCTCAATTTGGGTCCCATGCCCATTCATGAACCAGTCATAGGTTGGCCAGTTGTAGGTCACATGTCCACTCCAGGAGCTGAACATGCTGTGGTCTCACCCATAGTGTCTGAGAGTAAGTAAGAAAAGGATGGCTTTTCAAAGGATAAGAGGAATGCTACTACCTCCAAAAGGTAGAATGACACTGGGCAGGCAAAAAGAGGGGATGTTCACTGCAAATATGCTGTGTTCTTGATCTAGATTTTTCTTCTTTTAATAGTCTCTCCTCCCCATTTCTTTTTGCCCTGATGAGCCCAGAAAGGGTTTGTTTATTGTTAAAGATTCTGGACCGAATGAATCAATCTTAAATCTGTGTGATCTGTTTCTTGCATTATATTATTGGCTAATTGCTGGGCTCTTCTGCCAGACTATGCTGTCTCAGCTTTGGAGACTGTTTCTTGATACTTGAAGCTAAAATACAGCATAACAGGTTATGAAGATCCTGAAATCCAATGTAATGCAAACAAATACAAAAGGAAATCATGTGAAAGTTTCTTTTGCTTGTAGAGTTAAGGGGCTTCTTGGGAGAACACATTGTAATGCCTCAAGCTTGTCTCAAAGGAGTGCTCTCCAGCCAGGTTTGTAGAGATCACAGAGATCCACCTTCCTACATGTGCACAGGATGGAAGATTTTTTTTTTTCTGGGATGCAGTAGCACTACCTCAGCTGACTGCTACCTCTCCCTCCTGGACTCAAGCCATTCTCTTCAGTAGCTGGGGCTCCAGGCACACACTCCCACCACACCTGGCTAATTTTTTTTTGTACTTTTTTGGTAGGGAGAGGGTTTTGTCATGTTGCCCAGGCTGGCCTCAAACTCCTGGCATAAAACAATCTGCCTGCCTCAGCCTCTCAAAGTGCTGGGATTACTGGTGTGAGCCACCATGCCTGGCCAAGGTGGAGGACCTTCGATGACCATCTTACCAGAGCCATTTGTTGTCCTTGACATCGTTGAAAAATCGGTCATCTGGACATTCATCAGGCCAGTTCAGGCTTCCTGGACTTTCAGTTTAAATGGCCATTTTGAATGGTCTTAGCTTTCTAATTTATCTCTAGTAGAGGGTTTGCTAAATTCTTCCACACAATGTAAACTCTAGGAGAATGGAGACCTCTGTCTTGTTTCCTCCTGTTCTTTCAGTGTCTAGAAGAATGCCTGGTAGAAAGTGAGAGCTCAATAGACACGTGTTGATGGAATGAAGAGAAATCTAGCCATAAGTAGCCATCAGTGAGGAGGAGGTGGGGAATTGGCAGGGAAGTCTTCTGTATTAGCCCATTCTCACACTGCTGTAAACAACTACCTGAGAATGGGTAATTTATGAAGAAAAGAGGTTTAATTGACTCATAGTTCCACAGGCTTAACAGGAGGCATGACTGGGAGGCCTCAGGACCCTTACGATTATGGCAGAAGGTGAATGGGAAGCAAGCCTCTTCTTCGCATGCCGGCAGGAGACAGAGCAAAAGGGGATGTGCCACATACTTTTAAACCATCAGATCTCGTGAGAACTCATTCACTGTCATAAGATAACAGCAAGGCAGAAATCCACCCCCATGATCCAGTCACCTCCCACCAGGTTACTCCTTCAATTTGTCATGACATTTGGGTGGGGGCACAAATCCAAACCATATCACCTTCTCATCAATTAGCTAGGCCAGCGGGGAAACTAAAGGATAATTGGTGTGCAAATGTCTGAAGCATTCCAACAACTTTCCCCTAATATCCCTGGAGAGGAACAAGGTTCGAGAGAGGATTTTAAACCTCCCTGGTTGTTTTTGCACATCATTGAGGTCTATTTCAACAATAAGCTTCTATAACCTCAATGAATGTTAACAGTCTATGAGTGTCAATTGACCCATCTGTAAAATGGGGTTCATAATGGTGTTGACTGATAAAACCTTTGGGGAGCAGATTGAGATGCATGAACCTGCTGTTTGGGGGCTGGCAAATAGTGATCTTCACAGTGTGTGTTGTGGAACTAAGTTTAGTAAATGCTCATGTTTTTAGGTAACACCCTCTATGCCCATAAGAATGGTCTTGCTGGTTGTGAATATGGGGAAGAGGGGATACTTTCATCTTACTGTATGTGTTACTATGTGACAAACTTCAAGACTCTGCCATGTGCATCATGATGTCTCTTAAAGCTTCCCTTCCATTGTGTCATCTGGTAAATAGTTACTAAGTATGTCCTGTGTGCTGGAGTTGATGCTAGGCACTAAGAAGATGATGAAAAAGATGCCAGGTCTTTGCCCACATGGCATTTACAGTCTAAGGCATGAGAGGGATATGGAGCAAATGATCCTATGTAATTGCAACTTTGTTATGAAAGAGAGGCACAGGATACTCTGAGGTATTACAGGACGCATAACACAGGGGCATGGAGCTGAGTATGGGGTAGGGGCATTGGGAAAAGGCTTTCTGGAGTATATGATATTTGAACCAAGGCTTTTTGAAATATGTATAAGAATTGGCCATGCAAAGAGGGCAGGGAAGAGCTGCTTAGGGAGAGGAGCAAAGCCTCTGAGTTGGGATGGAGTTTGGTTCATTGGAAGGTCGGCAGACGACTAGGAGAACTGGAGCCCAGAGGGCAAACTGGGAGTGTCACGAGGCAAAGCCGGGGTTCAAATATCACAGACCATCCTCGTATATCCTTCCAAGGATTTTGGTCTCAATCCTATGAGCCGTGGAAGCCTTTTTAAAGATTTTTAGTGCACACATGTTTTAGTGGAGAGGTTAATGCATAGACTCTTGTGTCAGGATGCTTGCGTTTGGGTTTCAGTGTAGCCACTGAATAGGTTACTTAACTCTCTGAGCCCAGTTTTCTCATTTATAAACTGGGGAGAATGTCTTTATTGCATATGTTTTTTTTCATAAGTGTCAAACGTGTGTGTGTATTTATGTGTGTATATGTATGTGCATATGTATTTACATGTGTGAATATATATGTCTACATATTTAATATACAACCCATGATGTAGGGATATTATTATCTCCATGTTATAGATGACATGCAGTGTATGCATGGCTTACAAAGGTGCTTAGCATACTCAAAATTTACACTAATCATTATGTGAACTATTGCCATTATTATTATTATTATTATTATTATTATTATTATGCCCAGGTTAAGCACCCTCAAATCCTTACATGGATGCTCAGATCTGTTCCACCTTCAGAGATTAGAGCAAGCTGAATGGTGTCTTGGATTGACCTGGTGAGGTTTCTAAGTTCTTATTAGCCACCTTGTACTGCTTGTTGGGCCAGTACAGAAGACTTGGGGCATGTCCACTGAGGACATGGCAAGAAGAGGTGAGGTCCCAAATGCAGAGACATTTAGTACTCCAGATGGAGGAGGACAGGAATCACAGTTGCAGAAGCTGCTGGATAAAACAGTAATAATTTGGATAAAACTTATGCAAAGAGAAGCCCCAACCAAACTCCTCTGGAGGAACTCTTGAGCCTAATCCATCACTAGAAGGTAGAAATTAAGTACTCGCTGCTTATCTCTCAGAGAAGAGTAGCACACAGAGAGGCCCTGGGGGTCTGGGGGTCACCACAACACACAGGGGGTGGTGGGGTGTGATTTATTAGAATGTGCACAGCTCTGTTGGCTTTTTGTCCTTTGAGCAGTGCTGGGAGCCAACCAGGCCCAGCTACTTTGCATGCTAATAAAGATTGGTGCATGTAATTATTCAGCAGTCACACTGTTATTCCTCAGAGATAAATCATCCCTGGTTTATTTACCCTTCTTCCCTCAAGTTATTTTAAGTTGCTTTTAATGCACTGGATCTCAAGTTGAGTGGAAGTAGCCAACTACTTGAGTTTTTAAGACGTTCTGAGGTGGCTAGGGTTCCATTTGGCTCTACTTATATTTTGGGGGGCTCTCCCAGGACCCCTCAACTCCATCCTCAGCTTGATCAGGTTACTGTGTATGCTCTGGCGGCACATATAATGTCAGGGTGAGTTGACCAGTGCCAGGACCCCCTTTGAGTTGTTAGGAACTTTTGGAAACATGGGGTAATTTGAATTAGGACTGAGACTTATCTGGCTTCTTACATCATGGGGATTTAACTACCCTTCTTCAACCAAAGAGTCATATGGGAATGAGGCAGTGGGAAAACCTGCTCATCCCCAAGGGCACATGTGTAGATCATCTCTTCTACCCAGAATCTCTTCTTCCAGCCCATTTTTGGCCCAATGGTATGCATTTTGCAAAACCAAATATGTAACCACACATCATATGTCATTGAGGAGTAGGCCAAATTATTATTAAAGATAGGGTAAAATAAATCATTTGGTTCCTGCAACCTTTGATCTTTGTCCTTGAAGGCTGTCTTCCTGTCTCACATCATGCTCCATATTCTTTCCATCAGCACCAAAACCAGCACCATCCACATGTTAATAGATCTCTTAGATTTGTTTTTGTTTTTTTAGTTTCAGACAGGGTCTTGCTACCTTGTCCAGGCTAGGGTGCAGTGGCATGATCCTTGATCACTGCAACCTCGAACTCCTGGGCTAAAGCTATCTTCCCACCTCAGCCTCCTGAGTAGCTGGGACTATAGGCATGCACCACCATGCCCAGATAATTTTTTAATTTTTTGCAGAGATGGGGTTATCACTACATTGCCCAGGCTGGTTTCAAACTCCTGGGCTGAAGCAAGGATCTCTCAGCTTTTAATGACCTCTGTAATCACCAGCAAAACATTGACATTGGTACACACAATTTGTTTTTTGGACTAACAGCTAAGAAAGAAACATTCAAAGACAGAGAGGAGGCATCTGATAATCATTGTAGGATTATTAAGTGACTGAGCAATGAGGAGAGAAAGAGATGAGACCTGACTCATAGGACCTCTGATCATCCCAACAAGGGGATGACAGAAGCGAAGCAGGTGGGCTTTTCGGGATGACAAGATCACTCTGCCATTCACCTGGGACTCAGTATCTGTGTGCGAGGCCTCTTGGCTTTACTTATCATCATATCCCTAGTGCCTAGAACAGTTCAGCGGAAACACAATAGGTGCCTGATAAACGTTTGTCAGATGCATGAATTTATCATGTTGCTTTTTTTCTTTCTTTCTTTTTTCTTTTTTTTGAGACGGAGTCTCGCTCTGTCTCCCTGTCTCCCAGGCTGGAGTGCGGTAGCCGGATCTCAGCTCACTGCAAGCTCCACCTCCCAGGTTCATGCCATTCTTCTGCCTTAGCCTCCCGAGTAGCTGGGACTACAGGCGCCTGCTACCACGCCCGGCTAGTTTTTTGTATTCTTTTTAGTAGAGACGGGGTTTCACCGTGTTAGTCAGGATGGTCTCGATCTCCTGACCTTGTGATCCGGCCATCTCGGCCTCCCAAAGTGCTGGGATTATAGGCTTGAGCCACTGCTCCCAGCCCTCTTTCTTTTTTGTTGAGACAGAGTCTTGCTCTGTCACCCAGGCTGGAGCGCAGTGGCGTGATCTCCATTCACTGCAACCTCTGCCTCCCAGGTTCAAGCGATTCTCTTGCCTCCACCTCCTGAGTAGCTGGGATTACAGGTGCATGCCACCTCGCCTAGCTGATTTTTGTATTTTTAGTAGAGATAGGGTTCCACCATGTTGGCCAGGGTGGTCTTGAACACCTGACCTCAACTGATCTGCCAGACTTGGCCTCCTGAAGTGCTGGGATTACAGGCGTGAGCCCCGGCTCCCGGCCGTGTTGCTTTTTTTTTTTTTTTTCTTTTTTTTATGATTTTATCTTTGAACGTTCCGAAAGTTACCAAAATGTGTACAGGTGAGGAATTTGGCCAGTTTAAACATGTTTCCTGATGTAGTGTGTCTGGAAGATGAGAGTGGAAATATAGTTCAAACCAAGCTGATTTCAAGGTGTTGATTGCCCCAATTCGCTAAGCACTGCCTTGCTTCTTCTTTAGCAGGAAACCTGCCCTCTTATTTCCCTGGTGCTCTACCGTCATTTGTGCTGGGTGAGTCATGATGGAAAGAGGGTTTAAAACATAGCCTGGGTGGGAGGGAGTTAGTCATTAAAAATGTATCTTCTCTGGGAGTTTGTTTTAAAAACTTTGGACTAGAAAATATGTACAGGAATGTTTGGCTTTTAATAATTAAATCTTGCATTGTTTTAATTTTCTCCAGAGTGTCTCTCTGGAGGAAAATAAAGTTGCAAATCCAATATTTATGTCTTTCCTAAAGCACTGGTTGCCAAATGAAATGAGTTTTGCTATTTTTTTTTCCATGATGGTTGATTTGTCTCCAGGGGGCACCCCTTTGAATTTGCAGGAAGGGCCTAATGTTTCATGAGAATGAGGAGGAGTCCCTGGAGCAGGGGGCAAGAGGACATGCGTGTTTTTGGTGTAGGAGGATGCAGGATTTAGGGTGGGGTTCCTCCAGCCCTAGCCTAAGCCCACTCTGTAGCTGGCCAGCGTCTTACCTTCACCTCACTCCACTTCACACACAGTCCGTTTTCAGTAGGGAGAAGAAACCAAGCATCTTGCGTAAAAGCAATTATTTGTCTGAATGCTTGAGGCCATCTCTCTCTCTCCACCTTCACCGGAGCACCCACCCAGGGGTGTCCAGACATGTGGGAAAAACACATGAGAAATACTCAGATGGCCAAGTCAGGATTTGGATTTTTCACAACTCTCCCATTCCCAGACAATACAAGTCTTTTTACTGGGGAGCTTCTCTTCATGAGCCCATGAGTAGGACTCACACCTGTAACTCTCTCTCATTCATCCAAGCCCTGTTTACACAGAAAGAGGAAGGCAGGGACTCGGCTGCTCTGCTGTGTGCAATTGGAATCTCTGGGCTTGGCTGCAGCTGTTTTGGGGAAAGAAAATTGCTTCTGTAATTTCTGCTTCTAATGTGTTTGACTTTGTAAGTCAGTTCTTTAGGAGCCTCAAGGAAAAGGGTGTGCATTTTCTCAGAGTTGAAGTGTTTTGTGCCAGGAATGGGGGACATGAGTGCCTTGCTCATGAAGGCAGTTTGACCCAGATGTAGTTTAGTAACCACTCAAGATGCCAGGTTGTAACTGGATAGCTAACACGTAAGTCTGCCATCTGCAAGGAACTCAGAGAATCATTGAGTTAGGGTAATATCCTGCCTTCCCCCATCACTCCAGCTATAAATACAATATTTAAAGTGCAGTTTCCAGGGAGGATACAGCTGGCATCAAGTGTGGCTCTGAGGTTTGCTGGTGTTGAATCCTTGTTTGGAAACCTTAACTTCTATGAGCAGGAATAGCCTCATCTGTTAAATAGGAATGATACTAGTACCTTATTGGGTTCCTTGAGGATTAGGAAAGCCTGTGTAAAGGACATGGCCGAATACTTGCTGCTAAGATGCTTGACAAAGATTTATTAGGAAGGAAGTGGAGAGGTAGTTAAGAATGCCGTTGCAATCGGACAGACTTGGGTTCAGTTTCCAGCTCTGTACTTAATACTATTTGTGACCTTGAGGATGCCATTTCTAAGCTTTAGTTTTCTATTCACTAGGTAGGCACCTTGATACCCACCTCAGATGAAATTTGGCAATATATTCAAAGTGTTCATTACATGGCAAATTATTGTTGTTGAAAGAGAGAGTAAAAGAAGGAGGTTAGTTGCTCTCTGTACCAACCAAGACCCTTGTTTCTTGGGCTCTTCCTGGAATCTCTTATTTTCTGAAAACCCAAAGTAGTCAGACTGGAACTGGATGAACGGAGAGAGAAACACGTTATCTCCTGCCCTAGAACTTGTATGACTTCATTCATTCCGTTCACTTAATTCATTTATTCATTACAATTTCACTTATTCATTTGGGAAATACGTATCAAGCAGATGAAGTGTGAGGCAGTATCCTAGGTATTGGAGATAAAGGACAAAAAGACATAGTCCCTCCTCTCAAGTTCATTTTAAGCTTCAATATACATAGATTCCTTTGATAATTCCATCAAAAACATGGTTTTTCTATCAAGCAGTAGGGTGAGAGAGAATAATGTGTACAAACATTTAATTTATAATTTCAGGCTATTAGTAGATCTGCCTGCATCCAGCTGGATCTGTACCTTACATCTCTTTGACTTCTTTTTTGCATATGTCATTTTTATGGAAACAGAATCCTATTTTAAGTAGCTGACACCCTCCACCTCAATCATGTGTCTTCCAGTTTCCAGTAGCTGGTATGGTTCATAGATACTCCCCCTAATATACAAACAGATATCTATTTACTCCACAACACATGCCACCTACCATTGGTTGTTCCAGTGGTATATCTGGCACAGGCTTGGCCGATAAGAATCCATCTCGGGGATATTCAAACTGAGCCTGGGAGGGGGCCATTTTTCTCTGAAAGAAGCAGCTATGAGATGAGAGGCTTGGGAGCTGCCATGGGCCACAATTTCTAACTTTTAGAAGAAACATGTCTGTCATTGAGAATGAACCTAATTATCATAGAAAAGGAAAGATGAGAGTGAGAACAGAAAGAGGAGTGAAAAGAAGAACAAGAAAGAGAGCAAGAGAGAACACGGGCCATGGCAGTGTTTGTGTCTCTTGTTTAATTTGTTCTTGAGACCCAACTGAAATATTTCCCTACTCAGGATTTGTATAGTCAACCCCATAATAGATCCCATGAGTCATCACGTTCTACTCTTGCCTAACCTTGCTAATGTTGAGTTTCTGTCTCTTGCAACCCAAAACAGTCTTGATGAATACAGCATCTGTGGATCTGTTTCTGGGCTCCAGTGAGAGATAGATTAGAAAATGGGCTCTGATGGCTTTGTGTAATCAGTGCCGTGGTAGAGAACACAGGATGCCAGGCAGCATAGAGGATGGGTGCATAATCAGGAATTCCACAAAGAGTGGCTCTGTTGTGTTATTTTGGGAAGAGTAAGGAATGGTTCTTCTGTTTTTTGATCAGTGAGCATGTGCCTGAATATGACCTAATTGAGATGAACCAACCTGGCTTAGTCAACTGGCAGAATAATGAGAATTTAAAACAGATTTTCATGGTGGGATGTTTTATCATTCACTTCCTTTCTCTTCCCAGAGTATCCTAGGGTGAGTCTTCAGCAAGACAAATGGATGATCTTGGCCTGTATGTGTCGATTGTAACATTAATCCATCTCTCATCCTCCCAGGCCTCCTTCTGACACTTCCTGTTTAACAGCAAGCCTCATTAGTTAGGTGTGTTGGGCACACTTTTCTTGCTGCATTCTTCCATAGGATAATATTATCTCCTTCATTCAGGAGTTGAAATTCATCTGATACCTGGTATTCTACGGCAGATATATAAAGTTCATTCAATGAGATCTTTACACTAATATCTCCCATTTATAAAGTCACTGCAATATACTGGGTGTTGTATCAGTTTCTTTATACTTTTTACAGTTTCCTTTATTCTTCACAGTGGTCCCGTGAATTATGCATTATTGCCCTTTGTTTCAGATGAGTAGTTGAGAGATTAGGACACCTATCCAATAGGTGCTGGGTCTCTAACTCAGGCTTGTTGAACTCTACAGTGTGTACGCTTAAGGGTTGTGACTCTAAGTGCCCATGTATCTTCAGCACCTGGACAGCTCATCAATGGGCTGGACAAGACATCCAGGTTATCTGAAGATGCATGTGAGAGATTATAAGCTCCCACGAAATTCCTACTCAGAGACATGTGAGTTTAGAGCCAAGGGTTATATGACAGTGGATAGGGTCCTATTTTGTCACTTTGCAGATGTTGAAACTGAGGCAGCTAATTGTGGATCAGGTAACCCAAAGTCATACAGCTTGCAAGGGCTAGAGTGTTGCTTGGCATCCATGCTTTTGTTTGTTGCTTTCACTGCACTCTCTGTTAAGTGTAGGGATGGCTGCCTTCTTCTGCTAGTGCCATTGACATGGGTCTCTTCATTTGCTGCTTTCCAGCCTTGCGAAGTTGCGAGCCTTCAAGAGGAGGGGAAGAGACTTTGCCATGGCTGCTGCTGCTGCTGTGCTAACACAAGTGACAATGCTGCCCTAATTGTCTGTATTATGAGGATGGCAGGCCTGGCACATAGGTTCTCTCAAGGCAGCTCCCCAATTAATCTCTTCTTCTGTGATTAAGGCTCACGTCCTGTGATTGTTGTGGTTGGGGAGGGTCGGTACACAGGATGTTTTAAAGAATTGCATGCAGTGGAGTGAGTGGAGGAATTTGGGGTTAACCATGCTGACATTGTCTGAGACATGATCACTTTGTGGTCCGGAACATCTGAAACAACATGGAGCCCATTACCCGCTCTGTGTCCCTGGGGACCCCTGGCGTTTGCTGGGCTTATTGGCAATGGTTGCATTTGTGTGCCAGGCAGGGCAAGAGCTGTTATGGCTGCTGCAAGACCTGGGGGAGTCAGAAGGGGATGACGGGGCCTCTCTGTCTTGGTATAAGCAAGGAAAACATTAGCTTATGCTGTGTGTTAAGTTTTCCTTCACCAATTAAAAACATATTTATTGCAAAACCATCCTAGATCAGTTCTTGTGCCTGAACCTAGGGTAAGTGGGAAGCACAAGGAGACATGCCTCTGGACTCCTAGGGTGTTTGATCTGGAAGGGGAGAGAGTGAATAATCAAATTATTACAGTAATGAATGCATAATTGCAGACAAGAGAGATTCTCTGCAGGCATGGGACAGTTTATTAATTTGATGTAGTAAACACTTACATAGCACTTTCCCTGTGCATGCCATGATGCTAAATGCTTTCTAATAGTAACTCATTTAATCTGCAGAATAACTCTGTGAGGTAAGTATTGGTGTTAGTCATTGTTATCTACATTGCACAGATGAGAAAATGGAGGCACAGAGAGGTTAAGTCCCCCAAGGTCACACAGGTAGTAAGTGGTAAAGCTTACATCTATACCTGTGTAGTCTTATTTCAGAGTTCTTGTCCTTAACCACTCAAGATACCACCTTTCAGCTGAGAAAATCCACTGGAGGACTTTGTCTGTGTCTGGGGTTTGGACAGACAGTGTCACTGTGAAGTGACATTTGGGGTGCGATTCAAAGAAGGAGGAGAAAGGCAATGAAATAAAGATCATTAGGTGGCAGGAACAATACAGACAAAGGTCCTGTGGTCGTAAGGAGCCTGGAAGATGTCCTGGGCAGCTTTGAATGAGTTGGGACTGGGGAGGTGAACTGGAACCAAATCTTAGAGGGCGTTGCATGCCTTATTAAGGATTTTTTGGTGTTTACTCTCAGGAAAATGGGAATTCATTAAAAGGTGGTAGGCAATCAGGTTTGCTTTTTGAGGAAGATTGCTGTGAATATGGACATCCATGTGAATCTGAAGGACCCAGCACTTGACAGGCTGGAGACTTTCCAGAAAATGATGATAATGATGATGACAAAAATAGTAACAGTCTGTATTTACTGAGTGCTTATTTAGGACCATTGACCTGCTATGTATTAGTTTGTTTTCACAGTGCTAAACAGAAATATCCCAGACTGAGTAATTTACACAGGAAAGAGGTTTAATTGACTCACAATTCCTCACGGCTGGGAAGGCCTCAGGAAACTTACAATTATGATGGAAGGTAAAGCAGGCATATCTTACATGGTGGCAGGTGAGAGAGAGAAGTGAAAGGGGAGGAGCCCTGTACAAAACCATTGGATTTCGTGAGAGCTCACTGTCTATCATGAGAACAGCATAGGTGAAAACTGCCCCCATGATCCAGTCACCTTCCACCACCAGGTCCCTCCCTCAACACCTGCGGATTACCATTTGAGGTGAGATTTGAGTGGGGACACAAAGCCAAACCATATAATGCTAAATCCTTTATTAGCAATACCTCATTTAGTTTTCACAACCACCTTGTAGGAGATTAGAGATATTGTATTTATTATATAGACAAATGCTCTAAGGCTTAGGGAATTTCAGCAGCTGGTTGGCATTGCAAACTGGCCTCTGCCAGGACCAGTTATTGGGCTCAGATCTGATTCCAAAGGTTTGGCTTTCATGCATGCTGATGAATTCTTATCTCAAGAGCAGAGGGAAGAGAATGTGAGGCCTCTCAGAGAATGACTGTTAGTGGCCGGTGTTCTAGGGGCTTTTCATCATCTATGAGCTCACTTAATTCCCATAAACAGCTAGGTGACTTATGTGTTACTTGTCCTGATGTGTAGTTTAGGAAATGGAAGCTCAGAGAAGTTGCCTGTGGTCACATGGTTCATAAATAGCAGAGTCCAGATTTTAACAGAGTCCAGATTTTAACAGAGTCCAGATTTTTAACCCAGGTCATCCTGCTGCAAGGAAGCCGGTGGTTAGATGATCTCAAGAAATTTCCTGGTTCCCTCTGATCTGAATTCCTAGTTTTTAATGCTACCTTTGCCAGATGCACTTGATTCCACCCAACTTCCACCCCCACTCCATTTCTGTGCTGCAGAGTTCATGCTGTTTTTAGATATTGAGTAGTCATGTTTTCCTATGGAGATTGAACCAAGCTCCAAAGGCTACATCATGATTGGTCTCTGAGGACATCCTTGTAATACATGCTGATGGTTAATTTCAGAATAGTGGATAAGACTTTGCTGTTGTCATTGAGAGGTAAGGAAAAGTCTGTTGGGTAGGGGATGTGCAGAAAGTTTTCCTTTCCTTTAGGGAAGCATCCAAAACATTTCTGTAGTTGAATGAACCAACCCTGAACGAACTTGCTTCTGGATTTCTTGTTCTGTGTGACCACACTGCCTTTTTATTTGCTTAAGCTATTTGGGGCTAATTCTTTTGTTACTTGAGGCCAAAGGCACTTCAAATGATAGGCAGCCTTTTGGATTCATCCTCGGTAACCCTTGAGGGATGGGGGAGAGAGAAGGAGAAGGACAAGGAAGGGAGGAAGGGAGCCAGAGACTTAAGTACAGGAGTGAGATTAAGGGGCCTTTAAGAGCTCTTCTTTCCATTTAAACCATAGAGATTGGTGAAACTTGCTCGTTTGATTGTTGCTGTTTTTGAAGTAAAATGATATTTCCCCTGTCTGAGCTAATCTGGGCTTTGGTCCCCAAATGCCTTGTTGCTCTTTGTTCCCAAGGAGGGTATCTGTCCCTCCAAAGGATGCCTCTTTTAAGGTTCTAAAAGTCCAAACCAGTTGATCTGGAAATGCCCAGATCTTTGATTCTTTAAAAAGGCACATTCTGTAAGGAGCTGCTGCCCACACAGCAGGTTACGGTTTTGTAGATAAGTTCTTGCCCTATGTCACTGTGGTGTCTGGACACACAAAGTGCCCACAGCATCACCGAGAGACTCATGCAACCTGCTCTCCTGTCTGGGACGTTGGCTTGGTTTTGCCCAACTCGATAAGGGCTGGAACTCTGAGGGCTTGACCATGTGGACGATGAGGTACAAAGACTCGATCTGCAGTGACCTCCTTGTTCGAAGTGAGGAGGAAGCCCGGATCATCCACGTCGCAATCTTCCAGTGACCTCTTTCTGGGAGACGTGGGAGATGTTCTGACAGAGCTCAGGTCTGCTGAGCTTTTTGAGGTTTTAGGAAGCTCACTCATAGGGCTTGTTACCTAATTAGGAGATAAAGAAAGGCAATGAAATATGAGCTTATGCACTCCATAAATTCACTAGGTGAGGTGGGTAATTTCTACTCTTGCATCATGACTCAGTCAGGAGCCGCCTTGAGTTCTCTTTGCACAGAAGTGCGAGGGACTGTCTTGCGTTTCCACCATACCTGTCTATAAACATACTTGGGATACCTTGCAGTGATAGCCTCGGTTCTTCTCTCTTCTCTGCCTTTTGCCATGAGGCCTTGCTGTGCTCCCCCACTGTGAATCTGCACACAGTCATGTAACTTGCTCTGGCCAGTGGCTCAAGGGAGAAATAATGTTCTGATTCTGAGCTCAGACCTCAAGAGGCTCTGCCTGTCTTCACCCACTGCCTTGAGCTGCTCCCATCACGATGAGAAGAACTTCCCCATGCCAATGACTGGTCACTGGAAATGGATACAGAGAACATGGAATAGAGACGTGCCCAGTTGAAGCCAGAAGAGACCAACCAAAAGCTGGCCAGCATCAGACATGTGAGTGAGCCCAGGTGCATCGGCAGAAGTATTCAAGGACTTGCATGAATCCAGCAGAAAAGTCATAGTCAAAATCTGGCCAACCTGGGTGGGACCTTAGATGTGTGAACAATAAACCCTTACAATCAAATGTCACTGAGGTCATGGTGTTTGTTATATAGCGTTACTGTGGCAATAGGTAACAGATACAAGAAAGATGTGCTTAGTAAAGGTTTTCATTTGTCGTCTCTGCAAGAGTATAAACTGTGGGTAAGGAGATAACAAGCCATAATAATAGGAAGAATTGTAATACTATATTGTACATACCGTGCTGAGTGATTTATCACTATCATCAAATCAGCCTCGTAAGGTAGAAAACATTATCGTCACTGTGTCACAGATGTGGGAATGGGGACTTAGAGGAGCAATGAGCCAAGGTCACATAGGTAGTAGATGTCTCAGTGACATGAGTGTCAAACACAGAGGCAAGCATAGAGTTGATGCTGAAATGTCTGTTGGATGAGTGAGTAGCTGTACTTCCAGTTGTGTTAAGTTTTATAAGCCTGAAGCAGATGAAAGTAAAATGGTGCGTCTGCCTTAAGTGAACATAAATGAGAAGAATAACTTTTCCTGCTTCTCCAATCTTTTGCTGATGCAGCCTCTTTGTTTAGCAAATGCTCAGTACCTTACATTTAGCCATTTTGCCTCATTCCTTGGTAATGCATTAACACTAACCATTAGATTGTGGTTACAAACAAGAAAACATACCCTGTTGTGTGTGTTTTTGAAACAGCCCTATAAATCAGGTCTGCCTTACTTCAAAATCTAATTCAATTACAGAGAAGCTATACCTTGTGGACGATTAAACTGTAAATTGTGGGTGTCCACTGGGTTCCTAGATTACTAATATGTTCCCTGCCATAACTCACCCCTGTCCCTACCATATATTGTCCATGCTTACTCAGGGATGGGGACATTCAGTTGACATGCACCACATCGAAGGATATTTATGGTGTATCTCAAACTCGAGATATCTTCTTCAAGGAGATACCGATACATCATGAAAACTCTTAAGATGTATTATGCTTCTCTAAGTGGAAAAGTCCAGTTGACTGATCTCTCTTTTTTTTCTTGCCAATGCTCAGGTATTGGGACATAGAATGATGAAATGTGACCTTTCTTGTTTTCTGCAAAAATAATCTCCGTGCTGTCTCTTCTAGGTCAAGGCATGAAGGCTAAAGGTTTGCCTTCTCCATGATGAGTTTCTCAGGAAAGCAAGCAATGTGCTGAGGCTGGGGGCAGCTTTGGGAGGTTTTGAGATGCCTGTGCCCGAATGAGAAGCCTCTGGCTGTGAGTAGGAGTGCTGGCTACAAGGGCTTCCTTTTACTGTCCCAAAGCAAATAGCAAGAGAAGGGGGTTTAATTGCATTTACTGACTCCCTGCTCCCTTAACAAATATTTGTTGAGTGGTGCAGTGTGCCAAGGCCACTTAATAATCATCACAGCATAGCTGTATTTGTCTAATTCTTCACAATTTATGAAGTATCTAATAATTCTCTCATTTGTTCCCTATTTAAAAAAATTCATGAAGTGGGCAAGGCAGGAATAATGATAATATTTTAAAATCACCAATGATGTTGTCTGGTATTAATTTAGCAATTATTATACACCAAGGATTCCATTTCACATTTCACATGTGTTTTTTCATTTAAATTTCACATAAACCTTTGGAAGCAGGTAGTAATATGGGGCTCTTCTATTTTTATTTTTAAACTTTTATTAGGTTGGTGCAAAAGTAATTTGTTTTCCATTAAAATCAGTGTCAAAAACTGCAATTAATTTTGTGCCAAGCTAATAAGTTCAAGGGTGCAAGTATAGGTTTGTTGCATATGTAAATTTGTGTCATGGGAGTTTGTTGTACAGATTATTTCATCCCCCAGGCATTAAGCCTACTAGTTATTTTTCCTCATCCTCTCCCTCCTCTCACCTTCCACCCTCCGATAGACCCCACTGTCTAGGTGTCCAACAATTGCATGAAAAACTCAGCATCAGTGATCATTAGAGAAATGCAAATCAAAACCTCAGTTAGATACCACCTCACACCAGTCAGAATGGCTATTATTAATAAGTCAAATAACAACAGATGCGGGCGAGATTGTGAAGAAAAAGGAACGCTTATACACTGTTGGTTGGAGGATTGTAAATTAGTTCAGCCATTGTGCAAGACCGTGTGGTGATTCCTCAAAGATCTAAAGACAGGAATACCATTCTGTCTTTAAAAAGAGAGCCGCAGTGAACATACGCATCCATGTGTCTTTAAAATAAAATGATTTGTATTCCTTTGGGTACATACCCAGCAATCCCATTGGAAACTGGGGCTCAAGGAAGTTCAGTGACTTGTCGCAGATTGCATGACCATCAGTGGCAGATTTTGGATGCAAACCCAGGACTCTGCCCCTAAAATGTCCAAGCCTGTCATCCCTGGTCACCTGCCTCCCACCACTGGAGCCTGGATTTGCTGAGTTCTGCTAGAACTTTCCCCTTGACACTAGAATGAGCTCAAGAATTCCTCCTGGCATAGGGAGCTGTATTAGCAGCAGAAAACTCTTAACTCCTGTGATTTCCCCTCTATTTTCCTGCTTGGCTGTCAGAAATTAGAAATTCCTGGAGGTGCTTTTCTGTCTGAGAAGGTCAGAGGGTCTGATAGAAAGAGCTCAGTTTTTAAGGACTTTCATGAATCCAGCAGAAAAGTCGAAATTCAATGTTATAATAATTTATAATCTCTTAATTTCTTATTATGGTTGTTTTCAAAAGGAGTTTCTTGTGTGATACGGCCTCATTCTTTCCTGTTAATTTATCTTTGCACTTCCACTTTTACTTGATTACCTCAATAAGGCCATCTATCTTTTTTCTTTTTTCTTTTTTTTTTTCCCAGGTTGGAGTACAGTGGTGCGATCTCGGCTCACTGCCCGTTCCGTCTCCTGGGTTCACTCCATTCTCCTGCCTCAGCCTCCTGAGTAGCTGGGACTACAGGCACCCATCACCACGCCCGGCTAATTTTTTGTATTTTAATAGAGACGGGGTTTCACTGTGTTAGCCAGGATGGCCTCGATCTCCTGACCTTGTGATCTGCCCACCTTGGCCTCCCAAAGTGCTGGGATTACAGGCATGAGCCACCGTGCCCAGCCTATCTTTTTTTCTTAATAGGGATTTAAAAAAAAAGTTTACTTTCAATAGTTTTGAGGGAACAGGTGGTTTTTGGTTATATGGATGAGTTCTTTAATGGTGATTTCTGAGATTTTGGTGCACTTGTCACCCAAGCGTGTACATGGTATCCAATACGTAGTCTTTTATCTCTCACCCCCTCCCACCCTTTACCCTTAGTCCCCAAAGTCCATTTTACCATTCTTATGCTTTTGTCTCCGCATAGCTTAGCTCCCACTTACAAGTTCAAACATACAATATTTGGTTTTCCATTCCTGAGTTACTTCACTTAGAATAACTTAGAATAATGTCCTCCAGCTCCATCCAAGTTGCTGCAAAGGCCAGTATTTCATTTCAACACATCTCTCTCTCTAATAATTGGGAGGTCTTCGGTAACTACTAATAACAATAATTCTTGTTGGCAAAAAGATCTGGTACTACTCGGAGGGCCTCCCACAATCAGTGTTTTATTTGATCCTCACAACCACTATGTCAGGTAGATAGGTATTTCTGACCATCTGTTTACAGATGAGAAACTCCAGGTAGAAGGTGCTTGAGCATCTTTAGTTGAGGTGCAGATATATCCTTCTGCGGTCAATTGAATGCTTGATCATAATTCTTCACTCTTCTGGACAATGTTATGCATCTACACTTTCTCATGGTCTCGTGATGAGCAGAGTGGACTTCTTCACCTCTTGACTTTGATATTGGCCAGGTGACTTGCTCTGGACAATAGGGTATCATCGAATATGATGCACACAAAGGGCAGGCATTTCCTTACATTGGGGGCTTTCCTTCATGTGCCTCTGCCATTGTCGTGATCCTATTCAATAGCTGCTGTCCTTTAAGCCTGGGCCCAACAGATTCAGTCTATCTTAATAGACAGAGACCAAATCAAGTAGTTATTAAGAATGCATGTGGAGCTTGAATGAACTCAATGTGCAATGAGAAGCACAACCAGACCTGAGGTCTGAAGCAGAGCTGCCCAGCTGAGCCCATCCTAGGTCATCCAGTCTCCAGCTGAGCCACAGACACATATGTAAGAATAAATGAGGGCTGAGTTAAGCCGCTGAGTTTTGGTGTGGTTTATTATGCAGGTATTATTTTGATGATAGCTAACTGATAAACTCTCTTTAGATGTGAGCTCCATGAGGGCTGGGCTACTGTGAAACACAAGGCTTAGAAGAGACAAAAATCAAGTACAGTTATTAAATGCATGGAGCATTGAATGAGACATACTTGGATTTGATGCTGTTTACCAACTGTGTTGAACTTTCTGGCCTGGCTGGACACAGTGACTCATGCCTGTAATCCCAGCACTTTGGGAGGCCAAGGCAGGTGGATCACCTGAGGTCAGGAGATCGAGACCAGCCTGGCCAACATGGTGGAATCCTGTCTCTACTAAAAGATACAAAAATTAACTGTGGCATAGTTGTGGGTGCCTGTAATCCCAGCTACTCCAGAGGCTGAGGCAGGAGAATCCCTTGAACCTGGGAGGTGGAGGTTGCAGTGAGTAGAAAGGGCACCACTTTACCCCAGCCTAGGTGACAGAGTGAGATTCCATCTCAAAATAAATGAATGAATGAACTTTCTGGCCTCCATACATATAGTAAAAGAAAAACAAAAAACCAACATTCACCGACTTCGTAAGATTTCTGTAAGGATTGAGTGACATCATGTGTATAAGTGACTGGCAGATAGCAAGAAGTCAGTAAAAGTTAACTGTTATGAAGATGACCTCAAGTAATATTTGTGGAATACATTTTATCCATTAAAAGCATATAACTCAATAGGTTTAGTGTACCTATGGAGCTGGATGGCTGCCACCCATACTTCATGTTAGAATCTTTTTGTTATTAACCAAAATAAGCCTCCCACCCATTAAGCTGTAACTCCCCATTTTGCCCGCCCCTGCCAAGCCCTGGCAATTACTAATCAATTTTCTGTGTCTATGGACTTGCCTATTCTAGATATTCCATATTAGATGAAATCATACCATAGGTGGCCTCTTATGCCTGTCTTTTTTCGCCGAGCATAACTTTTCAAGCTTCATCTCTGTTGTAGCATATGTCAGTACTTCATTCCTTTTTATTTCTGAATAATCCATTGTATGGATAGACCCCATTTTATTTGTTTATCATTTGTTGGACATTTGGGTTGTTTTCATGTTTGGCTATTATGAATAGTGCTGCTACGAACATTTGGGAACACGTTTTTATGTGGACACATGTTTTGATTTCTCTGGAATGTATATTTAGAAGTACAGCTGCTAGGAGGGGTGGTAACTCTTTTTGGCCCCCATGATTGAAGGAACCGCCAATCTGTTTCTGAAGCGGCTGCACCATTGTATGTTCCCGTTCCCGCTCACAATAAATGAAGCTTCCAGTTTTTTTCACATCCTCACCAACGCTTGGTATAATCAGTTTTGGTTTATATTCTGGCCATCCTAGTGGATGTGAAGTAGTATCTCATTGTGGTTTTGAGGTGTATTTCTCCAATTACTAATGATGTTGAACATTGTGGTGTGTGTGTGCTTACTGGTCATTTGTAGGTCTTTTTTGGAGATGTACCTGTTCCGATTCTTGGTCTATTTTTAACTCGGTTATTTATATTTTGGTACTGAGTTGTGAGAGCTGTTTATATGTTGTGGATGCTAGTCCTTGATCAAATGTGTAATTTCAAATATTTTCTCCCACTCTACAGGTTGTGTTTGCTATTGCTATTATTAGCTAACTTTCTGAATGTTATTCTTTTCAGTGTAAAGTTTTAAAATTTTGTTAATCGCAGTGAAGCTACTTTTTCTTTAGTCGTTTGTGCTTTTATTGTCATCTATTAGCAAGGCTTTACCTAAGTCAAGATTGTAAAGCTGTATTCCTATATCTTCTAAGACTTTTGGAGTTTTAGCTCTTGCATTTAGGTCTATGGTGCATTTCAAGTTCATTTTTTTTTTTCTATGATGGAAGAAGGTTCAACTTCATTCTCTTGTATGCGGTTATCCAGTTCTGACATTGTTTGTTGAAAAGATTATTCTTTTCCCCTTGAATACCCTTTATACCCTTGTCAAAAATCACTTACTCATAAATAAAAGGATTTATTTATGGACTCTCAGTTCTAGTCCATTAATCTGTATAAATCAGTCCTTAGGCCAGTACCATACTATCTTAATTACTGTAGCTTTGTAGAAATATTTTAAATTGGGACGTGTAAGTCTCCAACTTTGTTCTTAGTTTTCAGGATTGTTTTGACTATTGTGAATCCCTTGTATTTCTCAGTGAATTTCAGAGTCAGCTTGTCAGTTTCAGCCAAAATGGCCATTGAAAATTTGGTAGGGATTGTGTTAAATCTGTAGATCAATTTGAGCAGTATTTTCATGTTAGTGTGTCTTCCAATCCATGAATGTGAATTTTCTTTTTCATTTATTTAGGTTCCTTTAAATTTCTTTGATCAATATTTAATAGTTGTCAGCATGGAAATTTCGCATTTCTTTTTTCATGTTTATCCCCAAGTATTTTCCTAAGTTTATTTTAAAGTTTAAGTTTATTCTTTTTGATACTATTATAAAGGAAATTGTGTCCTTAGTTTCATTTTGAGTTGTTCATTACTAGTGTAAAGGAATGCAACTGATTTTCACAAATTAATCTTATATCCTGCTACTTTGCTGAATTTATTAGTTTTAATACTTGTGTGTGGGGGTGGACATGGGTATGTGGGTGCGGATTATTTGGCTTTTCTGTGTTCAAGATCTTGTTGTCCGCAAATAAAGATATCTCTACTTCTTCCTTTCCAATCCAGATGCCTTTTGCTTCTTGTTCTTGCCCGATCCCCTTGGCCTGACCCTCCAGTATAATGCTGAATAGATGAGATGACGGTACCCATCCTTGTCCCTCATCTTAGGGGAAGGCATTCAGTCTTCGGCCATTGCGTATGATGCCACCTGGGAGCGTTTTCATAGATTCCCTTTATCATTTTGAAAAAGTTCTCTTCTGTTCCTAGATGGTTGAGTGTTTTTATCATGAAAGGTTGCTGAGTTTTGTCAAATGCTTTTTCTGCATCTATTGAAATCATCGGCCAGGCGCGGTGGCTCAAGCCTGTAATCCCAGCACTTTGGGAGGCCGAGACGGGCGGATCACAAGGTCAGGAGATCGAGACCATCCTGGCTAACATGGTGAAACCCCGTCTCTACTAAAAATACAAAAAACTAGCCGGGCGAGGTGGCGGGCGCCTGTAGTCCCAGCTACTCGGGAGGCTGAGGCAGGAGAATGGCGTGAACCCGGGAGGCCGAGCTTGCAGTGAGCTGAGATCCGGCCACTGCACTCCAGCCTGGGCGACAGAGCGAGACTCCATCTCCAAAAAAAAAAAAAAAAAAAAAAAAAGAAATCATCATGACATTTTAGTTCTTTATTATCTGCTCATTCTGAATTATTATTCCCTTGATTGTCTAACCTGTCACAACCCTGCCTGGGAAACCTTCGCAAAGGGCTTGTAACTGGAGAATCTCAGTGCTAAACAGGTCCCAGACAGGACCAAGCACAGGATTCACTGCTTCATATATAGAAAGACAAACACAAATTTCATTTTATGCCCCATTATCGAGGGGAGAAAGTTACCTGGAAGGTCTTGACAGTCTGTGGCATCTTGACCCCGTAGCACAATATTGTTGCTGCGTGGGTTGGGCTCTAAGCAGAATCTTACGTGGTGGAGTCATTAATCCGAAGTATTGAACTCTGTTAGCCAAGAGCCTTTAAAAGAACCAGGTTGCTCTACTGACATCCTGTCTTTCGCACAGTTACATTGGATAATATTACCCAGTCCTATAAAATGAAAATCAAGTTTGAAATAGGGTTTGTTAATTATGGTATTTAACTGTTGTCGTTATTGTTTCCTTGGAGATTAATGAGGTGAGTTATTGTAACATAATTAGGCTACAGTGTATCTAATCTCTTACAAACCCTTGTGATTCACTGTTGTTCCAGTATGGTTTGAAGGTTAATTTCACTTTGCTGGTATAGACTTGGCAATGTGCTTTCTATTGAAATATGTTTTTAATTATATTTGAAAGTCATTAGTGAAGGGTTCTGCTGGGCTGTTCTGCACACATTTGCCGTAGAGAAATCCAGATACAATTAGACTCATCGCAATCATCTATCCCCGTGCCCAGGTGTCCCCAGGGGATCAAGGGGGGAATTCAAAGGCACCTGAGACCTGTACTGACCCTCAGTTTGGTCCCAGGAAGGCATCTTTATCAGTGAAATCTTTTGAATAAGTCCCCACAGTGGCATTAGGACTGTGAGTCTGCATCTGAAGTAGACACATAGGTGGTTTCACCTTGGGTGAGGACTTTCTCAAACATACCCAGCTCTTTTCCAGCTTCAGGCTTCATGGATACCATTCTGTGCTTGAAATATTCCCTGCCTGGCTTACTTCTAGTTGTCCATCAGTCTCAGCTTACCTCTCTTAAATGCCACTGCTTCTGAGGAGTCTCCCAAGACCAAGTATCCCCCTGCCCTCTGCCATTTAACTCTCTCTGTTGCCAGCTCTCATTTTATCCTGTGTTTTGTTTTGTGGAAGCTCTTACCGTGTTTTATTATCTGTTTGGTGTTTCCTTCCTACTAAGGCCACAGGCCCTTTTTTTTCCACTGCCATATTCACATACTTAGGGCACATAAGGCTCTCAGTTGTGGGTGGTGCAACAAATCCATCACGGACTGCTTTCCTAATCTCCAGCAGCTTAATTGACAAGTGATGCAGATTTGCCAGTCTCTTCCTCGTACCTTAGAGTCATCGATGCTGAATGACTGGACCATCCTTCCTGCTGCCTGAGTGTACGCATCTGTAACATGGGAGAATCACAACGGGATCCTCCTCACAGAGAAGGCATTAGATGGATGACAGGTATACGGTGACTGGTCCAAGGCAGACATTCACCAGAGTCCATATTCTCATTTGTCTGCCATGGGAGAAGCTTGGGCTGGATGGCATCTGAGGTCTGATTTTAAGACCTTTGATCTAAGGTCGAGTAGTCGGCCCACAGGAAGCTGTGGATTAAACAGTGACTGTCTCAAGGTTGGGATGGATGGTGTCTGTGGTCCGGTTTTGAGGCCTTTGGTCTAAGATTGAATAGTCAGCCCACAAGAAACTGTGGATTAAACAATGGCTGTCTCAAGCTTGGGATGGATGTCATCTGAGGTCTGATTTTGAGACCTTTGGTCTAAGGTTGAATAGTCAGCCCACAGGAAGCTGTGGATTAAACAGTGGGTGTCTCAAGCTTGGGCTGGATGGTGTCTGCGGTCCGGTTTTGAGACCTTTGGTCTGAGGTTGAGTAGCCAGCCCACAGGAAGCTGTGGAGAAAGCAGTGGCGGTCTCATGGACTGCCCAAGTCAGAAATCTGGCACTAGACTGGACCTTGTACCGTTGTTTTCCTTATAGCAAAGTAGCTCCTACATGGGTATCTCTTTAAAGAACTCAAGTCAAGAAGATGTTTCACTTTTTTCCATTTAAAAAATAGACTCTGCTTTGAAAAGTGTTTTGGAGTGGTCCAACTCCGAGAAGAGTGTTGGTATATAGCTCCCTATGTGTGTCCGTGTGTGTGCATGTGTGTGTGTGCAGACTGCTCACCACTCAAATGCTTTTCCACAGTTCTGTAGTGGAATGGCAGATGTTATGATTGGTACTGTGCTCCTAGGTTTGTTTTATCTCAAAGAAGAGAAAGTCTTTTCTTGAGTGGCAAGATATTCTTTGGAGGAGTATCCTGAGCAAAGGCCCAAGCGCTGGAAAAGCCCAAAAATAAAGCCTGTGTCTGGGATAGTTGTCAGAGAGGGTGAACCAGGGCCCTTGCCCACCCTATGGTGGGATTGTCCTAAGCTGCTCTCACTGGCATTTGGGGAGATGATGCCAGGGCTCTGTGAGAGTATTCAGGAGCTGCAGGTGATGAGCCTCATTTGGTCGAACTGGCTTCCCCTGAGTCTGTGTGTCTATGAAGTGGCATAGTGGTTAGAGGAAGGACTTGGAGTCAGACTGCCAGGGTGTTGAACCCTGGACCCATTACCTACCCACTCTGAGAGCTTAGGGAAGGCATCTGACATCTCTTCCCTCAAGCGTAATCCTCATGGGTTTGTCTTAAGGCTCAGAGAGCCTCATGCATGCTGCAGTAAGAATCCTATCAGTATTGTCACTCTTGTTTCTCAAATAGAGATGGTTTTTCTTCACTTCTCCCATTACACAGAGCCCAGACGGGGATTGAGGTAACAGGCGAGGACCCAACAAGTTCTGAGTACCTTCCAAGTACCTGGCACCATATTGGGTGCTTATATTCTTTTCCTTGTTGGATATCTACTCCAGCCCAGTAACGTAGATGGTATCCCCACCTGCCTGGAAAAATGAAAATTATCATGAGCCTATTTTGCCCATGATCCTCACAGATTCTTTGTGATTCCTGCCATGTAGTGAAATCAGCGTCTTTAACAGGCTGCGACTGGGGAAGGGCCACGTATCAGGAGGTGTCTCTGCTCAAACCTTGCCCATTGAGAAGGTTCCTTATTGGGTGGTGAAATCCAATCCAATCAACCCTTTCTCTTGGGAGATGCCAGTGGAGAATGAGGGTGTGTCTTTAGAGATCCATCTTTGTCCCCAGTACTAATAAAATATTTGGGGAATCCTCCAAGAGGCCGGATACCCATTGCAGAGGAGGCTAGGGTGTGGTTAATGAGCATGCCAAAACAATCCCTTGTGCTGTCAGCCCTCTAGTCTGTGGTATCTTTTTTTAAAATTATTTTCTTATTTTTCTTAAGACAGAGTCGTGCTCTGTCTCTCAGGCAAAAGTGCACTTATGAAGTCATAGCTCACTGTATCCTCAAACTCCTGGGCTCAAGGGGTCCTCCTGCCTCAGCTTCCTGAGTAACTGGAACTACAGGCATGCACCACCATCCCCAGCTAATTGCTTTTTGTTTTTTAGAGATGAGGTCTGTCTTTGTTTTCCAGGCTGGTCTCAAACTTATAGGGCTCAGGCAATTCCCCTGCCTCAGCCTCCAAGTGTTGGTACTAAAGGTGTGAGCCACTGCACCCAGCTAATAGCTTAAGATACGTTTCTGTCACCAAGGCTCTCTCCCCTTCTGCTTGAGTCTGCAAGAGTGCTCATAGGACTCTCATTCTCCACATAAGGAGAATCTGAGAGGTAACTTGAGGTCCACATTTACACCTGGCTTGGGGGAAATCCTCTGGGACATCTTTTTGCTGCCATTCCTGCCTTCACGGAGCTTATGCTTCCCGAGAATGACATCGCTAGCTGCCCTCTCCCTGCCCAGGGCCGGTCTAGAATGCCACCTCTCCAAGTTCTCTGCCTCTTGGTTAGCCCCGGCATGAGGAGGCTGCTGGGTCCAGCAGGTTTGCTGCAGGTGGGGGTTGATTCCTGAGCACTCAGTTCCTTATTTTGATGATGTCATGACATTGTACAAACCCACATTTCTGAGGTTGGCCACCAGAGGGTCTCTTCTTTAAAAATGGGCCCTTCCGTTCCATGGTCTTCCAACCCAAAGAATCCTGCTTCTCCCTACTTCCTTTTTCTTTTCTCCACTCTTGTTATTTATTTTTTTTTATAAGGCTTTTTCTTTGGGTAGAATAGGTTTCTCTGATTTAAACTCCTTTCGTCCCAGTTTAATTTCCCTTCCCTAAAGTGCCGTAGAGGCCTTTGCGAGTCAATCAGTTTTGTCCTTCTAGATCAGATGCCTCCCTGAAATGCAGATAAACTGCCTGTTATGGGACCGTCGTCTCCCCTTTCTGGGGATGTATTCAGAGAATTCAGCCAGATTTGTCAGGCCTGACCTTCTTTTCGTGAACCATGCTATGACTGGCCCTCACTAAATTAAATACTGCTGAATGGTGCACATCTTCTAAACCTCCTCCCTCCCCAGGGCCCTAGACAGCAACCCCTCCATTGCCAAGGTCGCCACCAGCAAGCCAGGACCTTCACTTTCTTTGGTCCAGTTTCTTTCACTCTACGGTGATCCCAATTGCTGGGCCAGCCCCATGCTGTGAGGTCAGCCAGGGGCAAGTCCTTGTCCGTAGCCTGGAGCCCAGGGAAGCAGCCCCAGAAAGGACTCTGCTGCTCCTCACCTTCCTTGCTGCTTTGCTCTTGACCTGCACACTAACACTATTATATTATGATCAAGGCTTAACTCTATTACATTCTTTGCAATGCTAATAGCTATAGGTATTATGAACAATAATGTAATTATTGCTGACATTGTGACATATGATTAGTACAAATATGTTAATATTATTTTTGGCTGCATGCAGCCGTGCTTTGCCCTTTTACACACTGAATCTTCTCCTGCCAGCTTGGTGTCTCAGCTACAATCATATTGTTTTTAGTGTCATCGATGGTGAAGGAAACGGAGGCTCAGAAAGGTTCTGTGACTTTCCTGAAGCCACATGGGCGGGCACTCTTAGCCCTGGCTGTGAATTCAAACCTTGATGTGAATGCCAGTCATGGTGGCTCATGCTTGTAATCCCAGCACTTTGGGAGGCTAGGGCGGGCGGATCACTTGAGGTTAGGAGTTTGAGACCAGCCTGACCAACATGGTAAAACCCTGTCTCTACTAAAAATACAAAAATACAAAAATCAGCTGGGTATTCTGGCATGTGCCTGTAGTCCCAGTTACTCAGGAGGCTGAGGCAGGAGAATTGCTTGAACCCGGGAGATGGAGGTGACATTGAGCCAAGATCATGCCACTGCACTCCAGCCTGGGCAACAGAGTAAGAGTTTGTCTCAAAAAAATGAAAAACAAACAAACAAAGAAAACCTTGATGTGAAGATTGACTGCTTTTTGTTTCTTCTAGCTTTATTGAGCATTTAACGACTGACAAATAAAAATTGTATATATTTAAGGTGTACGATGTGATGCTTTGAGGTACGTATATATTGTGAAATGCTCACCGCAACTGAACGAACATACCCCTCACCTCACATAGTTGACCTTGGTATGTGTATCTGTATCTACTCTCTTAGCAAATTTCAAATGTACAATACAGTGCTATTATGTAGAGTCATCATGATGTACATTCGGTCTCCAGAACTTATTTATCTTTTAACAAAGTGTGTCTACTTTGACCAACATCTCCCCATTTACCCACCCTCAAGCTCTTGGGGACCACAGTTCTAATCTCTGTTGTTGTTGTTGTTGTTGTTGTTTATTTTGAAACAAGGTCTTACCTTGTCACCCAGGCTGAGTATAGTGACGTTATCATGGCTCACTGCAGCCTCAAACTTCCGTGTTCACATGATCCTCCTGCCTCAGCCTGCTGAGTAACTAGGACTACAGGTGTGCGCCCCCATGCCCGCTAATATTTCAGTTTTTTTGTAGAGACAGGGTCTGTGTTGCCTACACTGGGCCTTCAACTCCGGGCCTCAAGTGATCCTTCCACCTCGGCCTCCCAAAGTTCTGGGATTACAGGAGAGATATACCATGCCTGGCCTCTACTCTCTGTTTCTATCAGTTTACTTCTTTACATTCTAAATATAAGTGAACTTTGGCAGTATTTGTCTTTCTGTGTCTGGCTTATTTCGCTTGATCCAGCAACCCCACTTATGAGTGCACATTCAAAAGAAATAAAATCACAATCTCAAGGAGATATCTGTGCCCTCATGCTCATTGCAGCACTATTCACAATAGCTAAGATATACAAACAACGTAAGTGTCCATTGACAGAGAATGAATACAGGAAGTGCGGTGTAGATATACACATAGTGGAATACTATTTAGCCTTTAAAAAGAAGGAAATCCTGCCATTTGCAATAACCTGGTTGAATGCTGCTTTTTATCCCTACTGCCAGAAGCTCTTAAGTTGAAAGTTCCTAAGCGGGAACTCCTGTGTGCAAAGGAATGGTCTTGCGGAAGCATTTGCACATTTGAAGGGACTGATGGACAGGTTAGCTCAAGGGAAGTCATCCACAGCAGGTGGCGTTCCCCTGGAGTGAGGGCTGTGGGAGCAAATGCGCTCCCTGCCCACTTAGCAGGTTTCCAGGTAAGGTCCCTGTGGTTAAGAAGTAGGGAAAGGTGCGAACACCATTCTCTGATGCCGTTTATCTTCTCTGATGGTCACTCCTGGCACATGTGAGCCCTCTGGGTTCCTGGGATGGCTCCGTAGGTCCCTCTGAGAATCTCCTTTTTTGTCTGGTCACCCCTCCTCTCTCCATGGCTGAGAGTCATCTGAAATAAGATTCCTTCCAGGCACAGAGGCAGCGCCACACAGAGTCCCTGATGAGATACTCGCCACTGTGTTCTGCTGGCCCCTTTCTTCCCTCCCCACCTCCAGCAAAGTTCCAAGATCACTTTTAAGTCTGCCCATGCAGGCCGAAAGTCTGTATCTGTCGAAGCCTCTTCTTGTGAGTACCCAGAGACAATATCACCTCTCACTTTCAACCGATTAGTGACAAACAGTGACAGGTTGAACTTTACCTGCATAGCCCTGGCTCCTGTCAAATGTCTCCACTGACAGATGAGAGCTCTGAAATCATCCCAATACTCTCAGGTCCAACTGCGGGGCAGAAGGGCCAGGGAGGCAGTGATATACGCTGAGTGCTCGCTGTTGCTGAGAACCGGAACAGTTGAACAAAGACTTTGGAAACTAGGAGACCTAATTCTGTCACTTACAAGCTGTGTGTCCTTGGGCGAGGGACTTAGACTTCCTAAACTTCAGTTTGTAGTCTGTCAAATGGGGGTATGAACATGGAGATGCATCATACCTAGAGGTTAAGTTCTAAATCAGAGCTGGAAGCAAAATATGTGAGCAAGTCAAAAGTTTCTCTTGAAGGCTGCAACATTGGAAAGCATTTTGAAATTCCTCCTAAAACCCAGCACACAGCTAGCGTTTTTGTTTTTGTTTTTGTTTTATTTTGGCCAGCCAAGAAATGGATTTTTTTTTTTCTTACGTTGAGCATCTGGTGGATAGATGGCTTGCATTTAGGGGATATAAATGTAAAAATCACAGCATGGGGATTTGAAGATAGGCACATGGGAACTGAGACCTGCTATATCTTATAAGAAGCTATGTTAATTATATTTGTCCAGGGAACCCAAGAGAATTTACATCTTTACTAAGGTCACCTGTATCTCTTCCACTAAAGGTCTCAAGCCGGGAGTAAACTAGCCACAGACTCCACTCAGGTATTTGGGTCGGGCTGTGGGAAAGGTACTTTTATTCTTCTACTCTTGTCACAATTAGGGTTCAGTTATAGACAACAGACATCGCTCTAGCTGGTTTATTATCCAAGTATTTAGGTGAATAGCAAGGTTTTGGTGACTTACATTGCCTTTGAAAAGGAGGAATGCCAGACCCTTGGCAGTTTTGAGGGACATAAATCGTAGTCCTGAGAGCTGCATGTGGCATCCAAGCTCAGGGAAGCTGCTGCTCTTGCTGTAGAAAGCCAGTGGGTACAGCACCTGTCGTTGGAGAACCACTGTGCTTTGCCTCTGGTCCATGCCTGCAAAGGGGGTGCCTCAAGTCCTGCGTTCATCTAGACTCAATTCCACTTTGAATATCACACAGTGCATCTGATCAGAGGACCCAAATTACACTCAGAACTTACCTGTCCATGTGTCTGGGGAATTTAGGTTTTTGGTTTTTGGTCTTGGCAGTAGAAGATTATAATGGTCACTGAATTAGCCAGATCGCCAGTCTACCATAACTAGGGGAGCCTTGAAGACAAGCTGACCACAGACTTAGTCTCTTTTTTTCTTTCAATGTCTATACCTGATCCTTGGGGATTTAGTGCCACAGAGCAAAGACTACAGCTCCTCAAGCCTGAGAAAAAGGATCCAGAGGAGCATATAGATGGAGAGAAGGAGCCTAGAGTGGAGCTGGCAAGCACTCAGTCTCTGAGAGGGTCTGTAGAGGGCATGGAACTGGTTGCCATTGTATGCCTCTGGCTGCACACACACAGTGGAGCTGTTAATCTATGATCCTATCAGTGTCCAAGATTTGACCAACAAGCTTAACTGTTTTTCTCTTTGGGATAGAATAATACTAATAATCATCACCACTGCCATTATCATCGTCATCATTACGGTCATCATCACCAACATCACCACTGTCACCATCATCATCACCACCACACCACCCCCATTATCATTACCACTGCTGTTGTCACCAATGTCACCACCGTCATTACAGCAACATCACCACCACCATCATCATCATTATTATTATTATTATTTGAGACAGAGTCTTGCTCTGTCGCCCAGGCTGGAGTGCAGTGGCGCAATCTCAGCTCACTGCAAGCTCCACTTCCCAGGTTCACACCGTTCTCCTGCCTCAGCCTCCTGAGTAGCTGGGACTACAGGCACCTGCCACCACGCCCGGCTAACTTTTTGTATTTTTAGTAGAGATGGAGTTTCACCATATTAGCCAGGATGGTCTCCATCTCCTGACCTCGTGATCCACCCGCCTCGGCCTCCCAAAGTGCTGAGATTACAGGCATGAGCCACCGTGCCCGGCCACTACCATCATTATTATTACCACCATCATCATACCATGAACGTCACTGCTACCATTATCACCACTGTTACCACCATCACCATCACCACTGCCATTGTCACTGCTATTATCATCGTTGTCATCACCACCATTATCATCATTGTCATCATCACTATCATCATTGTCATCACCATTATCATTGCCACTGTCATCACCATCAACATCACCACTGCCATTGTCACTGGTGTCACCATCATCACTATGAGTATCACCACCATCATCATTACCGCCACTACTATCATCACCATCAACATCACCACTGCCATTGTCACCAAGGTAACCACCATCACCATCATCATCATTGTCCTCATCACTATCACCATCATCACTGTCATCAACATCACCACCACCATCAGCATTATCACTACCATCGTCTTCATCATCGCCACTGCCATTGTCACCAGTGTCACCATTAGCATCAAGATCATCAACATCACTATCGTTGTCATCACTATCAATGTCTCCACCACCAGGATAATGGCTGTCGTCATTGTCATCACTGTCACCACCACCACCATCATCATCACTATCAGTATCACCACCACTACTATCATCATCATATTAATCAATTCATATTTACCAAGTACTTTCTCTTTGTCAGATATTATGCTAAAACCCCACCTGCAGCATCTCAGTCAATTCTTATACAACCTTAGAAGGTGGGTACTGTTGCTATCCCCGTTTTACAGAAGAGAAGACAGACCCAGATGAGTAGGAGGGGCCATGATTTGAACCTTAGTTGTCTGAGTCCAGAGTAAAGGGGTAGAGGGGCTCTCTTGCTTCTGAGGTTGGCGTATATAGCTCAAGAATATGGGCATGAACTATATAATCTGTCTTAGAGGCAAGGGGATATTTTTTCAAGTGAGATAGGCAGAGCTATTAGGTCAGAAATTCCCCCTGGATGTCCATAGGACATTTGTGATGGCAAATGTAAGAAGAAAGGTGGGTATGGAGAATAGCAGCTGAACTATTGAGGTCATGAAGGGAGACAGAAGATAGGAAGTATGAAATCTTAGATAGTTTTCCAGTGGCTTCTAATATGTGCCTTTCTATCCACTGCAAGAAAAATAAGAAGACACCACCATGTCTCACACGTTAGCCTCTCAATCAGTAGCCCATTATCTCGTCTGTTCAGGTGTTTAATGGAAGTTTCTCTCTCCTGCTAACCCAAAAGCTTAATGAATCTAGAATTCTCCCTACTACATCAGTGAGCTGGGCATCCCCTTGCTAGACAGCCTCATTGCAGCCACACGCAGGGTAATATTTCCTCTTTGCTTCATATTCTAATGAATAAATGATATTCCCATTGGTTATTTATCCACTTTTAGAATTTGAATGGAATTCTACAGATAATTACGGCATTTCACCATTTGATAGGAAATTGGCACCTGCTGCATGGAGATAATAGTTCAATTCAGCATCTATGAAATAGGGAATTTTCTGCTAATTCCTGCCTTGAAATTTGTAAATCATCAGTGGAGTTGGGTTATTAAAATTCAAGAGTTTAAAGACCTGGAGCCAAGAGGGAACGTACCTTCTTCATTAAAATTACAGCAACCAACAATGACTGCCGGACTGAAGATTCTCAGCCCAGAAGGCTCAAAGCAACTCAGGAGCAAGAAAGCTTAGTGGCAATGTGATTGTCTCTCCAGGAGATTGAAACTGCGGAACAGGAGTGAGTTGGCTCTAGGGCGCTTGTCAAAATGTGCAGAAATGAGAGATGGCAGCAAGACATAGGGGAGAGGCAGGGGCTTTGGGGTCAGGCAAATGACGCTTACAATTCTAGCTGTCTATGGCTTTAGGCCTTTCCAGGTCTCCTTTCTGCACTTGTAAGTTAAAAAGAATCCTTTTTTGGCAATAAGTAACTACCTTCTGTGTAATCTTTAGTTAAATCTAAGATCAAATCTATCCGTTTCTCACCCATTCACTTAACAACTATTTACTACAAGTCACTTAAGTGTGAGATTCTGCCACGTCCTAGGGGACGACAGTGGAGAGCAAAGCCAGGATTGTCCTCTCTCCTCATGAATATTCTTCACAAAAGTCTTCAGCAGTGTCTTCATGGAGCCAGGGTGAGTGCAAAGACCCAAAAAGGAAAATAAAAACATTGCACCAGGCTGAGGGGAATGGCTGCCTTATTATCCAAGGAGAGGACTTGGGGGGTTGGGCTTTTTGGGGTGATGGAAATATTCCATGTTTTTATTGTGATGGTGGCTGTATGATCTTATACATTTTTCAAAACTCATCAAACCCTATGCCTAAACAGGGGTACATCTTACTGTATGCATGTTATCATCAATACACCTGACTTCCAAAACAAATGAACAAGAAAAGCCCCCTTCTGAAATGAAATAGGCAGTCTGGCATACTGTTGTAGTTGCTGAGCCTAAAGATTTCACCAACTAGGACATTAGAATTAAAGAGATTGGGGACTAACACAGTTTCTAAACTTTCACTTTGGCTTGTGAGAATATACAAATGCTTCTAAGCACCACTGACTTCCACAAAGACCTCGTAAACTCTGGGCTGTGGGTGGACCCATCCCTCATCTGGTGGCCATGGGGGTCCAGGAAGGTCACTGGGGAAGCAGCTTACTATGATTCACATTACCAGGTGATCCCAAGATCAACTCCAATGTGCAAATGGCACTCTTGTCTCTGGCCTTAGAGTGTCCTCCCAAGCAACAGTGCTGTCAGTGGAGTAGCCGCACTGGGCTGTGGTGGTCATGCCTCATACTTACCTGACCTTGGCCAGGTCAGCCGGGCACACTCAGGCATTAGTTCCTAGAAAGTGATCATGAAGTCAGCATGGTCACCTAGTCCCCCAGGCACCTCACGATGTTACTCTTGTCCGCTTGCAGAGACCTTGCCCAAACACCCTTGTCTCCTTCCTCTTTCCCTTCTCCATTTCCCTCTACCCTCTTTATTCCCTTCCTGTATCTTCTTTCCTCTTTTTTGCTCTTTCCCATTCTCACCTTTCCTTCCCAGCCCTTCCTTCTCACCTTTCCTTCCCATCCCCAACCATGCTGATGCTCTAGTCTTTCCCAGGGATGCATCTTCTCTTCTCTCAGCTTTCTCTCTCCAAGGCTGCTGAGGACATCTGTCCTGCCGTGCCCCACCCTTCACTTCCTTCATTTCCTTCAGGCTTCCTGACCTCGACCCTTCTCCTGTTCTGATGACTGGGCACGTGTTACCTAATAGAGTGGAAGGGAACTTTGTTGTCCACATAATAAGAACATGCACGAACAGCCTAGGCACTTCCCCAGGCTGTTTCTAGCTGGAAGAAACTCCATCCTTACCCCCTGCCTGGTTTCATGGGCTTCTCCTTACCTCTTGGGTCCCAGGGGTAGGTGTCTTGTCTATTCAAAGAGCACAGGCTTGGCCAAACATGGTGGCTTATGCCTGCAATCTTAGCACTTTGAGAGGCTGAGGTGGGAGTATCACTTGAGGCTAGGAGTTAGAGACCTGCCTGGGCAACATAGACCCCACCTCTACACTAAATTGGGATTTTTTCCATTTGGGATTCTGAGGGAGGAGGATCACTTGAGCCTAGGAGTTCAAGGCTACAGTTACCTGTAATTGTGCCACGGTACTCCATCCTGGGCAACAGAACAAGACTCTGCCAAAAAATAAAATAAAATGAAATATAAAAAGAAAGAAATAAAAATAGCACGTGCTTTCATGCTTTAATCCCCTCTGAAACCTGATTTCCACTAAGCCCCATGGAGTGTTGCCATTGCCAAAGAAACCGTTGGTAGAGGCAATGAGGCAGCATCCATGTTTGATCGTCAGCTGAACTGATCATCTTGCTCAGGTCCACTGAGCTCAAAGCCAGGTTCACGAGACTGAGTGCACCTGCCTGACACCTTTCTCTTTGGTGCCCAACACCCACATTGCTATTGGGCAGCTCTCAGATGACTTTACATGCTAGCTTCCATCTCAAACACTGAGCTCATTCCCTGTAGGCTACAGGGAATAGCATATCCTTGCCTTGGATGAGCTCAGTGGGAGCTCATCCAAGAAGGAAGGGAGAGAAAGATGTTTGAGAAAGGTCACTGCAAATGAGCAGAAGTAACATCGTGAGACACCTTGGGGAGTAAGTGACTGTGATGGCTTTAAACACTTTCTAGCACAGGGTTTGGCATGTAGTAGATGTGTAGATAAAGTTGGCTGAACCAAACAGGCCACAAAAAAAGAAAGAAAAGAAAGAAGACAACTGCAAGGAAGATACACCGTGAGAGAAGTATGTGAAGCCCACAATGGTAGGAAGGAATGGGGGCCATGCCTTGTGATCGTAGGGTTTGTCCAGCTTTCCTTAGTTACTCGGTTTCTGTGCCTGATGTGTCAGTGGTCACAGACATACTACCCCTGGCTAGGTAATACGATGGAACCACCTTTTAATAGCATCCTTATCTCAGTTTAACTGAAAGAAGGGGTGAGGATGCTCCATGGGCACCAAGGAGACGTCTTCAAGCCCCTCTGCATTTCATGGCTTCCCTAGCACTGACTCAAACCCAGAGAGTGTTAGTTCTGAAATGACAGAACAAAGCAGACTATTGCCTGAATTTATTCTTCTCAATCATATCTGAATTCCGTCCTCACAGATAGCAAGTGTGCCTGGTTGCCTTGGCATTAGAGATGCATCTTCTCTCAACTTTCTTGCTCCAAGGCTGTTGAGGACATCTGTCCTGCCCTGCCCCACCCTTTGTTTCCTTCCTGCTTCCACATCTTGACCCTTTTCCTGTTTTGATGACTGAGCTGTGTGGGTGTCCATTACCTAATAGAGTAGAAGAGGACTTAGCTATCCATGTAATAAGAACATTCATGTGCCGGGCCCTGGTGGTTCACACCTATAATCTCAGCACTTTGGGAGGCCAAAGTGGGTGGATCACCTGAGGTCAGGAGTTCGAGACCACCCTGGTCAACATGGTGAAACCCCGTTTAGCTGGGCATGGCGGCAGGCACCTGTAATCCCGCTACTCTGAAGGCTGAGGCAGGAGAATCGCTTGAAATCGGGAGGCGGAAGTTGCAGTGAGCCAAGGTCGCACCACTGCACTCCAGCCTGGATGACAGAGCAAGACTCTGTCTCAAAAAACAAACAAAACAAAACAACAACAACAACCAAAAAACCAAACGTGTTCATTTGACACATGTTCCCCAGGTGGGAGGAAGGCATGGGTGGTACACATGTGTTCTTAAAAGCAGAGGTTTGCTTAGGGTCCTCTTTCTGTGTTGAGGGGGAACAAGGATGGTGACAGGCTAACCTTAGAGTTCACAGAGGAATTTGGACGTCCGTGACCTCATTCATTTCCCTTCACTACTGGCTGTGATGATGATGGCAGGCGGTTTTGTTACACGTGGACCAGTGGAGCCACTCTTCCTGCCTTTGCCACAAGCCTGCCACCGAGCACCCCCCATCCCTTTTGCGCAGGGATGAAGTGAACCTGGCATCCTGGAAACGTACCAGGACATGTGTTTTGGGAAGTGTGGGGTATAGGGCTTTAGAATTCTGGGCTGCCTCCTTTGTGTCAGAATCAGATGTGTCACTATCTATAGCGACCCCTCCTCCAATCCTTTTTACTTTCCTAAAAGTGCACCCGAGTAGCACTGGGTGTGGGGTGATGGGAGGTGTGATTCAGCCACCCACGGCCATATGGGGCTGTTGCTTGTCCCAGCTTCTGCTCCGTTTCCCCTCCCCAACTGTCCTCCTTGCTTCCCAGTGAGAGGAGGGCTCACCACCTTGTTTCCTGGATGCCTGGGCAGAGTGGGGCTGGGGGTGGGGGCATTTGAACCCCCTGTGAAGAGTTGAAGATGAACTGGAAGCTATTTAAATTTTTCTTAATTTATTTTTTGAACAGTCTCTCTGTAACCTGGCGTTTTCCTGTGCTGGTGTCTCTCAGATTGTCTGTCTCTGTCTCTATCTGCGCCTCTCTGTGCCCCCTCCCCTCTCTCCATCTGTATGTGTCTGTCTCTTTGCTCTGCCTTTCTCTCCATCTGTTTGTGTGTCTGTGAATTTGTCTTTGTCTCTTTTTCATTCTCTTTTTTTCCCTCTTCCCTCTTTCTGCCTCTTTCCCTCTTTTTCTCCCCCTTCTCTTTCCCTCCCTTCTTTCTTTCTTCTCTCTCTCTCTCTCTCCCACTCCCTCTCTCCCTGTCTCTCTTCCGCACTTCTTTCCTGGCCCCCTCTCACTTATTCCCATCTTTCTGTCTCTGATTCTGTTTCAGTCTCCTCTTTCTCTCAAGCGCCTCCTTCATTTAAAAAGGCGGACAGAGGTGGGTGAGGGGTGCTGACAATGATGGTGACTTGCATGGTCCGTAATCTGCTTGAGGTCTGACGTGACTCCACTTTCTGCTGGATGCTTCACGCCCACAAGCTGTGTCATTACGTGAGGTCTGTCGTCATTGTTTTAAAAAAAGATTCTGGGTTGGGTGCAGTGGCTCACGCCTGTAATCCCAGCACTTTGGAAGGCCAAGGCAGGTGGATCACTTGAGGTTAGGAGTTCAAGACCAGCCTGGCCAACATGGTAAATCTCGGTCTCTACTAAAAGTCCAAAAATGACCTGGGTGTGGTGGTATGTGCCTGTAATCCCAGCTACTTGGGAGGTTGAGGCAGGAGAATCCCTTGAACCCAGGAGGCGTAGGTTGCAGTGAGCCGAGATCGTGCTGCTACATTGCAGCCTGGGCAATAGAGTGAGACTCCATCTCAAAAATGAACACATAAACACACAAAATTAAAACAAACAAAAAGATTCTGAATTTTTTTTGTTTTGTTTTGCCTGTCCGTGTACTGCAATTTCCTGCCTTATCCTGCTCCTATCTGGCTGTTTATCTTGGTTTTTTTTTGTATGTCAGCAAATCTATACTTCTCACTAAGTTTAGGGTGCTTGGGGTCTTCCGTTGTACTGCCTCCGTACCAAAACTACCCCTTTTACAGAACTCAAGATTGGATGATGGCAGAACAACTCTGTGAATAAACTAAAAACCCAGACTTGTGCACTTTAAATGGATGACATGGAGTAATGTCTGAATTATATCTCAATAAAGTGGGGTTTTAAAAATTTGTTTCTTTTTTTAGTCTTTTATTTTTATTTATTTTTTAAAATTATACTTTAAGTTCTGGGATAAATGTGCAGAACGTGCAGGTTTGTTACGTAGGTATACACATGCCACGGTGGCTTACTGCACCCATCAACTCGCCATCTGCATTAGGTATTTCTCCTAATGTTATCCCTTCCTTTGCCCCCACCCCTGACAGGCACCGGTGTGTGATGTTCCCCTCCCTGTGTCCATGTGTTCTCGTTGTTCAGCTCTCACTTATGAGTGAGAACATGCGATGTTTGGTTTTCTGTTCCTGTGTTAGTTTGCTGAGAATGATGTTTTAGTCTTTAAAAAATATTTTGATACATTATATTTATACATACTCATGCGGGTACATACGAAACTTTGTCACATGCAGAGAATGTGTAATGATCAAGGCAGGGTGTTTAGGGTGTCTATCACCCAAGTATTTATCATCTCTGTGTGTTGGGTATATTTCGACAATGCTGTTTCTTTAAAAAGTAAATCTAGAGAAAGTATAGGCCAGGTGCGGTGGCTCACGCTTGTAATCCCAACCCTTTGGGAGGCCAAGGCAAGCAGATCACTTGAGGTCAGGAGATGAAGACCAGCCTGGCCAACGTGGTGAAACCCCATCTCTACTAAAAGTACAAAAAAATTAGCTAATCTTGGTGGTGTGCATCTGTAATCCCACCTACTCAGGAGGCTGAGGCAGGAGAATCTCTTGAATCTGGGAGGCGAAGTTTGCAGTGAGCCGAGATCGCACAACTATACGGCAGCTTGGGCGACAGAGTAAGGATCTGTCTCAAAAAAAAAAAAAAAAGAAGAAGAAGAAGAAGAAGTAAATCTAAAGGAAGTATAAAGCACATTCCATTGATTTGAGTCTGACTGCAGGTTTTCCACTGGGGCATTTGAATTGGAAGCTGGAGTGGGGGTGCACAGCATGTGAATCAGGAAGTATTTATGACTCTGTGTAAACATATCACAGTGAAATACCAAACATTTGCTTCTGCTGAAATCAGCTGGCTCATCTAAACCTTAGCTAGAGGGGTTTCCTTAATGTCAACATTGATGCAAGAAGCCAGGGAAGATAGATGAACTCAAAGCAGAATTGAGTCTACATGGGTTTTCTTCTCTCTGACAAAGAACAGGCTAACTCCTGCTTACTCCACACAAATACCCCTTCCCCCAGAAGGCCTGGCCTGAATCTCAAGTTTAGAAAAAACTCTTTTTTGCTGTTGTCCTCAAATCCCTTGAAATCTCACAGTTCTCTTGCCTTATTGTCCTTCTTGATTTAAGTATGTGTCTTATCCACTGGGCTGTAAACTTCTTGAGCGTAGGGACTCTGCCCCTTTTGCACATAGAAGGTCTTTGATAATTATTCAGGCAAGGAAGGATGAAAGAAAAACAAGCAAATGACTGAGAGGGAACTTGGTGTCCAATATGGATATTAAGGCCAGTCCCAGTCAAACATCCCACTTTTAGTACATAACTGTTGTGCACATAGGGGTAATGTTCTGCGTAGCAGGCAGTATTCTAGGCACTGGTAATACAGCTGTGAGTTAAACAGGCAAGAATCTGTGCCATTGTGGCACTTGTGTCTGGTAGGCAGAAAGTAGATAATAAACATAAGTAAATCATAAGGAGTATTGGAAGGTGGTAACTGTTCTGGAGAAAAGAAAGTGTAAGAGTACTGGTAGGGAGCTAGTGGTCATTTGCAAAATATTTTTCCTTGACCTTTATCCCCCTGATAGCTATAGAGAAAAGAAATTGTTCATATAGAAGAGAGAAAACTGAGGTACTTTGCAGCAGACAGAGACAGGTATAACAAAACTTATGCTTTGGCATTTTCTGTGCACCCTAAGCTTCAAACTTAGAATTCTTGGAGCAAACAGAAAGGCCCTTGGGGCTGGGACAGGCAGGCCTGTGTTGTAGAAGCAGAGAGCGGGGAAAACAGGGGAGCCACTGCCCCATGTTGGGGCCTCCTCCCCTCTCTCCATCTGCGTATGTCTGTCTGTTTGTAACTCTGCCATTTGAGCAAGCTTCATTCCAGTTTTTCAAGCTTAAGCCTTGGGATATTAAAAATGTAAAAAATAATAAGAAAAATGAATGGATGCAAACCACAGCTAGAGACAGAGGAGGTGGGGTGAGGCTGGGTTGCTGAGGAGCCCTGGGGAGGGATCAGCATGGCCGGCAGCGGGAGGGGTCCATGCTGCAGAACTGCTCTCTTCGAACTTGGTATTTTTCCACAGCAAACAGAAGCCCAACGCTTGTTGGCAGTGGAGCCTCGTCCTGGGGATAGGGAGGGCAGAGTGGCCACGGAGAGCTAGATGTGGAGGAAGTAAACACACAGGGAGGAGGTCGACTTTCATGTCTTTACCATCTGGGGGCTCACTGGAGAGTCGGGGCCAGTGTTAACATTCACCAGGTGCCCTGTTGATCAGTCATCATCAGAAGTGAGAGAGGAACAAAGCATCCGGACACCAAGTACCGCGTGATCCCCTGAGACTCCAAGGGGGGCTCCACCAAACAGGGGTGCAGCACAGTCCCCCAGACACAGGGGCTGGCCACAGTCCCAGCGACAGCGGTGGTAGTGTCAGCTAGTGCCTATCAAGCCTTGCATATTGGACGCTGTGCAACACATATTGTGTGAGTTATCTCACTTAACCTTGTAAGGTTTTCTGTAGCAAACTCATGGATCAGTTAGGACTCAATTGGTTACATGTGGCTGAAAACCAAACCCACAGTGATGATAAGCAGAAAGGGAATCTGTCAAGTCATGCAACTGAAATATCCAGGAGAAAGTGTGGCTTCAGGCATAGCTGGATCCAGGAGCTCAAACAGTATGATAGGCTCTGTTGATTTTCTTGGTCTGTTGACTCTACTTCTTATATCTCAGTATTATTCTAAGATGAGCTGTCATGGTGGCAAAAGGGCTGTGGCTACTCAAATCCACATCCTGTCAAAGTGAAGTCCAGCAGAAAAGAGTGTGTCTTTTACTGTCCCCATAGTTTTAGTATGTCTTGTGGCCTCTCCTTGGCTCTGATGAGGACTGTGTGCCTGTCTGGACTGATTACCATGGTGGCGGGGAACAGAAGTCACCGTTTATTGTGTCCCCCGGAGTGAGGGATGGAGTCATGATCAGTTGGAGTGGGATCATGAGGTATGGTCCTTAAAATAGGTAAAAGGAGTCAGGTGGTAAAAAATTTTAAAATGTCTATGTCTTGGAACTATTATCACCCCCATTTTGTAGATGGGGAAATTGAGACCAGGAAGGGTGGAGTCACTGGTCCAAGTCACACAGCAAATAGAACTGAGATAGTGGTCCAGTGTCATCTATGGCTACCATCAGGCCATCACCTTCCACGACCAGAGCCTCACCTTATCCCTCTTTCCTGCATCTGTCCTTGGGGCTGCCACGTCATTCCAAACCACCAGAGCCATCAGTGGGGTCTCCCTGAAGACCACAGGAGTCATAAGGCTGCAAACCCATCAATCCTGTCACTTTCCAAGGACCATTCCCAAGGCAAAGGGTCATTAATATCATCATCTCCATCTTCTTTAATGCTAATTACTTTTTTTCCCACGTCAACATAAAAATCATCTTAAATGTCCTCATTAAAGTGGATGTGATTTCTGACCACAGAATCATCAACTCAGCCTGAGAAAGACTTTCAGGGGAGAAAATGTTCTCAGAGCCATGGTGGCAATTTCGAGTGATTTAGAATATCAAGTTTGTATGATTTTTAATCATTAAAGGAGATGTAAAAACATATTTTATACACAATCTTTTATCTTACACTTATTTTTATATTTCTCTATAACAATTTATTGCAACGCATATATCACCATTACATCAGACATTTATGGCTCCATTAAAATTCAATGCTATCATAAATTTGGGCCGGTTAAAGTGGTGACATTTGTAACAGCTTCCACAAGGACATATTTTATATTTAAAGTGAAACTTTGAGAAGAAACTTTTGTTAAAGAAATAAGAAACATGTAGGATAGGAAGGAGATATAAGATTTTCTTCTTTCTAAAACAGGTAATGCCTACCTTAATACCTGCTGTATTATGAAGCCAGACTTTTGCTAAATACTGGGTATGCTAGTTCCGGTATTCAGGGATTAACGGGAATCACGATAATGCTATCATTGACTAGAAATACTCCACTCTTCTCGGTCTTTTGGCACCCTGAGACCTGGAAGAATTTTAGAAATAAGAGAAAATATTAAATCAGATTTAAAGAAAATGCAATGTCCATATAATGAGAGATTTTCTGATTCCTGAGCATAAGGATTTTCAGAGTGATAGTATATGGAACTTAGATTTTTCCATCATTTGGTTCAAGATGGGAAAACCTCCATCCTTCCCTTCTTCGCTCCATCCCTCCCTCCCTCCCTTTGTTCCTCTCCTTCTTCTCTTTCCTCTCCTTCCTCTCCTCCTCCAAACAATCAGAAGGTGTTAGAACAATTTTTGTGAGCCCGGTGCTTTTATAGTTGATTTAAAATGTAAAAGTGAGGCTGCTATATTCTTCTTCTGAAGGAGGCTTCTACACTGGGAAGCTGTCAAAGGAGAGAAGCAAGCCTGATCACTTCTTTTGGATCCTTAGGTGCCATAAGAACGTCTGGCACATAGTAGATATCCACCAATAGCCTCATCAAGGCTCTTGGTCAAGCCACCCACACAGAAAGCGTTAGGCAATTAACACTCAACTAGGCATGACAGGGGACTGGCCCAGCTGTGCAGGACAGAATGGGTATCATATATGACTTACAGAAAGCGAAGTGAGTGAGGACCTTGTTGAGGTCTAGATAGGGTGTATGCAAGAAGTAGACTTCAGATTAGGATGATTTGCCCTCCAGAAATGGGACTACAGTTAATCTAGCCTGAAAGAACCAATGTGGGCTAAGAGCTTTCTTGAAGAACTTCATTTGGGCCGAGAGATGAATCTGGTCAGGTGTTGGGACAAAGTGAAGGTGAGTCTACTCAGCACCTACTCAGCACCAGGGACAACAGAGATGTTGTCCTATTTTCCATTAACAACAGAGATAGCAAAGGATTAACTCCACCTACTATTAGCCTGTTTGTTTGTTTGTACTCTAAGTGCTTTTCTCAAATGGACTGATTTTCGTTCTCACAACCACCTTAACAGTGAATATTCTGTATTGTGATTGGAAAGAATGAAAAACGAGAGTAAATATATAGGTTCCCGGTACATTTTCTATTTCTCTCTGTGTGTCTCTGTGAATCTGAACAAACAGAAGGCAGAACAGTACTCACATCCCAAGGGTAAATTTAACTGGGAACTGGGTGGCCAACTTTTGTTTTCTGTGTTTTACTGGCTGATGCTGCTAATTGTGGGTTGAAATAAAGTGTCATTACAGGAAGTACCGACTAGAATCAGACAAATCAGAGTTCTTCTAAACCCAGTGAGACCTTTGTGGAGCTTGCCCTGTGGAAGGAGAAGTCTGACATTCTCACAAAGGAACATAGTATCTACAAGCTGTGCTGTTCCCTATGGGAGCCATTGGCTACATGTAGCTACTCAGCACTGAAAACTGACTAGTGCCACATATTAAAATGATCATCTTTTGCATGTTGTGTTAAGTAAAACATATTTTTAAAAGTAATTTTCCTATTTCTTTTGCTGGTTTTAATGTGGCTACTGGAAAAATTAAAAATCACGCATGATTTTCATTTTTTTTTTTGTTTATCATGCTAAGAACACTTAAAATGAGATCTACCCTTGTAACACATTTTATTTTTGTACAGATAAGGCCTTGCTGTGTTGCCCGGGCTTGTCCAAAACTCCTGGCCTTAAGTAATCCCTCCACCTCACCCTCCCAAAATGCTGGGATTACAGGAGTGAGTCACTGCACCCAGCCTTGCAATGAATTTTTAGGTGCCTAACACAGTATTGTTATTGATAGGCACGATGTTGTATGGAAGATCTCAAGAACTTACTTATCTTCGTAACAGAAACTTGATGCACAGACAGCATCTATGTAGGTTGTTTGCATCCTTTCTGTAGAAAGGACATATCTTACGGAAATAGAGAAAGACTCCTGGAGAGCTCCTTCTTCATCATGTCACCAAGGTCTGGGCTGGGAACTGCTTTCATATAAATTTTCAGCTACAGCTCCCAGGCTACCATGTCCTGAAAAGAATCATTCACAGCTGCTTGTCTGTGCTTGTGCTATGTTCCCCATCTGGAGTTCCTTCCTCTTATCTTCCACCTCACTCACCTGGCAGGCTCCTGAAATCCTTTAAATCCCAACTCAAACATTCTCTGTTTCTTGTAGCTGCCCTTGAATGAATTGCTCTGTCTTCTGGGTTCCCACAGCACCTTGAACCCGTTTCCTCTGCTGTCACTCTGACTGCCTTGTGTTTTAATTATTTATCTATTTCCATAGCTGCTCATGGAATGCCTTGAGATCAGGGACAAAGTAACTTCAGATTCTCCTAAGGCAGCATCCTTCTTTCCTGCTTCCGAATAGAAGGGCACCCCCCGTTGATGCTGGAGCTGGTTTGTATAGATTCGTCGGTCAGTGGTGTGTTTCTTCTTTCCAACTCCGCCTGCAGTGGCTTTGCACTGATAACTCGAAATTGGAGTATTTACATCAGAGACATTGGCAGACAATGTAAATCAGGGCTTTTTGTGAGGAGTGGGGAAGGGAGAGCAAGTTGTTAAATATTTACCAGCTCACCCTGATCTGATCTGAAGTTATATAAAATAAAAGGTTTTTGCCACCTGAATCAGCCTTGGAAAATGGTGGTCATTTTTTTTGTGATTAGGTGACATGAGTGTGAAGAAATTCTTCTTTCTTTTTCTTTTTTGAGACGAAGTTTCGCTCTGTCGCCCAGGCTGGAGTGTAGTGGTGTGATCTCAGCTCACTGCAACCTCCGCCTCCCAGGTTCAAGTAATTCTCTTGCCTCACCACCTGCTTCATGGCCAAAGTAGCGGGGATTACCGGCATGCACTGCCATGCCTGGCTGATTTTTGTATTTTTAGTAGAGAGGGGTGTTTCACCATGTTGACCAGGTTGATCTCGAACTTCTAGCCCAAAGTGATCTGCCCACTTTGGCCTCCTAAAGTGCTGGGATTACAGGCAGGAGCCATCGTGCCCTGCCAAGAAATTCTGCTTCCTGTTCAATCCAGACAGTTCGAAGAGCTCTCCCTGAAGGCTGTAATTTTAGGCTCTGGTGGAGAGATGATAGATTAGACTAGGTGATTATGAAGTTTTTCTCAGCTCTAAACTTCACTGATTTTGGGTATTATGTATTTCACTCATGAGTAATTAACATTTATAGTGCCCTACATTTGTGCATCCCTTATCTTTCTTTTTCTCTCTGGGAGCTTTCATGCCGATTACATCACTTGACACCTCTGTGAAGCAAGTGGGCAGATACCTTCTCCACCCAATAGAGAAGTTAATACATCCACTGCGGGCTTCTGCTTAAAATCAGATAGATTTGCACATAGTTGCTTTTAGTTTCAAATAGTTAAATGATGGGGCTGCTGGATGAAGGTGAATCTCGAGGATGAACTCTGGGAATCAGAGAGCAAGGAAGCCACCTAAAGTCACACTGATACTGGGGAGCAGAAGCTTATCAGTCCCAGGACTACTTTGAAGGTGAGAAATGTTTGGGAGTGGCAGGGATCCAGGAGAATGGAAAAATACTGTAATCTATAGAACATCCACTATTTCAACAGAAGAAGAGAACTAACTCAAAACCGAGATGGTTTAGTGTTTACTCCAAACCTCAACTGTATTAAAACCATTTAAATGGTTTTGTACTCCATATTGGTGAGAATGTAAGTTAGTTCAACCACTGTGGAAGACAGTGTGGCGGTTCCCCAAAGACCTAAAAACAAAAATACCATTTGACCCAGCAATCCCATTCTGGGGTATGCACCCAGAGGAATATAAATCGTTCTATTATAAAGACACATGCCTGTGTATGTTCATTGTAGCACTATTCACAATAGCAAAGACATGGAATCAACCTAAATGCTAAATCCCCATCAATGGCAGATTGGATAGAGAAAATGTGGTACATATACGCCATGCAATATTATCCACCATAAAAAAAAAAAAAGAACAAGATCATGTTCTTTGCAGGAACATGAATGGCACTGGAGGCTATTGTCCTCTGCAAACTGACGTAGAAACGGAAACCACATACTGCATGTTCTCACTTATAAGTGGGAGCTGAGCCGGGCGCGGTGGCTCGCACCTGTAATCCCAGCACTTTGGGAGGCGGTCAGGAGACCAAGACCATCCTCACGAACATGGTGAAACCCCATCTCTACTAAAAATACAAAAAATTAGCCGGTCATGGTGGCAGGCGCCTGTAGTCCCAGCTACTCGGGAGGGTGAGGCAGGAGGATGGCGTGAACCCAGGAGGTGGAGCTTTCAGTGAGCTGAGATCGTGCCACTGCACCCCAGCCTGGGCGACAGAGGGAGACTCTGTCTCTAAATAAATAAATAAATAAATGGGAATGGAATGATGAGAACACATGGACACAAAGAGAGGAAAAACACACACACTGGGACCTTCCAGAGGTCACGGAGTGGAGGGTGGGAGGAGGGAGAAGATCAGGAAGAACAACAAATAGATACTAGGCTTCGTACCGGGGTGATATAATCTGTACAACAAACCCCCATGACATGAGTTTACTAATATAACAAACCTGCACACGTACCTTTTAACTTAAGTAAGGCATTTTACTCTGAACATTCACTACTGAAATCATCAACTATGAAAAGGGCTCCCCCTTGTTTTTGCCACCCACCTAGCTGTTTCACCCTCTTGAATGGGATACTGTGCTTTCCAGAAAATAAGTTGCTTCATGGGTCAGAGGATCTTCTTTTCTCCCTCCAGAGAGAATGGCACCGCAAATTGAGGATAAGCAGGCATTTTACAAAGGTTTCAGAAAAGGATGGTAGCTCTTTGAATGACCTGTAATAAGAGAACCCTCTTAGGAGGTGAGGGAGGAGCAGTTGGGATTTCATGAATTGACTGAATAATTTTGATAAGCCTGCAGATAGGACTTCATCCTCACTCCTCTACTCTGAATTTCTGCAACTTCGAGACATGTATTGTGTTTCAAACTAGACCGAAAGAAATACATTCAGAGAGAAAGAAAACTCACCCAGAACGTTGTTCAAAACAAGAGTGACCAGCGCTTTGGGAGGCTGAGGCAGTAGGATCACTTGAGCCTAGGAATTCAAGACCAGCCTGGTCTTGAACATAGTGAGACCTCATCACTGAAAGAAATAAACCAAATTTTAAGAATTAGCCAGATGTGTGGCTACGCCTGTAGTCCCAGCTGCTTGGGAGGCTGAGGTAGGAGGATTGCTTGAGCCTAGGAGGTTGAGACTGCAGTGAGCTGTGATTGCACCACTACACTCCAGCCTGGGCAGCAGAACAAAACCTTGTCTTAAAAAAAAAAAGTGAAAATGCTTGTGTGTATGTGAATGTGCACTAAACTTCAATAGTGGCCCTTTTTGATGTAGCTCAGTCCTCGTAATGCACTCATTAAAACTCTAGAAATAAAGATTTTAGTGCCGTTACATAGAACACTTAAAAAAAATCTTGATAGGTATAAATTGTCTATGAATTTTACACTATGTGCCCTGATTAGTGGTGGTTATTTTACTGCTCATACGCAAAAAAATTTAGAATATTGTTGCGTAGAATTTTGGCTGCATTTTTCACTTGAAAAAGAGTTACAATTCTGTTTCCATATGGTAGACAGAGGAATCCCTCTAAATATATGGCAGCGGAGATGCTTCTGTTTCTAAGAGCTTCTATAGGACCTCTCCTCCAGTGGTGTGCTACAGCCAGCTTGTATTGGCTGGCGAGAGCCGATTGTGAAATTTTAAGGAAACTTACCAGCTGGTTGATATCGTATTGGCAGCTTGAAATTGGCCATAGAGGGAGTATTTATACCACAGAAACTGGAAAACGCTATAAATCAGTGTTCTTCCGTCCCCAGGAAGTTGGTTGTTAAGCATTTACCAGCACACCTCTGCTCTCCCTTGTATAAGAGATGCCTCTGTTATCTCCTTCCATCTCATTTAATTCTTAGATCTACAAAAAAGTAGGGAACCAGGTTGAGGATATAGAGTTTTCACTGAAAAATCAATGGTCTAAACCCTACAGAAAAACAGGGACAATATAGGATTCTATCTCCATCCCCCATTCCCCTCTAGGTACTCGGTAATAACTTAACCTCTCCATGTAGCCTTTCTTTTTATTCATTTTTCTAATCTAACTCAACCATTCTCAAATGTCAATGTGTACGTTAGTATGCATGTGTTAATAATGTAAAACTACCTGCACGGCACTTTGTGGGACTGTTAGGGGCTTTTGAGGGTAATTTTAGTCATGCAAGTATTTTCCTGGAGTTGGCATAATATATTTGTTAAAAGCCAGAGTAGCTTTGAATCACACCTCTGCCTCATGCAAGCTACTTAACTTCTCTATGCCTCAAATGAGGGTAATAATGGTACCTTCCCTCTAAGCGTCTTGGGAGGATTAAGTGTGTTAATCTATGTAACATGTTTAGGATTATACCTTGTGTTTAGTTGGTGCTATGTTCATGTTTGCTCTTATTGTTAGGAAGGAAGGGAGTGTTTTAATTGATGATTCTGGTAACTGACTGAGGGATAGATAGGATAAGGCCAAGACCAGGAGACCAGTAAGGATCCCCATTGTATTGGTTCACACTGATCTTCCTGAATTAATTGATGGCACGTGGCTGTTGGGTGTTACATAGACCAAAGCTGTAGCCCTAAGCTGTGACTTAAAGGACCTTCGTCGGCCACAAAAGATGACCACTTCCCCATGGACATTTATTTGATCACCTTCCATCTAATTACTTTTGTTTGTTTGTTCATTTGTTTATTTTTTCTTGAGACAGAGTTTTACTCTTGTTGCCCAGGCTGGAGTGCAATCGTGCAATCTCAGCTCACTGCAGCCTCCGCCTCCCGGGTTCAAGTGATTCTCCTGACTCGGCCTCCCAAGTAGCTGGGATTACACACATGCATCTCCATGCCTGGCTAATTTTTTTGTATTTAGTAGACATGGGGTTTCACCATTTGGGTCAGGCTGGTCTTGAACTCCTGACCTCAGGTGATCTACCCGCCTCGGCTTCCCAAAGCGCTGGAATTACAAGTGTGAACCCCCGCACCCAGCCTCTAATTCCTTTTGGAGCTGAGGGCATAATGAAGAGAGGGAAGTAGGAGACGAACTCAAAGAGCAGGCAGACACCACACTTTGAAAAGACCTCAGAGGTCATGGTGAAAGTTTGGATTTCATATTTGGTGCAGTGGAAAGCCTTGAGAAATTCTTAAGCAGGGGATTCTCCTGTCTCTCCTAGTGCCTTCTAAGTCAGGCACTAGGAGACATACAAAGCTACTGGTGGTGCCTCAGGGACTTGCAAACCAAAAGGTTCCATGCCTTCCCCTTTAGTGGGTATTATTTGATCTCTGTGAACCCCCTTCTTACATCTTCCATGTAAGCAAAAAAAAAAAAAAAAAAAAACCCACACCACCTCCTGCAGTGTACAGACATGTGAAATGCCATGGGGTTGTAGCGTGGTGTGGTAATTAGTCGGAAAAGGGCAAGCAGACCATGGGACTTCCCTAGCAAAACTGGAAATGCTACAGACAGGGCAGTGAGAAGAGAAGGACACTGTTTCTCTCCTTGCTCAGACCTGGCTTCTTCAAGGACCATCTTTGCGGGGGAGTTTGTCACATCTCCCAGATGCCCAGGCTGGTTTCTTACCTCCTTCTCCATCCAGCCCTTGTCTCATGTCCAGGGGCCAATAATAAAGATAAATTTGAGGAGTAATGAATAAAGACCCATTCCTTGTAGAGCAATAAAATTTATCGTGGCTTAACTAATCTGGCACCATTTATGCCTGCTGCCTGCCTTTCCAGCTATCGAATGACTAATTGATAACTAATTTCCTCAATTTGTACTTCATTACTTATCACAGCAGAAAGGCTTATACCTAACTCTTTGAGCCAAAGAGACCCCATGAAATCAATGGAGATGTTACTTGCCAGGGATCTTGGCAAACTGGCCAGCTTTGCGGAAAAGGCGGACTCTTCTCAATAATGCAGCTAACAGGTACTGAATGTTTACTGCATGCCAGGAACTGGGCTAAGCACATTACATTTGTATAAAAAATATAAGGGTTGTACAAGATGATGTAATGGATAAAACCCTCATCTGTATTATCTTAACACAATAGAAAGTTACTAATGATTTAATGCTATTGTTAACACAATAGAAATTTACTAATGATTTAATTCAGATGTTTCTGGTTGGCAAAGGATGGGGGAGTTCTGTACTACATTCTTCAGATTGAGTGAGACCTAAAATTAAGAACCAAGTTGACTGAGACTCTGCTATCATTACTGCATAGCTGCCAAGCTTGCCCTTGGTGTCGATATTCAGCCAGCAGAGGGAGAAAGAACATGAGGAGCGTTGGGGAGAAGGGTTTTTGTTTGTTTGTTTGTTTCTGTTCTGTTTTGTTTTGTTTTGAGACGGAGTCGCACTCCGTTGCCAGGCTGGAGTGCAGTGGTGCGATCTTGGCTCACTGCTACATCTGCCTCCTGGGTTCAAGCGATTCTCCTGCCTCAGCCTCCCAATAGCTGGGACTGCAGGCACATGCCACCATGCCCAGCTAATTTTTGTATTGTTAGTAAAGATGGGGTTGTACCATGTTGGCCAGGATGGTCTTGATCTCTTGACCTCGTGATCTGCCCACCTCGGCCTCCCAAAGTGCTGGGATTACAGGAATGAGCCACCATGCCCAGCCGGGTGGGAAGTTTTTAATAGGCCAGCCTAGAAGAACATATCATTTCAACTCACAGTATGTTGGCTGTAACTCAGTCACAGGGAGACCAGGAAATGTGGTGTAGACATGACTCAGAAGAAAATGAGTTTTGTTGGATAGATTGCCACACACTTGTGATTTTATTTAATTCTTACAACTGTGCTATGAAGTTGGTCCTCATCCCCACTTCACTGATGTGGAAACTGAGGCTTGAAAAGTAGACTTGCTAGTAGACTTGCTAGTAAGTGGACTTGCTAGTAAGTAGACTTGGTAGTAAGTAGACTTGCTAGTAAGTGGAGGAGCAGTCTTTAGCTTGTCTTCAGTCTGATTTCCAGGCTCATGCTTTTACCACTGTGCTAGACTACTTCTCTTGTGTCTCAAACAATGAGAAGCTCTGACAATAAATATTTCCCCTTCACTACTCTCTCTGGTCATCACTACTGTAGCTGACCCTGACTCACCTTGAAGTTCTCTACCGGTCAGCTATCACCTCTGCCTACGGCACTGAGCCTCCCAGGAACATCTCTGGAACTTCCAGCAACCCGGGGTTGGATGACTGATGGGACCCAAGTTGGGTGATGCAGAATTCTGAGGCTGACCACCTGTACGTGCGGGGGCACAGAGCAAATGTTAAATTGAGCCAGGAAAGACTCCACTAATTAGAGCTTCTTCTGAACTCTGCCATCCATTGGCTTTTTAACAAATGATGCTATTAATCCTACATATTCTCGATTCTTCACTTTCTTCATGGAGGGAAAAAAGTTGAAGGCGATATTGTGGTATTTATCCTTGAAATAATGTTGCCATAGTTACCTCTCGACTCTATTATAACAGTAGTGCCATAATTGGAGCACGGAGACCTGGAGATGCTCTTGAAACTGTGAGCTTGGTCCCTAGGTTGGGCATGAAAAGCATCTCTTAGATTGGGGGAGAAAGAAGAGAGGTTGGCCTCAGCAATTAACCCCAAAGCTCAGCACACTGGTCCTATCTGTTGGATGAGAGCATTGCTTGGTGGTGTCCAAAGTGAGCCATTTCTGTGAAGTTGCTTTGTTTTCACATTGTTTTACAGTGACACTCTTAGAATGCAAGAATGTAGTGTCTCCATGGAAACTGGAAATGTACCAAATTAAGGCCTCAGAATAGGAAAGCTTCTATGAGCACAGTTCTGGTGATCACTAATAAAGAAATGATATGTTGTAAGTACAAGGTGTTGGATGTCAGGGAAGACACGGAATGATAAATTTGACATCCTAATTTAATCCAAGACCTTCACTTTTTGGACAGGGTGGGAGAAAGGTTATGAATGCACATCTAGGGAATGTGCGCTCTCCTAGACAGGAGAAAGGTGTGTTCATGTCACACTGTGGCAAAAGAGTGTCTGACCCTCCGTACAACATGAACTTGACTCCACTTACCTCTTGTGTATATGCAAAAGGAAAGAGTTAGTGGGTGGTGAGAGGGACAGTGTGATACATTGGGAAGACAGCATTTGCAATTAGACCATGGGTGAGTTTCATGACTTTGAGAAAATTCATGAAACCTTCATTTGAACCTCCATTTCTACTTCCATAAAACGGGGAGGCTACTAGTATATACCTCTCCGAAGAACATGCTTCCTTTCTTCACTTTCCTTTTGATGTTTCTTTTTGGCAGTATCAGTAGGGGTTCATTAGCCTAACTTCCTATCCATGAAGGCAAGGTTCGGTTTAGAATGTCTGAATCTGCATCATAGCCTGAGGTCTGGGTTCAGCTTACAGAAGAACCAGTGGAAACAGGAAGCCATCTCTGGGTACATGTGCTCTTTGCCCATAGTGGGAATTGGTGAACTTCTCAGAGAGCTGCATCTCTTTTCTGATGCTTGTATTTCCTTGGTGGATTCTCCTCCACGTCTGCCACCACCCTGTACAACTCTGACCTCTCATTTGCCTCCTTACATCGTGTCTTGACACATTGGCTGAAATGCCACACAGTTGTATCAGGGCATGCAAATGCATACATATCTCAGGCTCACCTGCAGTCCCTGCAGATTCAGAATTTTCTTAATTTCTGTAGCTCTGTCTATTTCTTTATTTAATGGCACAGAACACGAGGTTCCCTTTGCCGCCAGTGCCAGGCGTCTGCTAGATCTCCATTTGGGTAGAACCAAAACTCTCATACCGATCTCCTTTCCTGTCTGAATACTTTGCAGTGTTTCCCAGAAGCCTCTCTATCTTTCTCTAAAAAGAGGGCAGTTACCACTGTGGCTGGCTGGCATTTTTCTGATCTGCCTGATCCTGTAACAATATTCCTCTCTGGGTGTTTTCTTGGCACGGCGAGCACTTGTCCCTCACCAGTGCAGGGAAGGCTTTGATACTTCTTGGACATCTTGATCAAACAGCCTTAATGCTGTAACCACCTGCAGTTTTACTATTTAAAACTTCCACATCCCCTTTTGTGCATATTTCAACTGCACTGAAAATGTAGTTGTCTATAATCTTGTAGATGGCTATAAATACCCGCATTGGGTTAAAAAAAAAAAACACAAAAACCTTGTGTTTGAGCCTCAATATGCTGAGACATGTTGTGGTCTAGTAAATAGCAGGATTTTTTTGCTTACCTAATATTTATTGAGTAGCTGTTACATGTCAGATAAAGCACCTGGCTTTGTTAGGGTGACCAGGTTGTCCAGATTTGCCCAGAATGTTCCCAGTTGTCTCACTGAAAGTCCCATATTCTGGGGAACCTGGAAATCTGTGGTACCAGGCAAACAGAGACAGTCGGTTGCCTTAGGCACTAGGGGTAAATTGGTAAACAAGGCAGTATTTCTACCCTCAAGGATCTGACAGTTTGATCAACCAGAAAATAAAAACAAACACTCAGCAATTTCACACACACACACACACACACACACACACACACACACACACACACCCCCAAGAATTGTAAGTAGGTATTCAAACAATTACATGTCTATGTATGTGAGTAGCAGCATTACTCACAATAAACAAAATGGTGAAAACAACAATTTCTATCAACAGAGGAGTAGATAAACAAATTACGGGGTGTTCATACCATGGAATACTCTTCAGCCCTAAAAAAGAAAGAAGCACTGGTGTGGATGAAGTTTGAAAACGTGATGCTGAAAGTGAAGGAAGTCAGACACAAAAGACCACAGCTTGTACAATTCAATTTATATTAAATTTTTATTAGGTTGGTGCAAAAGCAATTGCGGGTTTTTGCCATTACATTGAAAGTAATTTGAAAGTGATGACAAAAACCACAATTACCTTTGCACCAACCAAATAGAATAGGTAAATCCATAGAGACAAAAAGTAGGTTGGTCATTACTGGGGGCAGAAGGGAGAGAGGAATAGGGAGTGAGTGGGCTTTCCTTTTGAGTGACGAAAATATTTTGGAACTAGATAGGAGAGGTGGTTGCACAACATTGTGGGTGCACCAAATGCCACTGAATTATTCACTTTAAAATGGGTAATTGTATGTTATGTAAACTTCACCTCAATGAAAAAAAAAATAATGTGGTAATTGATAGGATGGTGGCCATTAGAAGGTTCCGGGGCAGGAAGGATCCAGTTGGTAAACAGTGAATGATAATGCAGGAGTTAGGTCAGAGAAAAGATGAAGGGGTAGTGTTTCAAGCAAAAGGAGAAATGGTTGTGTAGATGTGGGAGGCAGGGGAGCCCTCTTGCTGCTGTTTATTTTGTGACACGGGGATGCACATTATGCATATTAAGGGGACTTCTGAAGAGTATATACAAGCAGAAAGCTGGGATCACCTGCAAAATGTGCCCCCCAACTTTTTAAAATGGTTTTCTAGCCACTCAGCTGCAAAGAGTTAGATCTGGCCTTGCTATTTGGTAGTTTTTTATTTCCCGAGGAATATGTTCATAGAGGCTTTGTATTAGCTGTTCTCATTCTGCTAATAAAGACATACCCGATACTGGGTAATTTGTAAAGGAAAGAGGTTTAACTGACTCACGGTTCCACATGGCATGCGAGGCCTCACAATCATGGCAGAAGGCAAGGAGGAGCAAAGTCATGTCTTACATGGCAGCAGGCAGGAGGGCTTGTGTAGGGGAACTCTCCTTTTAAAACCATCAGATCTCGTGAGAACTCACTGTCACGAGAACAGCATGAGGGGAACTGCCCCCATGTTTCATTTACCTCCCACTACATGCTTTCCAGTACACATGGGAATTAGGGGAACTACAGTTCAAGATGATATTTGGGTGGGGACACAGTCAAACCTATCACGCTCTTTGGCTAAATGGGTAAAAAATAAGCTGAGATGGCACATTCTCTGGGAAGACAATCAGTGTCAGCAGGTGGCTCGATGCCGGGATGATATCGCCACTGGAGGGGCCAAACATCCTAGGTCTGGTGCTGCTTACACAGCTTCCCCTATCAGAGTGACCCCAGAATCAAAGGAAGTTTCAACACCTCCCAGAAGGCAGGGGTGGGAAGAGTCTTCATGGCAGAGTTTGAATTTGGGCTCTGCCCTTTGTCACCTGTGCCTCCTTGGGCAGGTGAACTTCTCCAAGCACCAATATCATCATCTAGAAAAGGGGGATGGAAATAAAAATGGATCTATTGTAAGAATAAATGAATTTTCCTGCAAAACCAATAGTATACACTGTCTGGCAAATAACAAGCACTCAGTAATTATTAATTTTCTCCATTCTTTCCTCTTCATCCTCGACTTAATTAAGACGTATCATTGAAACTGTGAATAAGCAGTTCACAAAAAGAGAAATCTAAATGGCCAGGACACTGGGAAAAATGTTCAGACTGGGTAGCAACAAAGGATTCAGAAGTGAAACAAGACATTATTTTTTCTCCTAGAAATTAAAGCAAAATCCCAACAAAAAAAAATGAAGAAGGAAGGAAAAGTCAAGTCAGTATTGGCCAAGAGGGTTGGGAGTCAGAGTCTCACACCAGGCTGGTAGAAATACAACGTGGAACAACTTTTCGGGGGGCAGTTTGGCAATAAGACTAATATGCTTGTTTCAAAAGCCTTAAATGCACGTTTGTGCTTTGACCTGGCAATTCCGCTTTGAGAAATTTACCCGCGGGGAATAATTAAGAATGTGTTCACAAACTTAGTCACAGAAGGCACTCTATAAATAGTTGTTAAATGAAGGAATAAGTGGTACTTATTGCTGCATTGTTTATAATAATGAAAATTCCAATAACGGGGAAAAAAATCAAATAAATGATGGTTCTGGCCATAAAATGGAATCCTCTGCAGCCATTAAATATGATTTGGTAAACACATTTGGATAACTCTGTCATTTACATGGGTCTGGGAAGATATTTCTGATTCCTCAAGTGAAAAATTATGTTAAATGACATATTGCATGGCCATGGCTTGTTTAAAAATATGTATCCATAAATAAAATTGGGAAGAAAAACTCTTGAAGGATATATAGCAATATGTGAAAAGCAGTTATTGTTGAATGGTGACACTGTGAATGATTTTTAAATTTCTTTCTTTTTGCTTTTTGGTGTATTCTGAGCATGTACTGTTTGCACATATCTGTTTTTAAAGAAAAACTTAATGTTAAAATAGAGGGACTTGTTAGGATGGGGGTGGGCGGTTGGAAATCAAGACAAGAAAATAGAACATAAACGCGCCCGACGGGAGAATGTGGGGCATCTGGCTGGGTTAGAAGTCCAGTATGATTTGGGCAGCCTTCCTTCCCCGCTGTTGTCACTTTAAGGTTTTTCAGTTGCAGATCCACACTCAGGAGGCTTGGTTTGGCCTGGACCCTCCTTAGGAAGTGTCGTGTCTGGAAAACACACACAAGAGCATTCCTTTGTTCATGCTGTTCGTTGCCCAAGTTGGTTGTGCTTAGGGGTGACTCACTCCCAGCTACAGCGATGCAAACATGTGTGTCCCCAGGCTGGGCTGTGCAGACAGCCTGCGCCCACGTCTTGGAGGGAGACAGAGCCAGATTCTGGCTGTGAGAAAAGCCCCTGGCCCAGGAGGCTCTTGGGGGTTAAAGGGGGATATCTTTACCTTTTCTGATCCCCATATTTTCACCGAGTAAATTGCTGCTATGGAACATAATTGCTTTTCATTTTATTTTTAAAAATTGCTGCCAAGGCAATCCGCCGGCCTCCTGAAGTCAGCACAAATCTGAAGACATTCACTCTGAGGGAGTATTCTGAAAACTTGGATTTGAAAAGCGATTTACCCCCGACAATCAGCAGGTCGAGGTTCAGCCGACCGTGGTAACTTGGTTGCACTTTAGCCCCAGAGATTCACAGAGCTCATCACTTCCTTTCTCATTGAAGCCTTTGCTCAAATGTTCCCTTCTGAGATTACACTCCTGTGAACGCGCTGGCTGTCTTAAGTAGCAGCTCCTTCTGTTGGATTTCCCAGATCTCTTTTTTATTTCCAGGTACGTATCCCACCCTGGCATTATATTATTTCTTATTTCTTCGTTCACCTGTTTACTTGTATATCTCCCATGCTAGAACACATGTACCTCAAGGGCAGGTAGTTTATCCTATTCATTGCTGTACCCCCTTGGTTAGAATCACATCAGGCACACAGTAGGTGTCTAATAAAGACTTAACGAATGAATGAAAGAGAAGAATGTGAAAGTCTTCTGCAACCTGGAAGATGCTGTGGGGCAGGAGGGTGTGGGTAGGATGATTGCATTTGGGCTATGACAACACTCCAGCTCACAGTCAATGTCATCTGGACCCCACATCATGGTTAGATGGGCTGTTCTTAAGTTCTTAATACTCCTGGAATACCAGGAATATGTATAATGGCATTCAGCCTCAATGCTGGAGGGTACTAGAGGCCTTGAGTTTTCCTTGGTGGGGAGGACAGGACTCCTTTCTTCACCAGAAGCTGAGTAGATGCCAGCGCCAAGCCTCCTGTAAAGCCTGTGGAACCATGAGCCAATTAAACACCTTTTCTTTATAAATTACCCAGGCTCAGGTATTTCTTTATAGCAATGCATGAATGGCTTAACACAGCTTCTTTGATTTCCCTAAGATGCTAGAGAAAAGAGAGCTCAAAGGATAGAGAAGGGAGAAGGGCCCATCCCTTGCATGCTGAGCCTGGTAAGGAATCCCCAAGGGAAGAAAGAGGCAATTATCAGTAAACCAACCTGGACTTAGTTCCCTCACACCTGTACATTTGGATTTTGGTCAAATCATAACCTGAGCTTCAATTCCTCCATCCTTCAAGTAAGGTGAAGGAAATCTGCCCTGCCTACCTGTCATTATAACCATCATCATTTTTTATCATGACAGCTTATTAAACATTTATTATACACCAGCCACAGAAGCAGATACTTCATATATGGGCTTTAATTCAGTTCGTATGATCGCCCTATGAAATAAATACAATTTTTATCAATTTGAAAGAGGAGAAAGGATAAGGTAGGAAAGGCAAAGTAGTTTGCCCAAGTCCCCTTGGGCTGCAGGTGCCAGACCAAGGCTCACGGGGTACCTGATGCTGTGTTTTATGAATCAGGAAACACCATCAAATGTCACCAGTATCTTTCCACATGTCCACAGGCAAGCATGTCTGCAAGCAGGTATCTCTTCTAATGATTGGGAAGCCCTTGGGTGGGAGCTGGGAGACTCTTTCACTCTTTCACTCTTTCCAACCTAGCCTAAGTAGGTAAACTTAAGGAATACACATGTCCTCTCCAGAATGTGCTTAAGTCTCATCACTGGAGCCCAAACCCAGTAAGAACAGGGCCAAGGATATCAGCAGCAGAGCACTCCCCCTGTCCAAAACAACGATGTGGTTTATAATAGGTCAAGTTCAACCAACCAGTTGTTTTCCAAGGGAAAAAAAAAAGTCAAATTTCTATTTCAATGCACATGTCTTTGGAGGGGGAAAAAAATCCCATTAAAAACTCTGACCAGCAAATGATAATTAATTCAAATCCACCTTTGACCCTTCTTTCCCAGACTCAACCACAGTTACCACGAGAGGCATAAAGACATTTTATGAGGGTAAGGACTTTGTCTCGTTCATGGCTGAGTACCTAGTAAGTGCTTAATAAGTACACATTAAAGAATGGCTGTTTAGCAGGTGACTACCGTGGATTCTCTGCAGACACTCTAAGAGACATGGTACTTTGCAATTCAACCCAAAATGGCAGGGTATGGACTCACCCTAAGGGAGAAAGGAGGCCTTGTGTTTTCGAAATCAGCCAAGGAAGCACCTCAGCCTGGTGTTTGAGTTTGCAGCCTTTGGATATGGGCTCTGGCTTTGCTGCAAGCACAGGATGCTCCTTCCTAGAGTTCCAGGCACTAATGACAAGAACAAGGATGGGAGTGTGGAAGGATTCCTAGTCTCCCATGGAAAAGACAACTTTGCTCCTCAGTCGGGTGTCCGCAGTGTCTGGTGTTCCACCACTACCCAGCTGCATGGTTGCTGCTGTTGCCATCTTTGTCTCTGGGGTGCTGAGGTTGGTTTATAATACTGGAGAGTCAGCCCAGTGGGACAGTGGGGACTAGCTTGGCAGTGGGCATTTCACAGAGTAGCCAATAGCTCAGAGTTCTGTCCTCCTGACCAAGGAATGCTCAAGGCTTCTGGAACCTTCCAGCATTGAGGCTGAATGCCATTATAGATATTCCTGGTATTCCGGGACTATTAGGAACTTAAGAATAGCCCGTTTAGCCATGATGTGGGGTCCAATCATGGCAGAAGGAGAAGGGAGAAGCTGGCATCGCACATGGCCAGAGCGGGAGCAAGAGAGAGAGGAGGAGGTGTCATGTACTTTAAAAAAGAGATCTCGGCCGGGCGCGGTGGCTCACACCTGTAATCCCAGCACGTTGGAATGCCAAGGAGGGCGGATTATGAGGTCAGGAGATTGAAATCATCCTGGCCAACATGGCGAAATCTCATCTCTACTAAAATGCAAAAAATTAGCTGGGTGTGATGGCACAAGCCTGTAGTCCCAGCTACTCAGGAGGCTGAAGCAGGGGAATCGCTTGAACCCGGGAGGCGGAGGTTGCAGTGAGCCAAGATCGCGCCACTGCACTTCAGCCTGGGCAGCAGTGCGAGTTTCTTTCTCAAAAAACAAATAAACGAAATGAAAAACAGATCTCACGACAACTTACTCACTACCTTGAGGACAGCGCCAAGCCAGGAGGGATCCACCCCCCAGGACCCAAACGTCTCCCACCAGGCCCCACCTCTAATGTTGGGGACCACATGTCAATATGGGATTTGGGTGGGGACAAACATCGAAACTGTATCAGAAGCTAAGGTTACCCACCCTGCTTCTGCCCCCAAGGCTCTCTGCTCTCCATCCCTCCCCACCAAATCCCAGTTTATTTCCCTTACTCTTTCACTGGGGAGTCACTGTCTGCAAAGGCCTCTCATCTTTAAACCTCTACTTACAGTTCAGTCCATGCTACTTCTTGCAAATAATGAGCTCTCTACATTTAGTTCCCATCACCTTATTTCAGGATTACTAGAAGGAGGGGTTTCTCTTGGTTCAGCTAGGTCAAGATGGGATGCTGCCCAGAGGACTTGCCTGGAAATCCATAACTGAGAGAAACCAAGCTATGGGAGTGAAGGTTGGTGGCTGAATTGCCCATTCAGCTGGGGAGAGGTGGGTGAGTACCTGAAGGTACTGTGGATAGAAAGGAATGAAGCATGTGTATATGGATTCAGAGGCCCTGTGCAGATATCACACTGGGATAGACCTGTCCCTACGAACCCTGCGTGAGTTTCCAAGCTCACACGCATCTCCGGCTTCTTGCTCTTGTCACACGCCTTCCAAGGACACACAACTGGGTTTGCCAGGGCATTGTTGGTGTCTTCGCCTTGGTATTTATAGGGTGGCTTTCCACTGGACTCCTGAAAAGGCATAAATGAAGCTTTGTTGACAGGGCAAGCCTGTTTTCTGTAATTAGATATTTAAAGACCCTCATTAGTTGCCTTTGCTGGGCCTAATACTCAGCAGTACCAAAACGAGGGACTCTCGGCTTTGACCGCCTCCTCCCCGTCACTCAGCATCGTCCTTTGAGGATTCCTATGCATATTTCTTCACAGCCCTTAAGCCTCATGACCATACTCTTGACCTAATGAAGTCCCATTACTTTCTCTCTGCAGACCAAAAAAAAACAAAAAACAAAAACAAACAAATGTATATATTTTTCAATTAGAAAAGGTTAAGAAGCAGTCAGGCCACCCATCTGAGTGAATGCATAGCTCACCCAGCTATGCAATTATCCAAAAATAAACCATTTCTTTTTGCAAGACTAGACTGCATTTAAATAAGCATTCTCTTCAAATACACTTTCATTAAGTCAGATTTCTCTATAGTCTGCAAGCTTAATGAATGCATGTGCGCCTGCGTGGGATATATAGGATTTACCTCCACGCCTAGTTTTTAGAACATGAGAGAAGCTGATCCGTAATGAGATAAGTGAACCCATTTTGGTAGAGGTACCCTTGATTTAGCAAAGGAAACGCTGAAATGTGCATCAAATGGAGGTCGCTAAGATAACTGTGCTTCTGAGGAAACGGCTGCTGAAATGTTAGAATCCTATGGCTGTTTTTGTCTTTTACATATTATTAGAAACTCTGATTGCAACATGACCTCCCTGTTTAGACCCCCTTAAAATACTTGTTTCCCGACCTTCCGCGTGGCATCGTCAGGAAGGGATACGTGGCGGACAGGGAATAGCTACAGGTACAAAATGCGGAATACCATTTTTTCCAGTGTTTTCGGCCCAAATGAAATAGCAGCATGGATCCTGTTTGAAAGCTACCAGGTGGTAGCATTTATTTTGGCTGAAACTCTGCATCATCGCCAAAATCTGCTCTTCTGTGCATTCCTCTTGCGTCTGTTCCACTCTGCCTGCTGGGGAGGAAGCGGATGATTCTGAGCCCAGCCCACGTAGGTGCTGTTGAAACAGGAGGTCAGGCCAGCCTCTGCTGCTTCTGGGGTGCTTTCATAGCAAACGGCTTCTGTTCTGTCTGCATGGAGCCCTTCTCCATGGGACATGGGTATGGGATGCCCAGAGAAGATGCTGGACCACATGGACCATCACTGTTTGTTTGTTTGTTTGTTTTTCCTGTAACCCATTGTATTTAAGTGGTTTAGATTATCAAAGGAAAAAAATAGGAAATCCAGACAGTGGGATAGAGAAGGAGTCACATGGGACTGCCTGGAGCTCCATCAGTACGTCTCAAACAATTTTGTAGCAGAAAGCCTTGTTATAAAGCCTGTAAACTACCAACAGGTCAAAAATAAAAAAGGAGAGTCAATTAAATGTTGATATATAGGAGATGGAAGAGAGGTGAGTGACTGCATTTAAACCTGACCATTTTTGATGGGAAACACCTTATGAATGAATATGTCATAAGCTAACTTGTGTCCCCTCAAAATTCATATGGTGAAGTCCTAACCCCAAGTACCTTAGCACGTGACCTTATTTGGAGACAGGGTGTTTATAGAGCTAATCAAGTAAAAATCAGGTCATTAGGGTGGGCCCTAATCCAGTATGACTGGTGTCCTTATAAGGAGGAGAAATTTGGGCTGGGTGCAGTGGCTCACGCCTATAATCCTAGCACTTCTGGAGGTTGAAGCAGGTGGATCACTTGAAGTCAGGAGTTCGAAACCAGCCTGGCCAACATGGTAAAACCCCGTCTCTACTGAAAATTACCAAAAAAAAAAAAAAAAAAAAAAAAAAAACCTTAGCCAGGTATGGTGGCAGGCGCCTGTAATCCCATCTACTTTGGAGGCTGAGGCGAAAGAATCACTTGAACTCAGGAGGAGGAGGTTGCAGTGAGCCGAGATCATGCCACTGCACTCTAGTCTGGGCAACAGAGTGAGACTCCCTCTCAAAAAAGGAGGGGAAATTTGGACACAAACAAATACAGGAGGAAGATCACGTGATGACATGGGGAGAAGAGGGGCCATCTGCATGCCCACGAGAGGGTCCTGGAACAGATCCTTCCCTTTCAGCCCTCAGGAGGAATCAAAGCTGCCAGTACCTTGATCTTGGACTTCTGGCCTCCCAGACGACAAGACAGTAAATTTCTGTTGTTTGAGCCACCCAATTTGTGGTACTTTGTCATGACAGCCCTAGCAAATTCATGCAGGATGTGGGGGGCAAGAATACCTTGGAAGAAAATTAGGCTCTGAGTATAGGTATGTCCTAGAGACTTGTACTCCTCTGGCTAAGGGAGAGGTTACAGAGGATGGAGGCAGATAGAAGCCAAGCTGTAGAGAAGATTTACTGTGGAGATAAGAATGAACGTGGCTGTAGCCAGAGTAGTTTGGGGGATTACAGGTTGTGGGTGTTTTTGTGTGTGAGTGTGTATTAATGTTTGAGGTGATGACCTATGCTTAAGTAGGAAGCTCTCATGTTGGACCTGAGGTAGGATATCAGCAGGACTTTTTTCAGAACACCAGTCACAACCGCGATGATCAAAACAAGATGCAATAATGAAACTGGCCAAAACCAGCTAAAACCAAGATGGTGATGAAAGTGACCTCTAGCTGCCCTCACTGCTCATTGTATGCTAGCTATAGTGCATTAGCATAAGCCATTCCCATCAGTGACGTCAGTTCACAAATGCCATGGTAACACCTGGACTTTACCTCATAGGGTTTAAAAGGGGAGGAACCCTTGGTTCAGGAAGCTCCCCACCCCTTTTCCAGGAAATTCATGAATAACCCACCCCTTGTTTAGCATATAATTAAGGAGTAGCTATGAATATAGCTAGGCAGCAGTCCACAAATGCTGTCTGCCTATGGGGTAGCCCTGCTATGTCCATGGAGCGGCCATTTTCCTGTACTCTGTTGCTCTAGTAAACATGCTTTGTTTTCATTTTACTCTGTCGGGTCACTTGAATTCTTTCCTACACAAAGCTGAGAACCCTCCTGGGCTGAGCCCCATTATTCCACTGTTTAAACACCTAATGTCCAATGAACTGGCAGGATGTGGGTGGCTTAGAAGAAAATAGCACACAGCTTTAAGAACTGTATGCCAAGCCCATGACAGACATCACTAGTTGATCACGGCACCCTTTTACTCTCAGCCGAGCCTTCTTGCCTCCACATCTTTCATAATGGGTAAACCAGACAGGTACAACCAGTTATTCCAACATGGCGGGTGAACTCTGTGTCCTCTCTCTGGCCACGACCCTTTTTGCTGGAGGTCTGCAGACAAGCAGTGTTGGCATGATGGAGTCTCCTGGAGGAGACGCAAAACCTGAGGGTGCCTCCCAGACCTACTGAGTCAGAAACTGCATTTTAAATTGTGTAAAATAAAAGAGTAAAATGAAAGCAAAGCAGCAGAGCAGCAGAGAACAGGAAAATGGCTGCTCCATAGACAGCAGGGCTACCCCACAGGCAGATAGCATTTGTGGACTGCTGGCTAGGTGCGACCTAGGTTGGTCTGCACATTGAGGTTGTGAGAAGCTCTGACCTGGAGGGACTCCTTCTGAGGAGGGAGTTAGGGTGAAGTCTACATGTACCTGACAAGTGAACTCTGTTCTAGTCAAACCAGTAGCCAGTAACTGTGGGTGTCTCAAGCATTTCCTTGTGTTTTTGTTTTGTTTTGTTTTGTTTTGTTTTCTTGAGGCAGAGTCTCCCTCTGTAGTCCAGGTTGGAGTGTAGTAGCGTGATCTCAGTTCACTGCACCTTCTGCCTCCTGGGTTCATGTGATTCTCATGCCTTAGCCTCCTGAATACCTGGGATTACAGGCATACGCCACCACGCCTGGCTGATTTTTGTATTTTTAGCAGAGATGGGGTTTCACCTCGTTGCCCAGGCTGGTCTTGAACTTCTAGCCTCATGTGATCCACCTGCTTCGGCCTCCCAAAGTGTTGGAATGACAGGCGTGAACCACCACACCCGGCCAGAAACATCTCATTTTGGGATCAGGCATGTGAAAATGTCCGATGTGAAATTTAATTCTTGCTCTGTATGTTGTAGGTGCAGTGTGTGTGTGTGTGTGTGTGTGTGTGTGTGTGTGTGTGTGTGTTTGTGTGTAGTGTTTGAAGCAATGATGTAGTTCTTATTTTGTGTCACAGTGTCAGTTCAATCAGTATGGTACCTTTTAAAAAAGCTAGTTTGGGCTGGGCACGGTGGCTTACGCCTATAATCCCAGCACTTTGGGAGATCGAGGTGGGCAGATCACGACGTCAGGATTTTGAGACCAGCCTGACCAACATGGTGAAACCCCGTCTCTATTGAAAATACAAAAGTTAGCCGGGCATGGCAGCACATGCCTATAATCCCAGCTATTCAGGAGGCTGAGGCAGGAGAATCACTTGAACCCAGGAGTCGGAAGTTGCAGTGAGCCGAGATCATGCCACTGCACTGCAGCCCGGGTGACAGAGCAAGACACTGTCCAAATAAATAATAATAAAAAAGGCTAGTTTATAGAATAACAATAGTAAATGTATGGGGCAGAGACCCACCCTGTTGCCGCAAGAACAGCCTCCACAATGCCTTGTTGAAAACAGCCAGACTTCCTGGCAGGCTCCCTCCATGTGGAGTCTGTGCATCCATCTCATAACATCTTCCCATGTGCTTTTCACACACCCAAATTCCCAAGCTCCACTTCTAACCCACTGACTTGGGATCTCAGAGATTTGAGGCACAAGGATCTTCCTGCTTAGATCCTCAGGTACCTGTTACGCACTCTGGAGTTTATTTCCCCATTAGGGTAACTTGAAAATTCAACCCAGTTATATGACCATAAACCTTATGAGAAAGTGAATAATGAGTCCTTTATGCTATAGTATAAATGTTAGCATATTTGCAAGTGTTTATTCATGGCTGATCTGGGCGAGTGAGTTGAAAGGATGGTGGTTGTGATCTATTCTAGAAGAAACAGGCAGCTAGAGGGGAGATAAGGAGAAACGATAGTTTTAGACCAAGGACGATTTGCTGAGAGGAACAGATTTGAATGAGGAGCCGGTATCTCTGTCCTTGTGGAGTTTACATTCTGATTGGCAGAGACATGCAACAAATAATAGCGTGGGGGAAAGGAATGAATAGTGGGTGAAAAGCAGGGCACAGGACTGTCGGTTACAGTTTTAAATAAGAGGACAAGAGTAGACCAGTAAGATGAGGGAGCTGGTTTTGCAGACATTGGAGGAAGAATGTTATGGGCAGAGGGAGTTGCCTGTGCAAAGGTCCTGGGACTGTAGCATACCTGGTATGTTCCAGGAAGCCTTCTGGCAGGGAGGAATGGACAAGGGGAAAAGGAAAAGATGAAGTCGGAGAGGGGCAGGACGCCATTGGGACTTTTGCTTACAATGAGAGACGTGAACGGTCTCAGGAAGATTTTGAGCAGTAGACAGGTAAGACCTGGCTTGGGTTCAGTGGCTTGGCTCCAGTGCTCTGCTGAAGGTAGACTTCAGGGGATAAGTGCAGAAGCAGGGTGACCGGTTAAGAGGTTATTGCAGTTACTAAATGTATAAATTTATAAAGCATGTGAACAAAGAAAGAGATTCTTTCTTACCACATTGTAGCTCCTTCCTCAGGGGTAAGTATCATTAACATTTTCACAAGCAGCCTCTAGACTATGTCTGTGGCCATTCAAACACACACACACATCCATACACACACGTTGTTTAAAAAAATGAGATCATAGTACTCATACTGCTCCAGAACTTACTTTCTTCTTCAACACGTCTCGTATTCTGTGTCGTAGTCTATTCTAACAGTTGCATATTTTTTCATAACGTGAACGTACTGCAGTTGCTATATTAGTTTTTTATTGACGGACATTTAGGATGTTTTCAGTTTATTTTTTTTCCCCGTTCTGAACAGTGTTAACAGTGAACATTTTTGCAGTATCTATTTTTGTGCATCTGAGCAAGAACGTGCATGGGATTATTTCTGAAAAAAAGAATTGGCAGGTGGAAGAGCATGTGCATTTTTATTTTATTTTATTTTTGAGACAGAGTCTCACTCTGTTGCCCAGGCTAGAGTGCAGTGGTGTGATCTCGGCTCACTGCAAACTTCGTCTCCCAGATTCAAGTGATTCTCCTGCCTCAGCCTCCCGAGTAGCTGGGACTGCTACAGGTGTGTACCACCATGCCTGGATAATTTTTGTTATTTTTAGTAGAAACGGGGTTTCACCATGTTGGTCAGGCCGGTCTCCATCTCCTGATCTCATGATCTGCCTGCCTTGGCCTCCCAAAGTGCTGGGATTACAGGCCTGAGCCACTGCACCCAGCCTGCATTTTTTCTATTTTAATCGATACTGCCTGTTTGCCCTCCATATAGGTCATAGTCATTTACATTCCCACCAACACAGTGTGATGTCTGCTTTATATGTAATGTTTTATGGTTTACGAAGCCCTTTCATGTGCATCATGAGTTGGCCTGTGCAGGAGGAGGAGGAGTGGGTTTATCCCCATCATGCAGATGTGGAAACTGAAGCCCAGAATGGGGTATTTGGGCAATGGGAAGAGAAAGGGCCCATCAGGTGACAGACAGACAGACCCACAGACCAACATTCCTTTTCTGATTCTGGATTAATGACACACTGGCTTCCTTTGACATTTCTGTTTTAGTGGGGATTCTTGATCACATCATTTCTTATGGTGATAGGAGTTGGTTGTTTTAGTTTCACATAGATGATTTTAGAAATTATTTTCACAGAGGCAGTATTTTAAACACACAGGTAATGTCAACACACAGTTCAAAATTTCAGCGCCTCTCTGGCTCGCTTCAATCTATTTCAACAGGGAGAGTTTATGCAGCTTCCTTCCACATATCCTAGTAAGTAGTAGATATCTATAGCTAAGCAATTAGTTTAATCATCATGTAGTCACCATTGTATAAACACTTACACAGTGTCTACTGTGTAACAGGGCTTTGGGATTCCAGCAGCATTTCCCTTCCTGTACACCAGAGGATTTTTTGTTGGTTTAGTTTTTTGAGATGAAGTCTCACTCTCTCGCCCAGTCTGGAGTGCAGCAGTTGCAATCTCGGCTCACTACAACCTCCACCTCCCGCGTTCAGGTGATTTTCCTGCCTCAGCCTCCCAAGTAGCTGGGATTACAGGCATGCACCACCATGGCCAGCTAGTTTTTGTATTTTTAGTAGAACTGGGGTTTTGCCATGTTGGCCAGGCTGGTCTCGAGCTCCTGACCTCAGGTGATCCATCCACTTCGGCCTCCCAAAGTGTTGGGATTACAGGCATGAAACACTGCAGTCGGCCCAGAGGATTTTAAATCAGTTTTAAGAATAACATCCCCCTTCACTTTTCCCCCAATCAAATCTCACATAAAAATGGAAAATCTACACAGCGCTTATAAAGTCACAGTGCATATAGCTTGATCCTTGAGTGATGATATAGGCAACAGAACGTAGTCCACACCCCCAAATCAGCTCGAAGTAACTCACATCCTATTCTGGAGCTTTTGGAATACACTAACAGGCGACATAGGATCCTGAAATATTTCTCCTTCCTCAACCACCATAGCTGCTCCTAAGCTTCCCTTCAACTCACGTCCCCCTTCTCAGCCTGCGTGCCTTTCTTTTCCTTCTTCCCTTCAAGTTTTCTGGGCCTGATGTTATACCTGGGAATTTCTTACAGTGAAGAAGGCAGGTGGAACAGAGGGGGTCACTGTATTGGAGGGACTGATACAAGCCAGGCTAGGACCGTTCAGAAGGCAGGGGAAAGTGACACGCTGGAAACACCCATGTGTTCAAAATGTTTTGTCCCTTCTATTACCAGTGATAAAAATGAAGGAGCCTTATATGGCAGAGGTTCAGAGGTTCAGACACCAGGTGCATGGGTGTCTCAATGCTCAGGAGGCCTGGTGACCATCCATCCCTCTTTCCCTTTTCTCTGCTCATCCACCTGAGCATGGCCTCCATGTCGCTTCGGGGCTTCAGGAAAGAAAGGACTGAAAACCACGAGTTTGCTACTGTGAATACTTAGAGCCTGCTAACATATTGGAATCATGGAATGCCGCAATGTCTACTAATGTGGGATTTTTTCAAGAACAAGGAGCTAGCAATGTCCAGATAAAAGAAAATAATTTCTAATAGTGGAAATGCACATGCACGCATCCACGGGAGAAAGACTATTGGATGAATCAGGGCCAAACAGCTGTTCTCCTTTTTTGAAGGTTCTGTCTCTTAACCTTGAGGTGCCCCTCTTCTTGTCTGGGTTACACATTTCAGCTCCCCAGGATGAGCGATGAGCTCTCCATCACCTGGCCCAGGCTGCAGGGCAAAGAGCTCTTCAAGAGCCCGATGAATCTTAATAAAAAATGGAAATGGCTTTCCCCCTTCATTTTAATTAACATTATGTCTACATTTCTGGGATAATGGATAATTAAGTGAGTTCCCTTGGCATTACAATGTTCTTGGAAATAATTTATGGTTTCGTTTCATTATGTGAAGGCTGTTTGGGTTGGTGCTTAAGTTTTATCATAAATATTTCCGAGGAGTATTTGCACACTCATTGATTTGTATTCTCAAGGCTGCAGTACCCCATTCTGGGGAAGTGTCTTATGTAATATTTTCTCACAGGCCACGCTTCCAGTCTGCGTGTTCTCTTTGGGCACAGAATTGTTTGCAGAATGGTGCATTCCTTCAGCAGCATGAGACCACCGCTGCCGTTTTAACCTGCGTCCATCTGTGTGAATTGGTTGACCTGAGACAGAATCTCACTGAGCCTTCTGGAACTAGGCTGAGCTTAAGTGTTCCAGTCTAAAAGGGAAATGGTAATAATAAGGGTTGATATTTATTACATGCCTGCTAGTCTGCACCACATACTGTGCTGAATATTTTAGGCAGTCTTTTATTATGAAGAACAAATGTGGCATTGTGCACAGTGAGTCTTCATCATAAAGCAATGGTCTAGGTTCTAGTATTATCATCCCCAGGTGACACTAAGCTAGAAAGTGGCAAAGCTGGGATTTGAACCCAGGCAGTCTGCCTCCAACACCCACAGTGATGAACACCTTATGTTGTCCTTATGCAAATATCTGCAAGTATGAAGATGTGTCTACTTTCTCCCTCCAGAATAGCCATGTCCAGGAGATTTTGTGTGACGATGGAAATGTTGTAAATCAGCATCATCCAACACAGTGGCCATTTGACATGGATGTATGGATGTCTACTGAGCACATGAAATATGGCTTAAGATGACTGTGGAATTGAATTTTAAATTAAATTTAAATTTATCTTAATTTAAGTAGCCATGTGCGGTTATGGCCACCATATGGGGTAGCACAGCTCTGCTGCAGACTGCCTGCTGGATGCTGTAATGCCCTGACCTCATCCATTGCTGCTGGAGCAAATTACTCACACGTTGTGGTTTAAACAACCCAAATTTATTACCTTACAATTCTGGAGGTCACAAGTCCAAAAATCAGCAAGGTTGTTCTCCTCCTGGAGGCTCCAGGGGAGCACGCATTTTCTTGCCTTTTCCAGCTGCAAGAGGTCACCTACACCCTTGGCTCATGGCCCCCTTCCTCTACCTTCATAGTCAGCAATAGATAATCTCCAGGTCTCTTAATTCTGACCCTGCTGCCTTCTTCTGAAGGGACCTTAGTAATTCCATTGGCCCACCTGGATAATTCAGGGAAAATGCCTCCTCTCAAGTACCTTAATTACATCTGTGAAGTCTCTTTTGCTACGGAAGGCACATATTCACATGAGATTCTAGGCAGTAGGACCAGGATGTCTTTGAGGGGTCCTTGTGAGAGGATTTCTTGGAGTTTAAAAGCATAGGCTCTGAAGTTGCATTGACTTGGATGGAAATCTCAGCGTTGTCACTTACTCCCTGTATAAATGGTCTTTGAGCAGGTCACTCAACCTTCCTGAGTCTGAGTTAACTTATATTTAGAAGTGGAATAATGCTAGTAACATCCAAAGAGGGTTGTTGTGAGACTTAATTAAGGTAGTGATGAAAAGTGTCCATCACACAGGGAAACACACAATACATACATAAAATTGTTAAAAGCTACTTCTTTTTTTTTTTTTTTGTAAAATTTTCTCTCATTTATTTTTTATTATTTATTTATTTATTTTTATTATTATACTTTAAGTTCTAGGGTGCATGTGCTTAACATGCAGGTTTGTTACATATGTATACTTGTGCCATGTTGGTGTGCTGCACCCATCAACTCGTCAGCAACCATCAACTCATCATTTACATCAGGTATAACTCCCAATGCAATCCCTTCTCCCTCCCCCCTCCCCATAATAGGTCCCAGTGTGTGATGTTCCCCTTCCCGAGTCCAAGTGATCTCATTGTTCAGTTCCCACCTATAGATTTCATTATGATTTGGCACAGGAGTAATACCCTCACTCTCCTACTTAGCTCCTTTAAAAAATATGCTCTTGGTGAGAGAAATGTAGAGATGATGAGAACCACGATCATAGTCATCTCTTCCATTTAAACTGCTTTTTCAAGGGCTTTCTTTTATTTCATTTATTCCTCATAACCACCATTTGAAGTATGTGGTCATGTTCTCATTTTGCAGAGCAGAAAACAAAGATTCAGGAGCATTAAGATGCATGCTCAGAACTCTAGGGCCAGTGCAGTACTGAGCCGGAACCAGGCATGTACCTGCTGGTTCCAAGGTGGATCCTTATTCCAGCTTTGTACACTTCACTTCCCTTCCATGTGAGGTAAAGGAGGAGACGTGTCTGTCGAAGGATAAATTGGGGAAGGTGGGGAGGAATGGCAATAATGACTTGGTTGAGAGTTACGGTGCCAGAATCATCCATGTGTGGAAGACCTAACATTTCAAGGCCTTCCTTGGCACCTCTGAGTTCCACAGGGCTCTAAAGTTCTAAGTGTGAGTTTCCCTGACCTCATCTGATTTCCCTACCATGTTGTGGGACAGGACCCCACCTGGCTGGTTCCCTGATCACCTGGACTGGCTTCACCCGTAGTCCTTCACCTGGTTCACAATCTAATGGTCTTCAGCTCCCTGCCAGCCCATTAAATTATTCAAACAAAGCTATCACTTCTTCCTGTGGAAACCAGGGAACATTTCACCATCTTGTCAGTACAAAGCCTGCTCCCCACAGTGCCTGCTGGTTCACCCTGCTCTGAGAGCAATCCCCGTGTGGCCTTACATGGTATGCTATGTCTGCCTCTCCCCTCCACCGAGTAGGTGCGACTAATGGATTCGTTGATTGCATCCATCCACAGTCAGGTGTCCTGTGCGTGGCCATCTCATACAATTTAGGGTGAGGATCCCTTCTTCACCATGAGGGTGAATAGGAAGTGATCAGAACAGTTTCTCCCCAGTTTCAGCTCTAACTCCCACCGCTCAGCCACTGTGCAAGCTCAGATAAAAGTTACACATCCTCTTGGTGCCTTGGTTTTCCCATCTCAAAAATGAGGCTGTTATTGGCGTCTGCCTGATATGATTCCTGTGAAAGTAAAACAAAATACATGTTTATGTGTCTGGCATATAAAGCACTCAATTTTGTTGTTGTTGTTCATTGAGTCCCTCATCCATTAATCTATTCATTCACTCATTTAACAATGTATATTAATGGTTTGTGGGGTGTGCCAACCTATTATTACAACCTATTACTCCAAAATCTAGCCTCCAAGTTAGGAACCATGCTGTTAATGACTAAGTGGACATGAACTCAAAATATGTTGATGACAAGTTTAGGGTGAATTTGAAAATAAATTGCATACCCACTTTTTGCGAAATGACCGTTAGGTCAGCTTTCCTTCCTCCCTCACCCCGTGTGCAGACCAGACCCCTCTGGGTCTGATTCCTCTGTTAGTCTCTGTCCCTCTAAACAGCTCAATTTATCTTGAATTTAAATTTTGAAAAGTTAAGATGCATATAGTTGTTAAATTTCCAAACTCGATCTCTGCTCCCTCCTGCATTTTCAACCTAGCATTTCATCAGATGATCACCCGAGCTGTAGCTGGTGCTATACAATTCCATTCAGCACATAAGAACGTATTTCTTTCTGACTGTATTCTATTACATGACTTATTGAGCAATTTATCTCAGGGTGTGGGGCCCAAGCTCTGTTTTATTGAAACTACGGAATCACACATCCACGTATCCACATATCCCTATACCTCTGTGGGTACTTTATATGGAGAGAGTTGTTTCTTGTGAATGTTGGTGAGCTAAGTCGCCTTCCTCTCCATTCTCCTGGGTTCGTTGTGGATTCTACTGGAAATTCATCCAAAGGAGTTTTGTTTGTAGAAGCACCCCCAACCCAAGTGAAATAATGGGATTGTATTGCCCTGACATTTGGCCTTGGCCACCGAATACCGTGGTATTCTGGCACAGGAGGCCAGGACTGCCTTGTCTGAGTTCAAACCTAGCTCTCTGTTTGCCAACACTGTGACTTTGGGTTACCTTTATAATCTACCTGGTCTTCAGTCTTCTCACTTGTAAAATAAATGGAGATAGTAATCATACTGGTATCAGAGAGTTTTTGAAAATAAATGAGCTAAAATATGTACCTGTTTATAAGAGTGCTGAATACCTTAGAAGCATGTTTGCAATTATTATTATTATTATTATTATTATTATTATTATCATTTTCACGACGGAGTCTTGCTCTGTCACCCAGCCTGGAGTGTAGTGGCACGATCTCAGTTCACTGATCCTCCACCTCGCAGGTTTTAAGCCATTCTCTGCCTCAACATCCCGAGTAGCTGGGATTACAAGTGCATGCCACCACACCTGGCTAATTTTTGTATTTGTAGTAGAGATGGGGTTTCACCATCTTGGTCAGGCTGGTCTTGAACTCCTGACCTCATGATCCACCCACCTCAGCCTCCCAAAGTGTTGGGATTACAGGCATGAGCCATCACACCCAGCCTTATAATTTTTTGTTATCTTTCTTACCTTTCTGTCATCTTTTTATTTCTTCTGTATAGAGGAAAGGATAGAAACAATGATATAAATTTTATTCATTCGTTCGTCCATCCATCCAACATTTATTATGTGGTTGGCATGTACCACGTATTACACGAGGGATTGAATATGAGATCAAGATGAAATCACAATATCATGTTGTATACTGCAGATATATACAGTGTATGTTTGTCAATTTAAACAATCAATTAATTCCTCCAAATGAAATAAAAATCACAGTCCTAATATTCACAATGCTGAATTTCCAGGGGAGACAGATGTTTAAGTTTTCATAGGCAAAGTAGGCTGCCTCCTCTCCTGCTTTGTATCCCATTCTCCAGTCTGACATGTGCCCAAAAAGACACTCAGCTTCTGCAATGCCACCATTAAGTCACTTGAGTACAATATGGATAGGCAGCTCCTGAGAGAAGCAGGGGAAGCCTGGTTTAACTCCACATTACTCACTTCACCTTGAGCAAGACGCCCCTTTGCTTTCTCCTCTTGAAAACTGGGAGGTGCCAACACTATCTGCACAGTCTACCGCACTAGAGCAGAATCTGTTGTACTGTGTCTAGAAAGTGCTTTGTAAACTCCAAAGTGACAATTCCAATGTGACAAGCGGAACACCCTTGTGGGGTCCCGCTGGGAGAGCTGGAGGTTATGATAAAACAGGTTAGAACCCTGATGGGTATTTCTGTCTCATTCTGGTAAACTCGGGTTTGGCAACTTTTAAAAACCCTTCTCCTTGATACTAAAAGTAGGTCCTAAGGGAACCTGTGAGATAACCTGTCAGACACTGAAAAGTTTGGTGAAATTAGGAAATCTAAAAGGTAGGTCCTTTTCTGATGCTTCTTGCCTAAAGATGGAGAAAACTGGGGCGGGAAGGAAGGGTGCATCCCTCTCAGTGGGAGAAATGAAATTGTACAGAGTTTCAATTTGCTTAGAAGCCTAAGGCTATCCGTAGCCTCCTCCTCTTGACTCTGAACGTATTTCTAGAGTGAGTTTCTCAATGGATTGCTATTAGAGGTTTGGAAAGGACAGGATAGGGCAGTTCTTTACAATGTAGTAAGTCACCATGCCAATAAATGCCGGTAGTAGGCCCAGCTCAGTCACCGTGACAACCTCAAACACCCACACATGTTTACAAATATTCTCTAGGGAAGGAATTGGCAAACTTTTTTCTGTAAAGATCCAAGCAGTAAATATTTTGGGCTTCACTGGCCATACGGGCTCTGCTGCAACCATCGACTGTCTTATAGTGTGAAAGCAGACATAGACGTGTACACAAATGGATGTGGCTGTGTGCCAATAAAACTTTATTTACAAAAACTGGTGGCAGGCTAGAATTGCCCTGTGGGCTGTATTTGAAAGTCCCCTTTTCTAGGGGTTTGTAGCACCCCTTGAAATTTTCTGTTCGAGAGGAAGAAAACTGGCCAGAGAAATGGGCTGGCTGTTTCTATGGCACTGATACCAGAAAATGGTGGATTCCCCAGGAAGAGATTGCCTTAGTCCATTGTGCTGCTATAACCAAATGCCTGAGATAGGGTAATTTATAAAGAACAGGAGCAGGCCAGGCTTGGTGGCTCATGCCTGTAATCCCAGCAATTTGGGAGGCCGAGGTGGGCGGATTACTTAAGGTCGGGAGTTCAAGACCAGCCTGGGCCAACATGTTGAAACCCTGTCTCTACTAAAAATACAGAAAGAAATTAGCTGAGTGTGATGGCACATGCCTGTAGTCCCATCTACTTGGGAGGCGGAGGCAGGAGAATCACTTGAACCCAGGAAGCAGAGGTTGCAGTGAGACGAGATTGCGCCACTGTACTCCAGCCTGAGTGACAGAGCAAGACCCAAGCACAGAAACACATTTCTCACAGTTCTAGAGGCTGGGAAGTCCCAGATCAGGGTGTCAGCACATTTGGTGTCTGATGAGGGCCCAGTCTGCATTTCACAATGACACCTTGGTGCTTCATCCAAGAATGCTGCGTCCTCATATGATGGAGGGAACAGAAGGGGCAAAAAGGAGTACACTCCCTCCATCAAGGTCTTTTATAATCACATTAATGCATTTGAGAGGGCAGAGCCCTTACGACCTACACGTCTCCCAAAAACCATCACTTCCCAACACTGTTGCATTGGGGATTAAATTTCCACCACAAGAATTTGGGGACATACATCCAGATCATTGCAGAGATAGAACACAGTGTCAGGATGGGAGATTTTATATTGATTCCTTACTGTGTTAGGGTTCTCCAGGGAGACAGAACCAACGGGAGATACCGAGTGTGTGAGAGTATGTGTATGTTTGTGCATGCACCTGTGTTCCTCTTATGAAGAATTGGCTTACGTGATTACAGAGGCTAAGAAGTCCTACAGCCTCGTCGCCTGCAATCTGGAGATTCATGAACGCAGGTGGTATAATTCAATCTAAGTCCAAAGACCCAAACCAGGGAAACTGATGTTGTAAATCCCAGTTGGAGGGCATGAGAAGATGAACTGAGATGTTTCAGCTCAAGCAGGGAAAGAAAGAAGGGGGTGAATTCCTCTTTCCTCTGCCTTTTGTTCTACATAGGCCCTCCATGGATTGGATGGCATCACCCACATGGGGAAGGGTCATCCCCTTTGCCGAGTCCACTGATTCAGATACTCATTGCGTCCCCCCCCCAAATACCCTCATGGACATACCCAGAAGTAATGTCTCACCAAATATCTTGGCATTCCCTAATCCAGGCAAGGAGACAGATAAGGTTAACTGTCACGCCCTCTTTACGTAAATATTTTTAAATTGTGATACAATTTACATGCAGTAAACACACAACATTTACGTGTAATTTACGTAAAATTCAATACGGCTCTTGAAGATACAGTTCAGTGAGGTTTTGATATAAATGTACCTGTGTAGCCATCATTTCGATCTATATATAAGATCTCTCTCTCTTCCTAGAAACGATCTTTTCGCTCCTTAGCAGTCTAGTTTGTACCAATTTGCGGTAACCATGTTTTGATTTCTATTTCTACAGATTAATTGTGCCTGTTTCTTAAATTTATATATTAGGGCGATATGGTGTATATATAGATTTTTCCTTGTTTTGAGTATTTCATTAAATAAAAGATGTATATCAATAATAATATAGGAAAAGTGGATAGAAAAAAATCACCCTCATTCCATTACCCGGATATCACATCTGTTTTCATCATGGTAAATTCTCTTCCAGCTCCGACCAATTCATGCTCATATTTTAACATAATTGTTTTCAGACTTTACACACCATTTCCCCTGCTTTTTTAAAATTTAATGATACCCCAGACGCATTTCCCTTGTTTCCATGGAATGACTTTAATGTTTGTTTAATGGTTGTCTAAAATTCCAGCCGCTGATGTGCCAAAACTTACCAAAAACCTCCCTTGTCACGAAGAGGCAGCATAGTGTAGGTATGTTCCTGGGAGGCTGGCTCCCTGGTACATATTTTGGCTCTGTGTCTTGGTTGCTCATATACAAAGTAAGGATCGTAATGGGATTGCTCTGGCTTTCATGTGTGTGTCCCCTCCTCAAATTTATACATGGAAATCCTAGCCCCCAAGGTTTTGGTATTAGGAGGTAAGTGTATTCATCCATTCTCACCCTGCTATTAGAAAAATACCTGAGACTGGGTAATTTTTAAATAAAAGAGGTTTAATTAGTTCATGGTTCTGCAGGCTGTACAGGAAGCATAAAGCCTTCTAGGGAGGCCTCAGGAAACCTACAATCATGGCAGAAGGTGAAGAGGAGGCAGGCACATCTTACATGGCCAGAGCGGGAGCAGCAGAGAGACGGGGGAGGTGCTACACACTTTTAAACAACCATCTCTTGTGAGAACTCACTCACTGGACAGAACCAGGCTGGGATGGTGCTAAACTATTCACGAGAATTCCATCCCCATGATTCACTCATCTTCCACCTGGCCCCACCTCCAGCCCTGGGGATTACATTTCAACATGAGATTTGGGCGAGGACACAGATCCAGACCATATCAGTAAGACCTTTGGGAGGTAATTAAATTATGAGCATGGTGCCCTTATGAATCAGATGAGTGCCTTTTGAGAAGAGGTCCCAGAGAGCTGCCTTGCTCTTTCCGCCACGTGAGGATATTGTGCGTGGACACCATCTGTGAACCAGGAGGTAAGTCCTTCCGTCACCAGACACTGAATCTGCTGGTGCGTTGATCTTGGATTTCCAGCCTCAGAACTTTGAGCAACAGATTTCTATTGTTTATAAGCTACCCAGTGTATGGTATTTTGTCATAGCAGCCCAAACAGACTAAGACAGGGACCTACTTCATTGGATTGTTGTGGGGATTAAATGAGCTCTTTTGTGCTGACAGTGAGCTCAGAACAATGCCAACACATGATGAACACTATCCACGATGGCTACCATTATTGAGCATGTGGGTTGCCATCTAGTGTTTTGTAGATGGTGGTGTCACAGACACATAAAGGCGTGCAACTTTTACCTTCCATGGATTTATTTTTGGGATAAATTCCCAGGAGGGGTGTTAAAGAGACAGGACATTCAATGGTCTTTGCTATGTGGTATCTCCTTCCCCTATTCCTTTCTCAGTAAAGGCATTATCGCATTGGGATTGCAGTGTGTTCAAACTCAACCAAGGAACTTAAATGTTATATGGCAGGACATTTACCAAAGAGCTTAGTAGAGACAAAAGAGAGGTGGAGCTGGCTCAAAACTGTACAATTCTGAGCTTCTGCATCCCTTCCAGGGGTGTGCGGGGCAGAAAATGAAGCTACCTTGTTTTCAAGGCCCCACGGCCATCCTTAATGATCCTTCCATTTTCTGTCCTACCTTCTGAATATTATTAGGATCTTTGGATGGTGTCTTCAATTTATTTTCTTTTTTTCTTTTCCTTTTTTTGTTTCACTCTTGTTGCCCAGACTGGAGTGCAATGGCTTGATCTTGGCTCACTGCAACCTATGTCTCCCGGGTTCAAGTGTTTCTCCTGCCTCGGCCTCCCGAGTAGCTGGGATTACAGGCATGTGCCACCACACCTGGCTAATTTTGTATTTTTAGTAGAGACAGGGTTTCTCCATGTTGTTCAGGCTGATCTCGAACTCCCAACCTCAGGTGATCCACCTGCCTTTGCCTCCCAAAGTGCTGGGATTATAGGTATGAGCTACCGTGCCTGGCCAACATGTCTGCAATTTCCTGAATAAACCTGCCTGTATTCATTCCCACTGCTATTACCTTAGCCCACATCACGTTAGCTGACATCACCTTGCTTCTGGATTACTGAAACCACCCTCCATTTCCATTCCCTACCTTCATGCTCACCTCCTCTTACCATTTCTCCACTGGACCACCAGAGCTTTCCTTTCATTAGGATCCTTGGATCATGTCATTCCCTGGACTGGTCCTACTGCCCTTTGGATGATCCAAAACCCTTAAGATGCTTTGCAAGGCCCTTGGTGATTCAGACTTGGCTTATATTGGTCCACTTCTGACCTCAGAAGGCACCTGCCCCCACTGTATTCTCTCTGCCCTTCAAATAAGGTATACATGATCTTTCTTACCTTTTTGGACTTCTCTACTCCTTCCTCTCTTGCCCCTGCTCAGCCTTGAGATTCCAGCTTGTCTCTTAGCTCTGGGGAAAATGCTCCTCTGACCTTCCAAGTCCAGGATGGGGGCCCTTCCACCTGTCCCTTGATACGTCCATTCCTCTGTTGCTCATGCAGCACTTTGCTCACTGCTGCTTTCTGGTGTGTCTCTAGCACTAGGAGGGACCCTGTGTTTATGCAGAGTTGAAATAGTGACAAGAGAGTGTAATGGAGGCCATGATAAGGAGACGTGCAGTGTGTCGAGTTGTGTTTCTGCCTTGAGAGCGTTCTGTACTACCCCAATGTGGGGAACAGAGCTTGGCCCCGGGGGCTCCCTTACTCACCTGTGCAGAGCACTGGGCTCCGTGGGTGATCCCTTCATTTTTCCAAGACCTCTGCACCTGTCTTGATCCTACAGTGAGATTTATTCTCCTTAGCATGCCCACTGCCCTTATCCCAAACCTGGATACCATCCCCCACGGCCCCTCTCTCCTGCTCTCACCAGGCTGGTCATACTTATTATAGCCATTTCACATTTGACTGGCTTCATGTCAAACTCTTAATGAGATGACAGTGAGAAATTGGTGTTTGACCTCATCGGAGAGTGGCAGGAGGGAAGGAAGTGGAAGAGGTCTGAAAGGTAGAATGAGGCCAGGCGGAGCACCATGAGCCTGTAATCCCAGCACTTTGGGAGGTTAAGGCGGGTGGGTTGCTTGAGGTCAGGAGTTCAAGACCAGCCTGGCCAACATGATGAAACTCTTTCTCTACTAAAAATACAAAAATTATCTGGGCGTGGTGGTGCATGCCTGTAATCTCAGCTCCTTGGGAGGCTGAGGCTGGGGAATTGCTTGAACAGGAGGTGGAGACTGCTGTGAGCTGAGATTGCACCACTGCATTCCAGCCTGGGCAATAGAGTGAGATACTGTCTCCAAAAAAAAAAAAAAAAAAAAAAAAAAAAAAAAAAAAAAAATAGAATGACACAGGAGAAGCTCATAGCATTTCCTTTTGTGAAGAAGACCTTGTAATGATTCCACAGGACCCTTTCACTGGGAGGAGAGGGAACAGGTGAGCATACCGAGGACACTGTCTAGGATTGTGCTGCTTGGGGATCTGGTCATCGTAAGCATCAGAGGTGTCTTCCAGCACACACAGAAATGCCTCGCAGTGAATTAGACAGAAGACCAATGATGTTTCCTGGCCATGAGGTGAATAAATACTTTATGCCCTAGGACATCCATTGTAAGCCTCTCTACAAACTGGTCATCTGAATAATAAAGTCACTGTAGTTTGCAGTGGGCTTACCTCATGCTTAGCCATGATGGGATGACACTGTATAAACCTGACCCCATGCTCAAGGTCTGTATGGTTTAGGTGGATAGGATGGGATACCCCACAGACCAAATACATACAGTGGTAAGTAAGTATATGTGAGTGCTAAGAGGAGGAATATGAATGAGAGCTTTGTAGAAAAGGTGACAAAGAACTGGATCTCGCAGAGAGAGTTTGGCAGCATGGAGGGAACGTGAAGGCGAGCCCAGGAGAGGATGAAACCACCAGCAAAGGAGGTCAGGAAGTAGTGAGTGTGGAACAGTCAAGCCTCCACGAGGATCATTTCCCAAAGTGTTTTGGTAAAGGGCACACATTGACAAGAGGTGGCAAACAAAGTTGGAAAGGAAGAATGCATTGGGGTTGCAGAGTGTTCAAACTCAACTAAGGAACTTAGATGTTATGTGGCAGGTCGTTCACGAAACAGTTGGGTAGAGGCAAGAGAGAGGTGGAGCTGAGCTCCAGACTGTCCAATTCTGAGTTTCTGCATCCCTTCTGCAGGGGGAGTCAGGAAATGAAGCGACCTTGTTTACACCTGTAGAATAGGGTAAATATAAATGATTGACTTGTAGGGGTGTTGGAAAGATTGCCTGTGAGCCGTTCTCCCTAGGTGGAGACTCGACTGCTGAAAACATCATACCTGGAGAGGGACATCTGGCCACCCTGGAGGTCACTCCCAGGACTGCATCCTGAGCCTCTGCTGTTGGCTGGTAGCTTATTATTTAAGCCGGATGGAGAGAAGAAATGACAGCATACGTCAACGTTTCCATTTACAACCTCATTTTTAAATTGTATTAACTGCTGTCTTTATTGGAGACATTTAGTGCAACAAAAGCATCTTTTGAAGGGATACTTGTGACCGGGCGTGGTGCCTCACACCTATAATCCCAGCACTTTGGGAGGCCAAGGCGGGGGGCAGGGATCACCTGAGCTCAAGAGTTCAAGATCAGCCTGGCCAATGTGGTGAAACCCTGTCTCTACTAAAAATACAAAAACTAGCTGGGCATGGTGGTGGGCACCTGAAATCCCAGCTAATTGGAAGGCTGAGGCAGGAGCATTGCTTGAACCCAGGAGGCGGAGTTTGCAGTGAGCCTGGATGGCACCACTGCATTCTAGCCTGGGTGACAGAGGTAGACTCTGTCTCAATCAATCAATCAATCAGTAAATCAATAAATACACACACACATACTCTTTCACAAGAGCAAAGATAGTCCTTTTTTACCAAACTGTCGAGCTCCTCAGTGAGTGTGAGACACACATACACAGAATCCCAAGAGTGACATTGTCGGTGAGAGGCACATGCTTTTCTACCCACCTCCCAAGTTATAAGGAAAATTACAAGTTAAAAATCTAAGAGGCCCCAGAAGCAACTCAGACCTGTGAAAAGCCTCCATCCTGTGGCACCCCATATGTAAGGCTTTCCTGTGTCTCAGGAAGATAGAAGCCCCTTTCAAGACATTTTCTCCTGCCCACCTGATGTGGCAGCCAACGCTCTTCCACTTCCAGCTGATTCTGATGGCGGAGACAAGCAGTTCAAACTAGTGAAAAGTTTGAGTGTCCTGGAGTCCTTGTGTACAAACCCTTCCCTCTCTGTCCCTCTTCCTCTCTCTCGCACAGCACCGAGTAAGAAGGCCTGTCTGTGTAAGGAGGATTCATCAAAATCTCTAATTAAATACATGGCAGCTGGTGAATTGAAGCATTTGTCTTAGCTCTGCCATCCTATAATACCTTATAATCCTGGGAGCCCAAAGTATGAATTAATTATAATTTCTGAGAACCCAGGGAGCCAGGAGCATCAAGGAGGGAGGTGTGGTGAAGGAGAGGCTGTGTGTGGTGACAGTAAATGCTTCTGAGAAAGGGACAGAGACATTCTTGTGTTGACTTAGAAGAGGCCACTTTGGGAGGTCTACAAGTCCGCATATTTGTGTGTATTTATTTGAGTGTGTGTGTATGAGAGTGTGCATGGGCTTGTATGGGTGTGTATGTATTCAGCATCAAGTTTTAAGATCTTACTATAGGGCATTTAACGTGTTAGTTTCATCATCATCATTGTCATCATCATCAGTAGTACTGGTACTAGTATTTTACCAGCTACTGAGAGCTTATTATTGTTCTGTTTTGGTTAAGCCTTTTCCCCAGTCATATCTTGTTCATGACTCATGACTATGTATTATCTATACAGTTAGTATCGTACTTCTCTTGATAAGAAGATGGAAGCTCAAAAATGTTCAATTATCTGCCCTAAGTTCCCAGGCTCACAAGTGTCTGAGCCAGTACTCACGTCGTAATCTGATCCCAGGATGTCTCCTTCTATCTGCCAGGCCAACCTTCCTGAATTCACCATATGCCATTACTGGGTACCCAGATTATAGACTTGGGTACGACATGATTTCTACCTTAAGGAAGGGGACTTGCAGCTGCATGGGCTGTGCGAGCTGGGGCAATGCTGGCTGCTATAACAGATAAATCTCCACAACTTAGGAGCTTCATGTGGGAAAAGTTTATTTCTCCCCCATGTGATGCATGACTGTGACTGTGGGCATGGAGTAGGCACTCTGCACTTGTGGTTATTCAGGACCCCAGGCTGCTACCCCTCAGGGGGTCCTCCTCCATCTTCAGCATTTGACCTCCAAGGGGAAAGAGTGTGAGGGTCTCACATGGAGAATTTGGACAGGCTGGACCTGAAAGTGACAAATAACCCTTCTTCCACACCCATATCATTCACCAAAGCTCAGTCCCATGGCCATGCCTTGTGGCCCATGAGCTGTGAGTGGAGCCCAGCTGCGTAACCAGGAAAAATACAAGAACGACACGTATATGGGAAAGGCTTGCCAGAGGGAGAAATCCCTGCATTTTCCAATGTCCAAGGTGCAGAGACCGTACAGAGAAGGATGGGGCTGTAGGAATGGCTTTGGCTTTGTTCGTGCCTCCTTCTCCTCCAGAAACTGGAGTTCAAAGAGGAAAAAAAAAAAGGTTGCTGCAATACACCTGTTGATGAAGATGCGAGGAAAAAAATATGCTGGAAAAAAAAAAAGACCCAGAATGTTCAGAAATGTAGCACATGTGGTCAAATGGAATAGTGCCCCTGATGCTTACAGGGTTTGGGGTTTGATCCTTGGCCTACCAGGAGAAAAACATTTCTTACGCTCCCTAAGCCTCATCTCCCTCCTGGATGAAGACAACAATACCTACTTCACAGGGGCTGCCATGAAAATGAAAGAGACGAGAGTGAGTGTGGAAGGCCTGGTGCTGGGTGCGTGTTTTGCATCACTTCATCTTCCTCTGCTGGTCTCACAGGGTCATTCTAGAGTCACTGCTGCTGCTCTTGCGACCCTCTGCCCCTTTTGGGGATGTAGATGGTGGGTCTTTATTTTATTTTATTGAGACATGGTCTCACTCTGTTGCTCAGGCTGGAGTGCAGTGGTGTGATTTCGGCACATGGTAACCTCCGTCTCGTGGGTTCGAACGATTCCTCTGCTTCAACTTCCCAAGTAGCTGGGATTACAGGCACGCACCACCACGCCTGGCAAATTTTTGTATTTGTAGTAGAGACGGGGTTTCACCATGTTGGCCAGGCTGGTCTCAGCTCCTGGCCTCAAGTGATCTGCCTGCCTTGGTCTCCTAAAGTGCTGGGATTACAGGCGTGAGCCACCGTGCCCGGTTTCTTTATTTTAATTTCTCACACATGAGTCAGCTAGATCATTAAATAGCACGTACTTAAGTAAATATTCACTAAACTGTAGCCAATTATCTTTTTTATTTTCTATTGCACTAAAAAATGGAGCTCTAGCTGATAAAAAGATCAATACAATGCTATTAATAATTATATCATCTTAACAGAGATCATTTGTTGAGTGATGACTCACCAGGAGGCATTATTCAAAGGCCTTTACATGCAATCACTTTTTAATTCTCACAGCAATCCTAGGATCTGGGTACTAATATTATTCCCCTGGGATCTTGGCCAGGAGGGCTGGGTGATGGTCTGTCGTGTTCATGCGTCTGTTCTCATTGCCTGGCACAGTAACTGACAGGAAGGCAGCACAAAGAAAGTCTGTGTGGGTGAATGGGTGACTCTCCAGGTTCCAGGAACAAGGGGTCTTAAAGAAGTTCCTTGACTTCCGCAAGGTCACACTATAGCAAGTATTAGAGCTGAATGCAAATTCAGATCTGTCTAACCTCAGACTGTATTCCAGAGAGTAGAAAAAATTAGCACACACAAAAAATAAAAACCCTTATGTGTTGGATATCATGTATTCAAAAGTAAGCAATCCAACAAGCCTGTGACATGTTTGATCTGAATATCCTTTGCTTGGTTTCCACTTAAGACCACTTTGCTCTCTGGAAATAAAGAGGTAGAGAAAAATGGCAGTTGTCACTGTCACCCATTTGAGAACCCACCCTCTAGATTTCTTGGGGTTGCCTGTGGGGCTTGGAGGTCCTCTGTATACCAGAGACTTTGAGGATGACTTTTGCAGGGTGCTGGCTCTCCCTCTTGACCCATTCACCCTGCAAAACTTGTCTCCTTGCCTATAAAGCAAGCAAAATGGATGGGATGATTTCTGATTCCCTAAAGAGCTGATTATTGTGGATAAGTGATTTTAAATCCCGGGACCCCAGTCTCAGGGGCTGTAAAAGAGAACCTGGGACAAGGCCAATTTTGAAGTGATGTGTGTATGTTCCTGGCGTTGAATGGCTTCTGTGTAAATGGTCAGTTCTGTTTTCATTCCTGTTCTAGCCCTCTGTAATCCCTAAGTTCTCTTAGATACACTAGAGACAGCATCACAGCTACCTATACAGCTGCCTCCTGCACAACATGGGTGTTAGGGGCACCTCAGCCCAGTTGAAAAATCCATGTATAACTTGTGACTCTCCAAAAACTTACCAACTAATAGCCTACCATTGGCTGGAAGCCTTAATGATAACATAAACACTCAATTAACACAAATGTTGTTCGTAACGTATACTGTATTCTTATGATAAAGTAAGCTAGAGAAAAGAAAATGTTATTAAGAAAATCATCAAGATGGCTGGGTGCAGTGTCTCATGCCTGTAATCCCAGTACTTTGGGAGGGTGAGGCGAGTGGATCACCTGAGGTCAGGAGTTCGAGACCAGCCTGGCCAACATGGCGAAACCCCATCTTGACTAAAAAGACAAAAATTAGCCGGGTGTGGTGGCGGGCGCCTGTAATCCCAGCTACTAAGGAGGCTGAGTCAGGAGAATCGCTTGAACCTGGGAGGCAGAAGTTGCAGTGAGCCGAGATCATGTCACTTCACTCCAGCCTGGGTGACAAGAGTGAGACACCATCTCAAAAAAAAAGTCATAAGATAATAAATATATGTACTATTCATTAAGTAGAAGTGGATTATCTTAAAGGTCTTCATTCTCATCGTCTTTGTGTTGAGTAGACTGAGGAGGAGGAGGAACAGAAAGGATTTATCTTGCTGTCTCTGGGGTAGAAGTGGAAGAAAATCTACATGTAAATAAACTCCTGCATTTCAAATATATGTTGTTCAAGGGTCAAATATACTTCCCATTTTCCAGACCTCAGGCTATGTCCAGGTGTTGGTAGGGAACCCACGTGTCTCCATGACTCCCTCTCTATCTGGCTGGTCTCACTTTTCTCTAAACTTGCACTTCAGCCTCTGAGAAGTGCTTAGAGAGGCCAGGAGCCCAGCCCTGCTGTGCTTACCAGCTCCTTTTGCCTACCGTGGGCAGCCCCGGCTCCCTCTGCTTCTCCCCTGGCCCGCCTCCGAAACTCAGCTTAACCATGTTTGTTTCTGTCTTTTCTTGTTTTGTCAACATGCCATTGAGAAGGAAATGCAAACCTGAGCCTTGATTAGAAATCTCCGTTGGTGCGGATTTACCCTTATTTTCAATTCAGCTGGTTGGCGGTTGGCGTGGGTGCTGGGGGACTAGCTTCATGCTGATAAGAGGTCCAGGAAGCTGATGTGGCGCTGGCCAGAGTCCTGAATTAGAAGTGTTGGCACAAGCCATGTTGCCTTCCTGAGAAGTGGTGGGCGTCCCTCCCTCTCCATCCCCCAGGCCCCTCTCTCCACCTGTGCATCTTCCCTACTACTCAAGAGCAGTGCTCACAAAGCAGTGAGGAACCTGGTACTTGCAGGGGATGCTGGAGGGCCCAGACTGGTCACTTTATTGGGAGAGTTTCCAGGCTTGGAGGGAGTCTGGATCTATGTATGTGGCCTTCGTGTGTGTGTGCGCATGCATGCATGTGCATGGGCGTGTGAGTGTGTGTGCGTGCATGTATGTGCAAGTGTTCATTTGCACATACTCACAAATGTACTGGGAGACTGGAGTCCAGCACGTTCTGCCTGATCCTCACATTGTAAACCTGTGTGATCTTGGGTGAGCCATTTAACTTCTCTGCGCTTCGTTTTTGGGGAGAATTAATATGTCAAATCATGAAACTGCAAGGTCGTGGCCAAACTTCTTAATTGATCTGAACTTCACTTTTTTGCATTTGTGTGGTCATTTGTGGTTAAGGGAGTGAGCATTTGGAACCTCAACCTTGACATCTAATTCCAGCACATCTGTGGTCTTGAGCTTACGATTTAATCTCTTTGGGCTTTTTATTTATCCACAAAGTGAGCACGGTAACAATCTCTAACTCATAGGGTTTTACTGAGCATTGCCTGGAAACATACAGAAAACACTTCCAAAATGGTCCTTCTTCCCCTTTCTTTTTCCTTCTCTTCCCCCTCTTTGTTTCCCTCCTTCACCTTCCCTTCCATCTTCACCTTCACCTCCTTTTTTTCCTCCTCCTTTACTAATTCCTCCTCCTTTTCCATCATCATTATCATCAATGCCATTATCTCACTATGAGGCCAAATTCAATTATGTACCTGAAAGCACTGTGTCATCTATAAAATATTACAAACACCAAAATGTCCCTGATTCCAGAGGCAGACTCACCTTATGTGAAACTCGATGCCAGCATGCATGTGTGTGTGTGTGTGTGTGTGTGTGTGTGTGTGGTGTGTGGTGTGTGCAGCCTTTCAGATTTTCTCAGTGGAGGAATATAGCTGTCGGGCAGGTCAGATGTTGTGTGTCAAGGCATGTGGTGAGCAAAATGAGTTTGCCTGTGGATGGGAGATGCAGCCAGAGGAGTCAGGCGGCCCAGCAGGAGAGGAGAAAGCAGAACACCTTAATGATGGCTTAAGAAACTTACAAATAAAGCTGAGATTCCTAATGTTTAATTTCAAGTGACTGAACATTAACATTTAATTAACTCCTGACTGCTAAACCAATATTAAATCTAGGCAGAGGCTAGTGGCATCTCTTATGTTTTAGCCGCCAAGAGGCTGCAATCCTACTATGGCGACGTTCAGCAGGATGGAAGCTGCCCTATCACGTGGGATCCCAGTCTACACACTGTCTGTGGAATCCCCCAGGCACACACCCACTCTCATCTCTCTGGTTCTTGAGAAGGAGTCACATGCAAGCCCATAAGCGTTGGCTACAAATCTAACTTTTTCTCTCCCCAGTTGTATAACTTTGGCCAAGCGGCTTAAATTATTCCGTCTCAGTTTCTCATCTGGAGAATGGGAAAAGAAACACCTACTTTATTACATTGTTTCTGTGTGTAGATCAGTAGCGATGGATCTGAAACACCTCACAAAAGGCCTAACCCGTATATGTCAAGAAATGATTCTACGTCAGTTTCATTTCCCCACTCTCTCACTGTGGTTATGCCTGGTGACACTTGGTTCCTGTTAAGGACCAAGATCTGTTCCACCTTATGGCCTTCTACTTCTTCCTCCTCCTCCTTCTTCTTCCTCCTTCTTCTTTTTTTTTTCTTGAAACAAGGTCTCATTCTGTTACCCTGGCTGGAGTGTAGTGGCTAGATCATAGCTCATTGCTGCCTCAATCTCCTGGGCTCAAGTGATCCTCCTGACTCAGCCTCCCAAGTAGTTGGGACCACAGGCACCTACCACCATGCCTGGCTAAATTTTTAATTTTTTTGTGAAGATAGGGTCTTCCTATGGTCATGAACTCCTGGGCTCAAACAGTCCTCCTGCCTTGGCCTCCCAAAGTGCTAGGATTACAAACATGAGCCACTGTGCCTAGCCTGGTCTTCAATATGTTGTTTCATTGACCTGGTTGGTATTGTTTTCCCTCCCTGCCCCTGACCACTCCTCTTCCAAATCTTAAGTATCATTTCTTCAAGAAGCCTTCTCTGGCCTCCTCAATAGACCCATTTCCCTGTTATATACACCCATACATCCCTCCTAACTTTTGACTTTAGACCTGGAAGATAAACAATCCCATTCTTCCCTTCTGTTTACATTCAGCAGGGAAGCTTTTGCTTCCTTTCACTGCTTTCCAAAGCCATTAGAGACTCACAGTCTCTGTTGCATTTTCTAATGAGTTAGTTCTTTTGTTCCCTCTACTGGAGACAGGTCTGACAACACTCACCACTTGCATCAATAGCCCCCAACTTTTCAAAGACTTTGGCAGTGCTGTTGGGTTTTCCCATTTGCATAGGGCTGTGCAGTGCATTATAGATGGCCATAGCAGCTGAATCCAGTGCAGTTTCAGCTTGTAGATTGAGGGAAGGGAGGACTTCTGTCGCTTTGTGAAGGCATGGTTGGCTTTTGGTGAGCTGTTATGGAAGATCATCAGCTGCTCAAGACCGGGCTCAGGAACAGTAGAACCCTGACATCAAGGGGGTCCACCTGCTTCTGGGGCTGGATTCTGAAATGCACAGATCTGGATCTGGAGGGAAGTGGATGTGGCCCACGTGGGTGAAATCTGGAGCATGGAAGAAGGAAACATGTCATGAGAAAGAAGCAGTTTTTGCCAATCTAGAGCCAAGAGCAGAGGATCAAGAATGGGTTGGTTAATTCAGAATCAGGGCCAAATCAATCCACTGTGATCAATTGCTCAGGGTTTGTGATATGATCAGTGGTCTCAAAAGTGTCCCATGGGGCCATAGAGAAGAAGAGGAGTGATGGTGGTGTCATAGACTACGTTTCCAAGATGGGATGGAATGAGATGGATCCCAGGGATGAAGCAGGGCTGTATCAGATGATGTTTCCACCCCCGATGATGATGATGATGGTGGTGACAGCAGTAGCAGGAGACCTTTCATGAGCACTAAGAAGCTTCAGCTGTGGTGCTGAGTGTTTGTCAATGCCCATTTGATACTCTTACCCCATTTTACAGATGAAGACACTGAGGCACAGAGAGGACAAGTAATTTGCCTGTGGTCATCCAGCTAGAGGGAGACAATGCTAAGATTCAACCCCAGCTCTGTTTGCTTCCAAAGCTGGTGTTCTCTAACTCTGATATATTTCCCTCTTGTTTCCAGGTTAACCTCTATATGGCCCTCATATCATTCATCAGTTCATTGTTTATTCATCAATTATTTACTCATGTGACAGTATTTATTGAGTATCTACTATGTGCCAAGCACTGCAGAAGGTCTCTGGTCTTCTAGAGTTTATATTCCTGTGGAGGAGAAAAACAGAAAATTACATAAAATAACTGCAAAAGATGACAGAGTCTAGTAAGTGCCATAAAGAAAATTAAATGGAGTTTTGTGATCAAGACTGGTAGATGGGGATGGTGAGGTCATCTTTGTAGAGGGAGGTCAGGGAGGGCCTCTCCAGTGGTGACATTGACACTGAGACCTGAAGGACAAAAGGAACCAGCCATGCTAGAAGCCCCTAGAAGAAGTTCTCGTTTCCTATCACTATTCTTTAACTTTTGAATCTTTGAAGGTAAACCACATATGGTGGATTTACATCAATGATGTAGACTTTCAGGACATCTTTGGGGTGGGCAGTTTTAGCTTAAGTGTCTGTCCACACCCACTTCTTGGGATCCTCCACTTCAAGGACCCTCTTGGGACACCTCCGTTGGGTGCTTCTGAGAAGTTGCTCCCTACTTCTCGATTTTCTGCTCTTCCTATAACTGAAGGTATGTTTCTTTGTTGTTTTGGCTGTATCTGGCTTCCAGACCCTTATACAGATGGCTCCCCAGAGTGACTCAACTCTGAGTAGCTGGGGACCAATTATGAAGTTGACCCTTACTTTATTCACTTCTGAGCCCAGCCCTAAGCTGATGTAGAAAATCCTAAATCCAGTTAAGTGTTATTTGCTTGAAATATTTGAAAGAGCCGGCTTGGCCCATCTTCAAATATTTTGTTAGCTAATCAAAGCCAGATTGTGGTCAGAGGCCATATCTAAATTTATTAGGAAAATTAATAGACCATTTAGATTTTATTGGAATTAAGCTAAAATATGATAAGCAGCCACACCGGCAGATAGTGATTAATTATTACACTGACCTGTGTGATGGGCTCATAATGAAATACTGACTTCTAGGTAAGTCATGAGGCCTTAGAACAAGCAGGACAGGCTCTGAAAGGATGTCCTCACTCCACCCTCTTGAGGTTAATTGGATGGGACACCATAGGAGAGATGCTCGGTAAATATGCACCATTTATTCTTTCAAACAGTATTTATATGCACCTACTGTGTGCTGAGTCTTGGGAATATATAAAACTGACATCCTGAGTTTGAATATTGGTTTCTGTACTTAATAGCTATGTGTCTTTGGGCATGTTACTTAACCTTTCTGAATTTCCATTTCCTCATTTGAAAGCCAGGGATGCCGGGCGCGGTGGCTCAAGCCTGTAATCCCAGCACTTTGGGAGGCCGAGGCGGGCGGATCACAAGGTCAAGAGATCGAGACCATCCTGGCTAACACGGTGAAACCCCGTCTCTACTAAAAATACAAAAAACTAGCCGGGCGAGGTGGCGGGCGCCTGTAGTCCCAGCTACTCAGGAGGCTGAGGCAGGAGAATGGCGTGAACCCAGGAGGCGGAGCTTGCAGTGAGCTGAGATCGCGCCACTGCACTCCAGCCTGGGTGACAGAGCAAGACTCCGTCTCAAAAAAAAAAAAAAAAAAAGAAAGAAAGCCAGGGATAAAAATGACTAATAGGGTTATTGTCAGAAGTCATGGAAGTGATCTGTGTAAAAAGTGATTGGACGTAGCACATAGGTGTTGCTATGAGTAGTGCTGTCATTAGTAATATTCTAAATAAGACCCATTTTTGGCCTCAAATAATTCAAACAACACTTTACAATACAGCTGATCTTCCAAGCCGTGTCAATTTCTCCCTATTATGTGCTTCGTAAATCTTAGTTAGGGTCAGAAAAGGCTTTGTTGAAAAGATGTTTGAGCTTTGTTTTAAAGGATGAAAAGGTTTATTTCCCAGGTGGACTGGAGGGATGTGGGACTTCCAGGTAGATGGCTCAGGATAGGAAAGGACATGAAGACTTGAAACAACCTGGCAATTGGTGGAACTTTAAATAGTTGGGTATTACGGGGCAGAGGGCATCTGCGTTAGATAATTGTTAGGGCAACGGGAACTGGAAGTTGGGTCTTGTGGTCTGGATCACTCACCTATATGCCTTTCTCCATGAAATATGCGTGTGTCAAATGGGACTTATGAGAAAGGCCCTTCTCTTTACTTTTTAAACTTTTGCTCTGTGTTCCATTTTGCTCTGTGGAGGCAGAAGGAAAATCTTAAGTGCTGCCACAGTCAAAAACTATGATCCAGGGGTCTGAGCTGTGATGTTCCTCCCAGGTGCTTGTCCTTTATGGGCACTACATAAACCCCTCTGGTGTCAGCTTGGGTGTGGCTCAGAGGTACAGACTACTGCCTGAGTCAGACAGGCCGAGTTCAGCTCCAGTTCTGCCACTTGACTCCTACAGGATCTCAGGTGAGCCACTCTGAACCTCAGATCCTTCTTCTGCAAAAGGGCTTATTAGTGTGTTTTCATGCTGCTGATGAAGACATAGCCGAGACTGGGTAATTTATAAAGAAAAAGAGGTTTCATGGACTCACAGTTGCACATGGCTGGGGAGGCCTCACAATCATGGCAGAAGGTGAAAAGTACATCTTACATGGTGGCCGACAAGAGAGAATGAAATCCAAGCAGAAAGGAAAACCCCTTATAAAACCATCAGATGTTGGGAGACTTATTCACTACCACAAGAGCAGTATGGGGGAAACTGTCCCCACGACTCAGTTATCTCCCACTGGGTTCCACCCACAACACATGGGAATTATGGGAGCTACAAGTAAGATGAGATTTGGGTGGGGACATAGCCAAACCATATCAAGGGAGGGTTTGTAAAAGCAACCTCGTTTGTCTGTGGACAAGACGACTGAAAAAAGTCAAACAGTATACAGACGTATGGTCCCTGAATTATGATAGTTTGAGTTATAATTTTTCTACTATATGATGATATGAAAGCAACATGCTTTCAGTAGAAACTGTACTTTGAGTACCTACACAACCATTCTTTTTTTCCACTTTCAGTACAGTATCCAACTGGTTACAGGAGATATTCAACATGTTATTATAAAATAGGCTTTGTGTTAGATAATTTTTGTCCAACTGTAGGCTCATGTGTCCCGAGTGTGTTCAAGGTAGGCTGGGCCAAGCTATGATGTTCAGTTGGTGAGGCATATTAAATGCATTTTTGACTTAACAATATTTTCAACATACAAGGGTTTTTTTTGGACGTTGCCCCATTGTAAATTGAGGAGCTTCTGAATAGCTCTTCGTATAAAGTTGGGCGCCTCTACCTATTCAACAAATGTTAGTTCCCAGAATATAGTGTGGTATGTTTGATTTTTTAAAATTAATTTTAAAAAAATAAGTGGGAGAATGTCGCTATATATGGGTGTTCTGTTTCATATACTAAATATATATCTGTCTGTCCTCAGAAAATGAATATGCATGTCTCCCAAGATATATTTGCATGTTCCATTTCTCCTATTAAGTATATATTTTCCTATTTTTTGTATATATCTAAGTGTATACATATATATGTCCTACTTATACACGGAGGGGAGAGAAATATGTATGTAGGGACAAGTAGGTACAGAAAACTGTAGAACAAGCCAGACTGTTCCAGAAAAAGTAGGAAATATGCTAAGGACAGGGGAAGGGGAAGGATACACCCCAGGGCCACAGATGATGCTCTGGCATGTCCAGTCCAATGGTGTGTTGCCTAATTTTGGATTAGCCAAGAATACCAGAGGAGACTGGACCCCATAGTCCATTTCCTTACTCATGCATAACCAGGCACATTATGGTGTGACATTAACAAGGCAAAAGGAAGTCAGGAGCAAACCACGGCGGGATATCCTGTGACCAGGACTTGATGGACGTGGGTGAAGGGAGGGTCAGGTTGTGAACAGGCTCTGTACCCCCAGCACGCCCTTGAGCTTAGGCCAGGGTGTGAGTAGACGCACACTCCTCTGCCAGGCTGTGGCAAGGGCTCTCCAGCACAAATAAGGGAGAGTTGGCTAGGACAGATGGCCAAGGACGTGTGGAATTGGAGGACATGGGATGGTGAAATGGATGTGACCCAGTGACTCAGGGACAGTTTTAGTGGCCTATTACTTAGTTTCAGGGTGACACTGGTGATACATTGGAGGAGGAATAAAGTGTTGCCCCTGCAGTCATTATTACAGAGAGGAATTTCTGTCCTCAGTTGCTCCTCAGATAGCTAACAGGGCCGCTCAGAAACCTAAGCAAGGAAGACGTCCTGTTGCCATTGGATCCCTTTTCTGGGGCAAATCACAGACAAGCCTCTCTGTTTGAATGGGTGGAAGGGCACGGGAGGCAGTCCTAGGGCAAAAATGAGTTAATAGTGTAAGACTTCCCTGCCACATGAGGACAGATGGAATCTGCCGTCTTGTGCCTGATACAGACCCATGGGAGGCTGCAAGAGGCAGGCTTAAGTGTAAGAGCAAGACAGAAAGTGGGATCTTCCACCCCAGGAGCCCTCTGATCACAGGATTGCCGCTTTTGATGAAGACACAATCGAGTTAAAAATAGGCCCCATCCAGAGTGTGGACGGAAGCGGAGCTGGAGGTTCCTGGGTGTATGTGTGACAGAAAGGCAGTGGGCCATTTTAATTAGATCCCTTTACCAGAACTCCTGACCTTCTATGTAGCACATTAATGTATTTTACTAATTATAAATGCAATTAAAAAGTACTGAAATAAAATTAGGCTGATCTATCTAATTTACATTAAGCACTTTCAAATTATGCAGATTTTAAAGTCTCTCTTTGCCTCTCTCTCTCTCTCTCTTTTTTTTTTTTTTTTTTTAAATTTGGGTTTCAGGGTAAAATTGTCTGCATTAAAACAGCTGGAAAACAACCTTGTAGGAAAACAAATTTCTTTTCTGTGATTATTCTCAGTGTGCGAGTTAATTTTTGAGGCAGTAATATACTTAGCAGGCATCGGGCAGTTACTTATAAAGCAGAGACATATGTGTTTCGATGCCAGCGTGGGGGCTGGGGTGCATGCGGGGATGAGTGGGGTTTGGTTACTTTGGGGAATGAGGTTGAAAGGCTAACTAGGCACACACACAAAAATACCAATGCAATCCGTGGTTGCTAAAGAGTTGAGATTTACAAAGAGCAAGATGTAATGGCAGGCACAATGTGCCTTTGATAGAGACGAACCATCTGGTGGGTTTATCCAACAACATAGGTTTTTTTTTTTGTTTGTTTTATTCCTATGCTGACAGGCACAGAGAGTGAACCGGGTGCCAGAATTATCGCCTAGCATCATTAAAAATCAGAATGTTCAGTTTTGCTGGCTGTGGAAGTTGCGTGTGCAGGGCAGCTCTATATTAGGTGAGGAAATGGAGCGTAAAGGAAAGTGAATGCCCCTCTCCCCCGGAGGGTTGGACGTGTGTGCTTTTCTGCTGGGGCCGTTGCTCTGCCTGGGTCTGCTGGAGGCTGCATTCGCTGGAGGAGGAGACCTTGACGGGGCCTCTTTATAGATTAAATCTGATCCGCAGGTTCCTTGGAAGCAGACGTGTAATAAGCTGTTCTCTGGAGTTGTGTATAAGCTCCTTAAGACATTGCCAGTGAGGTTTACCTCCCCTTACTCCGGTGCCCTCAATTTTATTTGCTGCCCAAACTTTGCACTTTAAGCTTCCTATCAAAAGGAAGCCTGAAATAATTCCTCACATTGGAGCTGTTGGTTTGGAAAGTCCTTTTCTTCTTCTCCCGCTTTAGATACAAAAGGGGTGTTTCCACTTGCAGCCGGGGAACCAACCTTCCCTCCTCTGACCTGGAAGCCAAGATGTGTGTGAGTCTTCCCAAAGGATGGCTGGACCATGATCCATGCAGACAAAGGTGGGATGGCTGTGGGGGTCCCTTGTATTCTGAGATCTACAGGCTCAGGGGCCCTGGAAAGGGTAAAGTGATTCTTGGCCCCTCCCTCCTCCCATCCTCTGCCGTCACAGACTCTCAGAGGGAATGCTCGGAGGTGGAACTGCTTGTTAATCCCTGGAGAGAAAGTCTTCAGATCTTTGTCTTGACGAGAGCCATGTCTGGATCCATTTGACAAGCAGATGCTGCCTTAGAGCTAGACCCTGCAGGTTTCCTCCCTTTACAGGGAAGAACAGGAAGCTTGTTTTGTTTTGATATTTCAGCAGCTAAAGCCCTTCTGGGTTGCAGACAAAAACTCCATCACTACCACCAATAAACTAAGTTTATGTATTCACTTGTATATTGGTTCATTTGTCCATCCATCCATCCACATACGAATGTACGAATCTCACCCCCATCTCCCCACCTATCCAACCATCCATCCATTAATTCATGCATTTATTTCCTCGCCTCACTGATACTTGTTGAGCATTTACTCAGTTTCAGGCAATACGCTTGTATTGAAGGACACCAGTATGTATGGACCCAGGCCCTTGACTTCTGAGAACTCATAGTTTAGAGAAGGAGACAGACATGTACTTGGGTAATCATTTGATCCTGGAAGAATGGATACAGTTGCAGACCATCTTTAGCACCCAGCCCAGTGGCAGGAATGGGTTGGATGGGACTATAACCACAGGGTCTCTCCATCCACTGTATCCCTCCCCGCAACCAAGAAACAAACAACAGCAAAATGAAACTTTACCTCATGGCCTTTCATTTTCCATTCCTCAGTACCCCCTGGGTATGTCAGGATCAGGCTCAACCCTTTTGGCCCCAGCTTGGTTCTTCCCTGACAGTCACAGGCTCTAAGAGTTCCTTTGTCCTATTTTATGGTCCTCTTTGTACTGCCTTTGAGAGGGATGTTGGAAGAGTGGTAGAGAGATAACAGGTGCTTTGGAAAAACAAAACCTGTGGATTCTGATCCCAGTTCCCACAGGGACCAGGTCTGGGATCTTTAGCAGGTTATTTAACGTGGCCCAGCTTCTGTTTCCTCATCCATTTTTAATAACGGTGCTACTTTCTGTGTGAGATTACAGTAGGTATTAAAATCATGACCATGAAGCATATGTATGATGCCTGTCATTCATTCTCTCACTCTACAAACCATACTTTGTTGGGCATTCATTAAGCACGTGATGAAATAGGGATGAATTAATAAAGTGCTGGAATTCTACAAATAGAATATTGAGTATCTACTGTATTTAGGGTACCATACTAGGCACAGAGTGGGTATGTCAGAGTGAATAGGATGCATGATCTACCTTCTTGATCACCTTTCTATGATCTCATGCTCTACCAAGATTATGTTGCTTCAGTTAAAGGTCTGGGATTGCAGAAATGTTGCTTCTTTCCTCTCTTGGTCTTCTGCTTCCTGTCTGATGATTCCAACCAGTAACCAGACCTCCATGCCTTTGCATATGCTGCCCTCTCTGCCTGGAGTGGTCTTGCCCATCCCAATTCATACCTTTCTCTACTTGTCAAACTTCTACTCACCCTTCCGAGCCCAGCTCAGAGGTATCCTCTGGAAAGTCCTGCCACAGTGCCAAAGATGGTCTGTAACTGCATCTCTTCTTCCAGAATCAAATGCTTACCCAAGTACATGTCTGCCTCCCTCCCTCAACTGTTCAGTTCCTTGAAGTCAATGGCCTCGGTCCAATTCATCTTGGTGTCCTTCAAGACAAGCATGCTGCCTATAACTGAGTAATTACTCTGTAAATATCAATGAGGTGAGGAAACAAATGCATGAATTAATGGATGAATGGTTGGGTAGGTGGATAGATGGGGGCGAGATTCTTACATTCATATGCGAATGAATAGATGAATGGATGAACAAATGAATGAATACACAAGTGAATACATAAACTTAGTTTATTTGTGGCAGTGATGGAGTTTTTGTCTGTAATTCAGAAGGACATTAGTGAAATATCAAAACAAAACAAGCTATCCTGTTCATTGATAAGGTTTGAACTTTGAGGATTGCTTTGTAGGGAATCCCTGGGGTATTTCATAAGCTGATAAATCTGAGGATAAATGAAATGTTGAGTGCTGTGAATTTCAGGTATGAGTTGCATTCCACCCAGATGGTGGGAGGCGAAGGGGACCTGCCCTCTGTGTGCTGCATGACCCCTCTCCACCCTGCTGCATCCTCCCTTCTGCTCTTCTGCCCACTGTGATAGCCTGGTCCTAATTAATTATGGTGGCCTTTCAGCAAGTTGGGCCTGGACACCAGGATTTTCTCTGCAGTCGTGGCTGCTGCCTGGCCTTGAGTCCTGCCATACTCACCTCCCAGACAAACATACTTAGCAGGTGTTTTCCCCACATTAATAATCAGAATTGACACATTCTAAATGAGGCCCTCCTTGTTGTGCAGGGCAGCTCTGATGGATATGTGGGGAATTGACGGCCCCTGAGAAATGTTTTTGCCATTACCAGCATTTCTCTGACAGGTTTTTAATAGTCCCACTAAAACTGCAGTATATTGGAAAATTTTGTAGATGAAGTGCAAAGGGCTGCTGTGACTTAGAGGCTCTGGGTTGGAAAAATCCAGTTTGGGGAGCATTGAGTTGTTTGAATCAAAAGAAGCTGATCTAATGTGGATTTGGGCTAACAGCTGGGAAGGGGGCAGTTTGGCCGGGGGTCTTTGAGGAGACCTGGGCTGGGTTATGGATGGCACTATGCAGTGATTCATGTGAACGGTAAATGAAACACTGTGTTCGGCCCTGGAATAGAGCCTGGATTAAAATGCGAGGTTAGAGAGAGTCAGACAGGATGGGTTTGTTCATTTATTTATTTAGTCATTCCATAAGCACTGATTTACCTCTGACTCGTGTGTCGCAAATATAAATTAGCCTCCATAAGTTCAAAATTCTATTAACTAGTTTAGGGCCTTGGGCTATTTATGCAAATGTGAATTCTGATCTTCAATTCCCTCATCTGTAATATGAAGCTATTAATGCCTAGTCTTTTGAATTGTATTTCAGGGTTGGAGATCCAAAATGCAAGCTTCTATGTGGGTTGGGGTCCCTGCCAGAAACAGAAGACATGTATTGATGGGATAATTGAGAAGAGTTGAATAAAGGAATTGTTTATCCAAAGGTTAAAAGAAACGGATAAGATGCAGCACCCTGGGACTAGCAACTGTGGAGAGCTGTTACAACCCCTAGGGTTCCGGGGGGAAGGAGAAGTTAGCAGAACTCAGAGGGCTGTAGGAAGGGTTGCCTGACATGAATGTGGCTTTCAGTAATAAGTCAAGTCATAACCAACCTATATTCTAGCAGACAGGAAGTCAAGAGGATGAGGACTCCCGTATCTCTCTCCTCCTACCTTCTGCTACCCTGTAATGTTTTCCTTTGGCCAAACTCAATAGGGAAGGGGGATCCATCAATATGGTTCCAGGGCGCAGAATAGATTGGATAAAGGTGGAGAGTGGACCTGGGGGGATGAATGGAAAAATCTGTCCTGCACAGATCCTAGCACAGTGTTGATCTCTCAGTGAGTGAATAAATGGTAATGAACATGGGTATCAGGAGCTCACATTCCCACTGGGAGTGAGGAAACAGCTGGCATTATTATTCCCATTTGTGCCTGAGGCTTAAAAAAAATGGGAGGGCCTCTCATGTCTTTGCTAGCAGACCTGCCTTTCCTGTTACCTGCAATTCAGTTCTCTCATTTTCTCTCTTTCTTTGCCAGCCACTGGAGGGAGGTTGTTGCTATCCATTTGTGCAGCTATAACAAAACAATGAGACTGAGTAATTTATTAAGAACGGGAATTTATTTTCTCATAGTTCTTGAGGCTGGGAAGTCCAAGATCAAGGCGTTGGCATTTGGCTTCTGGTGAGGGCCTTCGTCCTGCATCCTGTACATGGTGGATGGGGCCAAAAAGGGTAACAGGGACAAATGCTATGTCCTCACGTGATGGAAATGGAGAAGAGCCAGAAAAGGAGCCGGAGCTAGTTCCCTCCAGCCCTGTTATAAGGGATCAATCTATTCATGAGGGCTGTGCTCCCCAAAGTCCCTTACCTCTTAATACCAACATAATGAGGATGAACTTTCAACAGGAATTTTTAAGGGAGCCCCAGAATTCCAACCTTAGCAGAGGTGAACAAGTGGCAACTCTGCTTTGCTGTCCAAGGGTGAAAATCAAATCCAAGAGAGTGAAACCAGCCATTGGGAGTTCATTAAGGAATCAGGTCTTTGCCAGGGACTGTCCTCAGTGGTAAAGACAAGAGCTGAAAGCTAAACAAACCTGGTAATGCCCCGGGATAAGCTTCCCTAATTAGCAGAGAGGTGACTGCAGGATCACTGATGCTCTCAGCCCAGCTCAGCCCTCTGAGAGCCATCGCATCGTCAGGGACTCTTCTTCCTCCTTGGCCCGCTGATCTTCCCAAATGCTCTTTCTAAACCTCTTAGAGCCACTTTCCCAAGCAGCCAGCCTTTCCCCACTGGAGGAGCAGGACCTCCAGGAAGAGAAAGAATGGTTAGAAAAATGCCTTGCCGTGGCCTAGGGGAGAAGCTAGAGCTGCTTTCTAACACCTCCACCAGCAGGCACCAGTGATGGCTGAGCCTGGCCCAGTGGGAAAATGAGGCATTCAGGCTTTGGTGTGAGATATCCAGGTAAATACGGACTCCTTTGTTCATTTGCTGGGCAGTGACGGCATGATGACTTAACCTCTCAGAACCTTCTTTTTCCACCATGATGGAACCTACCTCCCTATTGCTCTGGGCAGTAAGACAATCGCGGCCATCCCTTCTCTCCCTTCGCGGGGGCTGTGGATATGAGTTGCTTCTTCCTGTATTCTCAGTTTGAAGCTCCAACCACCCGAGCACCTCTCTTAGTATTTCCTTCACAGTCTTGTGGTGTCCCCAGGAGGCCACAGGGCCAGGACCCCTTGTGAGCTGGGTCCCTGCCGGGTCATCTCAGAAAGCTGCTGTCTGACTGCTGCAAAAGGTGGAGCTGGGTTTCTGAGCTAATTTTGGTTACTATTAAAATGGGTCATTCCTGAGCACTTTTGCACAACCAGGAAATCAATTGGAGGCAAACCAGTTTGCTAACAGGGCTCATTAGAGCCTCGTTATAACTTAATTGCGTAGGTAACCACACAAGTGCATAAATAGGGATGAACGTAGTCAAGGAGGGGGCTGTCAGAACAGGGATCAATTCTGGATTCTGGAAGTCCTGGCTTCTGAGAGAGAGGGAGTATGGAAGGTTGAAGTCTACATTGGTACATCGCAAACTTTAACAGGCTTAAGAAGGAGCTGGGAATCTTGTTACAATGCAGGCTCTGGTTTAGGTGGCCTGGGGTGGGGCTGGAGAGTCTGCGTACCTAACCAGCTCCCAGGTGATGCCCGTACTGCTGGTCTGGACCACACTTTGAGGAGCAGGGAGCTGGACCACTGGACACTTTCCAGAACCACATCCACTCAAGACAGAACCACCAATAGAAGACCATCTCACACCATAAACTTTGTATTTGGGGTTACTCAGTCCATGTCTTTCGATTTCCTCCCTCCTTCTTGCTGTGCCTCACTCTGTGAGCAGGTAAGACTACAAGTGTGTGCCATTATGTCCAGATAAGTTTTTTTAATCTTTGGTAGACCCGGGGTCTCCCTCTGTTGCCCAGATTGGTCTCAAACTCCTGGCCTCAAGCAATCCCTTCACCTCTGCCTCCCAAAGTGCTGGAATTACAGGCATGATCCACCACCTTGCCCAGCCCAGTCTTCTAAATGTTAGACCTTCTTACAGGTATATGAGGGTATATCACTGTGATTTTAATTTGCGTTTTCCTAGTGACTAATGATGTTGAGTATCTTTCAACTCCTGGTTTTCCATGTGTATATCTTCTTTGGTGAAGTTTCTGCTCAAATATTTTGCCCATTAAAAAAATTTGGGTTGTCGATTTTCTTGTTGTTTTTATTGTGATACATATACATAACATAACATAAAGTCTATCCCTTTAACCATTTTTTTTTTTTTTTGAGATGGAGTCTTGCTCTGTCACCCAGGTTGGAGTGCAGTGGTGTGATATTGGCTCACTGCAATCTCCGCCTCCACAGGTTCAAGCAATTCTCCTGCCTCAGCCTCCCCAGTAGCTGGGATTACAGGCGCATGCCACTACGCCTGACTGATTTTTGTATTTTTCGTAGAGACAGTTTCACCATCTTGACCAGGCTGGTCTTGAATTCCTGACCTCGCGATCCACCTGCTTTGGCCTCCCAAACCTTTAACCATTTTAAAACATACAATTCAGTGGTGTTAAATGCACCCACAACGTTGTACAACCATTACCATTATGGTTCCAGAACGTTTTCATCATCCAAACAGAAAACTCGTACTCATTAAGCATTCACACCCATTCCTTCCCGGCCCTCAGCAACCACTAATTTACTTTGGTTTTATGTGGTCTACCCATACAATGGAGTGTTATTCAGCCATAAAGGGAAGGAAGCACTGATTCATGCCACAGTATGGATAAACCTTGAACATACTATGCTCAGTGCAAGAAGCCAGGCATAAAAGGCCACATATTATAAAATTATGTTTATATTAAATACCCAGAAAAGGCAAGTCTCACTATTGAATTTTAAGTGTTCTTTATATGACAGGGATCCTGTATCAGGTATGTGATTTGCAAATAGTTTATCTGTATTATAGAGTTGTTCTGAGGATTAAATGAGCTGATATATCACGCTCTTAGCCCAGGTACTGGCATCAGCCACGTGCTTAGTATTTGTTAGCTATTGAGATTTCATTATTTGGATTCAGTCTCACTGGGAATTGTAGTGATTTATTCTGACTCTGAACTTAGTTAAAGCCCTTTATATAGAATTAAAGATCTTCACTGCTGACTTGGGACTCTGGAATTATAATAGATGAAATTTAAGGATTGGGTTATTGTAGGTATTCAACTAACTTACGTTATTATGGCAAAAACCGCAATTACTTTTGCACTGACCTAACACAAGAAGTAACTTATTTTAAGCAATTAGGATAGTAATGGTAATAATAGTTATCATTACTAATGTCAGTGACTAACTTTCTGCCTCCAAGTTAACTAACCTGTAATTACTCTTACAAGATGGTACCTTCTCCTCTCCAAAATCCTATGGAGAAGGGGTCTCTTGAGGCCCCCCTCTGCTGCCCACATCCTTTGGTCAGCATCCATATGCCCTCCTTTCCCAGCCTTAGCTGAAGTCCTTTTGGGAAACTGTGTAACTGTTACCTTGTATGCTATTCCTAATGAAGAAGAGACAAAAGGATTGTACTCTGTAAAATAATACAAGAATAAATTCACTCTAATTTATATGAAGATCTCTATTTGCTTCCTGCCTTCCCAAATCCAAGCTTCGCCAACTTTTTCTCTCTTCCGAAGAATTATACCCCCAGCAGCAACAATAATAACCATAAATGTAGCCTCCATGCTGAGCATTTCTTAGTTAAATCCTCCCCAGAATTCCATCCATGCCCACTTCACAGATGAGGAAATTCAGGCTCAGAGGCCGCATAACTTGCCCAAGGTCATGAAAGGAGTCAGTGGCAGAAATCCCATCTTCTCATCCACTTGTCTATCCTACCACCTGGCCGTTTTAAACTTTTATGCCTGACCTGTTTTCTTTCGTTTTTTTTTTTTGAAACAAGATCTCACTCTGTTACCCAGGATGAAGTGCAGTGGCATGATTCTAGTTCACTGCAGCCACAACCTCCTGGGTTTACCAATCCTACCTCAACCTCCTGAGTGGCTGGGACTACAGGTGTGCATCGCCATGCCTGGCTTATGTATGTATGTATGTATTTATTTATTTGTTTATTTATTTGAGATGGAGTCTTGCTCTGTCGCCCACGCTGGAGCACAGTGGTGCGATCTCGGCTCACTGCAAGCTCCGCAGCCTCCCGGGTTCGCACCATTCTCCTGCCTCAGCCTCCCTAGAAGCTGGGACTACAGGCGCCCGCCACCACTCCCGGCTAATTTTTTTGTATTTTTAGTAGAGACAGGGTTTCACTGCGTTCGCCAGGATGGTCTTGATCTCCTGACCTAGTGATCCGCCCGCCTCGGCCTCCCAAAGTGCTAGGATTACAGGCGTGAGCCACCGCGCCCGGCCTATTTATTTTTTTGTAGAGACAGAGTCTCCCTATATTTCCAAGGCTGGCCTCGAACTCATGAGCTCAAGTAATCTCCTATCTCAGCTGCCCAAAGTGCTGGGATTACAGGTGTGAGCCACCATGCCTGGCCTGATTTCCTTTCCAATGTCTTGTTCACATGTGGGTCTCCTTTAAATTCCCTTCTATCCTCTCATTCCCTGTTTGGAGACCCAAATGGTCAGTAGCTGGCCGGGACGTGACTCTTCACATTGCATGATTAGAACAGGAGCAGCTCTGTTGATCAGAAACCTCAGCCAGGGGTGCTAAGTAAAGATCCTGAAAAATGAGTATTCAGTCACTAATGGACGAAGAAGAGGTCCAAATTCCTTTTGGACCCCACTCAGACAGTCCATCTGCTTCTCTCCAGAGGAGCTGAAGAGAACAAAGTGGACCCTGTTCCAGGAAGGAAGCCACAGCAGTTTCCACAGAGGCAGAGAGAATCATTTTTCTTAGGTGTGTGAAGGTCCTCAAAGAGTGAGGTAATAGGTTGCTTTATTAAAAATTAATCTTCTTATAAAACCATTGCAATACAATGCACTTTAATAAATCACCCCACGCTTCCGAACACATTTATTATCCCTTCTCAGGAAACAGTGGGCCCAGAGAAATTGGTGCTGTGGAGAGAATGGCTGCTGGCTCACTAATGAACTCAGATGGGGGCAGGGGCTGGGAGCCTGGGGCTGGGGGCTGCGTTAGGTTTGAAATCCACCGGGTGGTGTGGATTTTGCGTGGGTATTACAATTGGTTAAAATCTATTAGGCTTACTTGGTTGGATCTTACAGCCTCGGGACCGGGGTATACAACCCTTGGGATTTCTGGGTTGAGAGGGGCCCAGCGAAAGGACAGCAGCTCTGGCTAGGGCCGATGAGGTCGTGTGAGCCTCCAGTTCTCTGTGGGGTGCTCTGCGATGATGGATATTAGTTCCAATTTGCAAACAGAGACCCACCATCAGCCCCCAGTGGCTCCCTAAAGATGCTCCTCATCCTTCATCTCTGCTACATCCTTAGGCTTGGAGGTACTGGGATTTCAGAAGCAGGCGGAGTACCTTCTCCCCTTGGCTACCTATTCCTTCAAACTCTCTTCCTACCTCCTCTAGGAAGATTCTGGCTAGTACCCATCAGTTACAAAACCTTCCAGGTACTTTGGATTCTTACTGGCTGAAGTAGCACCTCTTTACAGAAGTGACAAAACCATCTTCTCTCCTTGACCAAGGATGACACTGGGTGCCAAAACCATGCCACCTGCACCCCAAATTCCACAGCCTCTCATGAAACTAGACCTTGCATCTCCTATCTGAAGCTCCTTTCTCAATTATTTCACCTGGCCAGGCATGGATCATGCTTATAATCCCCATACTGTGGGAGGCTGAGGCAGGTGGATTGGTTGAGCCCAGGACTTTGAGACCAGCCTGGGCAACATAGTTAAACTTCATTTCTACACAAAATACAAAATTAGCCAGATGTCATGGATTGTGCCTGCAGTCCCAACTACTAGGGCGGCTGAGGTGGGAGGATCGTTTGAACCCAGAAGGTTGAGGCTGCAATAAGCCTTGATTGTCCCATTGTACCCCAGCCTGGGAAACAGTGAGACCCCTGTCTCAAAATATATATATATATTTTGTATATATATGTATATCCCTAGATCTAGGCTGAAAAAGGTTCTATTTTGTCCTCTCTGTATTCTTTTTATCATTTTATTTTTAATTTTTGTGGGTATACAGCAGGTGTACATATTTATGGAGTACCTGAGGTGTTTTGATACAGGCATGCGTGTCCTCTCTGTGTTCTCTTTGTTTTTGGGATCCAAACAAAAATATTTCTTCTGTCAGTTTCTCCTCTCATGCAAATAAACATCCTGACTGGGAGATCCACCTACCTCCAGTCAATCCCAGAAAAATCAGACACATCCCATTTTGGGTTCAGCTGAGGATATCCCCTTTCCTGTACTCCCTCCCTGCACTGTAATCCAATTCAGCGCCGTCTTGTGCTCTTGTGCTCTTGTGCTCTCTCTCTCTCTCTCTCTCTCTCGCTCTGTGTGTGTGTGTGTGTGTGTGTGTGTGTGTGTGTGCTTTTCTAGGAGCAGCCATATTTCTATTACAGTAATTACACAGGGGTGAAGTATAGCTTGGAGCTTTGAAATCCATATTCTTCTCCCCAGTTTCCCTCACATTTCTTCTCAAAGCGAGCCTGCTGACAAGCAGGTACTGATGGATAATGGAACTCTCGCTGATATCCCATTCGTGGCTGGAGTTTCAGGTACTTCCATTTTTACAGTGCTTGGCACAGTGTAGGTAATAAATAAATGTCTTTTCAATGAGTAAGAGAGTGAGAAATTAATGGATGAACAAGTAAGGGAGGCCAAAATTCTCATAGCTCAGGGAACAGGAGAAAGTCTGACTAATGTTTGGGAAGATGGCATGACACCAAGACCCTTAGTGGGGGAAGCCAGGCTGGAGAGGGGAGAGAGAAAGGGGTTCATGAAGATGGGGCTGGAGGTGCAGACAGGCTGCCTGCAGTGATGGATCTTGTGGGCTGTTTTGTTTGTTTGTTTGTTTGTTTTGTTTTTTGAGTCAGAGTCTTGCTGTTGCCCAGGCTGGAGTGCAGTGGTGTGATCTTGGCTCACTGCAAGCTCCACCTCCCAGGTTCACACCATTCTCCTGCCTCAGCCTCCTGAGTACTGGGACTACAGGCGCCCGCCACCTCTCCCGGCTAATTTTTTGTATTTTTAGTAGAGACGGGGTTTCACCGTGTTAGCCAGGATGGTCTCAATCTCCTGACCTCGTGATCTGCCCGCCTCGGCCTCCCAAAGTGCTGGGATGACAGGTGTGAACCACCACGCCCAGCTGGGTCTTGTGGGCTGTATTAAGCGTATTTGTCTTTATGGTGAAAGCAGTAGGGTCTTTGAACAGTTTTAAGCAGGAGACAGGTAGATAAAGATATTAAATAACTTTATCCCAGATCACTAGTAATGCTGCCTCGTTAGATCATCACCATCCTTAGCATTGTTACCAGTCATTGGGCACCTGCTGAGCCAAGCTGTGTGTTAGGAGGTTTTGTATCTGATTCGATGGTGCCTCCAGGCAGTGTGTACCATCATCAATTTTGCATATGAGGGAACGGACTGAGAGAGTGAAAGCCATTACCCCAGCAGGAAAGCCTGGGTTTCATTGCACATCATGCCTTGCAAGGGCTTGTATGTCATGGGGTTCTCACACTCCCCATATGAGGGGATACCATTGTGTCCTCTTTCTTGCTCTTGGGTTGGGGAGAGGTCTGTAAGCAACAGAGAGCTCTGCCTTCCTTGACTCAGTCAGTAAGTTTTTTGAGCACCAGCCATGTGCCAAGTTCTGTGCTAGGCTCGCCTTCTGAAACTCGTCCCCGAAGACACATGGAACCTCTGAAGTGGAGGTGGTCTAAGTCCATTAATGAGCCTTTTTTGGACAATATTTACTTTGTTAGTTTCGACGAGAACTTAGAACCATAAGATAGGACCCTTGTTTTCAAAAAGCTGTCAGCATGGCAGGAAGAAAACAGAGAGTCTTGACCGTGGAGGGGGCAACAAAGAATGGGCTTCAACATGTGATTAGGAGTGTTCCTGGTTACTGCAGCCTGCAGCTAATGTCTTCCCTGAACGTTCGATCCCTGTGTCCATTATGTTCTACACATACTTCATGCTTAATGGGGCTACAGTGGGAGGGAGGACTCCGTTTATGTTCCATAGTCTATGTAAATGGTTCCTCCACCCACCGAATACATTACCTATGACTCATCTCTTTCCCTTGTTCCAACCGTACAATGGATGGGTGTTAATTACCTCTTGGATATGTCCCCATCTCCATCCCTCCTTCACCTCCTCTCCTCCTATTTCCCCCTCCTTGTCTCTGCTTTCTCTCCATCCACAGGTCTGTTCTCCTGCCCTGGTGTCTTTTTCTGTTTGAGCCACTATGACAAAACACCACAGACTAGGTGGCTTATACACAACAGAAATGTATAGTTCACGGTTCTGGAGGCTGGGAAGTCCAAATCAAGGTGTCAGCAGCTTCGGTGTCTGGTGAGGGCCCACTTCCTAGATGGCCGTCTTTTCACTGTAACATCCTATGACAAAGGGTCATATGAGCTCTCTGGGATCTCTTTTATAAGGGCCCTAATCCCATTCATGAAGGCTCATGCCTGTGACCTGACCACCTCCCAAAGGCCTCACCTCCTAATACCATCACTTTGTGGGTTTAATATGTGGTTTCTAGGGGACACAGGCATTTAGACCACAGCACCTGGGAGGTTAGCAGTGTCTTCCTAGGGTGCCTCTCTGCCTCCATCTATGCTCTGCTTCTGCTCTCGAGTGGTCTTTCAAAAGCATGACCTCACTGTGCCACTTCTCTGAAACCCTAGAGAGGCTTCACTTTGCTTGCAGGAAGCAACACAAACTCTGTGTTTTGGAACATAGGCTCTGTGTGACCTGGGTCCTTACCTTCTGCCATTTACCTCTTGGAAGACTTACATTCTACTGAGGCTGGACTACTTGACATTTCCTATCCAAGTTGTGTCTCCAGGCCCTTATCCATGCTGCTCCCACTGCCTGGAATGCCCTTTCCCTCTGCCATGCCCACCAGGTGAATCACAGCTCATCCTTTAAGACCTGACTTTAGTTTCTTTCAACACGTATTTTTGAGCACTTCCTCTACATGCTAGGCTGTGCCCTAGGCAGGCCCTGGAGCTACAGAAATGATGGATAAATGAGGAGCCAGCTTTCTACCTCAAGTGCCATGTCACTTTTTCATTCATCACTCACTGCCTTTAGAGAGGGCTGGCCTTTCTGCTGGCCTCTATCATCACATCCCACTCTTTTGAGGTCCCTTGCTTACAAGCCAACATCCCGCACTGGACTGGGACCTCTGGCAGGGAGGGGTGACATTTTTGTCTTCAGGTGACTTTACTGCACACTCACTGTGTCTGAGACATTGCGCTTCTGCAGAATAAATGCACTTTTGCACTAAATATTTCCACCACCTCTAGGAAGTGGTTGTTGCTGTCATTCCCGTTTTATAGATGGAGGAAACAGAACTCATGGGGATGAAAACACTTGCCCTTGGTCCATACTTACCCCATAGCCTGAGTGCAAAGTCCATTCTCTTAACCGCCATGCTACATTGTCCTATTCAGTTCTGTGTCTTTGGCACGTCACATGGAATAGAACACAGAGATGTTTGCTAAAGGAGTCTTACTGTCTGTAGGATAAATCCTAGAGGAGGGGAGGCGGGAACGGATGGCATCAGGGAAGATGTGGAGTGAGGAACAGCCATCCCTGTGATCCTGGCCATGTGGCTGGACCATGCCTGGAGTGGCCAGCATTAGCAGCACCAGAGCTGCAGCTGCCCCCAGGTTTCCAGCCACAAGGGAGGGGAACCCACCCCAGCCTCTTTTTATCATCAGCCTAACTAATTTCTTTCCCCACCTTCTTTTGTGTTCTTGCTTGGTCAGTTGTCAGAGGGCATCTGAAAATGAGCTTGGTGAGAAGGAACATTTTTCCCATGAATAAGAGCTATGAAATCATTCCTCTGAAGTGCGTTGCAGCGTTACCCTGAATTGTTGGGACGCGACTCCAGCAGCGTCCTGAGTGACACCGTGCCCCCGTCTGTCTCCTGTGCTCTCCCAGCCTCACAGGGGTTTAAGAGGATCAGACAGTTAGACAAGCCAGTCTAGATCCAGCCCTCTCTTAGACAGCAATTTCTTAATCAGAGGAAATTTGATCTCAATTTCGGAAAGTATTCTCTCCTTTCTGATGGACGGTTTTCCCAATCTCTGGCTCCGTAATCCCACATGTTTAAGGGGATCCCTCATCACAGTACCCTCCCTCTGAGCCCACCTCCCCTACGAGGGTAGGAAGGAGGCTTGCTGGCCACCAGTCCTCAAGAGCCTGGTTTTCCCTCCTTTCCCTTCCCTTCCCCTCCCCTAGACATGCTGCTCCGAGGTGCTTCTACCGAGGTTTCTGCAGCACACCCCCATCAGGACCAAACTCATTGCTCAGGCAGGACAAAGGCTCCCTGCTGCAGACCGCTGTCATTTTCTCCTCCTCTGGCCTGTGAGATGACATGGGGGCTGCCTCAGATGCTGAAGCCCAAGGCTACTACCAGGCTGGCCACCTACCATTCCAGCTGGGACAGGGGAGTGGGCTCTCTGCCATTCTCTTGACCCTGTTTCTGCCAGACTATCCTGCCTTCCCAGCCAGTCCTGGCCAGTTCAATCCAGCAAACACTTACTACTGGCAGGGGCGGGGAGATGAGGTGGGTATATACAGGGCAATATCATAAAATGGTGAGTGTGTTCTCTGAAGCCAGATTTCCAGGGTGGAAAATCGTGTCCCCTCTTTAATATCTCTGAGACCTCAGGCAAGTAACTTAGCCTCTTTGTCTCCCAGGGTTTTTTTTAATCTTTAAAATGGGACCAAAAATAGTTTTACTATCATAAAAGTATGGGAATTCAGTAGAATGCATTAAGTACTTAGAACAATACCTACCTGGAGCAGAATAAATGTTCCACAAAGCATATGACTGCTACTCTACCACACCATTTTTTTTTTCCCCACTCATGTGGGTGAAGTGTATATGGGATCTCTTATACTGATGCTTTTAACTCCTTTATGGAGATATGCTTGACATATTAAAAAGGGGGACATATTTAATATATTCATCTCAATGAATTTGAGATTATGTATACACCTGTGAAACTTATCACCACTATCAAGACCATAAACATATCCATCACTTCCCCAAATTTCCTCCTGTCCTCTTTATTATTATTATCTTTTTGGAGACAGGGTCTTGCTCTGTCACTCAGGCTGGAGTGCAGTGTTGCAATCATGGCTCACAGCTCACTGTAGCCTTTGACTCCTGGACTCAAGCAGTTCTTCTGCCTCAGCCTCCCGAGTGGCTGGGACTACAGGGGCCTGCCACTAGTCCCGGCTAATTTTTTCAGTTTTTGTAGAGCTGAGGTCTTACTATGTTGTTCAGGCTGGTCTCCAGCTCCTGGGCTCAAGTGATCCTCCTGCTTTGGCCTCCCAAAGTGTGGGGATTACAGGCATGAACTACCATGTCTGATTCTTTATTATTATTAATGTGTTTGTTTTATTTTTGTCTCAGTCTGTTCCTGCTGCTGTAACAAAATTCCTGAGACTATAATTTACAAAGAATGGAAAGCGCAAACATTAATTTTCTCACCATTCTGGTGGCTGCGAAGTTCAAGGTCAAGGCACCAGCAGGTTCAGTGTGTGGTGAAGGCTGCCCTCTTAGCGTCCAGGGTGGTCTCTTATTGCTGCATCCTCACATGGCGAAAGGAGGAGGGTAAAAAAGGCCTAGCCAGTTCCCTGCAGCCCTTTTGTAAGGCACAGAGCCTTCATGGCCTGATCACCTCCTAAAGACCCCACTTACTAATACTGTTGCATTGGGGATTAAGTTCCAACATAGGTTTTGAAGGGGACACAAACATTCAAAGCCTGTCAGGTATGAACACTTAACATGAGATCTATCCTTTCAGCAAATTGAAAAGAAGTTGTTTTTAATTTGGGTTGGTTCCATGATTTTGCTGTTGTGAATTGTGCTGCTACAAACATGAATTAACAGCATTTGCAATGACCTGGATGAGATTAGAGACTATTATTCTAAGTGAAGTAACTCAGGAATGGAAAACCACACATCGTATGTTCTCAGGGATATGTGAGAGCTAAGCTATGAGGATGCAAAGGCATAAGAATGATACAATAGACTTTGGGGACTTGTGGGGAATAGGGGGAGGGGGCAAGGGATAAAAGACAATAAATATGGTGCAGTGTATACTGCTCAGGTGATGGGTGCACCAGGTTCTCACAGATCTCCAGTAAATGACTTGCTCATAGAACCAGATACCACCTGTACCCCAATAACTTACAGAAAAATAAAATTAAAAAATAAAAATTTTTAAAAAGTTGTTTATAATTGGGTTCTCATTAGTAATAATAAACAGATGGTAAATTCTGGAGATCTACTCTATATTGTAGATCCTATAGCTACAAATACTACATTGTGCACTTAAAATTTGCCCACCACAAAGAAATGGTGGGCGAGAATTGAGGTGATAGGTACATTTAAAATACATAATGCAGCTACAAGAATTTTGGAATTATGTCTTGTTGCTGTGGATTTATGTCTTCTTGGCTTTCCAATCCATGGCCTGGAGAGTTTTGCTAAGAATGCTTCTGGACTCCTGGAGTGTCAAAGTTGAAGGAATTGGAGATGGTTTGTTGTCATGGTTAAGTGCATCAACTTTGGAACCTAGCTGCCCGGGTTTAAGTTCCAGCTCTGCCGTGAACAGCTTTGGGAACTTGCATGTGTTGCTTAAAGTGCGTTTGAGAGGCATCTGAGGCCTCCGTCTTCCTGGGCTGTGGGCTTAGATGTTGCTTTGCACATGATAACTGCATGGTTTGAGGCTGGTGGCTTCAGAGGTCTTAGGGCACCAAGCTATAGGAACTATGCTGTGTAGTAAGATCTCAAGGACTTATTCATCACTTAAAAATTAGTATTGCTAGTGGGAACCACTGCTGCACCCCATTTGGAACTTTTCCCTCTTAGCACATTAAACCGTTCTGCATACCCATTGCCTTACCCTGTGGATCCTGGAGGACCGTGAGAATCTTGGGCACATAGAGGGCAGTCAGATACAAATGCAGTGAGTGGATGAACACCCACTCACTTTGCTATTCTAGCATAAGTTCTTACACATAGTTGGTACTTGATAACTATTTTGGAAGTGAGATTATGGGTTGAGTATGTGAACAGATAAATAACTGAATACTAGATGGCAAGTGTATAAAGGAAGGGGTAGCTCCTGCCTCTGGGAACTAATGAGCTGGCGGAGTCATAACCAAATGCGACACAGCATGTGAAGTGTTCTGTCAGAGGGAGTAGTCAATACTGCTTATTGAGAATATAATATGTGTCAGGCACTGCCTTCTATAGCTGGGGTCCCCAAACCCCAGACCACGGACTGGTACCAGTCCATGGACTGTTAGGAACCCAATCACACAGAAGATGAGTTGTAGGCAAGTGGGTGATGCTTCATCTGTATTTGCAGCCACTCCCCATCACTCACATTACCACCTGAGCTCCACCTCCAGTCAGGTCAGTGGCGGCATTAGGTTCTCATGGGAGTGCAAACCCTGCTGTGAACTGCACATGAGAGGGTTCTAGGTTGATCGCTCCTTATGAGAATCTAATGCCTGATGATCTGTCACTGTCTCCCGTCACCCCCAGATGGGACTGTCTAGTTGCAGGAAAACAATCTTAAGGCTCCCCCGATTCTACATTATGGCAAGTTGTATAATTATTTTATTATATATTACAATGTAATAATAATAGAAATAAAGTGCACAATAAATATAATGTACTTGAATCCCCTGTCTCCCTGGTCCATGGAAAAATTGTCTTCCATGAAACGAGTCCCTGGTGCCAAAAAAGGTTGGGAACCACTGATCTATGGCATAAGAGTTAAGGACAAGGCGCTGTAGCCAGATGGCCTGGTTTCAAATCAAGATTCTGACTTACTAGAGGGAAACTTGGAGGAGCTGCTTCACCTCTCTGGGCCTGGGAGCTGGAAGAAGTGCTCATATCCACTTTGAGGACTAAGAAGCCAAGGTTCAGAATGATTAAATTAATTTTCTCAGGGCCAAGGAGACAGTAGGAGGGGGCCCCGGTCGGAGGGGGCCCCAGAGTCTGCGCCGGGTCCCTGCTATTTCCAAGGACTTGTGGAGAGTCCTCCATGATGATGGCTGAATAGATGGTAGAAGGGGGCTGCCTCCCTCTTTTTTGTCACCCACGTGTGTCATTCTCACTGTTGTGGAGCTTGTCTGTCTCCCTCCTTGACAGGGAAAACAAGTGCCAGACAGTGTTCCAGCGTCCAGGGCAAAAGGCCATCTGGTGTCTCCATTTGTCTCAGAAAAGCCAGGGCACATTCCCAGGGCCCCAGTCATGCTCTGTTCATGCAGGGGACTTCAGGGTGACTTCAGGCTGGTCAGTGGCTTTCTGGGGTGATTGACACATGCAATTTCTCTCCTCCTTGTCTGGCTGAGGTGTGGAAGGAAAATTGGATGTTGTTGAATAATTGAAAATGAAAATCCCTCCAAATTGATTCCTATGAAAACAAAATTGAGTTCCACAATTAGGCATCCTGCCTTTGCAGGGCATCTGAGGCCTCGCTCTTCCCAGGCTGCAGGCTCAGACATTGCTTTCCACATAACTGTGTTCTTTGAGCCCAGTGGCTTCAGAGGTCTTAGCAACTCCAGAGAGTATCTAGAAGGGAACCCTAAGGCCTTCTTCCCACCCCTGGTTCCTGAGGTAGGCTAGAAGGTTTATCCTTTGGTTTACTTTCCTGGGGAACCCCAGTGACATAAACAAGTGTTTCATACTGGCTTGTGTGCCTAAGTGTCTTGTGAGTGGGCTCTGTCCATCTGCATTCTTACTGTAAGGGTCAACACTCTCACCCCATCAGAAAATTAACAGGTCCCTGTTGTGGGATGATGTTTTTGCAAGCTTTCCAATCCATGGCCTGGAGAGTTTTACTAAGAACTTAGACTCTTGGAGCATCAATACAGGAAGGAATTGGAGGTGGTCTGTTGTTGTGGTTAAGTGCACGGACTCTGGAACCTTCTTGCCCAGGTGTAAGTCCCAGTTCTGCCATGCACAGCTTCAAACCTTGCATATGTTGCTTTATTTCTGCAGAATGCAATATGGTGATGGAAGGCAGCCCCATTGGGGAAGGAATGAGCAGTACCAGGAACCCCAGGTTCAGAGATATTCCCTGCCCAGGCTGTGAGCAGGATACTGCAGGGACCTCCCCTCTCCATGCCACATCTTTTGCAGATTCCACCTTCATGCTCGTTTCCTGGATGAAATCACAGCTCATAACAGAGCAGTGACAGAAGTCACCTACTCTAAGGTTGGAAGGAAATGTTTACATCATCTACTGGGGTTTCACCTGGAATTTGTGGATGGAATTTAGGAGCATTCATAAACTTGGATGGAAAAAATTATAGCATCCTTTCTCAGTGCATTTTTTCATGGTAAAACCCATGTGACAAAAGTTACCATTTGAACCAATTTAAAGTGTACAATGTAAGGACATTAAGTACATTTGCAGCATTGTACAGCCATCACCACTGACTTTTCATCACCCCAAAGTAAAGCCTCATACCTATCAAGCAGTCGCTCCCTGTTCCCTCCTTCCCGTATTATTCCTTAATATGAATAAGGAATAATATTCCTTATATGTATAATTATATCATTATATATTTTATGTATAATTATATCATTATATATTTTATATATAATTATATATTATTCCTTAATATGAATAAGGAATAATATTCCTTATATGTATAATTATATCATATATATATTATATATGTTTTATATATAATTATATATTTTTATATAATTTATTTATATTATAATTATATTCCTTACATAATGTATAATTATATATTATATAATATTCCTTATATAATTATATATTATGTAGTATCCCTTATAATATTCCTGCTTTATTATAAATATTACTCATTTACAACACTATTTCTTTAGCACCATTTACCTAACATTTACCTGAAATATACTATGCCCCTCAAGTGTGAATTTTGAAGCAAACCACAGTAGTATTAACAGGACCTGTGACCTCGTCCCCAGTAGATGTCCATTCCACATTGTCGTGTTTCAGATGTTTTGAAAGTCTTTTATGCCAGGAGGTGGCAAACTATTTCTGAAAAAGGCCCGGTAGTAGATATTTTTTGGTGTTGTGACCTATATGGTCACTGTCTCAATGACTCAACTCTGCCATTTGGCATGGAAGCAGTCATAGATAATATGTAAACATATGGCTGTGGTTGTGTGTCAATAAAACTTTATTTACAAAAGCAAGAGCTGGGCCACATTTGGCTTGCAGGCAATAGTTTGCTGACCTCTATGTTATGCTCATCTCTATTGTAAAGTTAGTAATAGTTATTAGATTCACCACTGTGTTTTGTTATTTAACATATTAATTAAAATCACATCCGTATGCTGTCTTACAAATTTTTATATCTGTATTTTAACATAAATTCCTTTTGTAATTCCAAATATATTATTTTTTCATTTATAAACACTATTCTGAGAAGTGGTGGATAGGTTTCACCTGACTTGTGAAGGGTTCCATGGCAGGAGCAAGCTAAGGAGCCCTGAATCCTTGACCAGTAGTGTTGGAAATGCTAGAATATCTTTGAAATATTCCGGAAGACAGTTGTGTAGCTTCTTCTAGCACACCTCCAATGACACAGTGCTCACCATCTCCCAGAGAAGCCTATCTCTTTGTTGGAGCATTCTTGACTCTACGAATATTCTTTCTCCTGTTGACCCCAGGTCTTTTTCTCTTTCACACATGAGACCCTCCTTTAAAGTTATGTGAAACAGGCGAGGCACGGTGGCGCATGCCTGTAATCCCAGCACTCTGGGAGGCCGAGGTGGGCACATCACGAGGTCAAGAATTTGAGACCAGCCTGGCCAACATGGTGAAACCCCATCTCTACCAAAAATACAAAATTAGCTGGGTGTGGTGGTGGGTGCCTGTAATCCCAGCTACTTGGGAGACTGAGGCAGGAGAATCACTTGAGCCCGGGAGACAGAGTTTGGAGTGAGCCGAGATCATGCCACTGCCTTCCAGCCTGGGTGACAGAGCGAGACTCCGCCTCAAAAAAAAAAAAAAAAAAAAAAAAAAAAAAAAAAAAAAGCTACATTGAACAACTCATATTCTACTTCTACACCGTAGTTGAAGACAACTCTGTATGCACCCCGAGAACTCCCTCCCTCTACATCAAGACTCTGCAAGATTTTCCTGACAAGGGCCAGGTAGTAACTGTTTTAGGCTTTCTGATCATACTGTTTCTGTCTTAACTACTCAACTCTACTGCAGTGTGAAGGCAGCCAAGAGGGTTTGCAAACAAATGGTTGCAGCTGTTTTTTAGTTAAATTTTAGATGGCAACCCCTGCTTTAAGTTAAATCCTCCCTAATTTTAAGTCCCCTTGCTATCATGGCCATCTTCCTCTGAATGCACACCACTGTGTCTATACAGTTTTTTGTCTCCTACATTCATCCATTCACTCATACATCTACTCACCCATCCACCTGGCAATCCATCCATCCGTCCATCCACCCACTCATTCATCCAGCCTTTTGTCCATCCATCCATCCATCCATCCATCTATCCATTCATCCATCCATCCATCCATCCATCCATCCATCCATCCATCCATCCTTCTATCCACCCATCTAGCCAGAATTCTACCCATCCATCCACTCATCTACCCACCCACCCACCCGTCTACCCACCCACTCACCTACCCACGCATCCATCCATGCATTCATCTATGCGTCCAATCCATCCATCCATCCATCATCCATGTATTCATCTATCTAGTCTTCTGTCCATCCATCTATCCATCCATCCACCCATCCACCTACCCATCCAGCCAGCCAGCCTGCCTGCCTTCTGTCTAACCATCAATCCACCCACCCATCCATCCATGCATTCAAACTATCCATCCATGCATCCAATCCATCCTTCCATGTATCTGTCCACTCATCCATCTACCCGTTCATCTATCCATTCAACCACCCACCAATCCACCCATCCATGTGTGGGAGGGCATCATTTAACTCACATATAAACAATTTATAATTACTGTGATAAGAGCTGCTGGGCTCTTTTATCTTTTATGGGACGTTAAAGGAATAAACGTGGTATTAAAGAATAATGGTCACTTCTAAGATGGTGTGATTAAGTCTGAGTGAGAGACATCTTAATCTAGAAATAAAGGATGAAAAAAATGCAACCCTGTGAAAGGTGGGAGTGGAGGATTTCAGCAGAGGGTGGAGTGTGTGCAGGGTCCTGGGCAAGGAAGAGTATGGTGTGCCTGTAGGCTGAAAAGAGAATAAGGTGGCTGGATGCATTAGTAATTTATTGTTGTGTAACAAATTACCCCCAAAATGAGTTACTTAAAACAACAGTTACCATCTCACTGTTCCTGTGGGCCAGGAATCCAGACACAGCTTAGCTGGGTCCTCTGCTCCTGGTCTCCCACAGGCTGCAATTGAAGTGTATTGCTAGGGCTGCAGACATCCGAATGCTTGGCGGAGGAAGGATCTGCTTTGAAGCCCTCTCCCTGTGCTGCGTTCTATTCTTTAGAGGCAAGTCTCTAGGTCCATCACACTCAAGAGGGGACCACTCAAAGGCACGTGTACCAGGAGGAAGGGGTCACTGGGGATCATCTTAGAAGCTGCTTGTCACACTGGGGTATGGAGGGTGACGGGGAGAGTAAGGCAGGGACCATCCTGCGGAGCCTGGAGGCCACAGCCTGTCACTCAGAGGTTATCCTGAATGCTAAGGGAAGTGATTGAAGGGTTTCAAGCAGGGGAGTCACATGATGAGCTATGCATTTTGAAAAGATCATCTTGATGGCTGTGAGGAGAATGGATTGAAGGGGCACGGGGAGCAAGGGGAGCAGAGGAGGCTGTTGAAGTCATCTGGGGAAGAAATAATGATGGCATAGACCAGGGTGGTGGCATGAAGTGTCAATTGGGGGAGGAGGAGGGTGCCTTATTATGGAGGCAGAACCCAACATGTGTGCTGTTTAGCTGCATATGAGGGTTCTGGTGGCCCTCCTCTACCTCCTCCAACGTCTCCTGCCATCCCCTCCTCCTCTTTCTCTCTTCAGTAACAGTCCCTGCTCATGATCTCCCATGGGCTGTGTAGATCTGCTGTCCATGAGCTAGGCATTGACGCAAGAGTACAAAGGCATTGCTAATGCTGTAAATCCTGGATCCAATTTATTTGTTATTTCCACTCATTTGAAATGCACCTGTTACCCCAAAGGCCTTTGAATGCCATCAGCAGCAACTACAGAATCAAAGAGAAATTAGAACCTTTTGGAAAAGCCCTCGGTTGTTCAGAAGGGAAACAAACAGGGGGAAAAAAAGGGCTTTGGTTTTTTTTCCCCCTTAGGTGACTTACTGGCATAGATGGCTGGGCTTCTGAAAGACCCTTAGGAGCAAGGATCTGAGGCTGTTTGCTTTTTCCTTCCTCTTGCTTCCAGTCTTTTCGTTTGCTCAGTACATTCAAATGGCCATGATATTTCCTTGTAGGGTTTTTAAAACACCACACTGCCACTTTTCTTCAGGCTAGGATTGTCCAGCATCCATCTTGTGGGCTGCAATGCTCATTTGCAAATCGTCTTGGATACAGTGGCAGCTCAGAGTCTGGTATCACCCAGCTAATCAAGTGTTGGGTTAGAGACCATTTGCCCCGCCATTGGGCAGAGTCAGGAAAACCCTCCCTATCCACTCGGTTGAGCCTTCCTATGCATTTTATGATGTTGGAGGTGGAATCATTTTAGCCCAGCATAGGCAATCCAATTGTCTAACAGGCCTTCTGGAACCTAATGAGATCATTAAATTTCCAATCATTTTGCTCTTTGGTTTTTTTCTTTTTTTTCTTTCTGTAAACATGAATGTGACTCAGTGAAAGCTTAGTGCTTATGACAGACTCGCCACTGAGGGAAAGAGGATTGTATGGCGGCCAGGACTGTGGGGGCTGAGTAAGATCTGGGTATGACCCTCGGGAGAAAGGGGTTCACGTCCCATCAAGAGTGATGACTTCTAGCTCCATTTAGGTGGGTGTCAGTAGCCAGCAGATGTGATCTGGGAGGTGAGAAAAGATGTATGGGAAGATAAAATGCAGCAGCTAGGATGATCTTTGAGACCAGATCAAATCATTCAGTATGTCCTCTCTGCATCGCCACTGCCCTAGAATAACACTCATATCTTCACCACCACTGCAGTGTGCCTGCTGGACCTTGTGCTACCGTACCCCGTGGTTCTAATGATATTGACCATCTTTTGTAAATAGCCCAGGGTCTTCAGACTGTGTTCGGGCTGTTTCCTGGCTGTTGTCTCTGCCTACCGTGCATAGAATGATTGGCTTTTGCTGGACATTCGAGCTTCTTCTGTGATGCCCTCTCCTTGGCCAAATTAACTCAGACTGTCTCACCTACCACCCTTTCCTATCCCCACCAACTCTGTTTTTTGCCTAGCCCTTGTTGCCGTGTAAATTAACCTTGTTCATGCGTTTGTTGGCGAGTTTAATATCTGTTCTCCTTACCCACAGGGATATGAACATCTTTAATAGTACCTGCCACAGAGTAGGCATTTGATGTGGTTTGGATCTGCATTCCAACCACATCTCTTGTTAAAATGTAATTCCCAGTGTTGGAGGCGGGAACCTGGTGGGAGCTCTTTGGATCATGGGGGTGGATCCCTCATGAATGTCTTAGCACTGTCCCCTTGGTGATGAGTGAGTGAGTTCTCCAGCGATCTGGTTTTTCAACAGCGTGTGGCACCTTCGCTGCTATTCTATCTTTCTCCTGCTCTTGCCGTGAGACCTGTCTGCTCCCACTTGGCTTTCCGCCTTGAGTAAAAACTCCCATGGGCCCATGCAGAAGCTAAGCAGATGTTTGTATATCCTGTAGAACTGTAAGCCAATTAAACCGCTTTTCTCTTCTATTATTATTATTATTATTATTATTATTATTTTTTTTTAAGATGGAGTTTCGCTGTTGTCCAGGCCGGAGTGCAGTGACACTATCTCAGCTCACTGCAACCTCCACCTACCGGTTTCAAGCAATTCTCCTGCTGCAGCCTCCTGAGTAGCTGGAGATTTTTGTATTTTGTATTTTGGTAGAGTTAGGGTTTCACCATGTTGGACAGGCTGGGATTACAGGTGTGAGCCACTGCGCCCGGCCTAAACCTCTTCTCTTTATAAATTACCTGGTGTCAAGTATTCCTTTTTAGTCATGCAACACGGCCTAATACACTCTCCACTATATAGTGGTGAAATTATTTAGAAACGAATGCATAAACTCTTTTAAGTGAAGGACGCCATGCTTGGATCTTGTTCACCCCAAGTTTCTATTGCCTGAAATGGGGTTTGACACATGGTAAGTACTCAAAAAATGTCTATCAAGAGGTTGAAAAATGGGGCGGATGTTAACCTTCATCCTAGAGGGAAGGCGTGTCTGTTTGGTTGAAGGAAGACCCCAGTCAGCATCAGACCATGATTCAGGACCCTGTGTTGAGGAGGCAGGACCCGGCTAGGGGCTTAGGAGAGAACTGGGAACTGAAACAGAAACAGAACTGGGTGAGTAGGAAGCCAGGTCACCTGGGTCAGGTATAATCTGGAAAGTCTAACAGGTAGGCTGGAGCTCAGCAGATATGGGGTAGCTCAGATCATGCCCCAGGGCCTCCTGAAACAGGGGTAAGGCTGTGAAACTAGTTCTTGACCCCAGATAGTTCCAAACCTTATTGGCTAATGGACTAGGGAAGGATGAATCCACAGAAGGAAGGCTGAGGTAGGCAGGGAAGAATGGGGCATGCCCAGAAAGGGCTATTTTGCCACTTCCTAGCTGTGTGACCTTGGGATGGTTACTTGACATCTGTGTGCCTTATTTTCCACAATATACAATGGAAATAGATAATAGTCCCAGCTCTTGGGGCTGTTTCAAGGGTTATTTTATGTATGAAATGCTTAGTTTACAGCCTGGCATGTAGAATATAACACATGTTAGCTATCACTGATAGGCTTCTGATTATACTGCAATTACATCTAATTGATGTCTCTCCCAAGAGCCTGTAAGTTCCCTGAAGGCAGGTGCATAGCTGTGGGGCAATTAGCCTAATCTATAAAATGTCCAGTGGCCTTTTCACTAGGGGCATCATGGAATTAACAGAAATTTAAAAAGCTGAGTCTGGGTCTTAGAACCAGAGTGAACAGGAACGAAAGATGTTCTGGAAGCTGACTTTCCTATACTCCACCTCTTTGGGACCACAGGAGGAAAGGGTGTACATTTAGAGTTATTGAAAGAGTTGCTGCGAGTGATAAGGTTAAAGGGTCCTCAAAGGTCATCTTGGGCATCCCCAGGCTGTAGAAACCCCTGAGAAAGATATTCACCAATGGTGATTCCATCCCTTTTTGGGCCACAGGTGTTTTTGAGAATCAGGTGAAAACCACCAACTCCCCAAAATACATAAGCACAATCTTCCATTCAATTTCAGGGTGTCCACAGATTTCTGTGGTACAGGACAATCCAAGGGTCTGGGTAAGAACCCCATTCTACAGCCTTATGCATAAAGTCTTACTGCAAAAGGAAAGTGACATCTCATCATAATTTTCTAGTCCAGGAATAATATCTGTATCAACAAGAAATCTGTAGAAGGTCAAAAGGAAAGGAGGCAGTCCATTTTTGTACCTTTCAATTATAAAGGTAACTTAGCTGATACAGTGTTTCCAATTAAAGACACTTTTAGAGGGCCTCCTTAATTGAAAGATAAGGATGATTTGTGATCCGTAAATCAAGAATGGACGTGTGCATTGGTCCTTGAAATGTCTCATGTTGGCAAATCTTTGTCTTTTGAGAGAAAGAGATACACATTTATTTCGTTTCATACACACACACACACACACACACACCCCACATTTTTCTTTGTCCACTCATCTGTTGACGGGCACTTAAGTTGGTTCCGTATCTTTGCAATTGTGAATGCGCTGTGGTAAATATACAAGTGCATGTGTCAGATACATAGATAGATAGGTAGGTAGGTAGGTAGGTAGGTAGGTAGGTAGGTAGATAGATAGGTAGATAGATAGATAGATAGATAGATAGATAGATAGATAGATAGATAGATAGTTAGATAGAAAGATTGATTGATTTTCCATTGGGTAGCTAACCAGTAGTGGGATTACTGGATTGAATGGGATGGATGGATGGATGGATGGATGGATGGATGGATGGATGGATGGATAGATAGATAGATAGATAGATAGATAGATAGATAGATAGAAAGATTGATTGATTTTCCATTAGGTAGCTAAGCAGTAGTGGGATTGCTGGATTGAATGGGATAGATAGTTAGATAGATAGATAGATAGGTAGATAGATAGATAGATAGATAGATAGATAGATAGATAGATAGATAGATTTCTTTTCCATTGGGTAGCTATGGAGTGGTGGGCTTGCTGGATTGAATGGGATGGATGGATGGATGGATGGAGACATTGACTGATTGATTGATTGATTGATTTTCCATTGGGTAGTTAACCAGTAGTGGGACTGCTGGATTCAATGGGATAGATAGATAGATAGATAGATAGATAGATAGATAGATAGATCGATCGATCGATCGATCGATAGGTAGATTTCTTTTCCATTGGGTAGCTATCCAGTGGTGGGCTTGCTGGATTGAATGGTAGATCTACTTTCAGTTCTCTGAGAAACCTCCATAGCATTTTCCACAGAGGTGTTACTGGTTTACATTCCCACCAACAGTGCGTAAGTGTTCCCTTTGAGATATCACCTTACCCCACTCACAATGGCCATTTTTTAACAGTCAGTAAACAGTAGATATTGGCGGAGATGAATCCTGCTTTTTGTGAAAGGAGACAGGATGGCTCAACTTGACACATCTGTGTCATTATACAGGACCCCCAGAAATATAATGGGGTTGTAGAATTACAGAAGGCAACTGGCCCAGCCTTAGGAGGCTGGTGAGGGCTTCCTAGAAGTGAGGACAGCTGAGCTGAGGACAGAGAAATTAGCACATGACAACACCAGGCTGGGCAGGCACTGCAGGCAGGGAAGCCATGTGTCCCACAACTTGGGAGGAGGAAAGGGCAGGACACATTGACAACTAAGCACAGCATTGCAGAGCCTGAAGCCACAGTGATCTGCTTTGTAGAAAACGGTGCTACACATCTGGATTCATACTTGGGGGGGCTTGGGAAAGCTTAATGGAGAAAAGGGGTCTTCAGCATATCAGTCCTCCTATCGTCAGACTTTATGGATATCAACAACCTGCCTATTGGTTGAAAAGGGTGTAGATTCCCAGGCCCCTCTTGGATCTGCTGAATCAGCATCTTCAGGGGCGGGGCCCAGGAATCTGCATTCCTAACAGGCACTCCCCCAACCTCCCCACGGGGTTTCTGCAGGATTCTGAAGCAGGTGGCTCTGCCTGGACCCTTCTTCTTAAGGTTTTATGAGGAAAAGAGTCTCATCTGCCACCCCCATAAAATGTGTTTCCTGTCTCATCCGTTTTAGTTCTTGATTAAACTCGATTTGGCATGTCGTTATATCTGATTACTTATTCATCTTCTTCTTTAGTCTTTTTCTGGGGGACAATTGATTACAAGCTCTTGGAGGAACCATGCCCATAGGGCTCCCATCCTTCCCAGAGCACAGTCTCGGGAGAGAGACACCTGCCTGGCCTTGCTCCTTGCACCCCCTGCCCATCAGTCTTGGTGACACAGTTGGGGGAAGAGGAAGAAGAGAGCTCAGGAGGCTGAGGCTGCTTGGAGGGAGGCTCTGGGCCTGGAGTTGAGAACTCAGATTAGTCCCTGCCAGAAGTTAGAGTGTGAGGCAATTTAGCAAATTGTAGCTTGCAGCAGATGTTTAATTAGTCGTGAGGCTGTGCAGTGACTGGAGGCTGAGCGGGGGAGGGCAGCTCCGTCTGCTGCTACTGCCGCCAGCGCCAAGGGGGACATGGGCTCTGCAGCTGGGGGGTGAGTCTGGGCCCAGGGGAGCCCAACCAGCAGGAGAGAGACCTAGAGGTTTGAGACCCTGGGACATGGGAAGTCCAGGTGGGCAGGCGGGGCACAAGAAGTTCAGTGCAGAGAGGAAGCTCCAAGACCCTTTGCCTGGCAGTGGGGTAGTTCCGAGGCAGAGGTTTCCTCTGCAAACCTCTGGGAGCATGATCCTCAACAGGTCCTAAATGGAGACACTCACTTGTACCCATCACTTGCTCCCCCTGGTCTGCTCCCCATCTCAGTGGACAGAACCATGACCCACCCACCTTCTTCCTTAGGAGCCATCCTCCATACTTTCTTATTCTCTGCCCTTCACCTCCAGTTCTTCCCCAAGTCCTGCCAGTTCTGCCTTCCAGACACATCTCAAATCTCCATCTCCATCTCCCCACCCTATCCCAGGATTTTTCCAACTTTCCACTGTGGACGTTTGGGGGCTGGGTTGTTCTTTGTTGCAGGGGAGTGTCCTGTGTGTTATAGGATGCTCAGCAGCATCCCTGGCCTCTACCTACTAGTTACCATTAGCATCCCTCCTCCTGCCAAGTTGTGACAGCTAGAAATGTCTCCTGACATTGCCAAGAGTTGCCTGGAGGGGAGAAGCCCCCAGATGAGAATGCTATTCCACGCCAGCCGAGGCCACCTCTTTCTTGCTAAGGATCTTAGCTCCTTACTTGTCTTCCTGACTTGTTTCCTGGCTCCAGCCTCGCTTCTTCCAATGCATCCTCCACACTGAAGCCGGAGACATATTCCTAAGGGAAACTGGGTCATGTGATAGTCTTCCCTAGAGCCCTTCCATGGTGCCTGGTCACTTGCAGAAGTACCCATATTCCGTGACATGATTTGGAGGTCCCTTCTTAGGGGACCCCCATTCATACTTCTAGCCTCCTCTCCCACCCCTCAGTCTCCTGCTCTGCTCCAATCCCCCTGGAATCCTGCTGCTTTCATGATCCTCCCTTCCCACCTCCTCTCCTCCTCCCACGGAGGCTTTGCACACGCTCTCTATATTCCAGTCCCGCTAGACTTTTCTTAGTCTTTTTTTTTCGACTACATACAAACTGCATCTTCTGCCTGAAACACCCTCACAGATATAGCCCCAAGGGTCCTAGAATAACAAATTAAGATGAGGGTTTGTCCAGCTGGCAGAATCCTAAGAGATCTTATTGGACACATTTTTGTTTAATTTTTGTCCCAGTCCAAGTCTGACTCAGACATGGGCTTTCTGAGAGATTGCATAAGCTTCACAATTACAAGGACTCTCAGTCACCCTCTGCCCTCCTCCACAGACATTCCCACTCCCAACCCCACTGGTTACCACACAGTCCCTTGTGTTGGGGCAGGAGGAGGTGGAAAAGCACGTCACAGGGAAAGTCTTGATGTCAGCCTCCTCTTTTTTTTTTTTTTTTTTTTTTTTTTTTTTTTTTTTTTCCTTGGAGGTTCCTGGTCCTCTTTTGCGGGTACAGGCAACAGAACTGGGTGGGGATTTTTAGTTCTACCCCCATTCCGGCTTTAACTTTAGAGCTCCACGTGGTTTGCATTGCACACCGTCAGGAATTATTTGTATAATGTTGGCTTTCCTAGCCAGACTTCCCTGAAGGCAGGGTGCTTATCTCATTGATCACACTATCCTTAGTATTGACCTTGCTTCGTGGCATAGAAGTCTGTTCTCAATAAATCAGACTTCTTGAGTTGGCTGGGGTGGAGGACGCTGTGGGAGGTAGGTTGGGCGCTTGGAGAAGACTGGCTCAGATTGCCACTTCGGAAAGAGGCAACACAGGTGCAGCATTCAGGATGTCTGTGGACTCCATTTCTAGGGCTAGTTGTTACTTTTTTTTTTTTTGAGACGGAGTCTCGCTCTGTCACCCAGGCTGGAGTGCAGTGACGTGATCTCGGCTCACTGCAACCTCTGCCCCCTGGGTTCACTCCATGCTCCTGCCTCAGCTTCCCAAGTAGCTGGGACCACAGGCGCCCGCCACCTCGCCTGGCTAGTTTTTTGTGTTTTTTAGTAGAGACGGGGTTTCACCGTGTTAGCTGGGATGGTCTCGATCTCCTGACCTCATGTTCCGCCTGCCTCGGCCTCCCAAAGTGCTGGGATTACAGGCATGAGCCACCGCGCCCGGCCTAGTTGTTACTTTTAATGTGACATTGGCATATAATTTTTTTTGGTGGGGGGGGGGCTTGCAAACAGAATTCTCTTTATTACATGGCAGAAGATGATGCAAGGTTAATTTTGTTAATTTCCATGTTACATGTTGAAAGAATACAACACCAGAATGTTGGAATCCTCCACTTTTTTCACCTTACGGACTAGACTCACATTACCACACGTTGCGTAGGAGATGTAGCTGCCTGGTGTCTGATCTTGCCACGTGTGTTCCAGGTGACAGCAGCTCCTGAGGTCTGGCTGGCGGCCTCCCTCTTCCCATACGTACACCTGCAGAGAGTTATCCTTAATGCAGTGAGCACGTGGAGAGAATCCACCCAGTGCTTGTTGATGGCTGTCTGGTGGTCCTTAAATCATTGCAGCCAGTGACGGTGGAGAGGAACAAGAATGGCCCACTGGTAAAGACAATCATCTATCCTACACTGGCTCCTATCCAGTTAGGATGCTGCAGACAGGCTGGCAATTGGAAACTTGCCATCTCACGTGCTTAGATGACGGGTTGGTCATTCTCTTGGCTGTTAGATCAAGGGTGATACATTCTGTCTTTCTTCCAGTGATACTGTGGGACATCCATATTATCCTGTTTTTCCATCTTTAGGGCCCAGCAGTCACTTTCTGTGTCTAGACCTCTGTTTTGTTATTTGCAAAGTAGGAATTTGGATGGATGAGTATCTTCTTTGCTTTTCAGTATCTTCTTTGCTTTCCAATATTGGTGAGAGCCCAGTCACAAAGGAAGCACAACAAAATCTGTCTCTACAACCAGTAATTGTCATAGTTAGTGTGAACTAAGCACTTTTTGCAGACTACCTCAGTGAGCTCTCACACCATTTTACAAATCAGGAAAGGGAAACCCAGAGGTTAGTTTCCTTGCTCAAGATTACCTTGAGGAGTGTGCTTCTCAGCTGGAGGAAAAGTTTGCACCCCAGGGGACGTTTGGCAATATCTGAAAATATTTTAGGTTTCACAGCTCGCTGGGGAGTGCTCCTGGCATATAGAGTAGAGGCCAGGGATGTTGATAAACCTCCTGCAATGCACAGGAGAACTCCTACCGCAAAGAATTATCTGACCCCAAATTTCAACTGTACTAAGGCTGAAAAACACTGACTTATAGCTAGAAGTAGATTCAAATTATCGTATTCCAGAATGTATCCTTTGCACCGGCACATTTTGGCTGGCTCGGACTCCAGATATATTTCCCCATCCTCTGTTCAATACTTATGAGGGAAGAAAGTCTTACAAAAAAACCACAGAAAATCAGAGCCAGGAATCTAATATTTCTGTTAGTCTCTAACTGGGAGGGAACTGATAGTTTCATTTGGGACCCACTTTTTGCCAAAAGCCCTTTTCTTGGTTTATGGCCCTAATTCCTTTAGCCCTCTCCCCAGTCATTAAGTGTCCTATTGGCATTGTCTGGTCTTGATTCACCACATGAAGATTTACCATAAGCCCTTCCAGTACAACTCAGGAACATTTATTAAGTGCTACATTAACCTGAAGTGCACTGGACTGCAAACAACATACCTGACCATCAGAGGCTTCTTAATCAAGCAGTAAGTAACTTACTCAAAAAGAAGACTGGAGTCAGGTGGTTCCAGGACTAGTTCAACAGCATCAGGAATTCAAGGTTTACTTAACAGTTTTGCTTCACCGTCCTCAAGACAGTCACTTTCATCCACATATTTGTAGTCTCATGGTTACAAGATGGCTGCCATTGCTCCAGGCATCACAACCTCCCACTATGTTTCAAGGCAGGAGGTGGATGAATGCAATTTTTTTTTTTTCTCAAGGCTATTTTTACCTGAAGAATTGCTTTCTGAGAAGATGCCCTCAGCGGCAGTCATGCTCCTGCAGCTCATTGACTAGAATCAGTCTCGTTGGTAACCCCTATGAGCAGTCAAAACAGAGAAACTAAGGTAGACAAAGAAGAAGGGGAGTTGGAATGATTACTGGACAGACATCTAATAGTGTCTGCCACAAGCAGCTACTGTGTGCCAGAGGCTGTGCTAGACTCTGGAAGTAGTGACCAAGGCACTCATGGTCCACTGTTTACAGTCCATTTAGTATCTAACTCATGAACACCCTCTTCCTCAATTTCTCCACATCCAAAGTCAGCTAAGAGTCCTGATGTCCCCCATTGTGTTTTAGAAAAAGACTTGGACACTGAGTCACAAACCCAGTGACAAATATAGGACCCTTTTTCTTGGCATCTCAGTCCCAGCCTTATCTTGCCTTCCCCACGTCCCGACAGCCCTGTCCTCGGTTGAACCAGAGGCAGAACATCTGCACAGCAGTGAATCACAGCTCGGAAGAGGCTGGAAAAACAAAGCCACACCCAGAGAGGCCACTCCCTGTCCCCAGTGTCTGAGGACGCATGAGATGAGGTGAGGCTGAGTGCCCCAGAAGATGCTGTGCTCTGCGGGGTAGAAAGTCGTTTTGTGCTGATGGGCCTGGCAGTGACCTGGATCTGCACCTCTCCTGTGCCTTCAGAACACCAGGAACACAGCTCCCCCAGTGCCATCATGATCTTTACATAAACACTGAGCTCTAGAAGAAGAGGCTTAAATGGGGGAAGGAGTTGCTGGGATGAGAGTATGGGCTTCACATAAATGAAAACATGTCAAAATGGGAGGGTTAGGGTTACTTAGAAGTGAGGCTATGGGTCACCATTGCCTGGAGATGTGTGTAGGTGAAGCAGAAGGAGGCTTCTCACAGCACACAGGCTTCAGCATGGCCTGCGTGGTCCGCCCGGGGATGCAGTGAGCTCCCCATCATGGAAAGCACACAGAGAAAACCTAAGGGAACCACTCTCAGGGTTGCCAAGAGGCAATGTCTATCTGGGCGAGAGCTTGGATTGCCAGAAGCTTCCTACCAACAAGGTCTTATGCCTCTGTTTACCCAAAATGGCCTTGTCTCTTCTAAGCTCTTAGGCTGTTGTAGGGGTAGTGAGCCTCCCACTACCCCTACAACAGGAGAATCAGGATCTGGAGAAATTACCTTGTGCTGCAGATAAGTTAGCAAGGTCTCCCTAGTGGAGCTGAGGGTCCTGGAAATAACCGTGGTGAATAGTAACACTGACTGAGTGATTTCCTGGCATTGCATCAAACATTTTACATAGATTGTAGCTCGGAATCATCTCAAACACTGTATAGAGGAGGTAGTTGTCACCACCAATCCAGTGTCATGGATGAAGAAACGGAGGCATGACGCGGTGAATAAACTTGCTCAGATTCAGTAGCGGAGAAGCAGTAGAGCCAGGATTTGAACCCACACAGCTGGATCCAGGGAATGTGCTTATCACCCTGCAGCTGCACTGCCACGCATGTAATCCCAAACTGCAGATCACCCATCCGTCCATCAGTCTTCTTCCTCTCTCCATAGTATCTTCTTCCAGGGAGCAAGGGAGGGGCCAAGAGAGTAATTTCCTCACCTTGTCCCTCCCACAAAAAGTTGCCAGATATAACAAGTAAAATACAGGGCACCCAGTAACTCTTCAATATGTGAATGGACACGTACAACCAAACATTCAGATACACAGCAAACCTTTGTTTAGCATAAGTATATCTTATACAATATCTGGGATGTACTTATATTAATCTCTGTCTGTCTAGTCATTGTTGATCTGAAACTCAGGTGTAAGTCATGGGTGTCCCGTATTTAGCTGGCAACCCGACTTCCATGGCCTGTAGAGGCCCAGTGCTCTGTCTGACTCCCAGCCCATCAGTTGATGGCCTGATGTAGCCCAGTTGTCATTTCAGCATCGAGGACTTCCTTTCTACTCGCAGACTAAAAGAATCAGAAATAGATGTGGCTGCTTTAAAATGCACATCTGCGTTCCCCGGGCTGCCTCTGCTCAAAGCCGAGAGTCTCATGTCTGCTTTGAAATTAAACATCACCAGGTCTTTGCTCTGGGTAGACGTGGCCTGGTGGGCTGCCATCCTCACCCAGAGGCACACCACGCCCCTTCCTCGTCCTCCTCTCCCTGTGCTGATGGCATTCAGGCTTCTTCTGCCTGCAGGTAGATGGTGAATCTCCACCCTGAATCGTGGATTTTGTGTGTCAGGTTCCTGGAGAGAAGCCTGGAAGAGTGACAAGGAAATGGAGCCGCTGAAATCAAGTTTAGACTTGTTAGAGGGAATCGTATTTAAAAGGCGCCTCAAACATGTTAACTGCAGCTGTTCTCAGCACCGAGAGAATGGTGATGATTTTCCTAGTAAGATGCAGGAGATCATCATATGAGAAGTAGTTAAGCAATAATTTAGCATCGTCGTTCTCTGCTAAGCTGATGCGAGCTGCCTCTGGCAGGAGGGTTTGGGGAATTTTGTTCTCTCTGTGGGAAATCACAAAGCCCTTGGATTTGATTTCCATTTAAATCCCTGAATGTTTGGTTGTCTGCCTTAGTTCCCTCATTCATCCGTAGGCAAGTATGTATTAAGCACCTACTGCATGCCCCACACTGTGTCATTTCTGTCCCTAAGTGCGTGTTGCAGGTGTTCATTCATGTATTCACTCACTTATCCATTTTTAAACTTATTAAACGTTTTTCAAGCCAACTGTATGTCTGGCTCTGCACTAGGTGCTGGGGATATTTAATAATAGAAAATAATGAGGTCCATACTCTTCCTTCAAAGAATGGATTTCCCATTGCAGGAAACGTACCTCTAAGCAAGTAATCAAAAGGCAATGGGTTAGTTCCATAATAATAACAAGGTGGGACTCCATTTATTGAACAGCTACTGTGTGCCAATCACTTTGTCTACATTACTATTTTTTTTTATTTATTTATTTATTTTATTTATTTATTTATTTTATTTTTTTATTTTTTTTGAGACGGAGTCTCGCTCTGTCGCCCAGGCTGGAGTGCAGTGGCGCGATCTCGGCTCACTGCAAGCTCCACCTCCTGGGTTTACGCCATTCTCCTGCCTCAGCCTCCTGAGTAGCTGGGACTACAGGCGCCCGCCACCGCACCCGGCTAATTTTTTGTATTTTTAGTAGAGACGTGGTTTCACCGTGGTCTCGATCTCCTGACCTTGTGATCCGCCCGCCTCAGCCTCCCAAAGTGGTGGGATTACAGGCGTGAGCCACCGCGCCCGGCCTGTTTTTTATTTTTTAATTAATTTATTTATTTCGAGACAGAGGCTCGCATTGTCGCCTGGGCTAGAGTGCAGTGGCATGATCTCGGCTCACTGCAATCTCCCCCTCTCGGGTTCAAGTGATTCTCCTGCCTCAGCCTCCCGAGTAGCTCGGATTACAGGCATGTGCCAGCACGTCCAGGTAATTGTTTTTTCTTTCTTTTTTTTTTTTTTTTTTTTTGCTTTAATAGAGACAGGGGTTTCACCATATTGGCCAGGCTAGTCTCGAACTCCTGACCTTGTGATTCACCCATCTCAGCCTCCCAAAGTGCTGGGATTATAGGTGTGAGCCACTGCGCCAGGCCTATTATTTTTATTGTTATCTTTTATTATAGGTTCAGGGGTATGTGTGCAGGTTTATCATATAGGGAAATTCATGTCTCAGGGCTTTGTTTTACAGATTATTTCATCACCAAGATACTAAGCTTAGGACCCAGTAGTTACTTATTCTGATCCTCTCCCTCCTCCTACCCTTCATCCTCAAGTAGGCCCCAGTGTGTGCTGTTCCCTTTTATGTGTTCATATGTTCTCATCATTTAGCTCCTACTTATGAGGACATGAGGTATTTGGTTTTCTGTTCTTGTGTTAGTTTGCTAAGGATAATGGCCTCCAGCTCCATCCATGTTCCTACAAAGGACATGATCTCGTTCTTTCTTATGGCTGGATAGTATTCCATGGATACATGGAACATTCCATATATGTTCCACATTTTCTTTATTCTGCCATTGATGGGCATTTAGGTCGATTCCCTGTCTTTGTTACTGCACGTCTATGTTCACTGCAACGCTCTTCACAACAGCAAACACACTATTATTTCTAGCACATTATACCCAAGCCATTCCTTGAAGCAAGGTAGCCATTATTATTTCCAGGTTGTAGATGAAAAAACAGAGGTGCTGAGAGGTAAAATAACTCGCTCCAACCTGTGCAGTTAGTAAGTACAGGGACTAAGTTGAGAACCTAGGTGCATCCTTCTCTGAAGCCTGAACGCTTTCCACTCTGCCACGTTGCTGCTGGCACCAATGGAAGAGGAACAAAGAGAAGCATGCAGCAAACTCCGACAGGCACACCTGAGTTGGGTTGTGGAGGTTGAATTTAAGAATTTTCCTATCAGAGAAGTGAGAAGAGTTTCTCTGGAGAGGAGAACATCATATCTTGAAAGAGTGAGTTTATTTGGGAAACTGAGGGAGGTGAATGAGAAGCTTTGGAAGAAGCAATATGGAACCCAATTCCTGGGCTGCTTGGATGGTCTAGTGATTGTTTGTTTTGCTGGAACAAAGGGATGGCTCCTTCTGAGACTAAAGCTTGGTGTTTTGGAGTACCAGGGACTTCGCCCATCACCTACCTTGAGGTCTTACGTGTTCACAAAGGACAGTTTACCAAGAGGGTTATTATGTTTTTTTTTTCCCATCAACCTGACTTAGAATATCTCAAACTTAGAAACTCAGCCCACATGTCAGAGCAAAATTGCCAGCAAGAAATGATGCATGCTGCATTTTAAAATCTGGTTGTTGTGGCTGATTATATATGCTGTTCTAAAAAGCCCTAGAATAAAGTTTCCCATCCCACAAGAGTAAAGAATGGTCCCCAAAGTAATTGGCATTCCATTATTGATAAATGTGTTTGGCCACGTGAGAACAATAGCATCCGTCTTCGTCCCTGATATCTGATAAATTCACGAAGCTCCTGCGTTCACCTTGGGCATGCGTGTAAGTCTAGTGGCAAAGATTCCTTCTTCACTAACTAGCAGCTTCAAAATGTGCTGTGTCCAAGGGAAAAAGAAAAAGGGAAATGTAAGCAGTGTGTCACTTTTGGAATATCTGTCCTGAATGAAGAAGAAAAAAAATACACTACTGTTCTCTTGTCTTTTCTCTGCCGTCTTAGAAATCGGATTAGTCATTATTAAACATTTTAAAGTGGAATAAAAAGAGGGAGAAGATTCCAAGGGCACATTGCGACTTTGATCTTAACAGAGCTATCATTGTCAGGAGCCGACACAAAGGCGGTTTCCTTTACACATTGAGATCCTGGTAATTAGGGCCTTGTAATGACCCATTCCAAAAAGAAACAGCTCTGTTCTTTATTTGCCGTTAAGAACACCAAGAGTTTATTTGCAGAGAATTGGGTTTAATTCAATTAGCAGGAATTGTGAGGCATTCATAACACAAGGTATATTAGCCCAGTACTTGGTTTGTAATGAGAACCAAAAAGCATTTAGGGAAAGAAAAGCTAATTACCCGAGATTTTTTTTTTTTTTTTTCTGTAACACGGAGGGTTTAGTCCAAATTTCAGAGGCCTGTATTCCCAAATCCCTTAAGCTTTAATTAATGATTAAGCAGGGCAACAGGAGATGAAGAAGGACAGCAAAATTTTGCCATGGAGTCATTGCCAAGGGGGTATTACTCATAACCGCACCCTCAGCCAGCACTTCAAAGTTTACAAAGCATTTCCACCACCATTATCTGTTCTGAATATTCATTTCCTCCTTCTTCTGGACCAATTTCCCAGCACTGGGAATATTCCTCTCCAGCCTGTCTTGAGTTTCAGATCTCAGCTTGCTTCTCCAAGGAGGTCCACATCCAACCCAGGGAATATTCCTCTCCAGCCTGTCTTGAATTTCAGATCTCAGCTTGCTTCTCCAAGAATGTCCTCATCCAGCCCAGCTGTTTGCTTCCAGAGATGCACACAGGAAACTGACGAGTATGAACCCCTCCTCTTACCTGCACCTTGGTCCAGGTTGATGACCCGGGGCAGGTAGCTGAGCTTCTTCAAACTTCACTGTGCTTTTCTTTGTTATTCCCCATGACTGTGCTGTCCCATTTGGAAGCCAGTGCCAAATGTGGTTACTTAAATGTAAATTCATTAAAATGAAACTTAAAATCCAGTTCTCAGTAACACCGGATACATTTTTAGGGTTCGGTAGCCACACGTGACTGGTGGCGACTCTTACTGGACAGCACAGACACAGCCCACTTTCAGCATCCCAGAGAGGTCCGTCAGATCTTTGGTCTATGAAATGAGGGACGTCATCTGGTCTATGAAATGAGGGACGTCATCTATCTTTTGAGGGTAATGCGATAAGAATTTTGTGAGAAAACAGCCTGGTGTGGTAGCTCATGCCTGTAATATCTGCACTTTGGGAGGCTGAGGTGGGCAGATCACATGAGGTCAGGAGTTCAAGACCAGCCCGGCCAAGATGGTGAAACCCTGTCTCTACTAAAAATACAAAAATTACCCGGGCATGGAGGTGGGCGCCTGTAATCCCAGTAATCCTAACTACTGGGGAGGCTGAGGTAGGAGAATCACTTGAACCCAGAAGGCGGAGGTTGCAGTGAGCCGAGATCATGCCACTGCACTCCAGCCTGGGCGACAGAGTGAGACACTGTCTTTAATTAAAAAAAAAAAATAGTGAATTTAGTAAGAAGATGCACAGGAAGCTCGTGACTAATGGTGGAGGCCCAGTAGTAGCATCTTTGATGAAAGAAGAGCGTGGAGAGAAGGAGGAAGAGAAGAGGGCACCCCCTTCTTAACGTCCATTCTTAACACAGTGGGAAAGAATAGTGGGGAAAGGTGTAGGGAAAGGAAGGTAACCTCTGTTACAGCACGTTTTATGGGCTTCATTATCTCTGTGTCTCTGTGTGATTATTTGACAAATATTCATGGAATGAGCCAACCATCTCATCTATTCCTCACAACTCCCCATGAAGGAAGATTTTTCTTCTCCCAACTGGGTAGATGGAGGAATGGAGGCTCAGGTGGGTGACCTGGTGTACCCATGGGTGCACAGCCAGTGAGCGCTGGAGCTGAGACCTTCCCCTGTCCCGAGGAACACCAAGACCCTACTTCTCTCCACCACACTCAGCTGTCTTCATCAACACAGACTTCCAGCTGGTTCTTATTAATTTAAGGGCTGGGCGCCAGTGCTCAGGTAGCCAAGAATGCTCCACTTCATAGTCTTTGCATGATGAGTGGATGTGAAGAACCACATGGGTCCCTGAAAAGGCTCCAGCAGGCCCCTCAAACGTCTGCTTCACTGGGGACTTGGGATTTCCTTCAGAGCAGCTGCGGTGAAGGACACATTTTGCAAACAGCCCAGCCATGCACATAAACTGCATTATTAGCCTATAAATCAATTAGCGCATTTGGGCTCAGGCTGCACAGAGCTGCTCTGACAGATGGCCATCGGTCTGTCTCCATCTCCTTAGCTAGATCCCAAGAGGAAAGGAGAGAAGAAAGAGCTTCCAAGAAGGTGTTGACCCCAGTAACTCTCTTGTAGCGGGGAATAGGGAATCCCAAAGGGGCTGTGCAAGGGCCAGGCTGTTCTCTGGAAGACATTTGAAGAATGAAATTGAATTTGGTGACTCCAGAAACTTTGTTGGAGTGAGAAATACATGACTCTCAGGTAGGAAACACATGAGCATTTTGGAAAAGACGCTGCAGTTGGGAGAAGTAGGGGGAAGGACACGTAGTCGGGAATGGACAGGACCTGGACTCCATTTCCAGCTTTGCATGATCTTGGGGAAGCCATGATAACTTCTTGGGCTCAGTTTCCTCATCTGTAAAAAGGGGGAGGGGATCTAAAAATATGTCCTGATTGCATCAAAGGATTAAAAGGATTAAAATATGTGCACAAGATGTTACAGGAGAAAGAGCTTTTTCCAGATAGATTATAGGAGCTTACGTATCATTTGCAAAGCAAAATGAGGTGGACATTAGTTTTCAGGGTCTTACCTAGGCTGAGTTTTTATTAGAGGCATGTCACGGTGTTGCATGAGAACTGGAGAGCAGCGTGGTTATGAATTGAACAATGCTTACTCCTTCATTAGTTTGTTCTTTCTGGAGACTTTTAATGAAGCTGTATGGCCCTTCAGAGGCTGACTGGCTTCGCTTCTGATTCCAGCACCAAGCCTTGCAGTTGTGTGGCCTTAATTGGTGTTCCACAGCCTCACTCTCTTGGTCCCTGCGACAAACATTACAGCCACCTCTTAGGATGGTCATGGTAGTCAATGAAATGAAGACTTGTAGGGTGTTTGGCCCCATGCTCAGGTCAGAATCAACACCCAGACTACATTAGTCATGAGTATTGCTAACCGATTGTAATTGTCCAGGACTCTGGGGATACAGGAATAAATAAGGCATTGTCTGGACCTTGAGGAGCTCTAGTGCAATGGCTCTGACACTATCTGGTGTAAACACCCCCAGTAGTGATAATTTAAGCATATCCTGAGAATTAACCTGTATGGCAGATGTACCCGAATGTGTGTCCGGAGCTAGGGAATCCGGGAGTGGCCAACCCAGAGATTTGTTCCTTGTCTGTGAGGAACATCTGTGCTAAGTGAAAATGGCATACAAACTGCATGCAGTTAGCAAGCAGGTTGCAGTTTTTGTGTCCAGCCTGCCACCACTAAACTGTATATAAGGTGGATATCTTGTCCAGCCCACTACCATTGGACTATATCCCCTATATGGAAACCCCTAATAAAAACCCATGTCTTGTTTTCTGGCTCTGGATCTCTGGCCTCTTGAACCTGGTGCCTTCCCCATTGACGTTAATAGGGGTTTGGCACAACATCTGGAATCAGAAAACCTTCTGAAAAATAAACACACAAATGTGATTCCAGGTCAGGAACCGCTAAAACTCCGTGGACTCCATGTTAAGAGACTGGCCTAGTTTGGAACTATGGGTAAAACAAAGTTCATACCCTGCACAATCATCCTAATTGTAACAGACGAGTAGCAGTTGCTCTCAAAATAGGTAATGAGGGCAAGGAAGGCTTCCTAGAGCAAGTGATGTCAGTTAAAAACAAGCGAATAAACAGCTTATTAAATAAGCGGGGTGGCATGCCTGTAATCTCAGCACTTTGGGAGGCCAAGGTGGGCAGATCACCTGAGGTCAGGAATTCAAGACCAGCCTGACCAACATGGTGAAACCCCATCTCTACTATAAAAATACAAAAATTAGCTAGGTGTGGTGGCAGACACCTGTAATACTAGCTACTTGGGAGGCTGAGGCAGGAGATTGCTTGAACCTGGGAGGCAGAGGTTGCAGTGAGCCAAGATCACGCCACTGCACTCCAGCCTGGGTGGCAGGGCGAGACTACGTCTCAAAAAAAAAAAAAAAAAAGTAAGTGGGGTGAGGGCAGGGCTGGAGCTCCAGATAGAAGGACCAGAATATGCAAGACTGCGATAGTGGAAAACCCAGGTAAGAACACTAGAGTCCTTGGTCTTCTAAGAAGTGGAGGCAGAGTCTACTGGAGCCTCCTTGGGGTCAGAGATAAGGTTGCATTTAACTCATATTTCTTCTTTTTTAATTGCCTTCAAGCAAATGCATTAACTTGTATTTCCAATTTTATTTTCTTGCATGGAAGAGGTTCTTGACTTTAAGGACGATGGAGTGCCCTGATTTTAGCTGTCATGTGGATTTGGGAAATGGCAGAAATAAGTATCACCAGGTATTGGGTCCAAACGGGAGACTTGAGGTTACTGAAATCACCGTGAGGCTCTCCTTGCTCAAGGTGTAGGAAGCGGAGGGGATATGTCTGGGGCGCTGATACATTTGCTACAATCCTCTACTGCAGAAACTCATTCCCAGGCATCTAGTTTCTCCCGGGGTCACATCCTAGCTGGATACGCAGTGTCCACTCTAGGGTTCATCTCGGTGGCCATGGGCCCTCTGATTTCCATCCCACATGGTTCTCAAGGCTTGGTTTTTCTGACTCGGAGCCGCCGTCCACCACTGCTCAGAGCCAGGAAATCTGGAAGTGCTGACTGCTCATGGAGGCTGCTCTCCTGTTGCGTGGCCCCCTCACTCCAAGGCGTTGGCTAGTGTTTGTTCTGATAATTATTTATTAGCATCTCGCCGATGCACAGCTTCCCTGCAGCTCCTGTATGATCTTGAGTGTGCAGCGTCTCTCCTCCCACGTCTTTGGAATTGTGAGTTGTGCTGTCATTTGTTCCCAAGAAGTGACCACGGAGGCATTGTGTTCCCCTCCAAAAGCGTGTTTTCAGCTACTCCCAGTGTAGCCCAGCAGGTCCCTGCTCCTAACTCAAAGGGAATGTTGTATTTCGGATTTGTTTTCCTTTGTGGCTCATCTAGTCACAGATGTTTGTCCTTTGGCTTGTTTCTCTTTCTAATTAATTTTTGATTAAGTTTTGAAACACCTTCTGTCTCCACCAGTTTCAGCCACCCCAGGTGATTCTATTTACTCTGAACCCAGGGTGGGAGTCTGGGCTCTCGGAGGCTCGGCAATTCGGCAGCTGAGGGGGGAAAGGAACTTCCAATTAACTGGTTAAGTGATGTTATCCATCTTATCCAGAGGGATAAGTGGAGGGGATGCTGTTTGACCCAAGCATGATGGGGAGAGAAAAACTGAATGAATTAATGAGTGGAGTGAGAGAAAGGGGAAAGGTAAGATATATGACCTTGCAGAAAGAAAATGAAGCTGATAGTGTGGCACTTATTAAGAACACATGTGTGCAGACACATGTCCTTTGAACCAGTAGCTCCATTCTTTGGAATTATTCAGAGGAAGAAGAAATAAAATATTAAGCACTAGTATCCTGTGTGTCAGGAACTATGCTGAGTTCTCTAACAAAGTAGCAGCAGTAGTCATCATTGCAGTAGTAGTCACCATCATTGCAGTAGGAGTGGCAGTAGCAGCAGCAGAATTAATAACAGTAACCATGCATTATGACCTCGGACAACACTGCATGTTTACTCCGAGAACTATTTTCAGTGCCTTATGTGCATGATCACATTTACTCCCTAAAGACCCCTATGTGATCCTCATTGAACAGATGAGGAAACTGAGGTTCAGAGAACTTGAGCATTGCCTCGATTTGCACAGAGTCAGTCAGTGACAGGTGAGTGAACCCACAAGGGTAACTCCAGAGCCTGATGTCTTATTTCCTTCACTTGCCATCTCGAAAGGGCCACAGGCCAGGTGTGAGCAGTTCACATTTGACCTTGCAGGCAGGGAGACAGGCAGCTCAGCGTGGGAGAGGTGATGAAGGATGGCTTTTCAAAGGCTGGGACAGCAGGTGCGCAGCCTGGCTGGAGATGGCATCGGGCGTATCGTGCTGCGTTCCAGGAGGCTCGTGCATCCTCTGATCTAAGCTGAGCTATGGTCACCTGGAAACTTTCCTTGTTGATCCCAGCCTCCCTGTGGGAGTGCACCCCCAAACCCACTTCCCCAAGTCCCAGGCCTGCTTTATTTCTCCCTTTGGTACACTGTGCTGTGGACTTACCCTCAAAATCAGCCCAACACCCTGGGTTGTGAAGCCAGGCTCTATGATGGTAGTAACTCTCCTATTATTATCGTGGCTGTACCTTGTGTTCCACACAGAGCAGGAAGGGTATCAGTGTGCATTCAGCTTGGTGTTACTGATCACGTCCTAACTGGAGACAAGATGCTCTGCCCAGCGTGCAGTGGGTGCTTTTCCTTTATCCTGCAAAGGCTGCACTGGAGGCTCCTTTCACCGTCATCTTGCATTTTGTCTGAAGACCTTTTCCCAAGACCACCTATCTCCACACCCCTCCTCCTTAATTTTCCTCTGTGTGTTTTCCGAGGCACTCTCTGCACTGCCAGGGACAGCCTAAGATTTACCAGCCCTGCCAAAGAAGATGAAATGCTCAGGGGTCACCGGGCAGGACGAGGTAATAAGAAAAGCAAATGGTCAACAGCAGGCCCAGCCCAGCTGAAGCAATTACCAAGTTTCTCCTCAATTTTGAGATTGCAACGGGGAGAGCAGAGATGGCTGTGGCGGGACATAAATTATGTCATCTCTGTGGTATCAAAGGTTCTGAGCATTCCTTCCTGCTGTCCTTTTCATTCTGGCTCCGTAAATACTGTGTCCTTTTAAAAAGAGTCATTGTTCATGTCCCTTCAAAGGTGATAGGAAAACCACAAGTTTAGCATTCTGTGGGTGGGTGTCTCAAAGGAACTGTCTGTTGCTGACTCAGTGGCTGAGTAAAGGAGGGACAATGTCTTGACCAGGTGTAGAGAGTTACTGAACCCCGGAACGTTGGCTGGAGAGCAGAGGCTCCATCATCAGACGCACCTGAATGAAAACCGCCAGCCCACCACTTACGAGCCACATCAGTTAGGGGTGTTTCACTTCTCTGCTTTTAAAATGGGAGACAATAAGAGACTCTACATCATAGGGTGTGATAAGGATCAGTAGAGATTATATATTAAAAGTACTGAGAACAGGCCAGGCGCGGTGGCTCACGCCTGTAATCCCAGCACTTTGGGAGGCCGAGGCGGGCGGATCACGAGGTCAGGAGATCGAGACCATCCTGGTTAACACGGTGAAACCCCGTCTCTACTAAAAAATACAAAAAATTAGCCGGGCGTGGTGGCGGGCGCCTGTAGTCCCAGCTACTCGTAAGGCTGAGGCAGGAGAATGGCCTGAATCCGGGAGGCGGAGCTTGCAGTGAGCCGAGATGTATCGTGGCACTGTACTCCAGCCTGGGTGACAGAACAAGACTCCGTCTCAAAAAAAAAAAAAAAAAAAAAAAAAAGTACTGGGAACAGCCTGCAGAATGATCAGAACGATCCTTAGTAAAAGTTAACTGGGTTCACCTGCCCCTTATTATTCATAATATTGCATAGAAAGCTACCTGACCTTCCAAGGTCATGCCTTCGAGTTCGTGCCTCCGAGCCTTTGCCCATGCTGTCTCCTCTGCCTCAAATGCCCTCCCTGCCCACCTCAGGTCGAGTTCTCCAGAGCTGAGATGTGGCTTTTGAACCAATGAGGATTGCAGGCATGACCACAGGAAGGGCCTGTCTCGAGGTGAGGGAGGGAAGACGAGGCAGCAAATACGTGGTTTAGTTGAAGTTGAGCCCCAGGCTGATGCTATGGGAGGCTCTGAATGTGGATAGCTCCATGGAGCTTGCACACCCTGAATTATGCGAAGTGCACCTTTATACCACCATCTCAGCCAGCCTTGGGCTGCAGGCTGGCACCGGATGGAGGTCAATGCATAACTGCTCTTGCACCTTTGGGCAAGGCATGATTCTCCGGAAAAGGTGGTAGCTGAGGGCCCTGATCAACCAATGCTTGGTGCAGCTTGGCCGGCGGTGGAGGGGGGTGATTAATATGCTGGATTTGTAAAAGGGATTATGCAGTTGGGTGTGGTGGCTCATACCTGTAATCCCAGTACTTTGGGAGGCTGAGGCAGGAGGATAGCTTGAGCCCAGGAGTTTGAGGCTGCAGTGAGTTATGATTGAGCCACTGCTCTCCAGCCTGGGTGACAGAGCAAAACTCCATCTCTAAGGAAAAAAAAAAAAAAAAAAAGATTTGCGATATGGGTGGAGGATCACCCTTCCCCTGCCAGCAGACTCCTACCCATCCTGCAAGACATTGCTCTGCTGCCCCTCCTCTAAGGCCCCGTTCTCTGTGCCTCATGCTCTGAGTCACTTCCTTCTCTCCGAATGCAGAAGAGTTTCACGGCAGGACCCTTGGTTATAACGCTCATTGCACTGTAATAGAATTGTATGTTTACAGACCAGGCTAGCCCCAGGAAAAGAGACTGTGGATATTGGAGTCATCTCTTGTGTAGAGAAAGGAGGCTGCCAGTAAGGGGTTGCAAGCTGAATAGGGGCAGAGGAAGGAGGGAGTGGGTTTCTTGGGGTGAAGGTTGGAGCCTCAGCCTTGCATTTCAATGCCAGGTAGCATTTGATATCCTGGAGTTGAACAGCTCCCGGGTCTTCCAGCCAGACAACCCTCACCTCCTGAGAATGGCCAGGAGAAATGATGGAAAGTCAGAAGAGATTGCACGGTTAAATTTCCCAAAAGAGTGTAGAAAACAAAGCAAAGCTTGGTAAGCATGTTGGAGTCCTGCCCTGGGCACGGCCTGACCTGCCCCCATGTTCCCTGGGCTTGAGGAGCCAGATCCCATCTCAGCCTGAGTCAGACCCAGGCCCTGCCAGGTAATCTAATCACCGGACCATCTAGCTGCACCTGAGGACACAGACCCTGCCTTGGAGATCTCTTTTGATGGTTACATGCCTTTCTTTCTGTCCATGGCAACAAGCACCCTGTCCTTGGATAGATGATGGTTCGAATAAGCCTTCAGAAAAGAGAGCCCAGCAGCTTGGCCTGGTCTAGCTTAACAGAGTTCAGGATGTGAAGTCCTGTAGGCTAGGAGGGTATGGGGTACAGAGAGGTAGGTTGGTACCCTAGCTAAGCCTGCTGCATTTCAAATTCTGGCTTTTTTTTTTTTTCCTTTGAGACAGGGTCTCCCTCTGTCACCCAGGCTGGAGTACAGTGGTTCAGTCATAGCTCACTGCAGTCTTGAACTCCTGGCCTATAGCAATTGTTCCCTGCCATCCGGCCTCCCAAAATGCTGAAATTGCAGGCATGTGCCACTGCACCCAGTCAAATTCTGCCTTAAAAAGGTATAATTATTTTGTGTTTTAATTATAAACTAATCCCTTATTGACTATATTGATCATATATCAGCTGAGTTTCTATTTTTAACTTTTGCCAGCTTTATTGAGGCAGACTTGACAAAGAAGAACTGTATATGTTTAAGGTTAACAATATGTTTTGATATGCACATGTATTGTGAAATGCTTACCACAATCAAGCTAATGGGCATATCCGTCACCTCACATAGTTATGATTTCTGTGTGTGTGGTGAGAACACGTAAGATCAACTTCTTCAGAAATTTCAAGTACAGAGCACAGTGTTGTTCATTGTCATCACAAGACTATGCGTTAATGAGATCCTCAGAACTTACCCTGTGTAACTGAAGCTTTGTGCGTTTTGACCAACATCTCGCTATTTCTTCTCACCTCCAGTGCCTGGCAACCATCGTTCTAGTCTCTGCTTTTGTGAGTTAAACTCTTTTAGATCCCATGTGTAAGTGAAATCATGGGGTATTTGTCTTTCCTTGTCCGGCTTATTTCACTTAGCATAACGTCCTCCAGGTTCCTCCATGTTGTTGCAAATGGTAGGATTTCCTTTAAGGCTGAATAATGGTGTTTGTATGTTTATACCTATCTACCCACCCCCCCCCACCACGAACACACACATGCACAAACATATAAACACACACACACACGCCACATTTTCTTCATTCATCTGTTAGTGGAGACCTAGATTGTTTCCCTCCTTTACTATAGTGAATAATGCCGCAACGAACATGGGGGTGCACGTATATCTTTGAGATACTAATTTTATTTCCTTTGGATATATACTCAGAAGGATTGCTGGATCATATAGTTCTAGTGTTTTTGTTTTTTGTTTTTTTGTTTTTTGAGGAAACTCCATACTGCTTTCCATAATGGTTCTATCAATTTACATTCCCACCAACAATGTATAAGGCCCCCCCACACACACACATGCACAAACATACAAACACAGACGCACACACACGCCACATTTTCTTCATTCATCTGTTAGTGGAGACCTAGATTGTTTCCGTACTTTGCTATAGTGAATAATGCCACAACAAACATGGGGGTGCACGTATCTCTTTGAGATACTAATTTTATTTCCTTTGGATATATACTCAGAAGGATTTTGCTGGATCATATGATAGTTCTAGTATTTCTGTTTTTTTTTTTTTTTGTTTTTTGAGGAAACTCCATACTGCTTTCCATAATGGTTCTATCAATTTACATTCACACCGACAATGGATAAGGATACCCTTTTCTCCATATCCTCACCAACACTTGCTGTCTTTTGACTTTTTGGTAAGCCAGCCTAACAAGTGTGAGCTGATACCTCATTGTGGTTTTGATTTACATTGCCCCAATAATTAGTAATGTTGAGCCCCTTTTCATAAGCCTGTTGGTCGTTTGTACATCTTCTTTGGAAAATTGTCTGTTCAGATCCTTTGTTCATTTTTTAATTGTATGTGTGTGTTTTTCTGATGTTGAGTTGTTTGAGTGCCTCATATATTTTGGATATTACTCCCTTATTAGATATATAGTTTAGAAGTATTTTCTCCCGTGTTGTAGGTTGCTCTTTTATTCTGATTGTCTCCTTTGCTGTGCAGAAGATTTTTAATTTGGTGAAAGCCTACTTGTTTATTTTTGCTTTTGTTATCTGTGTTTTTGGTGTTATATTAACACATTCATTGCCCAGACCAATGTCAAGAAGGTTTTCCACTTTGTTTTCTTTTGGTAATTTTATGGTTCAAGTCTTATGTTTGAGTCTTTAATCTATTTTGAGTTGATTATTGTATATAGTGTGAGGTAAGGATTCAATTATATTCTTTTGCATATGGATATCCAGTTTTCCCTATACCATTTATTGAAGAGACTGTTCTTTCCACATTGTGTGTTATTGGCATTCTTGCTGAAGATCAGTTGACTATAGATGGTTGAACTTATTTCTAGACTCTCTATTTTGTTCCATTGGTCTATATGTCTGTTTTTCACCACTACCATACTGTTTTGGTTACTGTTCCTTTGTATTATATTTTGAAATCAGAACATATGTGATGCCTTCAACTTTGTTCTTCTTGCTCAAAATTATTTTAGCTTTTAGGGGATTTTTGTAGCTCTTTATGAATTTTAGAGTTGTTTTTTCTATTTCTTTGGAATTTCTTTGGAATTTTGATAGGGATCATACTGACTGTAGATCACTTTGGGTTGTGTGGACATTCTAACAGTATTTATTAATCCTATCCATGAATATTGGATGTATTTGCGTTTATCTGTCTTAAGTTTCCTTTATCAATATTTTATAATGTTTAACGTACACGTCTTTCAACTCTTTCGTTAAGTTTACTCCTATGTATGTTATTCTTTTTTTTTTTTTTTTTTTTTGCTGTTGTCAATAAGATTGCTTTCCTAATTTTCTTTCCGGTAGTTCATTCTTTGTGTTTAGAAATGTGACTGATATTTATATGTGGATTTTGTATCCTGCAACTTTACTGAATTTGTTTGTTATTTCTAACTTTTTTCCAGGAGTCTTTATAGATTTTTCTCTCTCTCTCCCTTTCTCTCTCTCTCTCTCTCTCTCTCTCTCTATATATATATATATATATACACACACACACACACACACATACATACATACACACACACATACATATATACAGAGGGAAAACCATTATATATATATAATGTTATGATTTGTGTGTGCATGGTGAGAACACGTAAGATCAACTCCTTCAGAAATTTCCAGTATATAGCACAGTGTTGTTCATTGTCATCAGAAGACTATGCATTAATGAGATCCTCAGAACTTATCCTATGTAACTGAAACTTTGTGCATTTTCACCCACATCTCTCATTCATATATATACACACACATATATATACATACATATATGTATATGTATATATAATCTTAGCCCCATCTTCTGGATAACTTGCTGGAGCTTTAGCACTTGCTCCTTCACCTTGCATTTTTACGTTATAGAGATGGCTTCTTTTCTTAAACTTAATGAACCAGGCTCTGCTACCTTCAAGCTTTTCTTCTACAGCTTCTTACCATTCTCAGCCTTCATAGAGTTGAAGAGAGTTAGGGTCTTGCTCTGGATTAGGCTTTAGCTTAAGGGAATGTTGTGGCTCATTTGATCTTCTCTCCAGACCACTCAAACTTTGTCCATATCAGCAACCAGGCTGTTTCACTTTCTTATCATTCCTGTGTTCACTGGAGTAGCAATTTTAATTTCCTTCAATAACTTTTCTTTTGCATCCACAACTTGACAACTGTTTGGGGGAAGAGGCCTAGCTTTTGGCCTTCTTTGCTTTTGACATGCTTTTCTCACAAAGTTTAATCATTAGCTTTTGATTTAAGGTGAAAAACATGTGACTCTTTCTTTCACTTGAACACTTAAAGGTCGTGGTAGGATTATCCACTGACCTGATTTCAATACTGTTGTGTCTCAGAGAATAGGAAGACCTGAGGACAGAGGGAAAGATGGGGAACAGCTGGTTGGCAAAATAGAACACATACTACATTTATCAATTAAACCTCCCATCCTATGGGAGAAGTTCACAGCACTCCAAAACAATTACAATAGCAATATCAAAGATCACTGATCACAGATAACTGTAACAGATGTAATAATCATGAAAAATTTTTAAATTATTGCAGGTATTACCAAAATGTGACACAGAGACCTGAGGTATACACACACTATTGGGAAAATGGCGCTGATAGACTTGCTTGACACAGGGTTTCCACAAATCTTTAATTGATTAAAAAGCAAGCCGTGTCTGTGAAGTATAATGAAATGAAGTGCAATAAAATGACCTGGACCTGTAGTAACCTCCCACCTCCGGTTATAGAAAATGTCCCCAGGATTTTGGGAGGCCAAGACGGGAAGAACACTTGAGCCCAGGAGTTTAGGACCAGCCTGGGCAATATAGAGAAACCTTGTCTCTACCAAGGAAAAAAAAAAAAAAAAAAGAACCGCACAAAACTTAGCCAGGCATGGTGGTGTGTGCCTGTAGTCCCAGTTAACTGGGGAGGCTCAGGTGGGAGCATCACTTGAGCCTGGGAGGCATAGGTTGCAGTGAGCTGTGTTTGCACTACTGTACTCTAGCCTGGGTAAGAAAGCGAGACCCTGTCTCAAAAAATTTAAAAAAAAAGTTACAAAATATCATTTTGTGCTATAAGCTTTCTGTGGTATTTCTGATATGTAGAAGAGACTTCCGGAGGCAGAGGTATGAGGTCAGTGGAAAGGAGTGTTTTTAAGGATCTTCGTCTGTATTTCCACATTGCCAAGCTAAATTTGGCAAGCTAAAGGCTCCCTCTTAGGAGCTTTTCCTAACCTTGCAACATAGCCGCAGAAAGTAACCAGGGGGTCTTCAGAAGAAAACTTAGATGGTGACGCCTTACCCCGAAGATTACAGGTTACAATGGGAAGGGCCCAGAGAGCCTCAGCACCTACTTCTCACACCAACCCAGCCTCCTCCCTTCTTCATAATTAAGCTTCAGATAATGTTTGCAATCTCCCCGTGTTTTCCACCATGTGTCAGGGTGACTGATGGGCTCGTCACAGCTCAGACTCCCTGCAAACCGGCACTGTAACTGCTTTAACCTTCCTTAATACACCAACTTCAAGGGCAAACCAAGGACGGGGATTTGCCAGGCCCTCCCTGATCAGTCCCTCCCTCCCCTGTGACTTTTCCTTTCCTCTCTTCTGCCTCTTGCTCCTCTCAAAATCATCTGCAAGATAGACCTAAGGCAGTTGCTCAGCACCATAAGTAAAACTATTCTTAGGTTACAAGCTGCCAGAATTTTGAAGCAAGTGCATGTAAATATTTCATTCCTGACAGTGAGAGTTATTAAGAGAAACCTTGTGCGTTTTCTAAAAGAATTTTAAGAGACATTTATTCATTGGACATGTCTGGAGCCTACAGAATTTGGTAGGAGATGGGGAGGGAGGTAGGGAGATGAATATCATCCATGAATGGGCTCTTTCCTTTTTTACACTTACAGTTAAAATTTCAGATGAGTTCTGGCAGCTCAGTGGCTGGAACCAAGTCCCAGGCCAGAATAGAATAGAAGAGAAGGAGATGGGGAGATGGGAAGCTGCCTGCTTCAGAAATACCCCTTTAGAGCCTGGTACGGTGGCTCACGCCTATAATTCCAGCACTTTGGGAAGTCGAGATGGGCAGATCACATGAGGTCAGGAGTTCAAGCCTGTATGGGGAAACCTCATCTCTACTGAAAATACAAAAATTAGCCCGGCATGATGGTGGGCGCCTGTGGTCCCAGCTACTTGGGAGGCTGAGGCACGAGAATTGCTTGAAGCTGGGAGGTGGAGGTTACGGTGAGCCGACATCACGCCACGGCACTCCAGCCTGGGTGATACAGTGAGACTCTGTCCAAACAAAAACAAAAACAAATACAATTCTGTAGGTGAGCTGTTAGCAAGTGGCTCTGTTGAATACGGTAGGGCTCATAATATCAGATGTTAGGACTTCTGCTACTGTTACAGTGATTACCCTGAACTCACAAAACCACAGCTATCCATTCTCAATCTCCAACTCTAAGCCAGATGTTACCAATGAATATACATAAAACAGCAAGACAGATTTTTGTGTCCCTTTTTTAAATAAGGAAACTGAGGCTCAGACAGGTAAGGTAACGTTCCCATGGTAGAGTAAGGATTTATAAAGATCAGGCACTTTTGACTCCAGAGCAATCCTTACACGTTCTACCAGCTGGAGATCAAGTTGAAGGTTCTGAAAATCATTCGCCAGGAAAGGAATAAAATTCGTTGTGGAAAATCACAAGGAACAGCATAGATGCCCAGGGTTTTGTGACAGGGAGGATAAAACTCTGCCTACCATTGGCCAGCAACTGTGCCAGGCACCTTCAACATTGTTTTTGCTTAATTCTTACAAAAGTCTTATAAAATATTATTTCCATTTTACAGATACAAAATTATGGGCTTAGGGAGGCTAAGTCACTTGTCATCATTCATGGTCATGTAACAGAGTACCCCTAAAACTTAGGAACCGTTTATTTACCTCAAGATATTGTGGGTCAGGAATCTAGGCAGCACCTGCTGGTGGTGAGTTGAGTCAGGTTTCGTGGTGAAATTCAGTTGACTGGCACATTGGTCAGGAAGACTGGAAGTCTCGGCTGCCCTGGGACTGATCCCAAAGCACCTAGATGTAGCCTCTGCATCAAGGCTAGTAGTTAGGATAGTCAGACTTCTGAGATGTCAGCTGCGGGTGCCCTGAGAGCAGCCCAGTGGACAGTAGTGGAAACCGTCAGCAATTTTTTTTGTTTTTTTGAGATGGAGTCTTGCTCTGTCACCCAGGCTGGAGTGCAGTGGCACGATCTCGGATCACTGCAACCTCCACTTCCCCGATCCAGGCAATTCTCCTGCCTCGGCCTCCTGAGTAGCTGGGATTACAGGCACACACCACCATGCCAAGCTAATTTTTGTATTTTTAGTAGAGAAGGGGTTTCACCATGTTGGTCAGGCTGGTCTCAAACTCCTGACCTCGTGATCTGCCTGCCTTGGCCTCCCAAAGTGCTGGAATTACAGACGTGAGCCACCGCGCCTGGCCTGCTTCACCACTTTTTGACAATAGGACTTTAAGGTTTTCTGTTTGTACCTGTGACAACAATCTAGAGATTCAAGTTGGTTCAAGGAAAGAGTTGACTCAGTTTGTTGAAGAACTCACAACCTGTTGCCTGCTCCCCTTTGTCAAGGTGGCTGTGTAAAGGAGAAGGGGAATGCAGTGTTTCCTCTTATCCCCAAATGGATCATTAGGACCCAAAGTTGCCTGCAGAGATAAGCTATGCATGATAAGCTCCAAAATAGTGAGGTTCAGCTACCTCCCCAGGGCTAAGAGAGGACAAGGCAATTGTGCTATTTCTAGTGTCCACTAGTCTATATAAGCAGAAGATCAGAGAGGATTCAAGAAGAAAGAGAAGAATGAGTCATGGGTCAACGTCCTTCTCCACAACGTCGTAAAAAAAGCCAAGCTCCAGGGCGCCTCTTGTAGTTACTGGGAGGCCAGCAAGAAGAGGCGCTGATCTCACACAGCATCTTTGATGGTTGTCCTTCTGGGCTTACTTGTGCAGGAGGAGATAAAAAGGAATGGAGGAGAGAGAAAGCTTCATTCTCTACTTTGCTCTTGCTTTTTGTGGCCAGGTGATGACCTGAGTTTCCTGAGGACTAAAGGGATACCAAAGAGAAACTGGGTCTGAGCTTTGTGGCTGGTGCACCAGGGAGAACCAGATGCAAGGCGAGACAATTTCAGCATCAAGAGCCAGCATTCCATCACCAGGAGAGTTTGGGAGAGGTTGAGCAGAAGTGGATTTCCTATCAGGGAACCATGTAGGAGGATTTCGTACAAAGTAGCGCTTCAGTGGGGATGTGTGGCCAACCAGCTGGGTCTGTTCACCAAAACCATCTTCTCCCCTTTGATACACGGTTGGCTATGCTTACACCCCTCTGCCACACAGGCAACTGTGTGACTGAGCTCTGGACAATTGAATGTGAGCTAGAATGATGCATGCTGCTTCTGGGTGTGGTCTGTAAAAACCACCACTCATTCTCCTCCTGTTGCCCTGGGATAAAGATGATGATGATAGCTTTGGAAGCCACATCTTAAGCATGGCAGAACCCCTTTCACTCTGGTTTTCTGAATGTTCATGTGGAAGAGATCTGTTATCCAATTTGATCTCCCACCCAGGACTCCTACATGAGAAAGGAATGAATGTCCATTGTATTGAGCTGTTATGCATTTGGTTCTATTTGCAACTGCAGCTTGTATATCCTTGACAAACACAAGCAGCCTTCACCCATAGGAATCCCCCAAATCCACCTACACCCCATGACGGTGCCAGCATTTGGACCTCTTTCATGCAGAGGGCATTTGTTGCTGTTGGAATTCACCTGATCACCAGTGGCATTAGCAGATGATTTCATTTGTTGCAAAGTACAAAGGATGTTGTTACCCTTTCTCTTGAACCCATCTTCTTAGACCCAGTGGCAGAACTGTTGAAACCAGAAAACCAAAGAGGAAAGAGGTCACGAAAGAAAAGACCATACGTTCTCCCCAGTTAGTCCTTCTGGTTACCGCCTAGGGGGAATGGAGGAGATGCACCTTATACTGTATGTGAGACCAAAGTTTTACACTGAGTTGGACTTGAGAGGATAGGAATTCTCAGGCCTGAGAGTGACTGGGCCGTTATCTGTGTCTGGCCGAGATGTCCTTACAGCTCAAAGAACCTCCACGCGTGTGTCATTCATTTCATATGCTAGTGTCAGACTGTTCCATAAGTCAGTTCCATACAAGCCATAGACAGTCTGGCAAAGATGACGTGGTAGACTCCAGGGCGTGGGGATCTAAGATTTTCATGTGAATGACTGGCGATAGAAGTAATCACCCAGATGCCAGCATGGATCCTCATGTTTACCTGGAAAGCCGGTTTAAGTTAAGATGCACTGACGTCACTGGTAAAGGCTTCCCGGTCCAGCACCGTGGTGTGTCACTTGCTGGTGGGGAGGGAAATCTGGAGGCCTACCAGGATGGCACTTGAGGAAGGGGTGTGATTATTTGGTCTTGCTGCCTGGTGGGCCACTTGTAGCACCGCTGGCACAGCCATCCCTACTGTAAATACTGGAGGAAGGGACAGGGTAACCTGCATCAGTCAGTGAGAGGGGAAGGGATAAAGTCCAGCCAGGGAATAGCCGACAGCCACCCACTGCGTGTCGGGGTTTTGGGATGGGAGCACTGCAGAGCTGTGCAGGGAGCGCTGTCTAGGATGATAGAGACCCGGTTCAGTTCACAGCTCTGCCACTTGCCGGGGAAGTAATTAAATCTCTTTGATTCTTATCTGGATCCATTTAAAGTGAGCTCTATCCCTTGAATGAGCTGATAAATTCCTTCCTGTGCTTGAGCCATTTTGAGTTGTTTTGTGTCGTGCTACTGAAAGAGACCTGTTTACCACGACCTTGCAAAAGTTATAGGGTAGGCCCATGCTATTCAGCACGGAAGGCGGAGACCACAGACTGGTTTGCAGCATCAGAGCCCCAGACAGTGTTTGGGCATCTCAGACAGGGTTCAGGGAGAACAGGTGGCTGTGACTGGACAGTGATCTTCCCTCTGTCTGTTAACTCAGTCTGGACATCTCCTGACGTGTGAGAGTCCCAGGAGGGAATCCGGGTCTCCATCATGTGACAGAATCCCTGCCTGGGTTTCAGAGGCAGCTTTGGAGTTCGACCTGAGTTCACACCCGGCCCCTGAAAGTCCCTGGTGTGGCCTTGGGAAAGGCTCTTTATGTCTCCAATCTCAGTTGAAAAGGAATCACGTCGACCGACTTCCTAGCACAAGCGAGAAGGAAACCCTTAATGTCGGCCTTTGCGATTTCAAACACATGCAGAGAAACTGAAGGAGAGGAAGGGAAATGATTAAAGGGATGGGAAATAGCTGGAACAAAGCTTTCCAGAGTGTCCTGCTGGAAGTTTCCCACGTCCCTTTTGCACCCTGCGCTGGTCCACAGAATGGCCCGCCTCAAACACAGCTCTAATCATATCAGCACCCCACTGCAGACACTCTGATGACTGCTGCTGGCTTGATAAAAGCCCATGGCTGGAGCTGGCGTCAGCAACCCTTAAAGAACCCTCCATCTGCCAGCAGGCCTCTGCAGTACGGTCTGGCTTGCCCAGCGTGCAGTCCAGCCACAGTGGGCTGTGACAAACCCTGAGGTCTGTGGGTGCACATTCGTGAATACTACGTGCCTTAGAAGTGAATCTCTGAATCTAATCTAATTTTGACTATGAAATCCACTCTGAATGCAGTGTAGAGAGGGTTCTAGCTACCTAGAGGGGCCTCGGTAAAGTTTACCCCTTGTTTCCTATATTTAGCCAATTGGTAAAATTATGAATGCAGTATAGTTTATCTGTCGTTGTCCACAAGCCCTACCACTCCCTATTGCATCACGATATGCCTTACCTTCAACTGTGCCGCCATATGTGAATGCTTGAGAGAGTTCTTTTTAGTCTCCTTTTTGATAAGAAAAAAAAAATAGCCAACATTCCCACAAGGTCTCTTTTTTGTTTTCCATTTTTTTGTGTGTGAATTTCTTTTAACTTTTAAGTTCAGAGGTACATATTGCAGGTTACAAAGGTAAACTTGTGTCATGGGGGTTTGTTGTACAGATGATTTCATCCCCCAGGTATTAAACCTAGTGCCCATTATTTTTCTGATTCTCTCCCTCCTCCCACCTTCCATCCTCCAGAAGGCCCCAGTGTGTATTGTTCCTCTCTATCTGTCCATGTGTTCTCATCATTTAGCTCCCACTTCTAGGTGAGGATATGCAGTATTTGGTTTTCTGTTCCTGTGTTAGTTTGCTGAGGATATTGGTCTCTAGCTCCATTGATGTCCCTGCAAAGGACATGAGCACAACACTATTCACAGCAGCAAAGACAAGGTCTCTTGTTAATGCTAAAGTGGTATGAAGCTTTATTTTTTATCCTTGTTTAAACATATGTTTTATTTTACAAGTGGATACATTATCTATGTAAACATCTTAAACAATTCAGGAAAAGAGAAAGTTCCCCTGACTTTTCTTCACCCCTTGGGTCTCAGTCAAGTTCCAGTTTGCTCAGAGGTAAACCTTTTGTCAGTTCGGTGTATATCCTTTGATACATTTTTCAGATATGCATCGATGGTGTGCGTGGTGAGGGAGAGATGGAGGATGTATACATACTTGAGTTTTGTTTTTTTTTTTAGAAAACGGTATCATCTTATGTTCACTTTTCTGCTTCTTTCATTTTTCACTAACAATATATGCTGTAGAGTTTTTAATGTCAGAAGAATTAAAATAGAAGAATCTTCCCCAAGCTGTGTAATGGTTTATAGTATGGATGGATCGCACATGACTTGGCTTTAAAGATCAGCAACTGGAAGTCCAACAGCCACATTCAGATCATGTATGTGTTTTTTGTTTGGCTAGAACCATGTTTTGCCTGGTAAAAACTGAAATGCAAATGACTTTAGCTAGTGGGCCATCATTAGTTACCCCAAAGGCCCTGCCACTCCCTACTGTCTCCCTTTATAGGTGGTTTAGTATTCAAACCTTGTACTTTAGTCATTATACTCTTTTAAAAATGTATTGCTGTCAGAACAATGCCACGATGGACAGTTAAGTGTGTGCCTTTTTATGTTTGTATTTCCCTAAGGTGGATGCAAGAAGTGGCTTCCCCCTAATAGGGGGGAATAAAAGGGGCTTGATGATGTAAATGGCACAAATTTAGGAAACGCTAAAGTTATGACTTGGGGGACATCAGAGTAATCAGCTGAAAACTCTGTTGCCCATGGAGCTCACTGAAGCAGAGGGAGTAGTTCTGCCTGAGGCTTATAGCTGTTGAATATCATATTTCCCTGACATATTCCTATTGGTTTTCAGCAGAGAAATATACACATTCACATGAGGTAATGTAGCCCAGGGATCTTGTGTGCTTGTGCTTTAAGGATGTGGCTGTTCACCACGGAATCAGCTACTTTCCCAGTCCTGAACGGGCTCCAAGAATGAGGGAGGGGAGGGAAGGTTCCAACCTCTGACATCCATCACACCGTGAGTTTCCCCATGGTTGGGCCCCGGATTCATGGCTTGGCAAGTCTTCAGCCACAGCTCGTGGACTTTCCTGGCTGAGGTCAGTCTGAAGTCTGGTCTCCCATTTAGGAGGCTAATGGTGCATGAAAGCTGCTCCATGGACACTGAGCTCTGTCTGAGCTCCCCAGTCTGTTGCCTTGGGAGTGAGTGTGGGAGAAATGGTGCCAAAGCCAGGTCAGTAAGAGCTGCAGGGGCTGGTTGCCTAACTCGGGAAGTCATACATTCTTAAGTCCTTTTTTGGATTCACATCTGTTAGCTGGTATTGGTCTGTGTCTTACCCTGGGTTGCCATAATAAAACACCATGGACTGCAGCTTAACCCACAGGAATGTATTTCTCATACTCTGGAGTCTGAGAGTTCAAGATGAAGGTACCAGCAGACTCGGTATCAGAAAAGGGTTTGCTCATTGGGTTGTAGGTGGCTGCCTTCTTGCTCTGTCTTCACGTGGCCTTTCTTGTGTGCAGGAGGGGAGAGAGAGAGAGAGAGAGAGAGAGAGAGAGAGAGAGAGAGAGAGAGAGAGAAAGTGAGAAAGTAAGGTCTCTGCTCTCTCTCCTTTTTTATGTTTCTTTCTTTTTTTTTTTTTTTTTTGAGATGGAGTCTCGCTCTGTCGCCCAGGCTGGAGTGCAGTGGCTCAATCTCGGCTCACTGCAAGCTCCGCCTCCTGGGTTCACGCCATTCTCCTGCCTCAGCCTCCCAAGTAGCTGGGACTACAGGCGCCCGCCACCAAGCCTGGCTAATTTTTTTGTATTTTTAGTAGAGACGGGGTTTCACCGTGTTAGCCAGGATGGTCTCGATCTCCTGACCTCGTGATCCGCCCGTCTTGGCCTCACAAAGTGCTGGGATTACAGGCATGAGCCACCGCGCCTGGCCATGTTTCATTTTTTTAACACAGAGTTTCACTCTTGTTGTCCGGGCTGGAGTGCAGTGGCACAATCTCAGTTCACTGCAACCTCTGCCTTCCCTGGTTCAAGTGATTCTCCTGCCTCAGCCGCCCAAGTAGCTGGGATTACAGGCACACACTACCACACCCAGCTAATTTTCTGTATTTGTAGTAGAGACAGGGTTTCACCATATTGGACAGGCTGGCCTCGAACTCCTGACTTCAGATGATCCACCTACCTTGGCCTCCCAAAGTTCTGGGATTATAGGTGTGAGACACTGTGCCCGGGCAGCTGTCTCTTCTTCGATGGGCACTAATCTCATCATGAAGGCCCACCCTCATGACATCATCGAAACTTAATTACTTTCCAAAGGCCCAGTGTCCAAATACAATCACATTGGGGGTTAGGGCTTCAGTATATGAATTTTGGGGACATAGCTCAGTCCAAGCAGTCGGATCGGCAGTGCGGCTGAGGTTGGCCAAGTCATCCAGGTATAAGGGAAGCTGTAGGATAGCAAGCTTCTTAAGAGTTATCACACAGAAGAAGATCTGATCTCTAGATAGGAGACCCTTTCTAGGCATAGATGAACAATGTTGAGAGGTGTCTACACCAAATCCTTTGATATGGAGAAGGCTTGTAGGTAGGAGCCTGAACATCCACCTGACTTTATGTTGGGTTTAAATCTAATTTCTTCTGCTTGATAACATCCCGACTTTGGAAAAGTGACCTAACTTATACAAACCCAATATTTTCTTTTATGAAATGGGGTCCTAAAAGTTATTCGAGGGCTTAAATGAGATAAAATATGTAAACAACTTGGCACCATTCCTGGCACAACTCTCTATTTCACAGTATTTTGAGGAATTTTGCAAACATAAAGCTGCTGTTATTGCTGTCATTGTAGCTTTTACCTGGTGTTTCTCATAACACAGACTTAAAGGTTTAAGAGGGGAAAAAAACACGTCAAAAATGTCTTCAGCACCTTTGTTTTCATTTTCAGTGTTTATTTAATCATTATCAGTACACGGACATTGCTCACAGCCCTCCCCACTTTTTTTTTTCCTGACAAGATTGTTATAATATGTTGAAAATATTAATTATCCTATTCGCCTCATTAACAGGACTGGATAAACAAATCATGTTGCTGTGCTTGGTGGAAGAATATGTGTGTGTGTGTGTGTGTGGTGTGTGTTGCAACCTTGTCCCCTCGGGTCATAACAAATTATCGATGCCAGTTCCTTTAAAAAGACAATTAATCCAATTACCTTCTTGTTGAATCAATACTAACGTCTTTTCTTCTTTAACTTGCAGGTTTCGGCAAGTCAGGCTACAGGCAAAGCTGAGGTAGGAAACACGGTTTTTGTGTCCCTTTAGAAGACAGTTTGAAGTGGGTTTCTTTTGTGATGGAGTGCAACGAGCACTCTCGCGGTGATTCTTCCGTGTTTCATTTCCTGGTGGCTTGGATGGTATGTTTTCAGTTGAGTGGTTGCTGTGCTGCTGGGTTTTGGGGTGCCCAGGTCACCGCACTGCTCTTCGTGGAGTGTGCATGGTAACGATGATGCGGGGTGACTTCAGAGTCTGTTTCTTGATATATACATCATGATTCTAGCCCAGCTCAGACAAAGCCCTGGCTCTGCCAGTGAAACTTCCACTGTCTCTATTATACAGTTTCTCCATTACTTCTCTTTTGGTTTTTGTTTATATTTTTTTTCCTTTCCCTTATTTTATTTTATTTTATTATTTTTGGGACAGAGTCTCGCTCTGTTGCCCAGGCTGTAGGGCAGTGGCATGATCTTGGCTCATTGCAACCTCCACCTCCCAGGTTCAAGGGATTCCCCTGCCTCAGCCTCCTGAGTAGCTCGGACTATAGGTGTGCACCACCACACCTGGCTAATTTTTGTATTTTTAGTAGAGATGGGGTTTCGCCATGTTGACCAAGCTGGTCTCGAACTCCTGGCCTCAAGTGATCTGCCCACCGCAGCCTCCTAAAGTGTGGGGATTATAGGTGTGAGCCACCATGCCCAGCCTGTTTTTCTTTTTCTACTCAGTCTCCAAGGCATGAAAAGAATTGTGGTGGATGCTGACAACATAGGTAAAGAATAAAAAATGAAGCTGGTCAGAAGTCACCAGCAAGGTGACCACCCATTGGAAATTGTCCATGTTGTCATGTAATGGGCTCCTGCAGAATATGCTCAGCACTATGGAGCCAGTCACTCTCACTCCCAAGCCACTGTGTGGGTAAAGCAAAGAAACACCGACCCGGGTTCTGGGAGCCCTGGGCTCTGTGTGATGTTGCGCATCATCTTAATTACATCTAGTGTTCCATTCTTTTTTTTTTTTTTTTTTTTTGAGACAGAGTCTCGCTCTGTCGCCCAGGCTGGAGTGCAGTGGCCGGATCTCAGCTCACTGCAAGCTCTGCCTCCCGGGTTTTTACGCAATTCTCCTGCCTCAGCCTCCTGAGTAGCTGAGACTACAGGCGCCCGTCACCTCGCCCGGCTAGTTTTTTTGTATTTTTTTAGTAGAGACGGGGTTTCACCGTGTTAGCCAGGACGGTCTCGAACTCCTGACCTCGTGATCCGCCCGTCTCGGCCTCCCAAAGTGCTGGGATTACAGGCTTGAGCCACCGTGCCCGGCCTAGTGTTCCATTCTTGGAACCCTAAGCATGTGGGAGTTATTTATATCCTACTGCTCAAGGTCATCACCAAAGTCTGATGTTTCAAATTCGAGAAATTGCAACCTCAGGCATAAATGGGTTAACTGTGGCTATTCGCTTTCCTCAGGTATACCATGGGGATAGTTATATCTCCCTTTGATCCACCACACGGTCGTTAGTGGGGTGAAATAGAATAAAACTTGTAGAGGCAGATTCTCACAGGGTTCTGCAAACACCTAAGGGGAGATCATTATCCACAAGTATCCATTCCCGTTCAAATGTCTCCATCCTCGGATGTGGTAACTTGGTGTGCAAAGGTTTTCCAGGAGCTGTGATGCATTTAGTGTGAGTGATTTCAGATGCCTAGTGAGGCAGGGATTTGGGAAGCACAAGGATAGGGCAGAGATGAGCAGCCTCCACTGTCACCTATATCCCCATGATCTTGGGACCAGTCACTCGAGTGAGTTATTAAACAACACAAATCTTGTTTCCTCATTTTTGGAACGGGAATAGCAATATGCATCCTATGAAGCTGTTGAGAGCATTAAAATGGCAACGGCAGTGTTTCCTCTGGTGGTTTGCTGTCATGGGAATACCAGTTTCTATGTATTTAGTACCTCTGATGCACCATTTATTTATAAACGCACTGCATACATCGTTATATAAAATCCTCACAAAAATTTTGTGATGTATAGGCTATGATGATCCCCACTTTACAGAAGAGTAAACTGAGACTTAGAAAGGCTGAGTAACTCTCCCAGCGCCATTCAACTAATGAGGAATAGAGCTGGAATGCGTAACCATGTCTGTCAGGGTACAAAGTGCCATCCTGTGTAAACCACACGGATTGTGGCCTGGTACCCAGCAGGTGTTCAGTAATATTAGCTCTGCCAGTCATGAAGGACTGATTGCCCTTTCTAGAGCATACCTGAATATGTCCTGTTTCTCTTTGGTCGGTACCCCATACAGCCATGTGTTGCCTATGATCTTCCATCTTTCTTCCTTTCCCCAGACACATTCTTACATCTGCATCCTATTTGGCAGTTTAAAATAATCATCCAACAAGAAAACACCCATGTTGCCCCTTTTCAACTTCACAAGATATATATAGAGATAGATAGATAGATAGATAGATAGATAGATAGATAGATAGATATATGTGTGTGTGTGTGTGTATATATATATATATATATAAAATGGAGTCTCGCCCTATCGCGAGGCTGGAGTACAGTGGCATGATCTCAGCTCACTGCAACTTCTGCCTCCCAGGTTCAAGCGATTCTCCTGCCTCAGCCTCCCAAGTAGCTGGGACTACAGGCGTGTGCCAGCATGCCCAGCTAATATTTGTATTTTTAGTAGAGATGGGGTTTCACCATGTTGGCCAGAATGGTCTCAATCTCTTGACCGTCTTGTGATCCGTCTGCCTTGGCCTCCCAAAGTGTTGGGATTACAGGTGTGAGCCGCTGCGCCCGACCATTCATAAGATATTTCTTATCCTTGTTTTACCAATTGAAAAAAAGGAGATCCGAGGAGTTAAAGTACTTCCAACATAGGTGAAATAATGTTTAATCATCCAACAATTCCACTTCTACTTGTGTGCCCAAGAGAAACTAGTGCTTATGTCCACCAAAAAAACACATGCAAGAATTTCCATAAAGGTTTTTTTTTTTTTTTTTTTTTTTTTTTTTTTTTTTTAAGAAGGAGTCTTGCTCTGTTGCCCAGGCTGGAGTGCAGTGGTGCAATCTCGGCTCACTGCAAGCTGCACCTCCCGGGTTCATGCCATTCTCCTGCCTCAGCCTCCCGAGTAGCCAAGACTACAGGCGCCCGCCACCACGCCTGGCTAATTTTTTTGTATTTTTAGTAGAGACGGGATTTCACCATGTTAGCCAGGATGGTCTTGATCTCCTGACCTCATGATCCAGCCGCCTTGGCCTCCCAAAGTGCTGGGATTACAGGCGTGAGCCACCGCACCCAGTCCCCATAAAGGTTTTATTTACCATACCCAAACACTGGAAACAAACCAAATGTCTATTAACGGAATAATAGATAAATTCGATAGTGGTATATTCATGCAATGAAATACAATACAGCAATCAAAAAATATTATCTATAGATATATGACACAACCTGTATGAATCTTAGTGATATAATGTTATAAGAAAAAAACTATCAGAAGAATGTACTGTCTGTGATTTCATTTGCATATGTACATCTACACCCACATATATATTATTTATATATTATATGTGAAATATATATATAATATATAAAATAAACAGACAATATTCATCTCTGATGATGAAAGTAGCAATAGTGGTCACCTCTGGGAGGTGTTGGCTGAGTAGGGGCAGAAAGGGACCCAATGGAAATGTCCAACACTCTCATCTGGATGTATTTACGGAGGCAACCATCATATATAAAACTGATAGGGCTCTACACTGAGGGTGTGTGCATCTTTTAGGTTGTAATTTGTATGCCAAGAAAAAAAAAAAATGAAGGCCCTTGGCAAGAAAAAGAGAAAACACAAACAGTATCAACCAGGATGATGGGGTGGGGAGAATGGTAGTGGGCAGGTGGTCATGGTAGGGGTAAGTAGGACGAAGGGAATTAGGAAGTGTAGGAATGCTTCATGTACAGAAATGCTTTTGATCAAAAATAGTGTTCCTTCCTTCATTCTTTTTTTATTCCAGTCTCCCATTTCCCAGATGGAACAGTTTTTTTTCATCTTTTTTTTTTTTCTCTCCTTACCAGTATTCATTCCTAAGGCTGAACGATCATTGCTGCAGCCAGATCAGATTTTCTTTCATGACGGCAGGGAGGTAACCTTTTATTAATTGAATTTCTAATGGCGATTCATCAAAGCAAGCGATCACCGTTATTTAATGTGTGATCCATATTCATGGCGTGTTCTGTGAGGTAAATAATAGTGGCTCTGGGAAAGCGCTTCTGCGAGATCCCTTTCCTTTTCAAATGACTTTCTTTTTTCCCCCCCCCTAAGTAGAGACAAACAGTTGTAATTTAAGCAGAACAAACCCCACCTGTGGAGGAGACATTGGTTAAAAGGAGACAAAAGGAATGGCAAACCCACAGACTCAGTGAGAATGAGTGGCTTTGCCAGTTCCCTTTCTCTCTGCAGATTGACAGTGAATATGTGAATAACGTTTGCTAAATCTGGACTTTGAAAACATGACAGCAAGCTGTTTGTGCCAATAAATTTTCGTGGCATATGCCACCCCTCCCTGCACCACACACAGTTTTAATAAGATGGCACACCAGCTATTGAGAAATGTGAAAAACCCTGTGGAGGAGAGAGCTTTATCTTCTGACCAAATTCTGCCCGGCAATGTTTATGACAGCTGAAGAATTTATCTGAAATTCCCTCTGCTCGCTGCAAAGCACCTGGCCCTTTGTCCCCAAGCAGCCTTTAAGAACCAAACTAAGATGTCACATACATAATATAACAGATAAATGGCCCAATTTCCATGTCCACATGATGAATGGAATGCAAGTTCAGCACACACATATTTGCACATTAATTGGCCCTGCATGGTTCCATTTTGTTCCTAAGTTGCTACTGTATGTCTCGTGGACTCCTTCCCCTTCAAAATCATTAAGCCTGTTTTATCGCACAAACGCATACACATTTCCCCCTATTTATCGTCACGCAGCTTGCCCTGCTGAGAGAGAACGAAGTTACCTGGGTGCAGCCATTGGATTGCAAATGCGTGTGTCTGAGCCCTCTCCACCACCAACTGTATGTTAACACAGAGATCTGAGACCCAGCCCCACGTTGCCTATGCTGACAGCCAAACAAAGGAGACTGTAGACAACGATATTTGAGGAAAAAAAAAAATCATTTCATTTCACTTACCAGTTGGTTTCTTGCCTCACCTTAATGATTTCCTGTTGGTAGTTTAATGGCAATGTAAACTCAGTGGAGGGCCTCAGTTTTGATAAATTGGCCTGCTTTTATTTCATGGCAAAGCAATCGAACGGAGATTGATTGATATTACAGCTTTGCTACCCCAAATAATTGCAATGGCAAACTACGCAGGTAGCAAACTCAGTGGCCTTGGGAGAATGTAGGTGGAATCTCCCTCCGACCATTATTTGTTCCTTCCAAAAGGAAACTTTATCCTAGGCCTAGGAATCATTTATTTCTGCTGTCTTCCAAGTCCAGTTCTCAGGAAGATGAATCGGGGGCTGCAGAGCCCGTTAAAGATACTCTCACCCGCTTGAAAAGACACCAGTGCATTTGAGAAAGAGGCTGAGCTGCTTAGTCTGGGAACAGAAGATCAGTCCTAGCCATCCAGTGTCGTTTGAGAATCTAGCACATTTCACAAGGGTCAGTTGAGCTGTTTCATCAAGAAGGTTATGGAGGAAAGACCAAGAGCTTTGGAGTCTTGTAGATGAGGTGTGAACGATGGGTCCACAGCTTATGAGTTAACGTGACTGTAGTCAAGTCACTGAACTGCTAAGCAAGTCTTTTCTCTGCAAAATGGGAGTGTTGAAATGACGTACAAGGTTTGTTTGAACTTTAAATGAAATAATCCATATGCAATGCCTGGCTGGGCATGGTGGCTCACACCTGTAGTCCTAGCACTTTGGGAGGCTGAGGCAGGAAGATCACTTGAGCCCAGGAGTTCGAGACCAGCCTGGGCAGCAGGTGAGGAAAAAACCCATCTCTACGGGGAAAAAAAAAAAAAAAAAAAAAAAGGGCAGGTGTGGCGGCGTGTGTGTGTATAGTTCCAGCTACTCAGGAGGCTGAGGTGGGAAGGTTGCTTGAGTCCTGGAGGTGGAGGTTGCAGTGAGGCAAGACTGCACCACTGCACTCCAGCCTGGGTGACAGAGCTAGACCCTGTCTTAAAGAAAGAAAGAGCGAAAAAAATGCAATAATAGAATGCTTAAGACAGAGTCTGGCATACAGTACATGTTCAACAATTAGTATTTTGCTTCCATACAAAGTCCCCCTTCACTTACATTTGTACCAAGTAAAACAATAATTAGGGTGTGGTGACTTATGCCTGTAATTCCAGCACTTTGGAAGGCCAAGACGGGTGAATCATGAGGTCAAGAGATGGAGACCGTTCTGGCCAACATAGTGAAATACTGTCTCTCCTAAAAATACAAAAATTAGCTGGGTGTGGTGGCACGTGCCTGTAGTCCCAGCTACTTGGGAGGCTGAGGAAGGAGAATAGTTTGAATCCAGGAGGCAGAGGTTGCAGTGAGCCAATATTGTGTCGCTGCATAATCCAGCCTGGCAACAGAGCGAGCCTCCATCTCGAAACAGACAAACAAACAATAATTAAACAACCTAATTAGGAATCATCGAGACCTGTAGTTTTGAAAGCTTGCTATGCTACCTTTGCATCATGGCTGTATCCTGCCCTAACCAGACAGAAGTTCAATCCTATGACCTAATTCACATTGGAGTTAATGGCCCTCTTGTCTCCACCCAAGGACAAGATCCACTTGAAGATCAGCAGTACTTTCCAATGAGCACTCTTGGCCTTGTCTAATTTTGCCCAGTCACGCTTTGATAGTCATCTCTGTCCTTGAAACCAGCACCAAAGAATATTTAAAGAACTCTAAACAATCATGTGGTCTTAATTCAAGGGTCCAGAATTCTCAGTTGGAGATATGGTTGGTGTTTTGTAATTTCTTAAACATTTAAATGACAGTCTATTATAGTCTAGGCACAATACTAGGCCCGGGAATACGTGTTCAAAGTTGACACACTATCATATCCTCAAAGAGCTGATGGTTCAATATAGTATTATAGAATAAATGCTGTAGTGTCACTTGTCTCATGAGGGCTGATGTTCTCAACAGGGCAAAACTGTCCCCATAAGGCTCCCTCCGTATTTGGTAAGTTCCGGATCTCGATTCAAACATAAATGAGCCTAGAGAGGCTAGGGATATTTATAGAGGCTGCTCAGAGGAGGTCATATGCAGACTAGAACTTCGAAGGGTGGATTAGGTTGTCATCAGGTAAAGAAAAGTCAAGGGCCCGAGAAAAGGCAGAGATGGGGAAAAAAGCTGCCTGTTCAGAGAATAAGTGAAAAGTAAGTGTGGAAACAGTGAAGGAGGATGATGTAATCAGAAGGAAAAGAGAAAAACCAAGGCCAGGCATCCTCATGGAAATCAAAGATTAAGATGATTACAAGAGAGAGGTAAGAGTGTTGGATAATTCAGAGGGCTCGAGGAAATGGGGTCAGGACCCCTGGCACTGAGTTTGGCAATCACACCATCATTAATGTCCTCAACAACAGCCTTTCCAACATGGATGGCTTAGGAGTAAATGGAAGGAGAAGACACGTGGGCCACACTGGAGCCCAGCTGTTCAAAGCAGCCATTGGTTGATCCAAGGGACCAGTGGTCCTCTGGCTTGAAGGAAAGACAGGAGTTGGGAAGGAATTTTGAAGATGGCAGAGGCTTGGGTACATTGTAGTCTTGGAGAACGGACTCACAGGTTACGATGGTGGGGATTACAGCACAGTCGGGATTTACCCATTGAAAGGTGATCCGAGTGTGCTTGAGGCTGTTGTGTTTTGCTCATCATTGTCTAGCACCAGAGAGCTATGGTACTGATTGGATTGAGCAGAGACATTTTTTTTTCTTCTGTGACATTGAAGGAAAAAAAGATGGAGAGTAAATGTGGATACATTTTGAAGGAGAAGGAAGATAAATTTAAAGAGGTTATGCCTGGCAGCCTTTACTTTCCCAGTGAATAGCAGAGGGAAATGTATGTGCTGAGAATAAGGACAGCAGCTGGGCACGGTGGCTTATGCCTGTAATCTCAGCACTTGGGAAGGCAGAGGCAGGAAAATCGCTTGAGCCAGGAGTTTGAGACCAGCCAGGGCAATGTAGCAAGACCCTCTCTCTCCAAACAATTAAAAAAATTAGCCAGGCAATGTGGTGCCCACCTGTAATCTTGGCTGCTCAGGAGGCTGAGACGGGAGGATCACTTGGGACCCAGGAGTTTGAGGCTGCAGTGAGCTATGATTGCACCACTGGACCCTAGTCTTGGTGACAGAGCAAGACCCTGTCCCCCATAAATAAATGCATGAGTGAATGGATGGAGAATAGTGGTGGAATTGGAGGTTAGAGGGGGAAAATAAGCAGACAGAAGAAATAGCTGATATGAGATGGTGGTGGGAGGCTAACTAACCAGCAAGCTGACATCCAGAAGCACTTAACGGGGAGGTGAGCAAGAACCTTCCCATAGCAACAGCGGCAGCCGTGTTGATAATTGCAGCCATCCTTTACCACGTGTGAACAGAGTCCCAAGTACTGCATTGTCTTGACAGCAATCTTTGCAATAACTGTGAATGCTCCACGTTACAGACAAAGAAACTGAGATGTGGAGAAGTGGTGTAGGTTGGCTAAACTTACTCGAGAATAGTGGGACCCAGGTCTGAACCAGGTTCGTCTGACTGCAACACCTGGGCTCTCTCCATTAAGAGCAACGTGACTGTCCCTTTTTTATGTCCAGTCCCAATGAGTGGTGAAACTTGGGCACATGACTTAATCTTTCTTTGTCTTGTTTGTCTGCCCCATAGCATGAGGACAGTTAAAGAGTGAACTTTATGGCTTATTCTGAGAAGTTGAAAGGCATACTGCAGTTTACAGAAGGCAATAAGCATATTATTTGGTACATAAGCCGTCCTTAGTACATGCTAGTCATTGTAGTGGTTACTTTTATTAATGTGCTTGGTGACTCACTCTAAGCTACAATAGGAAATAGCAGAGGTATCAACTAGAACCAATTCCTAGCCTCTGAACTGCACAGAAGCATCAGTCCTAAGAGTGTTTCGGAAGCATCTTGCTCTGTGAAAATTCATTAAGGGTCTCTGGAAAAGTGAACCGTTGTAAAATTTCTCTACTTCTTCATTTAAAAAACTGGGTTTCTGTTGCTGTGAGGTTTGGGAGATGGATTAGAAGGATCCCACCTTTTTTTTTGTTTTGTTTTTTTTTGAGACAGAGTCTTGCTCTGTCTCCCAGGCTGGAGTGCAGTGGCGTGATTTTGGCTCACTGCAAGCTCTGCCTCCCAGGTTCACGCCATTCTCCTGCCTCAGCCTCCCAAGTAGCTGGGACTACAAGCACCTGCCACTATGCCCGGCTAATTTTTTGTATTTTTAGTAGAAACAGGGTTTCACTGTGTTAGCCAGGATGGTCTCAATCTCCTGACCTCGTGATCTACCCACCTTGGCCTCCCAAAGTGCTGGGATTAAAGGCGTGAGCCACCGCGCCGGGCTTATCCCACCATTTTTACCTTGCAATGGGGGGGTTAATGAGTAAAAACAACAAAACGGGGGGAAAAAAGCTAACTTTTAATTAGCACTTGAGTCTGTGCCAGCCAGGCCACTCTGCAAGTCATTCTACATACCTCATCTTATTTAATTTTATCCTCACAAGAACCCTATGAAGTGCGTCCTATCATTTTTTCTATTTTACAGATGAACACACTAAGGCTCAACATGGTTAGTTAAATGAGTCACAAATGTAATAGTAGGGAAATTGAGACTCACACCCAAGGCTATCAGACCCCCAAACCAGCTGGGGTGCTTGCAACGTGAAGTTGGGAGTCACCTCCAGTCTCTTAGAGGCAAAGGCTCAGTCTTTTGACCCTGGGGAGAAAAATCTCATCTCTCCTCCCCTAAATTTTCTCATCTTCCAAGGCTTCCCCTGCTACAGCTAAACCAACCTCGTTGACTGCCTGTTTTAAGATTTTGTGAGTGCTCTGTGATCACAAAACCCATTCCCACAACCATATATTATTTCCTACAGTTTTGACACCATTTATTTCCATAGCATTATACATTCCAACCTTCTGACTGTTTAAGATCAAAAGATGTGCTCCCGGGCTCATACTTCACTCCAGCTCTCAGACTCTGTGCACCAAATTAGACAGAACAGCAGAGGCTCCAGCCTGTCATAGTCTGTAATGTTGCATAATTCCAAGGATTCACCATGTTTTATCAATGGCAAAAGGAGAGACGGACTCAGCCACAGTGGTGGGGCTTTCATGGAGGATATGGGGGAAGGCCTGGAGATGCAATGGTGGAAGGGGAGTGCTGGGATGTTCAGAATCAGTCTAGAACGTGGTTGATTGTGGAAATCCCAGGCCAAGGGCAAAGATTTATGAAGGGTCAGAGAAGAAGGAGGAGATCCACGTAGGGTACCGTGCTCCCTCCTAAGAGAATAAAAGAATTGCTGATTATATCCAGGGGGGAGGGAATAGAGATTGTGTCTGCTCTCCAGGCTGGGCTTAGTGGTTCTAGAATGGAGCAAACTACATACTGATTAGCAGATGGACTTCTTTGGAGGGGTCATGCATTTATTCAGCAAGCTTTAAAGAGCGTGTAATGTGTGAAACCACTCTTTTAGACCCTAGTAACTTAAAATGAATGAAACACTTTTTTTCTGCTCTCAAGGAGCCTGTGATCTATGAAAATACACTGATGGGTGAACAGCTAAGCTGTAATAGAAGTGGGTTCAAGGGGGAGAGTGAATACCTAGAGGGGCCTGTTGAGGTCTCCCAGGAAGCCTGGCTTCAGATGAGATGGGTCTTCCTGTCCCGTTTACCCACATGCACCTGATGCAGGGCAGACAGGCCCCAAAATTGGGGCTTAGCCCAAGAGGGTTCTTGGCTTTGCCCAGGAAATAAGTCAAGGGCAAGCAGTGGTGTTAAACAGCAGCTTTTATTGAAGCATCAGTGTACAGTAGCACCAGAGGGACTGCTCTTTCCTGAGCAGAGCTACCCTGAAGGGAGTGTGCCCAGAGTAGCAGCTCAGAGGCAGTTGTGCAGTCATATTTAGACCCACTTTTAATTACATGCAAATTAGGAAGCAGATTATAGAGAAATGTTTAGAAATAGGGTGGTAACTTCTGGGTCCTTGGGTTGTTGCCATGGAAAGGGCAATAACTCCTGGGTGTTGCCATGGTGATGAGAAACCGACATGGCACTCTGGTGGGCGTGTCTTATGGGAAGCTGCTTCTGCCCCATCTGTGTTTTAGCTAGTCCTCAATTTGGTCCAGTGTCTGAGCTCCACCTTCAGAGTTGAGTCCCACCTCCTACCTCACACTTGCTCTAGAACGAGTAAGGGGCATTGGAGACTGTATATACAGATGCCACACTCCATGACATATTTTAGCAATCTGAAAGCAAGTGTGATCAACAGCAAAGATTGCTTTGGATCGACTGTGTGTATGGATAAGGGGTAAGGGAGGAGGGAACAATTGGAAAATCAGCTGGACGTGTGGATGAAGGGCACTGAAGGTGACTCTCTGTCGTGGGGGTGATAATGATAACAGTGATGGTGGTGGTGGTTATAGTGGCAGCAGTGAGAACAGCCAGCATTTATTAATGCTCACTGTATGCTAGGCACTAAGCAACGTATTGTATATAAATTACCTCTTTCATTCCTTCCAATGAACTTAGGAGAATGAGTATTAATATGGACTTCATTTAACAGATGAGAAAACCAAGGCTCAGAAGAGTTTATGGGACCCACCCAAGGTCATACGGCAAGTAGGCAAAGTTAGTATTTGATTCTATGCAATTTGCCTCCTGAACCAGCGGTCCAGCAAAGATGGGGGAAGCGGGCTTGAAAACCCCCTTGGGTTAAAGTCTACATTGCTCAATGCGAACTTCTCATGATAAATGATGCTAACACACTTTGGAGAAACTTCGTGACTATGCCTGATTCCCGGCACTAATGTAGCTTGACTTGGGGCTGATATCCCACTTATCTCACCAGAATGACAATTAGGGGGTGGAAAAAAAAGAGTTACTGCTATTCTGGCTTCCTCTATTGAGCTATGAATAAATGATGATAGCTGTGAAATGGTGTGGTGTTTAGATCGTTTCTGGTAAATTAAAAAAACTAAAAATTGAATAAAGTGGTAATCCATGCAGCCATTTAAAATAGGAGGAGTGGAACAAAATTAGTAAACTCTTTTAGTGTCTTCCTGGCCTTGTCATTCTAATGTAATTAGTTTGCAAAAATATTAATTAATACTCAAACATCTGACGCGTTTTTTACATGTTAATTTGAAATGTGTTAGTTACGTTTTCTACTTCGCCCTGGTACTGTCTTCAGCAGCAGCACAGGCAAGAATTCTGGTCCTATAGCCCCCTCCTTAGAGCACAGCAGCCGAGTAGATATTGAGTGGCTATTGGGAGCTCCTTGCAAAACTCGGAGCTGCTTGCACCTTTGCAGAGAAGGGGAGAGAATGCTGTATGGAAACAGCATGTTAGTGGTTTTAGCTAGTGGGGACTGACTGCAAATGCAGTATCTCAAGAAGGCTTCCTGAGTTCCAATGATCAAATGCTGTGCTGGGCCAGCAGGGGTTTCAGATGGTAAGCAGAAGCTGGAGGGAGAAACTCCTCAGATCACATTTGAACTAGGTTCTTTCCAGATCTTACAAATGGGTTGTGTGCTCATGCCCTAGAGAAAGGTGCTGAATTCTGAGCATGTCTCATGAACTATCTAGCCACTGATATCATTTAAGGGTGTTATCTGCTGCTTTTCTTTTTTGTTTTTTTCTTTTTTTTCGAGACAGAGTCTTGCTGTGTTGCCCAGGATGGAGCGCAGTGGTGTGATCTCGGCTCACTGCAACCTCCGCCTACCAGGTTCAACGATTCTCCTGCCTCAGCCTCCCAAGTAACTGGGATTACAGGCGTGTGCCACCACACGTGGCTAATTTTTGTATTTTTAGTAGAGACAGCGTTTCACCGTGTTGGCCTGGCTGGTCTCGAACTCCTGACCTCAGGTGATCTGCCTGCTTCAGCCTCCCAAAGTGCTGGGATTACAGGCGTGAGCCACCGTGCCTAACCTATTTTCTTATTTAATTCATACATTAGTCAGGAGATGCTAAACTATGCAAGTAACAAGTTAACCATGAAATCTCAATGGCCTATCCAAAGAGGCTTATTTCTCACCCATGCTATGTCTGATGAGAGCTGGGTGACTCTCTAGGGTGGCTCTCTCCATCTGTTGACCTCACAGTACAGGATGCTTCTCTCTTGTGGCTTCTCTGGGTCAGTGCCTACCTCCACTATCACTCTGGTAGGGGAAGAAAGGAAACGCTGAGATGGCACACATCCCTTCTACTCACAGTCCGCCAGCTAGAATGTATCCCAGGGCACCTGTAACAAGAGGCCCGAGAAGATGAGGAGCACATGGATATTCTCTGGGAATTCAATGCCTGCCACGGTGTGCCAGTGAGGACCATGACAGTGATGACAACAAGCACCTGTATTCTCATCTCATTTCTCTGCTTCACTCGCTGCTACACTGGGGTCACTTGCCTGGCACTCTGTTACGCACTTTGTTCCATTCATGTCGCTGCAATGTCAGTCTTTCCATTCTAAACAAGATGAGATGGAGGCTCAGAGGGCTAAAACTATTTGTCAGCGGTTGCACAGTTAGTAAGGGGTACAGTCGGGAACCAACCCAAAATCCGACTCCAGTATCTCCACTGGTTTTTTGCCTCCCAAGGTTCTTGACAGATTTCCTTTGGTAGCATTGTAGTGGGAAGAGCTGAGGGCAACCCTTAGAGAACACCCCTGGAGACCCAGAGGACAAGGATCTGTTAAGTCTCCAAGGGATGATGCAAATGATGCCCACATTTGTGCAGAATTTATTACTTTCAACTAGCAGATCCACGTTCTGCATCATATTTTAATCTTATAGTAATCCTATGGAAGATTTGGGAAGAATAGTATTAGTTCTTTTTTGTAGATGCATTAGTAGAGGGTCCAGGAGGTTAAAGACCTGCTAGAGGTCACCTTGGTAGTCACTGACGGGTGTCTGGACTCCAGACTGAGTCTCTGCATGTGTGTGGGATTGCGGATCCTGGAGACCCTAGACTGAGGTCCCTTAACCTCTTCTGTTTCATGACCCCCTTGGACATCTGGGGAGAACAATGGGCCTCTTTGCAGAATAAAGATTTCAGATACATGATACAAAATACTTAGAATCACAGAGGAAACTATTTATATTGAAATACATTTATTAAATAAATTAAAACGTGATTTAGTCAAATCTTTGCTTTCTTTATTAACACATTAAACAAGCAAGTCTAGTAATTACCGTAATTTGGAAGTAGCGATAAGCATTGTGATATTTTGAGATATCTGTGACAATTATAATGTGACTAAAACATCTGTGATTTCTCTTGGTGACAAAGTCACAGGTACTTGTAATACTACTGCGATGTTGTGGCTTATATTTGCAATTAAAGGGAGTGCTAGATTTGTTAGAGGCTAGTGAAAATCAGATTTTATTTTTTCCTGTCGAAGTTCATGGACTCACTGTGTTCTGTCTAGGGACCCCTGTAGAATCTTGGATCCCCAGTGAAAAATCCTGTCTGTCTTGGCCCTGAACTGTCTTCTGATTCTAGTTGGGTGAAAGCCTAAAACTGGATGAGTCCGAGCTCAAATTGTGTTTGATTTTGTTGCATGTATTCACTTGGTCTCTACTACCTCGTGGTAGTGACGTCATCTCTGCCCAGTGCCTGGTCTTAACCCGGGGCTGCTTCTTTTCCAATACAGCACATGTGGCATGTAAGAGGATCAGGGGTGTAGGTGTGGTGGCTCACACCTGTAATCCCAGCACTTTGGGAGGCTTAGGCAGGTGGATCACTTGAGGTTAGGAGTTTGAGACCAACCTGGCCAATATGATGAAACACTGTCTCTACTAAAAATACAAAAATTAGCTGGGTGTGGTGGCACATGCTTGTAATCGCAGCTACTTGGGAGGCTAAGGCAGGAGGATCATTTGAACATGGGAGGCGGAGGTTGCTGTGAGTCAAAATTGTACCACTGCACTCCAGCCTGGGTGACAGAGTGAGACTCCATCTTAAAAAAAGTTTTTTTTTTAAAAAGATCAGGGGTTAATAAAGGCTAATCATTTTTCCCTCAATACTAGGTACTATAGTAAGACTTCATACCCACTATTTCACTTAATTGTGGTAGATTCTAGCGTTAAATGTGTTTTGCAGAAAGTAATAATGATGGTTAACATTTATAAATATTTACTATGCACCAGACACTCTTCTAAGCACATTTAAAGTACTAAAATAATAATAATTATTTTAGTAGCAGTGGTAGCAGCAATAGTAATAGTAGTAGATAAGACTTATTTAGCATTCCCTTGGTGCTAGGCTTATTATCTTCTAAGTATTTTACATGCTTAATCTTAATTATTCCCCACCACATTCCTATCAGGTCAGTAGTAGTTATTTACATTTTACAGAATAGGAACCAGGTTCAGAGAGATGAAGTAAGTTGACCAAGTCACACGACTACAAAGCCAGCCTTTGAATTCAGGCATTCTCTTTCCACACACTGTGAAGGTAATCACTAACCTCTACTGCCTTGTTTTCCACTTTGTTTACTGTTCCTCATAGCTATGTCAGAAGTAGAAGTGAATTTTTCACTCCCATTTTACAGATCGGACAACGGAGACACAATCACTTTAAGAAATTTGTCTTAGAGTTGGCTTCATTCAACTCAAAGATGGAACAAGAAAGCCTGTGGATGAGCAGTTTATGGGAAAGGTTTATGGGCAACACCTGGAAAAGTCATACATTACTTCTGCCCACCTCCCATTGGCCAGAACTCAGTCACTTGGTCTCGTAAACTGCAAGGGAGCCTGGGAAATGTAGTCCAGCTGTGTACCCAAGGGGAAGAAACAAATAAATTTTGAGGAACTCACAGCTGTCTCTACCACAGGCACTGAGCAGAGACCTGGAGAGCTCATGATTTGTGGTGAAACTCCAATCACAGCAAGAGTGAAACTAGGGGTTCAACATTTGAGGAGACACTCTCACGGTAGCCAAGCTTACGCCCTACTCCACAGCCCCCGATGGTGCCTGGACTGCAATGTTAGTTTGTGTAGCAGAGGCACCACGTGCCAGTGATGTCCCTGGGCGGCTTAAAGACAGAATTTGATACAATACATTACTGCAAATTAGAGAATGTGAAAAATCTCATGCTGTGGAGATTTGGACTCTGGGTATATTTTTATAAGCCATGGAGAGTCTGCAAATGAAACACTGTCAAAGCGAAAACATGAAAATGTGTAATAGTTTGTTACTGTACATTTAAATTAATATTTAAAATGCAGCCTATTCTAGGCCGGGCGCGGTGGCTCAAGCCTGTAATCCCAGCACTTTGGGAGGCCGAGACGGGTGGATCACGAGGTCAGGAGATCGAGACCATCCTGGCTAACACGGTGAAACCCCCTCTCTACTAAAAAAAAAAAATACAAAAAAAAAAAAAGGAACGTTGTTGTTGGCATTTTCTTTTCTTTAGTTTGGTGTGTATTTTTAATTTAAATGATCCAGACCCTGCTCTTAGGATCTCCTGCTCAAAGCCTGTACAAGCAGCTCGTTTATTGGCACAGGGTGAGAAAATGGGGTACTTGAATCGTGTATCATATAGTACTGTGTGTTATATTCCCTCCATTCTTAGATATCAGGGGTTATAAATCTCAGCTTCACTTTAATAATAATTTTTTTTTTTTTTGCAGGAGGAGAGGATGTAGAACAAAAGCAACACAACATTAAATGTGCATGTTGATTTTAAAACACATTTATATTTCAGATATATTTTTAAAATATATGTGTGTTAAAATCAGAAAAATCTCTTATCCCAAAAGAGAAAACAAACCAATAAACAATAACAACGGAAATATAATCCTATTTCTGATAATACTTTTTCTGACATTCTCCAAGTATGAAACAAAGCTACTTGGTAACTGCCTCATAACTATTCATCTCTTGGCATTCCATCTTACCATATTGGTAAGTAAACTGTCTCAGGGGAACCTGCAATCCCAGATATGTGTGGCAAACACCCAGAGTCCCAGCGTTGGACTCCACTAATTGTTTCGAGTGAGGGATTTGATCACACATGTCTCTCTGCTTTTGGATTTTGAAGGTTGTTGGCCCAAGGCTGAGAGCATGCTTGAGGCTCTATCTAATAAGCCTGGTGTCTTTAGCTAATGACTCTTTCTTTCTTGTTCTGAGTAGAACACAAGCTTTATAGGCAGCCAAGCAGTGATTTTTTAAAAAATCTCTCTGATTAGCAACATTCCTGTGAGTAGATTTGTGTCTTTTTCATATTTCACATTCTGAATATTTTATGAAAATGGTTTCTTTTCCCAGTGAGCTAATGCTGTGGTTTAAATAATAGGATGAGAAGGTAGGAACCCTGATATTTCTCCCTTTAGGGACAACACATTATCTTGCTGATGGTAAGAAATGAGGATAGATGGGTAAAAGCCATTGAGGTAAGCGCCTGAACGCTGAGATCCCATTGACCTGGATGTGATTTCTGGTTCTCTCGTGACTTACTGTACCACCTCTCAACATTTCAACTTCTCATCTGAAAGATGGGGATAATCACTGTAACTACCTAATATTATTAAGGTGAGGATTAAATGAGAGAGGCTATTAATTACAGCATGGGTCACAGTGCCTGGCACATAGCAAGTTGTTAGTAAATGATACCTCAATTTTACATTTAAGCAGCATCTCAGGTAACTCCCCCATAGAAAACCTTCCCCTTCATGTGTCTCCAGCAGAATGTTGTCTAGTGATATATTTGAGAGCTTTTATTGTAACTCTGGAGTGGATAAGGCAGGTGATTAAAAAATGATAGTGTGTTTTTGAGTCTGGCTTCCCAGACTAATTTCAGCTCTGCAGGGCTTTGTCTGGTGCCTATGGCAGAGACAGCTCTGAGTCCACCAAAATCCATCTGTTTCCCTCCCCTGCACTGGGGTGCACAGCTGGACTACATTTCCCAGCCTCCCTTGCAGTTGATGAGACCATGTGACTGACTTCTGCCCAGTGGAAGGTGGGTAGAAGTAATGTATGACTTTTTCAAGCATAGCCCATAAGCCTTTCCAGTGGATTGCTCATCCTCATGTTCTCTCGTTCCATGTTGGAGTTGAATAAATCAGATTCTGAGGCAAGTTTCTTAATGTACCTGTGACACAGTTGCCTGATCTGTAAATTGGAGTTATAACAGGTGGAGGTATGAGAAGCAGTTATCCTGATGGTGGGTAGATGGTGTAGATGATGAGTGAAGTCCAGAAGGTGCTCCCAAGAGGCTCCATGAGGGACTTTGGTGCTATGGAGGCAAAGTGTGGCATGAGCTTGGAACATCTTTCTCCCATTTTGCCATGGTCTGGTGCACTCAAAATCCCTTTAGACTCTCCTGCAAAGAGCTGGTGGTGCTGTGGGGATACCTAATGTGGGTCCACAGGTGCAGGAACCTAGAACCAATGCTTTTGGAGCCTGCATGTAAATGACACCCTATTTTGTAATGCCTTATCTCTGAGGCCAGTTGGTCTTTGGGTGTCTTGTGGATGAGTATTCTCCAAATGGAGAAGCTCCCAGATCTGTTAACCTTTCTCACTTCCAAGATAACGGTGGCAGCCACAGTTTGCCAGGCTGTTGCAGGTTTCCTGCTAGGTTTCTCAGCGCCTCCTCAGTGATCTGCCACCATGAAGAGATTTCATACATCATTAAGGGAGATGTCATATGCGTCAACATAATGCTGTGTTCTTACCCAGAATATCACGTTAGACTCCTGGAGGCTTAAAAAAAAAAATCTTCAAATACAACTGCATTTTTTCCCTTAAATCATCCAATTTGCCATCTGAGGCCCCCAAGGGAAGCTGCTAGTAAAATAGCAACTTGCAAGGTTAAGAACAGCATCACAAAACATGTTAGCTAAAATGTGAACTCTTGCAACCTGTGCTTAGGGAATGGAGTCAGAGGGTTCACAGAGGCATTTTGTTATTTTTCAGAATCTCCTTTCCTTCTTCAAAGTGATGGGCAGAGTGTTTGGGACAGGGCTAATGGTCTCTGAAGGCCCCTGGCTTGACTGGAGTTGTCTATTCTATGTTCTCTTTCAGAATTTCTCCTACACTAATGTTTCCCAGGGAAACTTGTATGGACGCCAAAATAAATAAATACATTCTACTTATTTGTTGAGTTTAGAAGCCAGAAGTGATTTTCTTACTTATGCATTCATTGACAAATCTTCACTGGGCATCTGCTTCAGACCACGTGCCCTAATGCATCCAGGTGCTCCTGCTCTGAACTCTTCCACCTACTAGCTGGGTTACTGATACAGCTTGGCTCTGTGTCCCCACCCAAATCTCGTGTTGAATTGTAATCCTCCATGCTGGGAGAGGGTCCAGGTGGGAGGTAATTGGATTATGCAGGTGGTTTTCCCCCTTGCTGCTCTCATGATAGTGAGTTTTCACAAGATCTGGTTGTTTAAACGTGGGTAGCACCTCTGCGTTCACTGTCTCTTCCTCCCGCTGTGCTGCATCAAAATGTGCCTTCTTCCCCTTCGCCTTCTCCAGTGGTCATAAACTTCCTGAGGCCTCCCAGCCCTGCTTCCCCTACAGCTTGTGGAACTGTGAGTCAATTAAGCCTCTTTTCTTCATAAATTACCCAGTTTCAGGTATTTCCTTGTAGCAGAGCAAAAATGGACTAATACAGTTACCTTGGACAAGCAAACTAATGTCTCTGTACCCCTCTGTCCTTATCTGTGAAACAGAGATGATGGGTGGTTATGAGGATTAAATAAATTAATACACCTAAAGTGCTTAGTCCAGCACCCAACAAAGTAAGGTTTTAAAAAATATCAGTTATTATCAATCTCAAGGGGAGTTCTGTAGAAATAGACAGAAATAACTTTGGCTGATGAATTCTGAAATTGTGGAGAGCATTTCTCCATGGATCATTCAGGTTCTCAATAGCTATTTTAATTAAAATAGCAATAACTAACATTTGGTCATCTTATGTGAATGAATACCATTGGCCCTGAGCTGGAGGATGATTCATTATTCAAATTGTCCTTTTGGCCAGGCGCAGTGGCTCACACCTGTAGTCCCAGCACTTTGGGAGGCCAAAGCAGGCAGATCACCTGAGGTCAGGGGTTTGGGACCAACCTGGCCAACATGGTGAAACCCTGTCTCTACTAAAAATACAAAAATTAGCCGGGCGTGGTGGCACGTGCCTTTAGTCCCAGCTACTTGGGAGGCTGAGGCAGGTGAATCACTTGAACCTGGGAGGCGGAGGTGGCAGTGAGCCGAGATCATGCCACTGCATTCTAGCCTGGGCAACAGAGTGAGATTGTGTCTCAAACAAACAAATCATGTCTTCAGTCATTCATGCAGTCAGTCCTATGACCAGTCATTCCCTTAGACCAGTTCCTCAAACTCAGTACTGTTGACGTTCTGAACCAGCTAATTGTTGTGGGGAGCTGTCCTGTGCATTGCAGGATGTTTACCATCATCCCCAGCCTCCACTCGCTAGATGTTGGTAGCATTGTCTCCCCAGGTTGTGACAACCAAAAATGTTTCCAGACATTGGCAAATGTCCCCTGGAGGAGGAGTTGAGGAGTAACTGGCTTTAGAGTCATAAAAAATTGGAGTCCTAAGAAGACTTCAGAGATGAGCCCACTCAGGGATTCACTATTTTCAGGGATCCCCCACGTATGGCAGTACAGTCAGCATTCCTGGTACCTGGCCCTGGACACCACAGCAACCCCAGTGAGTGTAACACCTAGAAATGGTGCACCTGTTCTCCAGATGCTCCCAAGACCATAGTACTGCCTTCAGTGGATTTCCTTCTACCTTGTATTTCTCTCTCCTGTTTCATTTGTTTGTTTGTTTGTTTGTTTTGTGAGATGGAGTCTCCCTCTGTTGCCTAGGCTGAAGTGTAGTGGCGCAATCTCAGCTAAGTGCAACCTGCACCTGCAGGGTTCAAGCAATTCTCCTGCCTCAGCCTCCTGAGTAGCTCGGATTACAGGCACTCACCAATGCACCTGGATATATATATATATGGATATATGTGTGTGTATATATATATGGATATATGTGTGTGTGTATATATATGTTGTGTGTGTATATAGATATATGTGTATGTGTGTGTGTGTGTGTGTGTATATATTTTCTTTAGTAGAGATGAGGTTTCACCAAGTTGGCCAGGCTGGTCTTGAACTCCTGAACTCAAGTGATCCACCCACCTCAGCCTCTGAAAGTGCTGGGATTACAGATGTGAGCCAGCATACCTGGCTTCCTCTCTCCTGTTTTTTACAGAAGTGAAAAATGTAGGACAAGAGACAGGGATTGGTTCACCCAAGGTGTCAGACCAAGCATCCGAATGGTTGTGCCAGCATTCTGTGCAGTCTTAGTTCTTTGTGCTCTTCCTAGGAGAGGTATTTTTTGCATACCTGCTGAGTTACAGCAAAATTTGAGGGAAACCAGATAAAATATGGCATGAAGATTTCCTCTGTTCTGAACAACAGGGCAAGCACCACACGCACACATCAAAACTTCCACAAGACGAGCAAGATCCTGCAAGACTGTGTTCCGGCAAGTCTGCCTTCCTCTAAGACTGCATTCCTGCAGGACAGCCCTCCTGTAAGACTGTGTACCTGCTGACCTCACCAGCTTCCTCTCAGACCACTTTCCACTTGCTCATTCCCCAGCTTCATGACTCTCTCAGTCACTGTGGTGTGCCATGTTCCTCCTTCCCCAGCGCCTTTGCACAGTTTGTTTCTTCTGCCTGGAATGGTCCCTAATTGGCTTCCCACTTGGCCAGCTCCTCTTCTTCCTGTGGGCCACCTTTTCTCCAGTTGCCTCCCCTCATCATCCATCCCAAAGCGAGCATCTTCCTTTATTCTACAAAGCTTTATTGCTTAGTGACTTATCATAATTTACAGTCATTTTACTCATTATTATTATTGTTGCTTAAAAGTTGTTTTATTCTGTGATTGTTCCCTGAGAGTCTAAGTCACAATGTCCCGTCTGTGTTCCAGTCTCCAGTACTGAACCCATAGTTTGCCAAACACTTAAAAATAGTTGTTGAGGCCGGGCGCGGTGGCTTACATGTGTAATCCCAGCACTTTGGGAGACGGAGGCAGGCAGATAATCTGAGGTCGGGAGTTCGAGACCAGCCTGACCAACATGGAGAAACCCCATCTCTACTAAAAATACAAGATCAGTCGGGCATGGTGGCTCATGCCTGTAATCCCATCTACTCAAGAAGGCTGAGGCAGGAGAATCGCTTGAATCTGGCAGACGGAGGTTGTGGTGAGCCAAGATCGCGCCACTGCCCTCCAGCCTGGGCAACAAGAGTGAAACTCAGTCTCAAAAAAAAAAAAAAGAAAGAAAGAAAAAAAAAGTTGTTGAATTAAAAGAAACCTGAATGAAGGAATAAGTAATAGCATGTACACAGCCCTATCTAGAAACTGGGGATGGTGACTAGTTCAGCTTCATAAACCTTCCTAGGTACCGGGAGAGTCTCTTCATCCTCTGCTTTGGGCTGTGAAGTTCCCTTTGTTGAGAGTATTAAGCAAGATTGGTCAAGATTTGGCCAACTAATATATTGGTTACCCTACACCCTTCAATAAAAAGGTCATTATGTAGTCATTTATTTAAAATTTTATGTAATTTTTCTTCAACTTTTAAGTTGTGAGGTACATGTGTAGGATGTGTAGGATTGTAAACATGTGCCATGGTGGTTTGCTGCACAGATCAACCCATCACCTGGGTAATAAGCCCAGCACCCATTAGCTATTCTTCCTGATGCTGTCCCTCCCCGCACTCTCCCAGCATGTGTTCATTCAGCTCCCACTTATAAGTGAGAACACGTGGTGTTTGCTTTTCTTTTCTTGTGTTAGTTTGCTGAGGATAATGGCTTCCAGTTCCATTCATGTCCCTGCAAAAGACATGCTCTCATTTTGTTTTCTGGCTGCATAGCACTGCATGGTGTCTATGTGCCACATTTTCTTTACCCGGTCTGTCATTGATGGGCATTTGGGTTGATTCTGTGTCTTTGCTATGTGAAATAATGCTGCAATGAACATACGTGTGCATGTACCTTTATAATAGAATGATTGATATTCCTTTGGATGTATTAAGCACCCACTATGTGCCAGTCACACTTCTGGGCACTGAGGATGCACGTCAGACAGACTCCACACATGGTCCTCATGCACTGAGGACAAATAACCAAACGCCAGCATGGAGGAGCACCTGTCCCTGGCAGCCCATGCTAGAGGGATCTCACCTAGTCCTGGGGTGGGGAAAGCCTCTCTGAGGAATTAATGTTTTGATCGAGCCCTGAGAGAGATGCAGGTGTTGGCGAGACAAAAGCAGAAGCAGCAACCCGTGGTCAAGTGGTTTTTAAAGACACGAATTCACCCCAGAATGGCTGAAAAGAGGAGAGCCTGGATGCAGCCCGGGGCACAGGACCTGGCAGAGGACGAAGACTGGACAGACAGTTGGCCTCTGTGATAATCACAACGCATGTGAGACGTAGCTCCTGTTTTTCCTCTTCATCTTTTCACAAGCAGCAAAGTGGACATGACACAGGGGGTGTGTTGACTGGCAGCTCTGTGTGTCCCGGCTTCACCATGAACAGATTGCCAGATCTTGGGCAAACTGCACTATTTGCTTGTTCATGGGGAGAGGATATGAATTTGGGGATGAGAGCTGGCTTCAGATCCCAGGTGTATGTCCTTAAGTACAATACTCTACCTCTCTAAGCCTCTTGTCCCCACCTATGATAATCATATCTAATTATAACAGGCATTAGTAATGCTCTCTCCTTAGCAGACATTGGGCAAGGAGCGTCTTTCATGTTCACTGACTTCACCCTCACCATCACGTAGTGAAGCTAGCGCTCATTCCACAGCTGAGTAAACAGAGGTCCTGGCAGTTAATGATTTTGCCATGAAGTCCCAGAACTAAGAAGTGAAGGCTGGGCGCAGTGACTGATGCCTGTAATCCCACCACTTTGGGAGGCCAGGGCAGGTGGATCACGAAGTCAGGAGTTTGAGAGCAGCCTGACCAACATGGTGAAATCTCGTGTCTACTAAAAATACAAAAATTAGCCGGGCATGGTGGTGTGTGCCTGTAATCCCAGCTACTCCAGAGACTGAAGCAGGAGAATCGCTTGAACCCAGGAGGTGGAGGTTGCAGTGAGCCGAGATCACACCTTTGTACTCTAGCCTGGGCAACAGAGACAGTCTGTCTCAAAAAAAAAAAAAAAAAAAAAAATGTGAAGGTGCTGGTCTTCAGCCCTACATCTGTCTTATACGGGAGCCTGGGCTCTTGACCCTACACTGTATTGCCATGTAGGATGACTGAGAGGATGAAGTGAAATGATCCATTCACCTGACACTGTGTCTGGCGTGGATTCAGGAAATGGAATATGGTCAGGCAGATGTGGGTTCTCGTCTTCATTTTCTGTCTTTGGCTACATGGCTCCTTCTGTTGCTTCATCTGTCTGGATCTCAATTTCTCGGTCTGTGAAATGGGGATAAACTGAGATTATATCTCATCTGGTAGGAGCATTTGGTGAGAAAATGCGTGCAAATCCCTTAGCATGATGCCCGGGGCACAGGAAGACTTGACACTTGTCAACCATAACTGTCATTAGGCAGATAGTAGTCCCAGCACAGAGGTCAGTTCTACCTCTCCACCCTCCTTAGGATTTTTTTCTTCACTCAGAGAGCTTTAGAAAGTGTAAAACCCCTCGTCTCTCTCATGCATGTGAGGGGCCGAGGTGTCCCTGATGTGAGGCAGTGGCAGAAGCCAAGGGCACGAGAGGAGCTGTCAGATGGCTGGAGCTGTTTCAATGCACCAGCTGATTGCAGCACACGTCCAGGTAGGGGAATGCCCTTGGTTTCAAGTTCTTTGTGTTCTTTCCCCAAAACAAGCGCCTTCCATGCCAAGCCATCTTTCCTGTGCAACACTTTAATTTACATCTTTTAATAACTTTGGTTGCCATGGAAGCATTGGAATTCAGTTTTAAAATAGACAAACTAATTGTTTCAGTCAGTTTGGGTATTTGCTGTCAAGGAAACAGCCCGTTTTCCCTCATCCCCGAGAGCCCGCTTAATTGGATGGATGAGGTGGCAAAAATGGTAGAGGGGTTCCTTCTAGTCTCCAGCCAGGTGAGGGTGCTCCAGGAGGCTCTAGGGGAATCTCTGGGTCCTGGCCATGTGCCTAGGAAGGGCAGAGTCTGGACTCATGAAGGGATCCACCTGGGGAGAGAGGAACAGTGGGAAAGGGCCGTGGGGCCCAGAAAGTTCCTGGGGCTGAATGGGGGTAGAGCACAGAGCTTGGGCATCTGATAGCCAGTGTGGTCAGCTGTTCCTCTGGCCCTGATGGAGGCTTGGAGACCCTCCATCCTGTTCTGAGGGATTCTAGGAACAAAAACAACAACAGCACACGTTGCACAGGACTAATGCCTCTTCCTCAGTGAGATCAACAAGAAGACGATGTCTTTCCTGGGACAAACTCTCACTTACCTCCCTCTCTGTGCCGGGTATCGGGGAGAGGGTGATGACATCGTTCACTTACTGGATCATTGCACATATATTATTTGCATTCCTGTTAGGCGCATCGGTGAACACAATAGTGTTCTGTCCTTATGGCACTTATATTCTAGCAGGATGGATTACATAGGATGTTGAAAGTTAATGAATGGAACGGTACAGAAAAAAGAAAAAGCAAGACAGAGAGAGGAACTGGCAGTGCTAGGCACAGAGCAGTGTGAATGGCTGAGAAAGTGAGGTTTGAGAAGAGACTTGGTGGGGGTGAGGGGAGACCAAGCCTGGTCTTGGTGATTGAGCGTGCTTAGGAGTGATTAAAAGCCTTTGTTGCCAGAGCAGATCTGAGTTGCGATTCCGTTTTTCATTGCTTACTCCCTGTGTGACCTCTGCCCGTGACTGTATCTCTTTATGCCTCAGTTTCCTCATGTCTCTACCAGGGGTAATAGTTCTTCAAATGGGTTAAGTGAGTTAGTGCTTATAAAGTGCTTGCCTTGTAGCAAGAGTGGTGATGATCAAGATGAGGAAGAGAAGGAGGTCATAAACCAGTGAGGGACAAGCAGTGAGAAATAGGCAGAGAGGCAATGACCACTTTTGTTTCGAAACACTGAATGGTGGAATGCAGGGCAGGATCTTATAGAAGCTCTGAGGAAGATCAAATTCACCCTGCTAAAGACGGCTTCCCAGAAGGGATTCCTAAGTCAAGATTTGTAGCACATTCGAAGGCTGTCCAAGGGTAGTGGGGAGAAAATGGTGCTGTGTTTTAGGAACAGCATGTGCAAAGGCCAAGTGGTAAGAGAGCATGGCCAAGTCAGGGCACTGTGGAGAGTGCACTGGAGCTGAGCATGTGAGGTTCAGCATCCCAGATGCCATGAGAGGGGGTTGCAGATGTCAACAGAGGCTGTAGGCCTTGAATAAAGTTGAGCTTTACCTTAAAGCTGGCCTTGTCACAATTTTCAATGAAGTCATCCCAAGGGTAAAGAGGAGGAAACAAAAAAATCCCTGGCAAGGAATAGGGTGTTGGGGAATGTGAAGCTTTCAGTGACCCAACCCAGCTGGGAAGCCTCTTCAAAATCTCATGTGTCAATATCAAATGTATATGCAAGTTTGGCATTTTACCTTATATCACATTATATCATTATATTATATTTATCACATTTCCTTAACATCCAATTAGTGTTCTAAATTACTTACCAAGGAGTTCAGCTAATGCTCCAGAAGTATGCTCCACACCCCCACGTAGCTTTGAATGTCCAACACATAACTTTGCACTCTGGTTTTAGCATCGTATTTTACAAGTAAATATGTGGAAGCCTTTGAAGGTGTTAAGATCACATGGTGAATGGGTACAAAAAATAGAAAGAATGAATAAGACCTAGTATTGCTAGCATAACAGGGAAACTGTAGTCAAAAACAACATAATTGTACATTTCAAGATTAGTAAAAGAGTCTAACTGGATTGTTTGTACCACAAAGGATAAATGCTTAAGGTGATAGAGACCCCATTTAACCTGATGTGATTGTCACACATCGCATGCCTGTATCCGTATATGTTATCTGGCCAGGCACGGTGGCTAACACCTGTAATCCCAGCCCTTTGGGAGGCTGAGGCAGGTGGATCACCTGAGGTGAGGAGTTCAAGACCAGCCTGGTCAACATGGTGAAACCCTGTCTCCACTAAAAATAAAAAATTAGCTGGGCGTGGTGGTGGGTGCCTGTAATCCCAGCTGCTATGGAGGCTGAGACATGAGAATCGCTTGAACCCAGGAAGCAGAGGTTATAGTGAGCCAAGATTGCGCCACTGCACTACAACCTGGGTGACAGAGCAAGACTCCATCTCAAAAAACAAACAAACAAAACCTCGTGTAACCCATAAATGTATGCACCTGCTATGTACCTACAAAAATTAAAAATTAAACATAAACAAGTAAAGTGTGCTTAGAACAATTAAAAAAAAAAAAAGATTGCTCAAAGCCAAGTCTGTCATGCTAAGGATTAATTTAGTTGCAAAATGTAGAACTGAAGGTGAGGTGGGGAGGGAATCAAGGCTGAAGACTGGGTCACCACTAGGAGGAAGTAGCAGTCGTCCACTGGGGAATGATGGTGGCCTGGTGAGAGGTCATGGTGTGGGTGAGGGAGGAGGGGAGAGACATGCATGGGGATAATTTTTTAAATGTGCCACCAAATTCGAACACAATTCTGAAGCTGTATTTTCCCAGGTGTCCCCTTTCACACCATTCTGTTTCCTGTTAGTCTTTTACTTTACTTATTTTTTAAATTGAGGTGGTCTCGTAGAATCAAACATAATTAAAACAATTCAAAACAATATAAAAACTTTTTTTTTTTGAGATGGAGTCTTGCTCTGTTGCCCAGGCTGGAGTGCAGTGGCACAATTTCGGCTCACTTCAACCTCTGCCTCCTGGGTTCAAGTGATTCTCCTGCCTCAGCCTCCTGAGTAGCTGGCATGTACTACTACGCCTGGCTAAATTTTTTTTTTTTGTATTTTTAGTAGAGATAGGGTTTCGCCATGTTGGCCTGGCTGGTCTCGAACTCTTGACCTCAGATAATCTACCAGCATTGGCCTCCCAAAGTGCTGGGATTACAGGCCACCATGCCCTGTTACTAAAAACATTTTAAAGGAGTAGACAATTAAGAACAGTTGTATATACATCAGAGCCCTGAGTTTCCCTCTGAACTCCCCGGAAGCAAAGGGAAAATGAGAAATATATTGGACGATGTTATCTATATTGCACAGCAAGAAGAAGAAACAAGAAATTCATCTATACCGCCAGGCGCCGTGGCTCAAGCCTGTAATCCCAGCACTTTGGGAGGCCGAGACGGGCAGATCACAAGGTCAGGAGATGGAGACCATCCTGGCTAACACGGTGAAACCCCGTCTCTACTAAAAATACAAAAAAATTAGCCAGGCGCGGTGGCAGGTGCCTGTCGTGCCAGCTACTTGGGAGGCTGAGGCAGGAGAATGACGTGAACCCGAGAGGCAGAGCTTACAGTAGGCAGAGATCCTGCCACTGCACTCCAGCCTGGGTGACAGAGCGAGACTCCATCAAAAAAAAAAAAAAAAAAAAAAAAAAAATCTACAGAAGGGGGTATTACACAAGTACTGAACTCTGAGAGAGAGTGAATCACTTAAATCCACATTTAAGGGGTATTTTTATAACAGAAAAGCCATGTCTTCAACCATAAGATTGTCCATATCAACATTTCATGCCCTTGCCTGCTGTAAATGCTGAGGTCATAGTGTTAAGTCTTAACTTAGTTGAGGCAGTTTCATGGGGGAAGATAAAATAATGTGGTCCAGGTGCCTGTCTTTCTAACTTAATACAAGCTTAGATCTTGTAGAGAATCCCAGGAAATGGATGACTCACATGCCCATTACATTATCTGTCTCAGATATTAGATTTCTAAGAGGAGCTTCTGGAAGTAGGAGCTGGATCTTAGTCAACTCATAGCTGGACTCTCAAGTGAATGCCAAACTCTGTGTCATTGACTGAAGAAGAAAACGTACGTGATTGAAATATCAGTGCCAGAGGACTCTGTTTTCATTCTGAAATGATAACTTGGCAGCCTGATCTTTATTCTTACTGAGCCGGAGAAGGGGCTGATGTGGCCCAGGGCATACGAAAGAGGTATGAGAATTACAAAAGCTGGTTTACATTTCTGCCACTAACGTGCAGTGTAACTATGGGTAAGTCAGTTTAACTCTTGCAGACTCAGTCTGCTCATTTATAACACAGGATCAAAAGGGCATCTCGCAGGGGTTTCATTGACATGCCATGTCAATCACCTACGACAGTGCCTAGAGCAGACATTTAATACCTTATACTGTTGCTGTTCTTTGTATTATAAACAGAAAGCGATGTAACTGTTTTGCTGAACCTTAAGGCCAATCACAAAATATTATCACGCTCCCAAGAGGCACATTTCTAAATCAAAAAGAATGGAAGAATGAAGTTTATATTCCTCAACTTTCCAGGAAAGAGGGACGTGAAGGGAAGAAGTAGGACAAACTTGGTGTAAAATGTTCTGTCTTACGTTGGGTACTTTAGATGCAGAGCCTGAGAGGGAATTTTCCTTAGGAGATTTATCGGGGAAGTGCCGTCAGGAGAAGGGGACTAAATTAGTGTAAGGAAGGGAGAGGCTGGAATTTGATCCTGGATGGATCCCAGGAAAGGCTCTGGAGCATGAATGGCCCTCACAGCTGGTCTCATCTAGGGGCAGGGAGACAAGCTGCTTGTATCTTGCTATAGTTCAGATGTTTGTCGTCCCAACCCTCATGCTGAACGTTGATCCTAATGTTGGAGGTGGAGCCTCATGGGGGGTGTTTGGATCCTGGGCAAGGGTCTTTCATGAATGTATTAATCCCCGCCCTGTGGGGTGGGAGGGTAGTGAGTTCCCACTCTGTAAGTCCCCTTGAGAACTGATTGCTAAAAAAAAAAAAAGCCTGGCACCTCGCTGCTCTCTCTCTCTTTTGCTTCCTCTCTTGCCATGGCATCTCTGCACATGTGGGCTCTCTTTTGCCTTCCACCATGAGTGAAAGCAGCGTGAGACTCTCACCAGAAGCAGTTGCTGGTGCCATGCTTCTCGTACAACTTGCAGAACCATGAGACAAATAAAATGCTTTTCTTTATAAATTACCCAGCCTCAGGCATTTCTTTATATTATAGGAACATAGAGTGGACTAGGACATATCCCCATGTCATTAGCTGAGGTTTGCCTGCAGGGTTGGGGAGAACAGGCATAGCCCTGCAGGGGAGAGGGTTTCCATTTGGAGAAGAGGAGATGTGAGCTGTGTCAGTCAACACTTTAGTGTCTGGTGTCCAGTGTTCCTGCGAGTAACGGAGATCTGGTGAAGCGTCAGCAGCGTCATTGCAGTTCCTAAACATCAAGTATTCATTCCCATTTTCTTCTGCTTTAGAGCAGCTGCCAAAATCTCTCAACTTTGTCTCTCCAACACTCCTTTGAATGCTACATTACCCCCGCTTTTTTTTCAAATCATAAGTCTCTCCACCCACCCACTAAAAATCTACCCATTCCCTTTTAAACAGAAAAGGCATTCCACTCTGCTTTCTTTTCTCTGCATCTTTATCCCCCCTCCTTAAAGGATCTTAGATACTTAATCTTCAGTATTTCATATTCCTATCATCACTACCTCATGGGAAACATGTGAGGAGGATCAGTGTTATTTTCGAAAATCGGCTTCGAATCTGCAAGATCTCATGGGAAAATATACAGTGACGACCCCCGGGGTTTGCTGCCCTTAATATAAAAGAGAAACTCTGTGTTAGCAGGATGTGGTTCAGCACCTGGGAAACCAAGGCCCCTCAGGGTGGGCCTGTCTTAGCTGGGATAAGGTGAACAAACCTTTTCATCCTCCCTGCAAGCTTCTCCAGAGACTGTTCAGTTTGAAAGACCTGACTGGTGTCTCCCCAGCGTTTTGTTTTTTAGTCTGATCATAGCCATATGTAAGAGCATCTCTCAAGACAGCCAATAAATCATACCTTCTATTGCAATTCGTTTAACTTCTCTCTTTTTTTTTTTTTTTTTTTTTTTTTTTTTTTTGAGCAGACTAGTTTCACTCTGAAATGCTACATGTTTGAGCTTTGTAACTCCAAATAATTTTTCATAGTCCCCTGGAAGACCAAGAGTTTAGGTAATGACTTCTGGGTATGTATTGGTTTACTCTCATGCTGCTAATAAAGACATATCTGAAACTAGGTAATTTATAAGGAAAGAGGTTATTGACTCACAGTGGAAGGGGAAGCAAACACGTCCTTCTTCACATGATGGCAGGAAGGAGAAGTGCCGAGCAAAAGCAGGAAAAATCCTTATAAAACCATCAGATCTTGTAAGAACTCACTCGCTATCACGAGAACAGCATGAGGGTAACTGCCCCCATGATTAAATTACCTCCTGCCAGGTCCCTTCCATGACACATGGGGTTTGGGAGAACTACAATTCAAGGTGAGATTTGGGTGGGGACACAGCCAAACCATGTCAGGGTATCATAGAGCAAGATCCTGACTCTGCTACCTGGGAAGCAGGGAGAAGATGACCCGGAAGATCTGGAGGGCCTCTTGCTTAGACATAGAACATATCAGACCTCTGATTCATCCTGGCCTAGAGAATAATCCACTGTCCTCTTTGACCTTTAGGGAGGAGTAATGATGATAATAAGAACCAACAGTAGCAGGTGTTTTTGTTTTTGGTCATCTACATGTAAAATCGTAGTTAATCTTCTCCACAATGAGCATAGATTCTATTGTCAAATCTATTTTGCAGATGAATAAATCAAGGCCCAGGGAGGTTGTCCAAAATTACCCGGGGAATGAGTGGCAGGTCCAGAATTTGATCTCAAGCCATTTGACTTCACGGGCAAGTTTAACCGTCATGCTGTACAATGCTATAGCTTCCGTCTCATTAATTCATATAACAAAATAGCTACTGGTTGTGCACAGTGGCTCATACCTATAATCCCAGCACTTTGGGGGGCTGAGAAGGGAACATTGCTTGAGGCCAGGAGTTTGAGACCAGCCTGGGCAACATAGTGAGTCTCCATTTCTATTTAAAAAAAAAAATGTAGCTGGGTGTGGTGTCGTTTGCCTGTGGTCCCAGCTACTTGGGAGGTTGAGGTGAGAGGATCGCTTGAGCCCAGGAGACTAAGACTACAGTGAGCCTTGGTTTGCAGTGAGTCTTACTGCTTTTAGCTTCAGAGATACCTGCCTCCCCTCTGTTATTCCAGATCACAAACCCTTCTCAGCAGTTGCCCCACTGCACTACAGCCTGGGAACCAGAGCAAGACCCTGTCTCCAAAAAAATAAAAAGTAAAAAAAAAAAAAAAAAAAAAAAAAGCTACTGACTATCCACTGTAGCAAGATACAAGACACTGTTCAGGTGTTGATATATGCTGATGAGAAATACGAACATAATCTTATCCTTAGTCTAAGGGGGAAGAGAAGAGATCTCAAAGGATCACACAAATAAACACAAACATGATGGGAGCTATGGAGGAAAGCCTGTCATGTGGAAGCTGCCCATCATAGGGGAAACTGACCTGGTCCATTGAGTCAGGGAAGTCTCTCTGAGGCGGTGACAAGCTGAGACTGAATGATGAACAGGGCACAGTTAAAAGGAAGTTAATGAAGATTACCAAAGTAGCACTTGAAATCAAGCTGAGTTCTCTGCTTGACGAACTAGGAAGAGCGGGGCCAGTCTGTGTGAATTCCATGGGTTTCACAGAGCAAACTGAAAGAGCTGGATTTTGAGCAGCAAGGAGGAAGTAGCCAAGTTGGGTAAGATTCTGATGTCGGGTACCTGGTTGGGTTCATAAACCGTCCCTAGTGGGTGTTGCATTATCAAAGCTGGAGACTCTGGTTTAAAACATGGCTGCCGGGGGCCATAGAAGATTCCAGCTGACCTGATCAATCCACAGATGAACCTGAATGGGCATACTGAAAGCATGGCAACAGTTTCTTTGATGGTCTGGCATGGTGGCTCACGCCTGTAATCCCAGCACTTTGGGAGACTGAGGCAGGTGGATCACATGAGCATAGGAGTTCGAGACTAGTCTGGACAACATGGTGAAACCCTGTCTCTAAAAAAGTACAAAAATGAGTCAGGTATGGTGGTGCTAACCTGTAGTCCCAACTACTGGGATGGGGAGGCTGAGATGGGAGGATTGTTTGAACCCAGGAACTGGAGGTTGCAATGAGCTGAGATTATGCCACTGCACTCCAGTCTTGGTGACAGAGCAAGACTCTGTCTCAAAAACAAAACAAAACAATGAGTTTCTTCAAGAATATTGTCTACGTTTATAATTGCCCCTTTGTTTGGGCAGTTTATTGATTATTGATTAATCATATAATTGATTACTATTAATTGATTGATTAATATCTAAGCTTTCTCATTGCACTCCAGATGTCATGAGTGGGGCCCATGTGGGGGAATCCTGTCTTGCTTTTTCATTGTGGCATACTCAGTTTCTGACACAATGATAGGCACGTGTTAGATGCTTAGCATATTACTCATTGATTCATGAATGAAAATAGTAGAGGAGAGAATAGCGTGTGTTTTCCCAGCAGAGAGAATTGTACTTGCCAAAAGGAAGGGGGTAAAAAAAAAAGAAAGAGAAAATTCCCCAAACAACTGTTATTTCTGCAAGATTTACTTCAGTAGACATAAGTAAAGAAAGAGAGATTCCTTTTTAGCCCTTTTGCCTCAGGGTAGAAATCCACCAGGAGACCTTTGTCTGGACGCGTTCATCGCAACCTTCCTGTTCCCGCCTCATGCAGCCAGTTCCTCATCTGTATTCTTCCCAGGCCATCCCTCCAGCCCAGCAATCTGTTTCTGTCCTTTACAGGAGCTAATAGGACAAAAACAGATCGCAGCTCTCCAGCAAGTCATGCGGGATTCTTGGGGATCTGGCGGCCAGCTTCGAGAAGGACATGAGAGGAGGGGGTGGTGCCAGGAATGTCAAATTAGCCTCCTCTCCCTAGAAGAATTCACAACCACCATCAAGACATCCAGGAAGCTACCGGAGCTCCCTCCCAGCCCCTGAGCTCCTCTTCCAAAAAGCCAAGTCTACATAGTTCTGATTACCTGGGGAAATTAATAGAACAAATCTTTCCCGTGGGAGAGACTGACAATGGGGTGCTTCTATCTCAGAGGTGGCATGTGAGAAGCAGAGAGGCACCGTCCTTTCAGTCTGCAATCACTGCCTTTGGTTGTAGAGATACCTGCCTCCTCTCCATTATTCCAGAGCACCAGCCCTTCTTCACTCTGTGCTGTGACTGGTGTCAGGAGAAACTGAGACATGTGTTGATTAAGTCTGGCGTCTCAGCAGCAGCCCAGTTGCGTTCATCTCCTTGGACCCTCTCAATTTACCATTCCCTAAGGGCTATATGTAGCGGGTACTTCTTATATCCATCTCTTCCTCCCCAGTTCACACGGTCTTTGTTTTAGGCAGGTCCTAATTGTTCCTCTTTGAAACAATGTTATGCTCTGGTAATCTGATCCCCTTACCGTTGGGGTTGCCTATTATAATTCACCTTGTACCCTGCAGCTGGCGGTGACTTCCCAGAGCTGAGTGATGATGTCTTAGAGTGTAAGGATGAAATACAACTCCTAGCTTAAGCTCAAGGTGCTCCACAGTCTCAGCTCATTTGTTCAGAATATTTGCCTATAATTTCCCTTCATATCTTGGCTAGCCAGTATGGTAGCCACTCACTGCCTGTGGCCGTTACACCTAAAGTGAAATTGGTTAAAATTGGAAATTCAGTCCCTCAGCCATAACAGCCCCATTTCAAGCAGTCAGAGGCCTCATGGAGTGCAAGGCTGCCATATTGGAGAGTAAGGATACAGGAAATTTCCTTCGCTGCAAAAACTGGTTGGATTACCACATTGGAGAGCAAGGTTATAGAATGTTTTCATCACTACAGAATTTTTGGGGGGCAGTGATGTTTCACACATTACCCAGATTGAGGTTTTCTCTATCTTTTCTTCACAGCCTCAGCATTTCCACCTAATGCTTTCGGTTATGGTCTCGTCTCTACTGAAACTTCCTTCCTTCAATCTGCCCGTGCCCAAGCATTCTTGATCTTCAGACTCCTTTTGGGAGCCTTCTTTGTTTCTCCACCTGGAAGTGACTTATCCTATCTCTCAACTCTCATAGCCCCTAGTCCTCCTGATCCTACCTGTAACTTCCCGTTGTTATTCAGTTATTCATGTCATAGTGCCGATAACATGGATGGGGTTCGATCCATGCTTGTTGAATGAATGAATCATATTCCCTCTTTTGAACTGTAAGCTCTAAGTACTGTCAGTTACCCATTATTGTTTACCTGCCATGAGTCAGAAAGTATTCCAGAAAGTTTATTTACCGCCCTCTCTCACCTTTACAACACACCCATTAAGTATGAATTCATGTTCCCATTTTACAGATGAGTAAACTGAGGTTTAGAGAAATTCTGCACCCTAACCTAAGAGCCACAGTTGACAAATAACAGAGCTAGAATTTGAACCCAAATTTGGGTGACTCTCACCCTCTGTTTTCCGACAGAGAAATGCTCTGCTGCCTTTCTTTGAAGAGATGTTCCTTCGTTTAATTTAATTAATTTATTTTTATTTTTATTTTTGAGATGGAGTCTTGCTCTGACACCCAGACTGGAGTGTAGTGACACCATCTTGGCTCACTGCAGCCTCTGCCTCCCATGATCAAGCAATTCTCCCTCCTTAGCCTCCTGAGTAGCTGGGATTGCAGGTGGCTGCCACCATGGCCAGCTAATGTTTTTATTTTTAGTAGAGACAGAATTTCACCATGTTAGCCAGGCTGGTCTCAAACTCCTGACCTCAAGTGATCTGTACACCTCGGCCTCCCAAAGTGCTGGGGTTACAGGCATGAGCCACCGTGCCCGGCCTCATTTAATCATGGAGGACAAAAAGACTTCATCAGTCTCTCATTCCATCCACCCTCCTTCTTTAAACACTGAACTAAACGTGTATCAGTCACAGAGAGACCCCCAGGATCTGCTGCTCACCTCCAGGCTCTGCCCACATGGACACTTAACATGTGTTGAAGGGACCATATGCTAACCTTGCCCTTGTCTCTACTACAGTTCTTATCTCGGGTCAGTCATTCTAAACTCCCCCACCCTCAACAAACATGTGTATCCCTTTCAGGTCGCCCATGGTTGGGCTCCTAGGCTTTCCTTGGACTTTCCTGAGCTGTCTTACTGCTTGTGTCAGAGGGTGTGTGTGTGTGTGTGTGTGTGTGTGTGTATGTATGCATGTGTGTATGGGAAATATATTCCCTACTCGAAAATGTAAACCCACGCAGTGTTTCAGAAGACAGTCTCCTAAACCAACACCTGCCATAATATTCTCCTCTCTACCTTGTTGCTCCGACATATTTCACCACTGCCTCGTCACCCTCCCTCCTGCCCTCCCTGCTGTGCGTGGTCCAGTATCACCCTATCCTCTGAGAAGTCATGCCTGACTACCCGTGTTCTTCTTGATGCTTCCTATCACTCAGTAGCAACATGATGCAGAGCAGCTGGGCAGATCCCCATTTGCAAAAGGGGGCATTTATTGGGTGCAGTTGCCATGTGCTCCTCTTTCTCATCTGGTCCATAAAACAGCCCGAGCTCACTTGGACAGAAGGAAGAGGATGACAAGTGGACAGAAAGGAGGCAGGTAGGGGCCAGCCAGACATAAACACTGTCTATTGCAGCCATGGGAGTGGTTTGACCCCATTAGACCTACAAGAACTCAGAGGCTGAAAAAAATCTATCTGTTTGGGAGCACCTGTAGTAGTAAAATGTATGCTTAGCCTTAGATGTGTGACCCCATTTCACCTCTTTGTCCCTTCTTCTCCCACTCCAAAAACACTACCTATCAGATCTACGCCGACTTAGATGTTTCTCTGTGCCCCGGGAAGGATGCATCCCCCTGAATTGACCAGTCCTCATTGCGAGGGACCGTAGGAAAGCAGATGCGGGGGCCTTGGTTGGTGTAAGCCCTGCACGTACTCACTGGAGCTGGCTTCCTCTCTCCTTGCTGAGGGAAGCTGGTGGAGGCACGTTTTCCTCTAAGCTGGGCATATGTCACCTTCGGGCAAAAGATGAGCTAATAGAATGGAGATGAATGTAATTGGCAGAAGGTCAGCGAGGGAGCCATGTGCGTCTGGAGCTTCCCGAAAAGGCCAGCATGTTCCCTGCTCCCCTGTGTCGTGATTAGTATGCAGGTAAGGCGAATGGGCCTCCGCAGAGTAATTGGATCATTCGGAGATCGGCAATGCCTGGTGTATGCACAAAGCCTCAACAGTGATTAGATCCTGCCCGCTCATCTCGGCAAGCCTTGAAATTCTTCCCACTGTGAAAAACTAATTTTCTGTGGGAATTTATTAAATAAGAAATCTGCATGCCACTTTACCTTGTAAGTCAGGCCAGCGGAATACAAAGCTTCCCCTCGACTTTGATGCCTGCTCCCAGCAGAGGCTTCTCCATCACTTGGGGACAGGTGTTTAGGAGCTCGTTTTGTTTCAGGGCATCATATATTTTTCACTTTGTCCTCAGGGCAGGAAATATGGGGAACCTACTCGCTAAAAGCCTCTGAGAGAGAAAAATCAAGAGAAGCAGAATGTAGAGATGGGGGTGGGAGTGGGTAGGGGGAAGGCAGGCAGGGGCGTTCAGACCATGGTATGGTCTCTCTCCCTATCTTGGGCTAAGATGTGAAATGTGTCCCCTTGAAAAAACTTCTGTATTGGAGTCTTTACCCTCAGTACCTCAGAATGTGAGTGCTTTTGAAGACAGCATCTTTAAGAGGTAATCAGATGAAAAGAAGTTCACTGGGGTGAGTCTTAATCCCATATGACTCCATATGACTGGTGGTGCTCTTTTTTTTTTTTTTTTTTTTTCTGGAGACAGGGTTTTGCTCTTGTTGCCCAGGCTGGAGTGCTATGGTACAATCTCAGCTCACTGCACCCTCCACCTCCTAGATTCAAATGATTCTCCTGCCTCAGCCTCACGAGTAGCTGGGATTATAGGTGCATGCCACCACCCCTAACTAGTGTTTGTATTTTTAGTAGAGACGGCCTCAGCTGGTCTGGAACTCCGGACCTCAGGTGATTGCCCGCCTCGGCCTTCCAAAGTGCTAGGATTCCAGATGTGAGCTGCTGCGCCCGGCCTAACTGGTGTTTTTACAAGAAGAGAGGATTAGGACACAGACACACGTAGAGGGAAGCCCATGTGAAGACACGGGGCAGGCCAGGAGGGGTGGCTCTTGTCTGTAATCCCAGCATTTTGGGAGGCTGAGGTGGGCAGACTCCTTGAGCCCAGGAGTTTTTGACCAGATTGGAAAACATGGTGAAACCAAATCTCTACCAAAAAATGCAAAAACTAGCTGGATGTGGTGGTGCACACCTGTGGTCATGGCTGTTGAGAAGGCTGAGCCTAGGAGGTCAAGGCTGCAGTAAGCTATGAACATACCACTCCACTCCAGCCAGAGGGAGATGCTGTCCAACACAACGAAAGACACCGGGAGAAGACAGCATCTAGAAGCCAAGGAGAGAGGACTCAGAAGTACCCAACCCTTCAGATTTCTTGATCTCAGGCTTCCATCTTCCTGAAGGGTGACAAAACAGATCCACTCCCAAGCCCCAGCAAAGTGATACACTCCCCAGATGCCTCCTCTGGAAGCCTTCCTAATTTCCCTGTTTGGAATTCATCTCTTTTTCCCCACGATGGAAGATAAGAAAGTTTTCATCTCTCATGTAGTGGGAATTGGCTGCCCGAAGCCTTACCTTGGGATATGATTCTCAGGCTGAGTCCAGGCAGGGGAGGATGCTGGCTGCAGGTGTATGCTCCCTGGCTGTGAATGGAGGTAGTGGTCGCCTACCTTGGAATATGATTCCCAGACTGAGTCCAGGCGGGAGAGGATGCTGGCTGCAGGTGTGTGCTGCTTTAGCTGTGAGTGGGGGTAGTGGCCGCCCATGCACCCTGCTTGTTATGTTCTTCGCTGGCAGCAAACACCTCAACTAGTATTTTTCTTGATGCAAGCATTAGGGATTGAGTCATGCCTCCCCCACATTCCCATGGTGAAGTCCTAGCCCTCAGTGCCTCAGACTGTGTCCTTATTTGGAAATAGGGTTCTGGTAGATATAATTAGTTAAGCTGAGGTCATCCTGGAGTAGGGTGGGCCCCGAATGAAGTATGACTGGTTTCTTTGTAAAAAGGGAAAATTTGGACACAAACATGCACATGGAGATAATGTAATAATGTGAAAATAAAAGCAGAGATCAAGGTAATGCTTCTACAAAGAGTGCCAAAGATTGCTAACAAACCGCTGACTGCTAGGGGAGAGCTACGAAACAGATCCCGCTTCACAGTCCTCAGAAGGAACCAAACCTGCCAGTGCCTTGATCGTGGACTTCCAGCCTCCAGAACTGAGATGATAAATGTCTGTTGTTTAAACTCCCTGTCTGCAGGACTTTATTATGGCAGTCCTCCAAGTGAATACTTACAGAAAGGCTTTTTTTGCGTGGGGGTGCTCCTGGACTGGGAGACGGGACATGTGAACTCTAACTTAACACTGACCACCCTCCCAGCAGCTGAAGCCATGAATCCTAGGTTTTTTGTTTTTGTTTTTGTTTTTGTTTTTTTTTCTGGAGATGGATTCTCACTCTGTCTTCCAGGCTGGAGTGCAGTGACGCTATCTTGGCTCACTGCAACCTCCGCGTCACAGCGTCAAGCGCTTCTCTTGCCTCAGCCTCCTGAATAACTAGGATTACAGGTGCCCACCACCATGCCCGGCTAATTGTTTTTGTATTATTAGTAGAGACAGGGTTTCATCATGTTGGCCAGGCTGGTCTTGAACTCCTGACCTCAAGTGATCCGCCTGCCTCGGCCTCCCAAAGTGCTGGGATTACAAGCATGAGCCACTGCGCCTTACTTATCTAGGAGATATTAAAACAGAAGCATGACTCCCCAGAGGCTTTAAGGAGGAGGTAGGTGGGGGTTGGAGGGTTGCACGCATTTGGTGGATGATTTCTGTGACACCTTAAAATTTGGAAACTTTGCAGACTGTTGACCCGCAGTGGCTTCAGGGCAACGTGAACAGAGTCGGTGATTTATGTGAGAAATCATGCAGTTGGAAGAGCGTGAACTTTGGAAGTGAGACACTGGAGTTGTCATCCTGCCTCTCCCTCTGTGCATGCCCCTGCACCAGGATCTTCTAGATTTCATGCCTCTTTCTCTCTAAGTGTCAAAGAAGGGATTCAACTAGACAAACACCTTTCCATCCAAAACCCTGCTCCCAGAGCCATGCTGCTTTTTTTCAGAGCACCTTGACCTTGGTGATTATATTAATATCATTTGTGTGACATTGTGATCCACATCAGTCTCCTTCAGAGGGCTTGGACCTATGGAGAGCAGGGGCTTGCCTTGCTTATGCTATATGATTTTACATGCTTATATTTACTGAGTACCACACGTGTCCAGTGCATAAGTACTCAGTTAAGTCTCATAACAACTCCTGAGTAAGACTCCTGTTTTCCTGACGATGCATTTGGGGAAACTCCACAAAGACACGCCCACTAGCTGGTATCACTAAGACATGAACTCAAGGAGATTATTTTATTATTATCATTATTATTATTTGAGATGGCATCTTTTCTCTGTTGCCCAGGCTGGAATGCAGTGGCATGATCTCAGCTCACTACAGCCTCTACCTCCCAGGTTCAAGCAATTCTCCTGCCTCAGCCTCCCGACTAGCTAGGATTACAGGCGTGCACCACCATGCCCAGCTAATTTTTTTGTTTTTAGTAGAGACTGGATTTCACCATGTTGGCCAGGCTGGTCTCAAAGTGCTGACCTCAAGTGCTCCACCCTCCTCGGCCTCCCCAAGTGCTGGGATTACAGGCATGAGCCATTGCACCTGGTAGATGTAGGGGTGTGTGTGTGTGTGTGTGTGTGTGTGTGTGTGTGTATGTATATATATGTGTATATGTATATATTTGTATATATATGTGTGTATGTATATATGTGTATATATGTATATGTATATATATCTACATATATATGTGTGTGCGTGTGTGTGTGTGTGTGTGTGTGTATATATATATGTATTTTTTTTTGTAAGACAGAGTCTCACTCTGTTGCTCAGGCTGGAGTGCAATGGTGCGATCTTGGCTCACTGCAACCTCTGCCTCCTGGGTTCAGTTGATTCTCCTGCCTCAGCCTCCCAAGTAGCAGGGATTACAGGTGCCTGCCACCATGCCTGGCTATTTTTTTATATTTTTAGTAGAGATGAGTTTTCACCGTATTGGCCTGGCTGGTCTTGAACTCCTGACCTCAAGTGATCCACCCATTTCGGCCTCCCAAAGTGCAGAGATTTATTATTAATTACTATACGATCCTCCCTTCTAGGGCCTAAAACTGTGGCAGGACATTGCAGACTCTTAGTTTCAATTTGATGCATATAAACTCGTGGGCCCCTCCTGTAGAGGGAACGTTTGTGCCCCGCCACCCTCATTCATATGTTGAAACTTAATTCCTGATGTGAGGGTATTCAGAGGTGGGGCCTTTGGCAGTGGAGGAGCTCATGAGGGTGAAGCCTTCATGAGTGGGGTTCGTGTCCTTATAAAAGAGGCCTTAGACAGCTCCTTTTCCTCCCGTGCCATGTGAGGACACAGCAAGAAGATGGCTGTCTATGAACAGGGGAAGCGAGCCCTCACCAAACACCAAATCTGCTAGAGATTTGATCTTGGACTTCCAGCCTCCAGAACTGTGAGAAATAAATTTCTTTTGTTTATAAACCACTTAATTCATAGTATTTTATTATATCAGCTCTAACAGACTATGCCCCTTTCTTTTTTATTATTTATTTATTTTTTAGCTTTTTGAGACGGAGTCTCATGCTGTCGCCCAGGTTGGAGTGCAGTGGTGCGATCTCAGCTCACTGCAAGCTCTGCCTCCCGGGTTCATACCATTCTCTTGTCTCAGCCTCCCGAGTAGCTGGGACTATAGGCGCCCACCACCATGCCTGGCTAATTTTTTGTATTTTTAGTACAGATGGGGTTTCACCGTGGTCTCAATCTCCTGACCTCGTGATCTACCCGCCTCGGCCTTCCAAAGTGCTGGGATTACAGGCGTGAGCCTCCGCGCCCGACCCAAGCCCCCTTCCCCCCGAAAAAAAAATATCGTAGAGAAGCCTAAATTTAATAGATAAAAGGAGAGATGGTCTGGTTGAGGAAGGGCCTCCCCCGCATCAGTCCTCTTCAGCACCTCCACCATCAACTTTGACAGGTGCATGAAGCATGGTTTATAGACCACAGCAGCAGTTGATCCATGGAATCTCTCTTCTCCTAAGTATAAGTGAAGTCACCGGAGAGCCTAACTGTGCAGCCTCCCTCCCGGGCATCTCTACCTGAGGTCTGTTTGACAGCTCAGTTGCTGGAGGGCAGGTGCTTTTGAGTGGCTCATTCACCAAACTGGGGAACAAGCCCAGTCCTGGTAAGACATCAGAGCCCTGAAATCTTTAGCAACCTGGCCGGGTACAGTAATCCCAGCGCTTTGGGAGACCAAGGCAGGCAGATCACTTGAGGTCAGGAGTTTTGAGACCAGCCTGACCAATATGGTGAAGTTTTTGTAGAAATACAAAAATTAGCTGGGCATGGTGGCAGGCACCTGTAATCCCAGCTACTCGGGAGGCTGAGGCAGGAGAGTCGCTTGAACCCGGGAGGCAGAGGTTGCAGTGAGCCGAGATTGTGCCATTGCACTCCAGCCTGGGCGACAGAGCGAGACTTCATCAAAAAAGAAAGAAGGAGAGAGAGAGAGAGAAAGAGAAAGAAAAGAAAGAAGACAAGAGATCTTTGGCAACCTGTTTTTAATCCTCCACCAACCTGCTCAGAGATAACTTGATCACGTGGGGGTTCATGAAGCCTTTTCTGTCCTGCAACCTAGAATGGTCACCAAAGGCTCTCAGAATGAAAAGAGAACTAAAGTGGTGGAGGCCTCTGTATAGCCTGGTCCTCAGGCCAGTCTCAGGGAGAAGTTTCACATAGCATCACGTAGAGGGGCACGTTCTCCTATTCCCTGCCTCCATAGCACCCCAAACTCAGTGCACCCTCTAGGAGGTATCAGAGCCTTCTTGACTGGAAGAATGTCCCTTCTTGAGCTTAGAATACTTATGGGAGGGTCAATTTGTCCATCCTTCTGCCTTCAGGCAGGATGAAAGATGGCCAGGAAAGTCCCGACAATGACTGGCTACTGTGAGAATCTCTTCTTGTGTAGATGGGATAGGTAGAAAGATTTAGGAGGCCTGGTGGTTACTGGACTGGAGGAAGGTGTGAGGGTTGGGTGGGTGCAGGGCTCGCAGAGGCAGGGAAGGAGATTTCCAGGGTGACTTCTTGGTCCAAGGAAGTGAGGTTTTCTCAGCCTTTGCTTTGTGTCTCTCCATCAATGGCCCACTTCTATTTTTATCAGTAGGATGCCCATCAACGCAACTTCAAGCTTCCAGAATCTGCATCTCTGCCTGAAAACTTTTTGTTTTTGCCCGCCTGAGTTTCTCTGTGTGCAATGCAGGCTGGAAGTGCTGGTGGATTCACTCCCCAAGGAGAGCTCCCTGTATCATGACAGATGGAAGGTGGTGTACAAACGCCCCACATCCCTCATCCTCTGGGTGGGATAACTGACTCTGCTCTCTGCGTTTCCTCGCGGGAATCAAGCTTCATTTACCCAGAGTGGTAATTTGGCTAATAATGCAAATCATGCCCCCTTTCTCACCTCTCTTATCTGTAATCATCCCCCAAATAAACTACTTGTGCTTGGATCTTTGACTTAGCATCTGGTTCTAGGGGAACAGAAACTAAAGTTGTCTGTCAGTGGACTGCCATTGATGGAGGGAGCCTGGGGTGCTTGGCAGACATAGGTCCTACCTGCAGACAAATCTTGCAGCCCATTTGGCTTGGTGGATCCACTCTGTTCTCTAGGACCTCCCACTTGGGGTCCACTGTCTGTTTTTCACCCCCAGAAAAACTTCCATCATCTGTTTTGACTCCACACTTATTACTGATGGGGATTTTCACTGGGTACTTGTGGGAGATCTGAAGCGCTGAAGTTCCTATTCCCCTTATCTTGTGCCACAGCCATATCTTTAGAGACCTCTCGCTGTTTCGATAAGCACAGCTTCCCTGGGGGCACCATCCTGGCATCTCACGCTTCATCCTCAAAGTATTGAGTCCATGTTCATTTTCTTCACTCACAGAGGGATCGGCTGTAGAAGAGCTGGTGTGCATTGTGAGTCTTCAACACCTCGTTCATGCACTACGCACTAATCCCATTCCTAGGTTCTGATGGGGGTGCAGAGGCATTGTCTCGCTCTGTTGGGACCGCTGTAACAAAATACCACAAACACGGCCACTTCTAAACAGCAGAGATTTATTTTTCACAGTTCTGGAGTCCGGGAAGTCCAGGATGAAGGCAGATTCCGTGTCTGGTGAGAGTCCACATTCTGGCTCGCAGGTGGTGCCTTTGCACCATGTCTGCGTATGGTGGGAGGGGAAAGGGAGCTCTCTAGAACTTCTTTTATAAGACCACTCACCTCAACCATGAGGGCCCCACCCCCATGGCCTCATCCCCTCCCTAAAGCCCGACCTCTGAATACCATCACTTTGGGGATTCGGATTTCAGTATATGAATTTTCAGGGGACACAAACATTCAGACCTTAGTAGGCATCTTCACGGGGAGAAATTTGGAGACAGGAAGGCCAAAGGAGAACCTCTAAAATAATGATCCACTGACTCATCCATCCTCACTGCTCCACCCAAGTGCTATCTAAAGTAGAGACTGGTGGAAAAAAAAAAAAAATAAGCATTTGGGGGATGGACACACCTAAGCTTCACACCCATCTCTGCCATTTGCTAACTTTTGTGTCTTTGAATAAGTGACTTAGCCCCTCTGAGCCTCAGTTTTTTTCATCCATGTAGGGGGTTTGCTGAGGTTACCTCTTAGGCATTTATAGTGGTCAAATGAGGCAAGACCTATCAGTTTCTCAGAACGCTGCTCACCATATCATTGACACATAATAAATGTTAGCCATTGTTTTCACTTTGTGTACCACTGATGCCTGTGCATTTAGCTGCACCTGGGAGAAGCTGAGCAGCTTTGCATTAATCAGAGATTAGGAATCTACCCTGAGAACAGTGTGGTTTGGTAACGTGTCAGGGACACCTGGGATCTCTCAGCTCCTCCCACCTCACTGCAGTCCCAGCATACCACAAAATAAGGGAAGATACATTGCACGTTGAAGGACTTTTATGACAAAGTCATTTTTCTACTTATGACCTCTTGTTTTTGCACAAGAACTTAGTAGGTATCTGGCGAAACACCAGCCATAACCCAGATAAAAGTATAATTATTTCCTATTTGCTTGCTGGGGTTTTTAAATCGGTGCAGTAATTTAAGCATGACTCTTGGAGGCTTACAAAAAAGATGTTATGATTAGTTTTATCTCCTTTGTTAAGAAAAAATAATTACAGTGAAATAATTAGAGGCGGCAGAGTTGACACGAGATTAGGAGAGCCGGCTTGGCAATGAAAGTGAAGTTCTAATGAGGAAAAGTATAACAAAGGGATGGGTCCATGGGGAGAGTGCCAGGAGCTTGTCCAGTTCTGGCCTCCAGACCCGAGAACAGAGGGGAGGCAGGACGGCTGGCCTGGTGGGGCGGCCAACTTCCTAATGTACTTAAGTCACTCAGGAAAAAAGTGCTGTTCTTCGTGTCAGAATACCCAAGTCTAAGTTCAGACTCTAGCATTGCCACGCGTGTGACCTTAGGCAAGTCTCTTGACATTTCCAAGCTGCATGTAGTAGCGTCTGTTTCTTTGTCTAGACATTCAGTGTGTGGGTGTACGATAAGGATAACAGGTTGGCCTGGCTTAGTAAGTAGAAAGCCCCACACAGGTGCATGACACCATCTTATTTATCCCACAGTTATTTATTGTGACTTATTTATCTCCCCACCCCTACCACGTGTGGGTTGTTTGGACCCACACCGGGGTTGATATGGTTTGAATATTTGTCCCATCCACATCTCATGTGGAAATGGGATTCCAATGTTGGAGATAGAGCCTAGGGAAAGGTGTTTGGTTGATGGGGGCAGATGCCTCGTGAATGGCTTGGTACCTTCCTCGCAGTAATGAACTCAAGTGAGAGCTGGTCGTTTCAAAGAGCGTGGTGTCTCTCTTGCTTCCTCTCCCTTGCCGTGTGACACACCTGCACCCCTTTGCTTTCTGCTGTGATTGAATGCTCTCTGAGGTCCTCCCCAGAAGCCAAGCAGACGCCGGAGCCATGCTTGTGCAGCCTGAAGAACTGTGAGCCAAATAAACCTCTTTTCTTTATAAATTACCCAGTTCTCAGGTATTCCTTCGTAGCAATGCAAAACAGGTTAACACAGGTGTATAACCAGGTCGTTGCTCGAGAAGAATGATATTCTGAACATTCCAGCAACACATCCAAAATGCCAATAATTCTGCCTTCTGCCTTTTGTTAAAGGTTTGAGAAAAAGTAAAGATAACACCTAACATTGTCTTATACCTATCATGTAGCAGATGCCATGCTGAGCACTTTGGATGTATGAATGACATCTTTCTTCTTTACACCAGTGCTAAGAGGAGGACAAGGTATATTCCATCACTCTTCTCTTTTCTTTTCTTTTCCTTTTTTTTCTTCTTTCTTTTTTTTTTTTTTTTTTTTTTTGAGACGGAGTCTCGCTCTGTAGCCCAGGCTGGAGTGCAGTGGCGCGATCTCAGCTCACTGCAAGCTCCGCCTCCCGGGTTTACACCATTCTCCTGCCTCAGCCTCCCCAGTAGCTGGGACTACAGGCGCCGCCACCACACCCAGCTAATTTTTTGTATTTTTAGTAGAGACGGGGTTTCACTGTGTTAGCCAGGATGGTCGCGATCTCCTGACCTTGTGATCCACCCGCCTCAGCCTCCTAAAGTGCAGGGATTACAGGCTTGAGCCACCGCGCCCGGCTCCATCACTCCTCTTATTCCATCATGAGGACCATCAAGGCTCAGCGATGGTAAGGAACTTCATTAGAGCCATCCAACTTGCAGTTTGCAGGATCAGGATTCAAACCTAGGTCTGTTTGATTCAAGGACAGAGGCATTAACCCACAACTTTCAGGAGATCTCTTGGGAGCTTTCAAGCTACGTTGTCTCATTTGGAGATGGCAGCCAAGAGGAAAGGAGGTTTTGGCCCCAAAATAATCTAGGAGAAACATGGAAAACTGTCTTCATTTTTAGTTAGCAGTGCCTAGTAGATGTGTTCTCACATGTGTTTATTATTTTCTGTTACATAGCAAAGTATTGCAAAACTTGGCAACTTAAAACAAATATTTATTATCCCCAATTTTTTGTGGGTCAGACATCGGGAAGTAGCTTCACTGGCTTCCCCTGGTGCAAGGTCTCTCGAGAGTTTGCATGTATGCTGTCAGCCAGGGCTGCAGTCTCATCTGAAGCCTGACTGAGGCTAGAGAATCCCCTTCCAAGTTCATTCATGTAACTGTTGGCAGATCCTGGATCTGCTTGTAAGCTCACTCACATGGTTGTTGGCCAGCATCAGTTCACCGTCATGTGGGCCTCTCTGTAGACTCTTGGGTGCCCTTACAACATGGCAGCTGGTGATGAGAGAGAGAACAAAAGGCAAAAAAGAGAGAGAGGCTGGGCATGGTGGCTCACGCCTGTAATCTCAGTAGTTTGGGAGGCCAAGGCAGGAGGATCACAAGATCAGGAGATCGAGACCATCCTGGCTAACATGGTGAAAGGCTATCTCTACTAAAAATACAAAAAATTAGATGGGCATGGTGGCGGGCGCCTGTAGTCCCAGCTGCTCAGAAGGCTGAAGCAGGAGAATGGCATGAACCTGGGAGGCGGAGCTTGCAGTGAGCTGAGACTGTGCCACTGCACTCCAGCCTGGGCAACAGTGTGAGACTCTGTGTCAACAACAACAAAAAAAGAGACTATGACAAAAGGTTCACCTACTATTGTGATGTGCCATCACTTTTGCTGTATGGTGTTGGGTAGAAGTAAGTTGCTGTGTTGAGTCTACACCCAAAGGGAGGGTATTACACAGGGGCAGAACAACAGGAGGTGGAAACCACTGTGGATTTAGAGGCTGCTCATTCCAACACTTTTTATTGCCAACTCCCTTTGTCTTTTCTAGGTATCTAGATTATAGATGGAGCGTCTTATTACATCCTCTGATGAGTGAACAGATCCTAAGAGGCCAAGATCATCACTAATTTGACTTGTGTCAAATTTTTCCATCTTTTCCATCTATTGATATTTTCTTCCACATGGTTTGAATAGAGTCAAGATAATTCAACTGGCTGTTGCATCCTTTCCATATTTTGAGATTCTACAGATGGCTGAAGCACTCTAGACACTAAAATGCCACCCAACACTTGTACCTAAATGATGTTCATTTATCCATTCAGAAATGAACAATTTAGTGCCTACTTATTCCTTGGGGCTAAGAAAACAGAGAGTCAATGAGACTGGCAGGGTTCCTTCAGAGAGGACCTACTTTTAGTAGGTAGTCAGAAAAGTTTATAGAAGACAGGCTGGGCACAGTGGCTCATGCTTATAATCCCAGCACTTTGGAAGGTCAAGGTGGGCAGTTCAGCTGAGGTCAGGAGTTTGAGACCAGCCTGGCCAATAAGGTGAAACCTCTCTCTTCTAAAAATACAAACATTAACCTGGCATGGTGGCGCTTGCCTGTAATCTCAGCTACTCGGGAGGCTGAGGCACAAAAATTGCTTGAATCCTCGAGGTGAAGGTTGCAGTGAGCCAAGATCATGCCACTGTACTCCAGCCTGGGTGACAGGGAAAGACTCAGTATCAAAAGAAAAAAAAGTTCATAGACTATAATATGACATGTTACCATCATAAGCCTTATAAAATGTCATATTAAAATTCATGATAATCACATTGGGAATAATGGGGCTTAGAGTTGTTCAGTGCACTGCCCTGTGAACTGCACACAGCTTTCTTGGTAGAAGCAGTTTTAATTCTCCAGCCTTCAGAGCAGCTAGTAATGCCTGTCTCCTGGTAGGTGTAAGATTGGATTGTGCAGATTCCCACAGACTGTATTAAGAATTTTAAGCTCTATCTCAAGTACAAATGTAAGACACTGGATAGCCTGAAGCAGGAGACCAAGTCTGAAAATTCATGTGGTGTCTGAACTGTCTCCCTGACACTCTAGCAATAAAACCCAGATGAAAGGACTATTTCTCCCCATCACCATAACAGGTTAGACAGCTTTCTCCATAACAGCTCTAATTCTCAGATTATTCTTAATTCCCCCTCCTTTGTTGGAGTTTATCTTCTATTTGTTTTTGTCTTACTGTCTATCAGCTTGTATTAATTCTCTGTCTCCCCTTCCTCCCTCTCTTATTTCTGTCTTTACCTCCTTTCCCAATCTCTTTGCTCATAAGAATCTCAGAGAAAAGTCTTAAGGAAAAGGCCTCTACTTGACCATTGCTTCCATCTAAATTTGCCTATTCACCACTTGTTTTAAGCTTTTGTAGGGGCCTGTGTGCTCAGCCCTTCCTCCCATTTTCCCTTTATAATTAGGAGGTGCTGGGTCCTCCATTGCTTCCTAGCTTTGGAACTAATTTCAGGGGAAGCAGAAGGAGGACCTCCTAGAAGGGAGAGAGAATTCTCATTTTGCCTTTTCAGAAGCCCCACAAGTGGTTGTCAGGTGAGAAAGCTGCCAAGTCAGCGCAACCCCCAACACTAAGCTGCTTATCTCTGACTCCACTGGGCTGCCGTTTTATTAGCTTTACTTCTCAAAGGCACAACCCCTGGATTGAGCTGGGAGAGAGTGGGAACCGACATCCTCCAGACAGAAAATGCTCTCCTGATGGGGGAAGGCAGGTTTCCCAATGCCTGGGTGACTCTGGCCTCAGGGCTGAATTCATCTGTGCACAGGACGAGCTAGTGGCTGTCTCCGCTGCCTTTGATGTAGGTGATGTGACCTGCATCCCATGTGCCCTTAGGATGGGGATGAATTGAGTCAAAAGGGCTCCTACTGAGTCGTCCTTTCTCCCTTCACCCCACCCTGTAGGCATGGCCCCATTTGAACCTGCTCTACAGTTTGGAATTCACGGGTCAGTTTTCATTCCTGTTCCTCCACTTTAGACAACTGCTTCCTAAGCAGCATGGGATGCCAGGCTCTTTTGCAATCCCAGCGCTCATGCTTTGAGTCCACACCTCAGAGGAGAGACTTACTAAAGGGCTCCACTGTTTTAAAACATGCCCATGGAAGCGTGATAATATTGATAATAACATAATGGATAATACTTAATAAGTCCATTAAGCGCCCACCACCAGGCACTCCGCTAAGCACTTTATGTGCGTCTTACGTTGAATCCTCCCAACAGCCTAAGAGATTTGGTGCTTTCAGGACTTATCTTCATTTTATAGAAACAGAGAGTTTGAGATGTTAAGTAATTTTCTCCAGATTATCTGTCGGATTGGGACCTCATAATGATTCCAGTCAAAGAAGATGGGAATTCCCAGGTGTTTCTGACCCCACCTATGGGAGCCACAGTGGGTGGGAAGGAAGGAGACCCAAGCTCTGGACTGCACTGGGCATATCCACGTGAGTCATGCCTCCTTTCTCCTGGGCTCTGGGAAATGTGTCAGCACAGAAATGGTCATGTCCCCAGTGCATGCTGCCATCCACTGTTTCTTACCTGCATACCTGACATAACCTCTCCCTTGCTTCACCACATGATCCCTCATATATGTTTTTTAATCTAGTCTCAAAGTGCGACCAGAATGATCATTATAAAATGCAAACTGGATTGTGACTCTTCCCTGTTTGAAATGACTTCCCGTTGCAGGGTCTAGCCCCTGGTCCCGACCATGGGATAATATGCCTCTCAGGCAGGAATCGTGTATCCACCTGTCCCAGTGTCTGAGAGCTGAGGCAGTTTCAGCCTGTCACCTGATAGTACATAGGTACCTGGAATATTGGTTGTGGTGTTTATACTTCTTATCCGGATATGTAGGAAAAAAATGTACAAATTGCTGACATTTCAGTGAAGGCCAGGGTGACCATAGATCCCTGGATGGTTCTAGTTAATGCCTGTTTCACTGAATTAGACCTCTAACACGGTCCAAGTTAGACAATAAATCATGGTGTCACCCTACTGAAAGCCCAAAGTAAAACTCAGAGCTGTTGTTTTAATTGCAATTTTTTTTTTTTTTTTTGAGATGGAATTTCGCTCTTGTTGCCCAGGCTGGAGTGCCATGGCACAATCTCAGCTCACCTCAATCTCTTCCTCCCGAGTTCAAGTGATTCTTCAGCCTCAGCCTCCCGAGTAGTTGGGATTACAGGCATGCGCCACCACAGCCGGCTAATTTTTTGTATTTTTAGTAGAGACGGGGTTTCTCCATGTTGGTCAGGCAGGTCTCAAACTCCTGACTCAGGCGATCCGCCTGCCTTGGCCTCCCAAAGTGCTGGGATTATGCAAATTTTGTATAATATAAAGTTAACCATTTTAAAGCATATAATTCCATGGTATTTAGTGCATTCACAAGGTTGTGCTGCCACCACCTTGATCTAGTTTCAAAACATTTTCATTTCTCCGAAGGAAACTCCATACCCATTAGGAGTGAATCCACATTCCCCTTCTCCACAGCCCTGGAAATTACTCATCTACTTTCTACAGGTTTGCTTTGCTGGGTATTTCCTATACATGGAATCCTACAGCATGTGACCCTATCTCTGCCTTTTTTCACTGAGCCTAATGTTTTCAAGGTTCATCCATACTGAAACATATGTTAGTACTTCCTTTTTTTATATATGAGACGGAGTCTCGCTCTGTCGCCCAGGCTAGAGTGCAGTGGCCGGATCTCAGCTCACTGCAAGCTCTGCCTCCCGGGTTCACGCCATTCTCCTGCCTCAGCCTCCCCAGTAGCTGGGACTACAGGCGCCCGCCACCGCGCCCGGCTAATTTTTTGTATTTTTAGTAGAGACAAGGTTTCACCGTGTTAGCCAGGACGGTCTCGATCTCCTGACCTCGTGATCCGCCCGCCTCGGCCTCCCAAAGTGCTGGGATTACAGGCGTGAGCCACCGCGCCCGGCCATATTAGTACTTCCTTTTTGTAGAAGGAAGTACTGTATTTCATTCCGCCATATTCCTTTTCATTATACATTATCCATACAATAGTCTGTATGTAGAGAAATCCTATTGTGTTTATTTACTCGTCAGTGGCTCTACATTTGGGCTGTTCCTACCTTTGGGTTGTTTAGAGCAGCTCTGAGTGTTTGTGTAGAAGGATCTGCTTGGGGTCCTCTTTTTGTTTCTCTTGGGTAGATACCTAGGAGTGGAATTACTGGGTTATATGGCAATTTGTTAACGTTTAGGGGAACTGATCGCAGCTTTTCGAGTGTTTGCCGTGCTAGCCTTGACCTGGCTCCCTAGGTTCACGACCACAGCCCAGGCAGCTCTGTACTGGGCAGAGGAGGAAGCAGCCTTCCAGGGACAGTCAAAAGACCTTGTCCAAAAGTGGGGCAGCGGGGAGACAGGGAGTGTGCCCAGGTAGGATCCTGGTCCTTGAGATGCAAGGCTGTCTCTCGACAATGATGTCGGTGTGGGATCTGAACTGGAATTAAAATGTCCTTCACGAGGGCCTGGGTGGAAATTCTTCCTGCTCAGCATTACAATTTAAAAAAATCCATCAAAAGGACAAAATAAATATATCAGCAGAAGGATTTTAAAGGAAAAGCACAGATACTTCCTGCCCAATGGAGTTGTCTGTTTTCACGTGCAGTGGTGGAATATGAACACGTGCCGTGCAAGGCTACCTGAGGAACCTGTTCTCCCCTTCCCCGTGTAATGTTGAGCAGGAGACTTCATGGATCATGGGGGTCATTGATTCTAATCCCTGCTCCATCTCCGATGTGTTGGTGGGAATCTAACTTAGCCCTTCCAAATTGCAAGCAGTTCCATAAATATTACTGATCACCTGTTAGGCTATAGGTATCATGCTAGGCACTGCAGAGAATGCCAAGGCCATAGAAAGCAGTGGGATCTGGGGAAAAGCTAGAGAAAGAAGAGCTCCAGTCCCATTCTAGCTCATAATAAGCTTTCGGTGAGGCTTCTGACGTGACCTGGAGCTTTTCTTCTCTCGCCTGCATTCTCCAGAGATTGTCTTTCTTTTCTGGCTCAGGTGTTCACATCCTGTCCCCTTGGAGGGCTAGCAATCTTTGTATAAATTGCTTATGATGCAAGGCAGAATCTGATGAAAGGTAGGAGCAAAGTACCCGGGATGTGCGGGGGGAGTAGGTTGTAAGGGAAGCATTCGGATAGGAAAAGAATCTTATCTGACTTGACTGAGAAGGACTGATGAGGGCATCAAGATGAAATTGATTCTGAATGGAGCAAGTCACTGATATTGATAAGACTATTGATAAAAGCGACTATTTCTGGAAGGGTAATGAAGGGGATGAGAAATAGGAAAAGGAAGTGCGTTAGGTGGTTCTTGCTTTGGTCTAAAGAAATACCTGAGGCTGGGTAATTTATAAAGAAAAGAGGTTTAATTGGCTAATGGTTCTGCAGGCTGTACAGGAAGCATAGTGCCAGAATCTGCTGCTGGGGAAGCCTCGGGAAGCTTCCAATTATGGTGGAAGATAAAGGGAGAGCAAGTGCATGACATGGCAAGAGAAGGAGGGAGCAAGAGAGAGCAAGAAGAGGAGGAGCCTGGCTCTTCAAACAACCAGATAGGCCAGGTACGGTGGCTTATGCCTGTAATCCCAGAACTTGGAGGTCAAGGTGAGAGGATCGCTTGAGGCTAGGAGTTTGAGACTAGCATGGGCAACATAGCTGGACCCCATCTCCACAAGAAATAAAAAAATTAGCCGGGCATGGTGAGGTACTCCTGTGGTCTCAGCTACTTGGGAGGCTGAAGTAGGAGGATCACTTGAGCCCAGGAGGTCAAGGCTGCAGTGAGCTATGATCTCACCACTGCATTCCAACCTGGACAATAGAGCAAGACCCTGTCTCAAAAAACAAATCCCCAAGCCCTAGCTCTCACTGTGAACTCAGAGCGAGAAATCACTCATCGCCAAGGGGGTGGTGTTAAGCCATTCATGATGGATCCATCCCCATGATTCAACACCTCCCACCTCCAGCACTGGGATCACATTTTGACATGAGATCTGAGATTTAAAGGGGACACACATCTAAACCATATAGGGATGGATGGGAGGAAGGGAAGAAGAAAAAGGGACCCAAGGAGATGTGGCATGGAGGGTATCTCAGCTAAGGATAGCCCTTTTTCACCCCCTTGTCTTGCTAGAGCAAGGCTAATGCATTGGAAGTTCCGGCCCGGCTCAGGGCAGAGGAGAGCCCAGGCCCAGCAGGTGCTTCTGAATGGTCACCCTCTCTCCCTGCTGGACCCAGAACCCAGGTGAAGGGTCCCTGTGGTGCACAGTCATTCGCCCACTCTGGCAGAAAGCTGTTGCTGGTTTAAACCATTTAACATCCCCACCATCAGTAACCACCCACCCTCATATAATTTATTTATCTATTCATTCTCCTTACCCAGATTTCCATAAACTCTTCCAACCCCACAGTGTATTCAGATGGAAATAAATGAGTTTAATTACTTAAAGTAAATTTGGAATTCAGGGGCTAACGCTCTCCATTCTGCATGTGAGCCCAGCCACAGAAGGAAGTGTAAAATATTCAAGCCTTTGAAAGATTGCAACCACTGGGCTTGGCAGACACCAGCACTTTGCCTTTTTTCCTGGATATGCTCCCAAACTGTGGGGGAAGTGATGGGCTCTTCCTTCCTTCCTTCCTTCCCAGGTTGAACAGGGGATGTGGAGGACAGAGAAAGCCTCAGCCAGGTCTCTCCACCCCCCTTGCCTCTTCCCAGGGGACTCCCCAGAAGGCCTTGGATGGTTTTCACATTAACCTCTCCCGCCGCTTGCTGGAGCAGCTGATAATTTTGCTCTGCACCAAATGATGCATATGAGAGATCAGAAAAATCTGTAACCAGAGGGGAAAAACGGCTGCTAATGTAGTGGTAATAGGGTAGTTTAGGCGAGACTTCCAGGGAAGAGATTTACAATTTAAATAAGAAAAATAATAAACTCTAAATTAACAAAAAGAGAGAAGAAGAATGCTATGGCTTTGTGATTGGGGATGGGGGGTGGTGGGGACCGTGCAGGACCCTCGGAACAAGGCTGGAAGGGGCCTCACTGAGTCAGAGGGATGCCATGGGCTGAGGTTGAATAATGAGGGCCTTCATGATTAACCCCAGCCCCAGCAGGGACAGGGGCACATGGGATTGCAGCAGCTCCCTGAAGGCTCACAGAAAGCAGGGGACAGATTGTGAATTCAGACCTAGATCATCTGTCTCCAGAGCCAGGTTTCTTTTTTTCTTTTCTTTCTTTTCTTTCTTCCCTTCCCTTCCTTCCCTTCCCCCTCCTCTTCCCCTTCCCCTTTCCCTTTCCCTTTCCCTTCCCTCCCCTCCCCTTTCCTTCCTTTCCTTTCTTTTCTTGTCTTGTCTGTCCGTCCGTCCGTCCTTCCTTCCTTCCTTCCTTCCTTCCTTCCTTCCTTCCTTCCTTCTTTCCTTCCTTCTTTCTTTCCTTCTTTTCTTCTTTCCTTCTTTCCTTTTGAGGCAGAGTCTTGCTCTGTGGCCCAGGCTTGAATGCAGCGATGCGATCTTGGCTGACTGCAACCTCCACCTCCAGAGTTCATGCAATTCTTCTGCCTCAACCTACGAAGTAGCTGGGTTTACAGGCATGTGCCACCACACCCAGCTAATTTTTGTGCTTTTAGTAGAGACAGGGCTTTACCACATTGGCCAGACTGCTCTCAGACTCCTGACCTCAACTGATCTGCCCACCTCAGCCTCCCAAAGTACTGGGATTACAGGCATGAGCCACCATGCCCAGCCTCCAGAGCCAGTTTTTAGCCATCATGCCTTCCTGTCCTTTCCCTGATTCTTAGAAACCTTCCTGGTTTTCCTACTGATATGGTTTGTCTGTATTCCCACACACAATCTCATCTTGAATTGTAATTCCCATAATCTCCACATGTCAAGATCAGGACCAGGTAGAGGTAATTGGCTCATGGGAGTAGTGTACCCCATGCTGTTCTCATGCTAGTGACTGAATCTCATGGTATCTGATGGTTTTATAAGCACCTGGCATTTCCCCTCCTTGCACTCCTTCCATCCTGCTACCCCATGAAGAAGGTGCCTGCTTCTCCTTTGCTTTCTGCCATTATTGTTAGTTTCCTGAGGCCTCTCCAGTCATGCAGAACTGTGAGTCAATTAAACCGCTTTCCTTTATAAATTTCCCAGTTTCGGGTATTTCTTCATAGCAGTGTAAGAACGGACTAATATATCTACTGCTATAATTTGGATGTTTAACCCCTCCAAACCTCATGTTAAAATTTGATTGCTAATGTTGGAGATGCAACCTAATGGGAGGTATTCGGGTCATGAGGGCGGATCCCTCATGAATAGATTAATGTTCTCCCTGGCAGGTGAATAGGGTTGGTGGGTAATGAATTCTCTATTCATTCCCTTGAGAGCTGGTTGTTAAAGTGAGCCTGGCGCCTTCTCCCTCTCTCTCTTGCCTTCTCTCTTGCCTTGTGATCTCTGTACTCACCAACTCCCTTCATTTTCCACCATGGGTAGAAGTAGCCCGAAGCCCTCAGCAGAAATAGATAGTGGTGCCATGCTTCTTGTACAGCCTGCAGAACCATGAGCTAAATAAACCTCTTTTCATTCTAAATTACCCAGCCTAGGTATTCTTTTATAGTAACACAAGTGAACTAAGACACCTGCCTTCCCAGGAATCATTCTGACCATGTGAGTCTTATCTTCATGACTTTTTGTTTCCATCGTCATGTCTGCAGATACTGTCTTCCTTCCTGAGGATGGATGTGATGCTGTGGGGCCCAGGGATTGGGGAGTGAAGTCTGACTGGATCCTCTTTTGCAGACTGGGAGCTCAGTAAAAACTAGAGCTTTTTCTAGGTAAAACCACAACACAGTGCCCTAAGTTGGTGCAGGGACCTTCCTATTCTTCTTCCTTGGCTTTTTTAGTTAGAAATGGAGGGTCATCCTGTTATCTGATCCCTTTTAGAACAGACACCCACTGAAGCTTGTCGTCCATATTCTCCCACCCTCCCTGTTTCCACATCAACCCTGCGCTCTCCTAAGTATTGATCCTCAGACCCCGATACCTCTGCAGACAAACTTCCCTTGACCTAATTAAGCTCCCTGCCCCTGAGCCCAGTCCCTACTACCTGTATACAAATGCTTGTAGCTGTACCATTCACAAGAGCCAAAAGATGGAAGCAAACAAAATGTCCATCAGCAAGTGAACAGACAAAATACCATCTACTCATACAGTGGGATATTATTCAGCCTCGAAAAGGAATGAAGTTCTCACCCAAGCTACAATGTAGATGAACCTTGAAAATACCGTGCTTAGCAGGAAAAACTAAACCTGAAGAACACTTATTCTATGATTGCATTTATAAAAGTGTCCAGAACAGGAAAATCCATGGAAACAGAAAGTAGATTAATGGTTGAACATAAACTTGGACGTGATTAGTGGTTCATGATTAGTGGAACATGAACATGATTAGTGGTTGAACATGAACATTACTGGAAGCAGATAGTGGTGATGGTTGCCTAACATTGTGAATGTACTAAATGCCGCTGAATCGTACACTATAAAATGATTAACATAGTGAATTTTATGTTATGTGTATTTTACCACAAATATACATATATATATTATGTTATACTATATATATAGTATATATAATATATATTATGTTATACTATATATATAGTATATATAATATATATTATGTTATACTATAATATTTAATTACATAAAACTATACATAATTATATATGTAAAACCAGGTTTTTTCCTCAGTCTCTCAGGTCTCTTCCACCCTCTTTCCTGAAGAGGAGCTTTCTCTGCTCACACATCGGTATAAACCTCCAAACAGCTACGTAAGCCCCTCTCAGCGCTGCTACCTTGGAGAGTGTTTCACTACCACAAATTGAAATTCTAAACCTGATGGGCCAAGCTCATATCTGCATAGACTAAACGTGCAGTTGCCTTCTTTACCTTTCCTACTATCTATGGTCCTCTGTTTCCTACAGGTGGGGTAGCAGTCAGACTACACCTCAAGGGTTCCCTTGCTCACTTGGGTGATGTTCCAACTCTGTTAATTGGGAGTTGGAGGAGCAAAGGTAAGCCGTTATGTAAATATCAGACCACTCAAAGATGTATTGTTATCTCTCCCAGTGAAAAGGGAAGGTAAAAGCTTGAGAATGATGCATCCCTTTTAAATCTGATACTATTTAAAATGAGATCTGTGTATAATTACCCATATGACACTTTGGCAAAACCCAAGTCTATCTGAGTCTCCTGCCTGCATTCAGGAATGCTGTATCTCTCACTGGAAATCCTACTTATAAAAATTGGTGTATCGGAGAAGGGTTAGGGCTGGAACAGGGATACTGGCTGTTCTTAATCACCTTCCTGGGGAGTCTTTGAAAATGTGGTGAGATTTGAAGTTGTTAGCTGACTGGGGGGTGCTTTTGGAATCTAGTGTAGGCAGGGCAGGAGTTAGGGATGCCGGAAGTCCTGCAACGAGCAGTCCAGACCTCACAATCATTATCCCACACCAAGGTGACCGTAGCCCACTAGCAGAAGGAGATTTAGATTCTACTACACCTCAGACTCATAACTCGTTGTGTGACCTTAGAAAAATCACCTAAATCTCAATCTCTTTGTTATTTATTTTTGCAATGCTGGATCCATGGTTTACAAATTGGATTCTTAGCTGAAGACTTGGGGTCTGTAACAATTTTTATCCACGGGGTAGATTCATGAGAATTGCTTTTCCTCTGAAGGGAGTCCCCACATTATTTAAGTTTGAGAAACATTAAGCCTATTTTTAACAATAATAGAAAATAGTAACTGAGTGATTGCTTATCTGATACATCTTCAGAGCAACCTATTTAGTCAGGTATTTTTATGAGCTCCATTTTCTAGAGGAGGAACTGAAGTTTGTAGAGTTTGAGAAGGCTAGTAGGTGGTAGAGTTGGGATGTGAATGCATGCATTCACTATAATCCACGGTCTTAGCCATCAAACCCGTGTCCCGAACTGTACTTTTCCACAAACCTCTTTATTTATTTTGGCAGTTCCAAATACCAGAATGATTTATGCCGTATGCTTATACCCTAGCTCTCTTATTCACTTAATATTTTAAATTGATTCCATTTTAACTGAAATTTATTTTAATTGGAAACTGTGATTATTTTTCTTAAAATCCAATGAAAGTAAAACAGTGTTACTAAATTCTATCCAGATTCCTAAAAGGCTCCAAGTATGAGACTCACTCTGTCTTTGTTAAAAAGGAGATACAAATATATTTGAAGTTAAATATATATATATGTGTAGCAAACAGACTTTTTGCTTGATGAATTCCAAAATGTTGCAAGAAAATTGGAAATGAAATTACTTTCTCACTCTAGGCACCAGTGGCTTTTGACACTCTATGTACGAATGATCTAAGGTCATTACCTTAGGTATTATCAAAAAGTCAAAAGGTTAGTATTGGTAAGGATGTGGAGAAAAGAGAACGCTTGTACACTGCTGGTGGGAATGTAAATTAGTACAGCTATGATGGAAAACAGTATGGAGGTTCCCCGCAAAACTAAAAGTAGAACTACCATGTGATCTAGCAATAGTGCTTCTGGGTATATATCCAAAGGGAATGAAATCTATATATCGAAGAGATATCTGCAGTCTCATGTTCATTGCAGCGCTATTCATAATAGTCAAAATGTGGAATCAGTGTAAGTGTCCTGCAACAGATGAATGGGTAAAAATAGTGTGGTGTATATATATGATGGAATACTATTTAGCCTTGAAAAAGAAGGAAATTCTGTTATATGTGACAAAATGGGTAAACCTGGAAGACATTATGCTAAGTGAAATAAGCTCAGCACAGAAATACAAATATTACATGATCCCACTTGTATGTGGAATCTAAAAACATCAAACTCCTGGAAACAGAGAGTAGAATGGTGGTTACCAGAGGCTGGGGCAGGAGCTGGAGGTTGTTGGTGAGACAGAATAAACTTTTGGTTAGACAGGAGGAATATGTTTTAGTGATCTATGGCAGGGCATGTTGACTATCATTAGTAATAAAGTATATTTTGAAATAACTGAATAAATAGATTTTATTTTATTATTTTTTATTATTTATTAGAGGCTGGGGCAGGAGCTGGAGGTTGTCGGTGAGACAATAAAGTTTTGGTTAGACAAGAGGAATATGTTTTAGTTGATCTATGGCAGGGCATGGTGACTATCATTAGTTATAAAGTATATTTTGAAATAGCGGAATAGATTTTATTTTTATTTATTTATTTTTTATTTTTTTGAGACAGGGTATTGCTCTGTCACCCAGGCTGGAGAACAGTGGTGTGATCACGGCTTACTGTAGCCTTGACTTCCTGGGCCCAAGCAGTGTTCCTACCTCAGCCTCCTGCATAGCTGAGATTACCACACCTTGCTAGTCTTTTAATTCTTTGTAGAGACAGAGGTCTCACTATGTTGCTCAGGCTGGTCTTAAACTCCTGGCCTCAAATGATCCTCCAGCCCTGGCCTTCCCAAGTGTTGGGATTATAGGCAGGAGCCAACACACCCAGTCATGCATAGATTTTAAACGTTCTCACCATTAAAAAACAAAAGTATGAGAGATGATGGATGTGCTAATTAGCTTGATTTAATCATTCCACAATGTATAAATGTATCAAAACATCACGTTGTACCCCATAAACATATACAATTATAATTTGTCAATTTAAAATAAAATTATTATGTTGGGTAATACTGGTGAATATCACTATATGTTCCTCCTGCCCCTACATCCCTTCCTGCTATCAGATTCTGGCCCTGTAACTTTATACCAGAGCCAATGCTGACCAGGTCCTAGCTGCTTTCACTCTCTGTGCTTCTGCCAAAAAAAAAAAAAAAAAAATCCTGAAATGCCTTCTTGGCTGCCTCAATCCCGGTATTGTGGGCTACCATTTTGGTTCCACAAATGTCTGACCAGTTCTTTCCCATCCTGGCTTTGGAAGGTTAGAAATCTTTTGTTTTTCCTTCTTTTCAATTACAAAAGCCTGTTTGAACAGCCTCTGTGACAGCCCATGTTCAAACAAGCTTTTGTAATTGAAAACAGAGCTCAAGATGTGGCTGCAGGGACGCTCGCCTCAAAAGGAGGGGTTGCAGATCATGCTGGGAGCTGGTCCCTAAGGCCACTTTCAAAGTGTTTAAAGCGTCTTTCCAATTTAAAAAAAAAGAAGGAAAGAAAGAAAGAAAATCCTATTTAAACACACAGTCCAGACTGACTGGCTTGGGTGATTAAAAATGGAAATGTTGACACAGACATTGCTTTGGATCCAGGGGCAGTAATCTTGGGAAGCGGACAGGGAAGGGGCATTGCCTCCTGGTAGGCCTTCTCACCACTCCCCCAGCACCTCCGTGCCACTTTCTAAGGGGTCTCTGAGGTTGAATGCACAGGTCTCAGCAAGTTCAAGTTCTTACTTAGGCTCACGTTCAAGTTCAGTCTTAAGCACAGCTCTTCTCTTCTCTTCTCTTCTCTTCTCTTCTCTTCTCTTCTCTCTCTCTCTCTCTCTCTCTCTCTCTCTCTCTCTCTCTCTCTCTCTCCCTCCCTCCCTCCCTCCCTCCCTCCCTCCCTTACTCTCTCTCTCTCTTTCCCCCTCTCTCTCTCTCCAAGTATTCTAAATGTAATGTCTGAGAATGATGGTTCTGGAAAGAGAATTGGATTCAGATTCTAGCTCTATGACCTTGAGCAATCATCAAACTCCTCTGGGACTCAGTTTCCTCTCCTATAAGACAGCATGACATTAGAGTGTCTTTGAAGATTAAAGGACAAAATCTATTTAAATTACCTCTTACTATACTGCAAGACAAAAGTTCCGTGTTCCATATATGTAGTTATTTTTAGTATTAATGCTAGTAACAATAGGAATCATAATAATAAAGTGAAAGACTTCATAGTGGTTGCAAATGTAGACTTTGGTGTCAGATTGGTCTGATTGAACCTCCCTGAACATCTGCTCCTTTTATGTTAAAATGGGAATAATGATACGTTTACACACTTGCATTACTAGTCACTTGCTATGTGCCACACCTGGGATGGGATGTGAACAGAACTCACTAAGAACAGGCAAGGGAGTTGGCTAGAAGGTAAGTAGATACAAACAGAGTCTTCTGAGAGTCCAGAAAAGGAGAGAATTAATTCTTAATGAGGGTGGGGAGGGTGGGAAGTTGTCAAGAACAGGCGTGCTTTGAGCCAGGCACAATGTGGCTGGTCAGGGAAGGAGAAAGATGGATGCACTATGAAGCAGGTGAGTGAGTGAAGTGACTGAAGAAGGAAGGTGGAATGGCTTGCATTTCAGTACAACTGGAGAATGGGGGCTGGGATGGGGTTTGCATTTGTGAGAGTTGAATGGAAAGATGGGAGACAGGCTGGCTCCAGAGGCATCTGTGTTAATCTTGGGATTATAAGTGACAGAAACTCAACACCAAATAGCTAAAAGAAAGAAGAATAGATGGATGGATGCTTGGATGTATGTATGGGTAGGTGGGAGGGTGGGTAGCTGGATAGATGGGAGGGTGGATGGATGCATGGATGGATACATGGATGGATGCATGGTTGGGTGGGTGGGAGGGTGGATGGATGCATGGATGGATGCATGGATCAGTAGGCAGGAGGGTGGGAAGGTAGGCGGGTGGGAGGGTAGATGGATGCATGGATGGATGCATGGATCAGTAGGCAGGAGGGTGGGAAGGTAGGCGGGTGGGAGGGTAGATGGATGCATGGATGGATGCATGGATCAGTAGGCAGGAGGGTGAGAAGGTGGGCAGGTGGGAGGGTAGATGGATGCATGGATGGATGCATGGTTGGATAGGTGGGAGGGTGGATGGATGGACGGATGAATGGATGGGTGCATGGATGGATGCATGGTTGGGTGGGTGGGAGGGCGGGTAGGTGGGTGGGTGGGAGAGTGGATGGATGCATGGATGGATGGATGCACAGATGGATGCATGGATGGATGCATGGTTGGGTAGGTGGGAGGGTGGATGGATGCATGGATGGATGTATGGTTGGGTAGGTGGGAGGATGGGTAGGTGGGCAGGTGGGAGGGTGGATGGATGGATGCTTGGATGGATGCATGGATGGTTAGGTGGGAGGGTGGATGGAGGGATGGATAGATGAGAAACAAACTTATTTGTCCAAGAGTAGTCTAACTTCAGGCTCAGTAGGACCAAAAACTTAGATGTTGTCTTTAGTACCCAGCTCTTGCTCTCTGCACTAGGGCTATTTTTTTGTATTGGCTTCCTTATTAGGGTCCACCTGGTTACCCCTTGAGCTCCAACCACATCAATCATCCTATTGCTCATAGCCTCAGTGAGAAAAAGAAAAAGTGCCTTTCTGGTGGATTCCACCTGTGTTCCTACTGACCACCATGGGTCATTTAACTATTCTCATACTTAACGCTGAGACCAAGGTGCGGGAAAAGGGGACTGAATTAACAAAGCAATCTCACTTGGCCATATCTGGAGGTGGAGATGGGCCCTTTGCCGAACCACAGAGACTTAAAGTGGGAGAAAAGTTTGACGGGAAAGGAAGATCAGGCAGGTGTTAACAGAGACGGAGAGTGGTTTCCAGGCGGAAAAAGCAACAGATGCCCACCGTAGCTCTGCGTGCTCAACCACATTCTGACTTAATGTGTAGGCAGTTAGGTAAGTCTTTGAGCAGCTGGGTCTGAAAGGACGGTAAAGACCTGATATCAAATGGTCCAGGTGAGAGCTTCCAGGAGCAAACAGGTCAGGTGGAAGGAGACTCAAGTTTTGTGGGTCCTGAATCTTACACAGTTTGGAGCCCTTCTTTGTGTAGGCAGAATCCTGAAATGCCCCCTGAGATTCCCTACCCGTCTCATGCACACACCCTGAATATTCCCTGGAACTTGAATACGATGGATTTTACTCCTGTGATTAGATTGTCATGTGGCGTAGGTCTTGCTCTGTCGCCCAGGCTGGAGTACAGTGGCACGGTTCTAACACACTGCAGCCTTGACCTCCTGGGCTCAAGCAGTTCACCCACCTCACCCTCCCAAGTAGCTGGGACAACAAGTATGCACCACCACTCCTAGCTAATTTTCTTTTTTTTTTTTTTTGGCACACTTTGTACATCTCCCTATATTGCCCAGGCTGGTTTCGGACTCCTGGGCTCAAGCAGTTCCTCCCACCTCGGCTTCCTAAAGTGTTGGGGATTATAGGCATGAGCCACCGTGCCTGGCCATATATGGCATAGTTGGTCCTAAGAGAGGAATAATGATATGGCTGGGATTGGCTTAATCACACCAGCCCATTAAAAGCAGAGAATTTTCTGCTGTTGGTCAAAAAAGAGGAAGTTGAGATCACTGAGAAGGATTTGATGCACGATTGCTGGTTTAAAGATGGAAGGGCCATGCCGTAAGGAATACAACAGTTCTGTAGGACTGAGGGCTGCCCTTGTCTGACAGCTGCCAGAAAACAGAGCCTCAGTCCTGAAACCTCAAGGAACTGCATTTTCCTAACAATGGGAATGAACATGGAGGCAGATTTTTCTCCAGCACCTGCAGATGAAAATTCAGCAAGGTCGACACTTTGATGTCAGGCTTGTAGGACTCTAAGCAGAGACCCCAGACGCGCCATGCTAGACATCTGCCCTTACAGAACTGTGAGCGAGTGAGTGAGTGTTGTTTTGAGCTCCTAAGGTTGTCGTGATCTGTTCTGCAGCAATAGGAAACAAGCACACTCTTTAAGTAAAAGAAACAAAATTATGATAGTAACATTAGGTATATAAAATTAGGTCCGTTTCAGCAATGTCATGGAAAATCCACCTCTGCGGTCAGGAGTTGCTTTGGTCTTACCTGCATTTCACATCTCTTCCCAATTCTCTGTAAACGTGGGATGCTGAAGAATTCACGTACTCATTTCCCACGCGACCTCAGGTACTTGGTTCTCCCTGCTCTTTGGCCCCCGTGCCCCACACCCGCCACTCCCTGCCCCCATACGGTTGTGTCAGTGCCAAGCCATTTGGTCCATTTCCCTTCCTGGCAAAGAAAAAAAAAAGGGTAAAGCTCTCAAAATTATTAGGTAATGATATCACTTTAAAAAGCGACACAATATTTTAACAGCATGACGCCACTTAGCTGTGGTTTAATAAAATGTAGAAAGCCCAGAGCCGAGGAAGCTGCAGCAGCCTTAGGTGGGGGCAGACAAACAGCTCTGGAAACTCACATCAGGAAAATTACTTTTTCTTCAAATGGAAACTCTTCAATTGCTTTCAAATAGCTGGAGCTGATAGAAATAATTTCCTTAGCACGTTTGCATACGCTGCCTGTGTCTTCTCCGCACGGCGCCAGGAGCTTCATTAATAAAGATTGTTGCGAGGTTCTGATGTTGCCAGGCTCTTGTTATTTAGAAAAAGCAGCAAACCAAGTCGAGGGGAGTCAATTGATGACTACATGCAATTCCTGTTCGGTGTCCCTGAGGCAAATTGAGGCCAGTGGGGGAGTGTTCGTGTGTTCTTATGCACACATGTACCAGGGATCCTGCCAGGGCAGCTTTGACATGTTAGCCTGATCCTTGGCCCATTTTGAGGGATCTCTTTAGGATCACAGGGACCGTCAGGGTTGGATCTCCTTGTTTTACTGATGCAAAACCGGATGCTCCTGGAGGGAAAAGTGACTTAGGAACGATCACACAGAAAAACAGAAATTGCCATTTAGGAAGGCCAAGCTATTGTCTTGGGTCTAGCAGACCTTATTATGTTTTCATAATGGATAGGGAGTTAGGCTTTGATTGTTCTCTTTCTGGGCCTTTCTGCCCAAAGCCCTGAAATACTATGTAGAGTTTGGGGTAGAAGATTAATGAGCTCAGTGTTTTCAATAATGAAGTCTGGGAGGACTGGTGGCCACAAGGTGTTTTTTTTTTTTTTTTTTTTTTAACTTTTATTTTAGGCTTGTGGGTACGTGTACAGGTTTGTTATATAGGTAAACTTATGTGATGGGGGTTCATTGTACAGATTATTTCATCACCCAGGTACTAAGCCTAGTACCCAATAATTATTTTTTCTGTTCCTCTCCCTCCTCCCACCCTCCACCCTCGAGTAGACCCCTGTGTCTGTTGTTCCTTTCTTTGTGTTCCTGAGTTCTCATCATTTAGCTCCCACTTATAAGGGAGAAGATGTGGCATTTGGGTTTTCTGCTCCTGCATTAGTTTACTAAGGATAATGGCCTCCAGCCCCATCCATGTTGCTGCCACAAGGTGGTTTTATGTGGACACGGCGTGACATCATCTGCAGGAGCTCCGTGTAAGGAACATACTGCTGTTTCATTGGCCTCCCATTTCTTAGACCCTGTAGGGAGAAAGGCCCAGATTGGTGTAAGCCCAGCTTTAATGCCTCTCCAAAGCTCCCCAGCTTCCCTTTACTACAAAGAGGCACAGAGCCTTGGAAAGACAGTGGTACCCAGCTCATTGTGTCGATTATATCTTTTGTGTTTATTTTATGGTTATTCTTTATGGCAGCTGGTATGGATTTTGCATTTATGTAAAGCTTCCTTTCTAAATCTATTATTTTCTTTTAAAAACTGAGTCCACTTAAAGAAATACATAAAAGTATGATGTGAATTACAAGACATCAGAGCGAAGCCAAGATAGCCAGACCTAGTCCACGACCCAGGTTGCCAATCAGGGGACTGAGGCCTGCAGTAGGGACAGATCCCGCCAAGTGTTTTAAAATAGGAGAGAATATCCAATGTTCCTGACACAAAGAAATGATACATATTTGAGAAGATGGTTATGCTGATGTGATTTCTACACATTATATGTATGGAAATGTAGGACATGCCCCATAATTATGTACCATTATGACATGTCAATTAATTAATTAATTAGTGCGGGGGACTGACCCGCAGACCCAGGCTGCACGATGGATGAATAACATACTCAGGCACTGATATGCAGTGAAAGAGCAGACCGGGAACCGGGCCACTCACAGAAAGAGTTGTGGCAGCTGCACACAGACTCGCTGGCCCTGTGGGCATTTATTCAGCACAGATTTAATGACAAAGGTTTTGAGTCAACATACCTGTGGGTCGTTAATCTGGTTGACCTCCCCTAGAGAGATCATTCCTGCATCCACAGAAGATCAAAGATCAGTCTTAGGACCACATGAGTAAACAACTATCTATGCCCTCAGCTTTTAAGAGAATTCAGCTACCTTCAGCCAAATCTTTTACTGAAGCTATGTAAACCTCCCGGCCTTCCAAGAAGACTTATGTCTATTTCCTATAACTTTATCTTTATAATTTTTCCCACCACCCTGACCAATCCCCTACCGTCTAAAAAATGGAAAATTTGAGCTATAGTGAGGTTAACAGATCAGGAAGTATCTGCTATTGAAAAGATTGTTACTTATGTCCCCAAGAGGAGGGGGCAGGCCGTGCCACATGGGGCCACATGGAGACACACGAGGATCCATCATGCATGTGGGAGAGGGTGGAAGGAGGACCGTGGCCAGTAGCCTGTATTGTGGTTTCTGTGTAAGGATTAGGCAGGCAGCATAAGGAGGTTTAGGAATGGCTGGTTTGAATAATGTCAGAGAGCTCTGGGGCATAGGGGCTGTTCTTAATTGTCTGGTACTTGATTGGGTACCACTGTCCACCTGTCCTAATCACAAGAATCGTTTGAACCTGGGAGGCAGAGGTTGCAGTGAGCCGAGATCACGCCATGGCACTCCAGCCTGGGCGACAGAGTGAAACTCTATCTCAAAACAACCACCACCACCATTCCTCCCTATGAAGGCTTATGATGCCAGTGCTACCATCATATAATTTTTACCATCTATTTCCACTCTTGACATTAAAAAAAAAAAATTGGGTTCAGATCAGTTGAAGGAATGGATGATGATTAGGGTGATTAGGACAGGTGGACCGTGGCCTGGAGTGTGAGAGTGGGATAGAGGAGGTAGTTGGGGGATCTGGCCTCCGGACTGACTGGCTTGTATTTGAAATGCACACTTACACAGGACTTGTTTCTAATCTCTAGGAATTAGCTGACCCTAGGAAGGGCAGTCCCTCCAGAGTCAGCAAGGTTCCCAAATATTAAAGCAACAGAATACAAGAAATAAATGACATGCATCAAAGACCAAGAGCGTGGTCTACTTGGCGGCAGGGCCAGGTTTACAGTTCAAGTCTCCAGATCCAATGGCTAGTTTATCTCCTATGCTGCCTACTTTGGGTGGCCATGGTTCTAAATGCCCCACTGGATATCCTGGTTGTTGGCTGAATTTACGAAGGTATAATGGCTACAGATGTACAAACAAAGCTCTACCTCAACCAACCTCCCCTGGAGGTCCTCAGGGCCTTCATTCTGTATCCCTGCAAGCTTCACAGTATTCCATTTTGAAGCTTACTCCATTCCTTCAACTGATCTGAACCCATTTTTTTTTATGTCAAGAGTGGAAATATACGGTAAAAATTATATGATGGTAGCAGCTGGCACCATAAGCCTTCCTAGGGAGGAATGGTGGTGGTGGTTGTTTTGAGATAGAGTTTCACTCTGTCGCCCAGGCTGGAGTGCCATGGCATGATCTCGGCTCACTGCAACCTCTGCTTTCTAGGTTCAAGCGATTCTCGTGCCTCAGCTTCCTGAGTAGCTGGGATTACAGGTGTGTGCCACAACGCCCAGCTAATTTTTGTTTTTTAGTAGAGATGGGGTTTCACCGCGTTGGCCAGACTGGTCTCAAACTCCTGACCTCGAGTGATCCACTTACCTTAGCCTCCCGATGTACTGGAATGACAAGTAGGAGCCACTGGACCTGGCCATTAGGAGGAATTTTGTTTGGAAAAATAGTCAGGCCGGACAGTGAGACTGCAAAGAGTCCTGTAAGAGCCAAGTTAATGCAAGAGAATGACCAAGTTCCTTTGCCCGTGTCAAGGAGACTGATGTGTTTTGCTCTAGACCAAGACAGGGAGAGAGGAAGGCACAGAAAGAGGTGGAGATGCAGGTCAGATTGGTGGTGGATGATGAACATTGTAAGAACAAGGATGTGCCTTTCAACTTGTAATTGTGTGCTCATTCTCCACTCAACTTCCTACCTCACCTAAATCATTATACTGTGTATAAATGGGGCTTCTATTGGAAATGGAGAAAAGAGCTGAGTTTCATACAAGAGTCAATGGTTTCTGCAGCAGAGACAGCCCATGCCAACATTAGAGCTGCAAAGCAGAGGTGATCCCCAGAAAGCCAGCCATCTGGGGATCAAAGATCTCACAGAGGGCTTTGCGACTGGGGGTCTTGACCAGGCTTACCTTCATCTCAAGGGACTGTAGACCACTGCAAACATCTGTTTTTCACTTACATATTTCTGGTGCTATATAATCAGTGTCAGTGTACCTTTTACTCCATATCTCTGAGCCTTAGTTTTCTCATCCGTCAAATGGGGATAAAATCTGGTCTGTCTGCATCATAGACCTATTGTCAGGACTGAAGTCTAGTCTGGATAGTTGATAAATGAGGCCAGAATGTTGCCTGAAAATGTTCCAATCCTGCCTTTTGCTATGTCCTGGAATTGTGTTCTCTGGAGTCCACTGAACTATCTATGGAAAGAACATGAGAGGTTGTACAGCTTTTCCTATAGTGCGTGGATTTACAGAAGCAAAGGCATCACTTTGTGAACAAACCTGGCAAACACTGGAAAGACAGAAGTGAGAAGATGGTGTCCCTGTCCTCAGAGAACTGAAGAACTCTACCTGCCATTAAGCAAATGCCATGCCATTACATTCTAGGGTAGAGGCAGGAACCAAGTGTTGAGTTCTAGTGGCACACATTTATTTCTGTTGGAAGAGTTAAGGAAAAGCCCCTGGAATAAGTAGGAATTTTTTAGCAGGGAATAGATAAATATTTGCAGGCAACTATATGGTATATAGTTATATAGTTATATATAACTATATAACTGTATGATATATAGTTGCATATTTATATATAACTATATGATACAGTTTAATATATAGCTACATATAGAACTTTAATATATAGTTATATAGTTACATATTTACATGTAACTAGCACAGTTATATATAGCTACATATCTCCATATAACTATAAATATGTACAAATATATATAATCTATATATAAAATATATACCTATATATTAATTATACAAATATATATTTATAGTATACGTAAATTATATATGGTTATATATACATGTATACATGCTTACATATGTATTACAAAATGTGATTTTCAGTTGACTCAATTCTTACTGATGTCAGATATATGTTGTAACAGAAGTAACATCCATAAAGTTATTTTGGTTATTAGTTTGAATAGTTATTAATTTAAATCACAGTTAATTTTGGCATATCTGTTTTTAATCCATCAAGATAATTTCACATGAATATTTATTTTTTGCTAACATTCTGGTCAAAAACTGAAACACCTATATACCCTTTTCATTCTTTTTCTTCTCCTTTTCTTTTCTTTGCTTCCGTACTTTACCCAGAAAACCTGGAAGCAAAATATTCCTTCTGGAATATTCTACCTATCTTGGTGTCTTCCTGGGAAGTACACAGCTTTCAGGTTTGTAGCCAGCTTTCTGGAAACAAATGAAACTACTAACTGTCCCATAACCTGAGCTAGAGCAGTGTCTGGAGCCCGTTCTCCTCTGGAGTGTCTCACTGGCTCTCACTGATCTGTGTTGATGGAATTTCAATTTTGGCCTATTCCAGTCCACATTCTCGAGATGAGTGGCTTAGTAACTTCGAATATTAAAATTACTAGGCTGCTGCTGCTGATGGTGATGGTCATGTTGCATAGCTACCATTACAATAAACTCAGTCTCTGTGGCAAGTTGCAAAATGTCCCTGATTCTCCATCCCTCCCTATAACCAGGAAAATTCTACAGCCTATTTCACTAAGGGGTGGGGTCTGCTTCCCATGTCCTTTAATTTTCGCTGACTTTGTAACTTCATTTTTCTAATAGGATGCAACAGACGTGACTGTGCAATTTTAAGCCTGTGGACATTTTTTCTTTGTTATTTGGACCCTGAGGAACAGCCTGGTTGCTTCTTTCTCATTGCTCCAGCTAACACCCATACAACCTCCATAAACAGTCCTTTTGGTTACCTGCAGCTCACCACAAAGCAGGAGGCAGCCCAGCTGAAAACAGATGAACCGGTCAGCTGAGCCTAGCCCAAATTGCTGATTCGTTAGTATCATAAACAAAATAAATGGTTATTGTTTTAAACCTCTAAATTTTGGGATGCTTATTATATTAAAAAGTTAATCATATTAGTACATGTAATTGTCTAATAAATCATCACAAACTTAGATTAAAACAATGGATAGTTATCATGTCACAGTTTCTGAGGTTCAGGAATTTGGGAGCTGTTTAGCGAGGGGGTTCTGCCCCAGGGTTTCTCATGAGGTTGCACTCATCTGAAGGTCTGACTGCTGACTGTCTGACTGGGGCTGGAAGAGCCATTCACATGATGGATCACACATGTGGCTGTTGGCAAAATGCCTGTTTCTTGTCGTGATGGACCTTCCACAGAACTGTCTGAGCATCCTCACAACATGGTTGCTGGCCACCCTTCAGAGCCAGGGATCCAAGAGAGAAGGTAAAGAAGAAACCAGAGTGCCTTTTATGACTCAATTTTGGAGGTCACCCACTGTCACTTTTTCCATATTCTATTTGTTAGAGAGTCACTAAAGTCCAGCCTTGACTCAAGGGACGTGGTGGCTCCATTCAAAAAAAAAAAAACAAAAAAAAAAAAAAACAAGAAAAAACAAAACCACAACAACAACAAAAAAACAGTGTCAGCAAATCTGTGGATGTATTTTAAAACCACCACACCAGCTGATAGAACCTCATACAGAGAATTGAAATGTTTAAGGAGATTTCTTCAGAGAGCCACAGCCATACCCTGACCATATGGACATGGGGATCTATTGAGGCACAGTTGCAGGTTGACAGTGTGTTGGGCTGAAAGTGAGCAGGCTTCATAGTCAAGCAGACTTGGGATAGAATCCTGACTGTAGAGCCTACCAGCTGTGTGACCCTGGTCAGGTTATTTACCCTCCCTGAGCTTCAATTTTCTTATTTGTAAAATGGGGCAGATGCCATCTTCCTTACAGGATTATACAGTCGTAGTGAGTGCTAGGTAAATTTAAATTTCTTTATTTTTCTATCTTCTGCCCTGCAGGTTCACCCCATATTCCACACTGATAATAGTCCCCTGGGACCATGGGAAAAAGGAGGAAGCCTTAAGAAATATTGGAATGATGGAGACACTAGAGTAACCACTGAGACACCATCTTGAGTTGTGTGACCTTAGTTAGGCAAGTCACTTTCTACTTCTGAGTCGCAGGTTCCACCTAAGTTAAATTCAGTATTTGAACTAAATGGTCCCTAAGGCCTCATTTAGCTTAATATTGAGCATCTCGTTTTCCAAGCATGCCCTAAGAACCTGATGTTCACATTCTCTTTGATCCTCCTGTTAGCCCTGTGTGGTGGCAAAATGGAATCCAGGCACTGAGAATTGGAGGGACCTTTCCAAGGTCACCCACCTGGAAAATCATGGGGGAATGTCAGCCTGAGCCCAGATCTGTGGGGATATTAAGATCCTCACAGGAAGGTTTGTGGAATTTTAATGACAGCTTGCTTTGGGAAATTATAATTCTTTAAAAATTCCAATCAGGGCTCTCAGAAGAGCACCAAAAGACTCCTTCAGGAAGCAATTAAAGGGCCTGCCCCATAGTGGGAGCACCCGTGGTAAATCAACATTTCAGCAGAGCAGTTTCTAGCCAGGAATTAGAGGGGAAAATGAAATCATTCAAGTGGAGGGGAGGAGAAATAAATTCTTTGCTGAGGCCACAGCCGGCTAGTCTGGCACATAGAGGACTTGGGCTGGCAGCTGAGCTGTGAGTATTTCCGCTTGGGATCTAGGTGGCGGGGTGGGGGTTCCAACCCTGTGTTTACGTGTCAGGCAGTGTGTAAGAAGGAGCTGGGGGTCTTGATTTTGGAGTCAGACTGCCTGGGTTTGAATCTTAATTCTGCCACTTAATTGAATGACCTTCTGAGTCTGTTTCCTCATCTTTATAGTAGAAGGAATAACATACTTATCTATTGGTGGGTTGTTGTGAGAATTAAATGAGATGATGCATGCAAATCCTGGAACACATTGCCTGGCATACACCCATCCTTAATAAAGTAGCTTAATAGCTTAAATAAACAAAAAGCATTCAAATAAGACTTTCTTGGTGGTGTGGAGAAAGTCAGTACAATAATGTAGTTTTAAAAAGTAAAGGAGGAGCCAGGCATGGTGTCTCATGTTTTTAATCCCAGAGCTGTGGAAGGCTGAGGTGGGAGGATTGAGAGGCCAGGAGTTCAACACCAGCCTGGGCAACATAGTGAGATCTTATCTCTACAAAAAAAAAATTTTTTTTTTTTAAAGTTAGCTGGGCATGGTAGAGCATGCCTGTGGTCCCAGCTACTTGAGGGGCAGAGGTGGGTGGATCACTTGAGCCCAGGACTTAGAGTTTGCATTGAGCTATGGTAGCTCCTCTACACTCCAGCCTGAGTGACAGAGCAAGACCTTGTCTCAAGGAAAAAAAAGAAGTAAAAGAGGCTTGGAAAATATACTCGTATTTACTGAGAATCCCATGAGAGCAGAAATTGTGCTTACTTTGCACATAAGTATTTCCAGTAAAATACCTGGTACATAATATGTGCTCAATTAAAATGTGCCAAGTAATTGGACCATATGGAAGACCTCCTGGCGCATCCCACTTAGTGATTTTAATTGAGCTGTGCAAGAATTACTCCAAATATTTTCCCTACAGAGGTTGAAGCTGAAGTTTAGGAAGACTCACACCGGTTCCCAGGAGCTCATAGCTTCTTACTAGGTCTCAAGTATGTCTTGCTCCATGCAAAATAGACAAGAGAGCCAGCGTTATTAGGGATGATGCAATGCATCCCCTTCTCAGGCCTGAGTCTGCTCCAGAAAAGTAAGGAAATGTATCTAGTGTGAATTTTCTGCTCTGTACTAGAGAACAAGAGAACCACCATTGTTGTGGTATTTTTCGTTTTTCTTTTCCTTTTTTCTTTTTTTCTTTTCTTTTTTCTTTTTTTTTTTTTTTTTTTTGAGATGGAGTCTTGCTCTGTCGCCCAGGCTGGAGTGCAGTGCCGCAATCTGAGCTCACTACAAGCTCTGCCTCCCGGGTTCACGCCATTCACCTGCCTCAGCCTCCCAAGTAGCTGGGACTGCAGGTGCCCGCCACCACGCCCAGCTAATTTTTTTGTATTTTAAGTAGAGACAGGGTTTCATGTTAGCCAGGATGGTCTTGATCTCCTGACTTTGTAATCCACCCGCCTCAGCCTCCCAAAGCGCTGGGATTACAGGCATGAGCCACTGCGCCCAGCCTTGTTGTGGTATTTTTCTAAATCATATCTGACACTGAAGCCTGAGTGGAGGCATAACAGAAATCAGTCATTAGTAAGGCTTCATCCCCATGTCCACTGGCTTATTCAATTATCCTAGACCAGCTTGTAGCCACCCAATGGGTTCTTCTTGCCTGATGCCCAGGTACAGCCAACTTATCAAGACAGGGGAATTGCAATAGAGAAAGAAGTTTAACACATATAGGGACAGTTAAATGGGAGACTGGACTTTTATTATTATTCAAAGCAGCCTCTCCATAATTTGGAGGCTAGGGTTTTTAAAATACAGTTTTGATTGGCAGGGGACTAGGACATGGGTGCTGCTTATTGGTTAGGAAATGTAGTCGTAGGTATGTGAACCATGGTCCTCATATATGCTGAGTCTGCTTCTGCGTGAGGGCCACAGGACTAGTTGAGTCATGAGTCATGGGTTTCAGTGGAGTCATTTGGTTGGCAGAAATGCAAAACTCTGAAAAGATATCTCAATCGACCAATCTTAGGTTCTACAATAGTAATGTTATAATAGGTGCAGTTGGGGAAGTCATGAATCTTGTGATCTCCAGAACAGTTATTGTTTAATTATGCCTGCCTCTTAGCAGGATTCAGGCCCCTTTCATGATCCTCAACTTGTGGACTTTTATTACTTTTACAAAGACAGCTTGGTTTGGGGAAGGTCTGTTATCTTTTAAAATATAAACTACATTTCTCCCAAAGTTAGCTTGGTCTACATCCTGGAACAACCAAGGGTAGTTTGTAGGTTAAAGACAAGGTGGAGTTGGTTCAATCGGCTCTCTTTAACTGACAAAATTTTCTCACTGTTGTATTAAATACTTTTTGCAAAGGAACTTTCAAGCTGAGGGCCCGGGAAACTAAGATGAGGATGGGAGCTGATCCTTTGCATTGTGGTTGCCATCTCTATTGTTGATTCTTGGGATATGCAAAGTTCCTGTCTCCACCATTTATAGGTAGATAAATGGGTTGGTCAATGGATGGGTGGGTGGGTAGGTGGGTGAATAGATAAATTAATGGATGAATGTGAATGGTAATCTTTTGTGCCTTGTTCAGGCACAAAGTTTACTTGGCAAACTGTTGATACATTCAGCCTCGTCAGATCAGCGTCCTTGGAACTCTCGGATTTCTGAGAGCTGAGTCTCTACCATCTCAGGGTGGGGACACTTAACTGCTCCAGGTGGGCTGCCAAGTACCTCCCAAGGGGTCTGCACTGACCACAAGCTCAGCATGGGGAACCATCAACACTGTTCTCAAGGCTTTGTTCCTATTCCCTGATCAGAGATTTTTCCACCCTGAGGGGAGCTATCCTTGGACCATAGCACCCAGACAGACATCCCCAACACAGCAGATCAGTACCTCCATATGCCCAAGACAATGCTTCTAGGTGTAGCCCCTGGAGCTCCTGCATTCACATCATCTGGGAATTATTTAAAAGTACAGTTTTCCCAGCCCCATCACAGGCATCTAAAGTGAACTTTCTTAGTATGTAGTCCAGGAATCCACAATGGACTCTCCAGTTGATTCTGCACATTAGAATTTGAGAATCATGAGGCTAAACCATTGATACCAAGCTTTGTAGGCTCTCCCTGAGTCCACATACCCAGGTGCTTAAGTGGAGAAACAGCAGGAAACATTTCTGGGTCAAAAGAAAGAAAAACATGAAGAATTCTCATTTAGACCACAGGGTTAACTGAAACTCAGGGCATCCTATGCTAGGAAAAGGAGGGAAGAAGAAGCCAAGACAAAGCATTGGGAGACCCTAAGTCTCCTGGCTTTTATGTCACTAACTCTTTGGGTCAACTTGGCCAAGGTGCTTGTGTTCTCTGCATCTTGATTTATTTATCTGTGAAATGGAACTAATGAGGTATCCCCAGAAATCTGAGAATTCCAAGGAGGTTGTTCTGACGAGGCTGAATGTATCAACAGTTTGCCAAGTAAACTTTGTGCCTGAACAAGGCACAAAAGATTACCATTCACATTCATCTGTTAATTTATCTATTCCCCCACCTACCCACCCACCCATCCATCGACCGACCCATTTATCTACCTATTCATCCTCTCATCCATTAATCTACCTGTTCACCCAGTCATTCATCTACCCATCCATCCATCCACTCCTCCTCTGTCTTTCCTTCCATTTTCCATCCATCAATCCACCCACCCATCCATCTTTCCATACACCCATCCATCCATCCACTCACCCATCCACCATCCATCCATCCATCCATCCATCCATCCATCCATCCATCCATCCTTCAGCCAACATACGTAGCCAACATCAATCCCATGCCAGACACATGGACACAGTAGTGAACAAGACTTAGTGCATATCCTAATGTACAAGACAGCCATTGATCTAATGACCTCAACAATGAGTGAACAATGATAAAATTGAGTTCTGAAGGAAAGCACCAGGTACATGGGCTACCCTCCTTGCACTGTGTAAGTTCAATTTTGGTTGCTTATCTCTAGGAATGGATGAATGGTCACCAGGAGACTCTTGAGGCTCTTAACGAGCTTAGGGGCTGCAGGACTTTGGGATGGGGAAGAGAGAGGCATAGCTGTGTATACATAGCGGTTATGTGAAGACCTGAGACTGCTTTTATCATAGAATAAACATCTGAGGACAGAGTAGCTTTTCTCAGGCAGGTATGGCCATGGCCTTTAGCTGCACTTCTCAGTGGAGAAAGCAAGTCTTTGTATTAAGCTAAATCTGGATGCAAATCCTGAGTTGGTCCCTTTGGAGCTGTGTGAGTCATGCCTCAGTTTTGACAAATGTGAAGTCACATGGAGGCAATGAGGAAACCTGTACCGTCCCCACCATTGTCACCTTTGGAAGCCCCTTAAGAGAAAGCTATTCTCGGCCAGGCGTAGTGGCTCACGCCTGTAATCCCAGCACTTTGAGAGGCCAAAGCGAGCAGATCACGAGGTCAAAAGATCAAGACCATCCTGGCCAACATGGTGAAACCCTGTCTCTGCTTAAAAAAAAAAAAAAAAAAAATTAGCCAGGCATGGTGGTACACGCCTGTAGTCCCAGCTATTCAGGAGGCTGAGGCAGGAGAATCACTTGAACCCAGGAGGTGGAGGTTGCAGTGAGCCAAGATTGTACCACTGCACTGCAGCCTGGAGACAGAGCAAGACTCTGTAATAAAAAGAAAAAAAAAAAAAAGAGCGAGAGAGAAAGGCATTCTCATCTCCCTTCCTGAGCTTCTTTTGGAGGGAGACTGGAACTCTATGTAGGTTTAAGTGCTGTGAAATGGACTGCCAGGCACTTGCTGGTGCACCATCCATCCAGGCTTAGATGGTTCTGGCAGGGGCATTGACCAAGTCATTACAGAATCATTCACAGGTTGATCACATGCCAGGAAGTGAACAACTTGGATAAAAAAGCTGCCTGGCCCTTCATGGGTCTTAGCTTGGTTTTAACTTGCAGGCACAAGAACCCAAACATGGTCCGATATTGTATCTGGAGTCATGATTGTTGAGGAAAAGGGGTGAGTTACAATAAAGATAACTGGATTTGGGACAGCCATTATACTTTGAGGAATGGGATTCTGCTGCTGCTGGACATTGGCCATGATTGTGAATGTCTGTGCTTTGCTCCAGATCTAGAGATGATAACATCTATTGAGCTCTAGGCATGTGCCAGGCTGTGGGTTGAAAGCCTTGTCTGACTTGCTTATTTTAATAATTCTCACTGCCCTCTGAAACGGATATTGTTATGATGTCATCTTTACAGAAGATAAACTGAGCCTCAGAGAGATTAATAACTCCTAGGTTCACAGAGCTAGGGCCAGAGCCAGGATCAGAACACAGATATGGGTGGCTTTAGCACACCTGCCCTTCTGCACAGCAGAGCCCTTCCTCAGGTGGAATCTGGAAACCTCCACTGTCCATTACCACCCCTGACTTTGCCTGATCTTGCTGGATGTAGGTGGCTACCCAGTGAGGCTCTAGATTTCATATCCTGCTCAAACCATCTGGGCATCCTTCCTCCCTAGTGTGTGAGAAGTCTACTCCATCCATCGGTATTTCAAAAACCCTCCCACGGCGTGTCTGACACTGAGCCACTCCATGCCATGGGCAAGGGAGGGATTGGGATGCTTCAAATCCTCCTTTCAAACTGCTCTGAGTCTAGTACCATGGAATGGAATATCCATACCAGCGTCCACATTGGGTTTAAAAAGAGAAAAGAAATCTGCTTTGTTTGCTAGTAAAGTGACGGGGAGACAGGGTTTTAATTAGTGGACTGACTTAGCAGCTAGTGTTCTCTCTTTTTAAAAAAGATTTTGTTAATAGACCAACACTCCTGTCCTAACATGGCAGGATGCAATGGCACGTGCACAGATGGCCCGAGGTGGGGGCCACGCTCTGCCACATCAGATACCTTCACGTCTCTAAGTGTCTCTCAGTCTCAGTTTTCTCATCTGTAAAAGGGACACAATCATAGGACCTCCCTCATAGGGTTATTTGAGGTTCAGACTAAATGGATGTGAGTGTGTCTTCGTTGATTTACTTCTCCCTTCCTTTTGTTTTCATTTGCTCATGGATGTTTATCAAACACCAACCGAGTGCCAGATGCACTACTCTACCTTGGGACACAGCCATGAACAGCTCAGCCAGGATCTCTGCTGTCATGGAGTAGGAATGCCTCATGTTGGGGTGCCTGGAGAGAGCAGGGAAGTTCTACACCCTTCCCCATATCTCGCCCTATGCATGTTCCCCCCCCCCCCCAACTGGCTGTTCCTGAGTTATATCCTTTACAATATACCAGTAATAGTAAGTAATTTCCTGAATTCTGTGAGCCATTCTAGGAAACTATTGAACCAGAGAAGGAGGTTGTGAGAATCTCTGATTTATAACCAGATGGTCAGAAGGGAGGTCCAGGCTTGCTCTGAAGTGGGGCCAGTCTTGTGAACTGAGCCCTCAACCTGTGGGATCTGATTCTTAACTCCAGGTGGATCATGTCAGAATTGAACTGTAGGACACCCAGTTGGTGATGGCAGAGAACTGGAGCATTGCTTGGTGTGAGATAAAACTCAGCACATTTGAGTGTAGAGGTATGCTGCATGAGTAGAGAAACAGAGTTTGCTCTGTTAGAAGAAGTGCCAGAGCAGTGGCTCACACCTGTCATCCTAGCACTTAGGGAGGCCGAGGTGGGAGGATTGCTTGAGGCCAGGAGCTTGAGACCAGCTCTAGCAACATAGTGAGACCCCATCCGTACGAAATAAACAAAAATAAAAATAAAATTAGCCCATGTGGTTGTGCATACTGTAGTCCCAGATCCTCAGGAGGCTGAGGTGGGAGGATCACTTGAACTCAGGAGGTTGAGGTTGCAGCGAGCCATGATCCTGACGCTGCTCTCCAGCCTGGGTGGCAGAGTGAGACTCTGTCTCTAAAACAAAACAAACCAGAAGAAAGTCTACGAAGGCTGGAGAGCACAGAAGGCAAGGAGGAGATGGCCAAGCTGAGGTCAGAGGGGGAGGTCAGGTCACCATTGAATGGACACCTCTTTTTACAACCGTGTGTTCTACATTGCAATGACAGATTTTTGTTCTGCTTTGTTTTCACACAGAGTCTTGCTCTCACCCAGGCTGGAGTGCATTGGTATGATCATGGCTCACTACAGCCTAGAACTCTTGTGCTCAAGTCATTTTCCTGCCTCCGCCAATTTTTAAAATTCTTAGAGATGGGGGTCTCTCTGTATGTTGTCTAGGCTGGTCTCAGACTTCTAGCCACAAGCAGTTCTCCCATCTCAGCCTCCCAAAGTGCTGGGATTACATGCGTGAGCCACCGTGTCTTGACCTTTCGATTGTAGGTATTTTTATTGCATCCCTTACCATCTTCCATCTCTATTGTAAATCTGTCCTTTTGAGAGAATGGGGTTAGGAATTTCTGCACCCTTTTTGCCACGTCCAGGAACATTCCTAAGGGGGTGTCTCCACCTGACAGTGCAAGGATGCAGCTGCCCATGGTATTCTTCATGATGAGAATAGAACCCTAAGTTGCTTTTTAAATTGGCTAAAAGTACCTGTTGTAATAACCGGGCCACCCGTAACGGGAGTTTATGTAATTATTAGTTTGAATGGCTCTGCTCATTATGGTACAGAATTTTAATTTGCAAATGCACCACCAGATTCTTGATTGAATTCCCTTTTGACCGTGATGCTGAGGACATATGTTCATACATTTTCATGGCAGGAACTCTTCAGTGGAACCAACGCCGCTCAGGAGAGGCAGGTGCACAAGGGTGGCGGGCATGTGGGCATGGTGAGGCGGTGTTTGCAAGAAAGGAAGTGCAGTGGGAACAGGGCAGGGGTGCCTCTGTTTGCTATAGAGGGGAAGAAGGAGACATCTCACATGATAAATAGAGCTGACCAAGCTAGGCTAGGGGTATTAGTTCTATGGAAGGCTTTGCTGCTGCTGATTGGTAATTGAGTTCAAGGAGAGGAGAGGACCAAGGCATTTGTGGGAGACACATGGACCGTGCCTCCTGGCCACCGTCTCTTCCATGGCTCTGGTCCAGCAGCGGGGACATTGATTTCTCAGGCCCACCATAGATGGGGTTGAACAGCATCTGCCCAAAATACCTGGAACTTCAGAATGTGACTATATTTGGAAATAAGACCTTTGAAGATACAATTAGTTAAGATGAGGTCATGCTGGATTGGGGGGTTGGAGTGGCTAATTCATTGACTGGTATCCTTAAAAGAAGAGGGAAATTTGGAGACCTACAGGGAAGGCCGTATGATGGCAGAGACAGAGATTGTAATGACACAGCTGAAAGTCAAGGAATGCCACAGATTTCCAGCAGCAATAAGAAGCTGGGAGGGAGGCCTTATGTTCTCTCAGAGCCTCAGAATGGAACCAATCGTACTAATGCCTTGATTTCAGACTTCCAGTCTCCACAACAGTGAGAGAATAATCTCCTGTTGTTTTAAGCTGCTTAGATTGTGTTACTTTCTTATGGCATCCCTGGGAGACGAATACACACTAGTAGGTTCTATCACAAGGGTAGGGGCAATGCCATTGTATTCACTCACCTTACCATCTTCCTTCTTACCTAGTGGGTACATTACACAACAGGTGTTTCAATGATTTCTTACTGTTTTACCTGTTTGACATCTTCTCTCGTCCTGTCTCAATCTCTTTCTATGTGTTTGTGTGTCTACGTGCGTCATATACACAAACTATTATGGGGGATGTACTCTTCAAAGGTAATTGCAGACATCATGAATGACATGTCCTCCCCAACTACTAGAGTCTATATCTACTAAGAGCAAGGGTATTCTCCCATATAGCCAGCGTACATTAGCTGACCTAAGACATATAACAATGGTACAAAGATATTATCTGCTCTACAGCCTATGTCCAAATCCTCACAGCTGTCTCAGAAGTGTCCTTTCTAGCTATCTTTAAAAAAAAAGAATACAGGATCCAATTAAAGATAATACATTGTGACCAGGCGTGGTGGCTCACGCCTGTAATCCCAGCACTTTGGGAGGCCGAGGCAGCACATTACGAGGGCAGGAGATCGAGACCATTCTGGCAAACACAGTGAAACCCCGTCTCTACGAAAAATACAAAAAGTTAGCCGGGTTTGGAGGCAGGCGCCTGTGGTCCCAGCTACTTGGGAGGCTGAGGCAGGAGAATGGCATGAACCCAGGAGGCAGAGCTTGCAGTGAGCCGAGATGGTGCCACTGCACTCCAGCCTGGGCAACAGAGCAAGACTCTGTCTCAGAAAAAAAAAAAAAAAAGAATAATACATGCTTTTGGTTACAATGGCTCTTGAGTCTTCTGTGTTCTTGCATGGGTCACCCACTCTTTTCTTGTTGGTCTGTTACAACATTGACAGTTTTGAATGGTCAAGCCAGTTGTTTTGTAGAACAGTAGTTCTCAAAACACGCTACCTCAACCAGCAGCAGCATCATCAACTGGGAACTTATTAATTAATCATCCGGAATATTCTTCGACCTCACCCCAGGCCTATTGAATCAGAAACTCTGGAAGTGGGGCCCAGAAATCCACTTTAACAAGACCTGCCGGGGATTCTGAGACAAGCTCCAGCTAGAGAGCCTCGGTCATGGAGTGTCTGTCTCATAATCTGGGTCTCTCTGATTGGCCCCCCAGACGAGATTCAGGTAGATAATTTTTGACAAGAATGTTACACAAGTGATGTGGCTATCACTCAGCACATCACACCAGTGGCCACTGAGTGATAAGTTTAATCTCTCTAATCAATCAGTGATAGATTTTATCACTTATTTAAGGCGGTATCCTTCAGGCTTCTGCATTGTAGAGACGTTTCTTCCTGTAATTGGTAAAAATGACTACATCATCTGCAAAACCCAGTGAAAAATAAACATGTGAGGCCTCTCATTAAAAAATGATGAGGAATTTCAAGACAGACAGCAGAGCATTTGCTCAGCATTTTCTGCCTGTGGGTGTCTGTGCACCTGTCTAGACTGAACACCCATGAAGCCAGCCCTGCCATGGGCTGATGTTGAGACGGTGTGAAGATTCCATTTCCTGTCAATCTTTCACCCGATGTTTTTTAGCATCCACTTATGATCCTTACTCGAGTTAATTGTCACATTGCAGTTCCACATTGGTGGGTTTCAAACTCTTATGATCATTCTTTCTATTTTTATTAGCTGGTATCCTTATGTAAAGATGAGCCCTCTACCTCCACTCCCTATTCTTGAGTATCACTATGGGCTCATAGATCCTTCTTAAATTATTTAATGTGTTACAATCATTGCTATTCTTCTTCTTTTTGATGCTCAGATTGTCAGAAGTCTAACCAGCTGAGTGGGAACCTTTCAGTGATTATTTTGCACTTACCTGGCCAAGCTCAGCTTCCATCTGTGTCTCTTCCCAGTCCGGCAAACATGTATCAGGCACCTACTGGGTATTCATTTCAGGGCTGGGAGCCAAGAGCAAGATGCTTTTTTTCTCTTGAAGGTAGGACACCTGAGTTCAAGGCAAACTCAGTGTGGTGAATATGTATTCTGCAGTGGGCCAAGTGCCAGGAGAGAGGGAGCTGGGGGGAGATGGCATTATGCAGGAAGGGTATCCAACCCAGGCTAGAGAGGACAAGAGACCTACCCAAAGTTGTACAGTGGTGGCGACACTGGGTATTCAGCTCAGGACTTCTCAGCTCAAGTGTAAGTCACTTTTCATCACTGCCTCTCAAGGTGTAGACTAATTACCAGCTACGTCAGAATCACCTGTGCTGGTTATCAGAGGTGGAGATTTGGGGGCCTCACAGAGACCTACACAATCTGAATGAGTAGAGGGAGATATCCTGAACTTTTTATTTAAAAAGAGTATATATTTGGCCGGGCGCAGTGGCTCACGCCTGTAATCTCAGCAGTTTGGGAGACTGAGGCAGGCGGATCACTTGAGATCAGGAGTTTGAGACCAACCTAGAGAACATGATGAAACCCTATCTTTACTAAAAATACAAAAATTAGCTGAGTGTGGTGGTGTGCGCCTGTAATCCCGGCTATTCAAGAGGCTAAGGCGGGAGAATTGCTTGAACCTGGGAGGCAGAGGCTGCACGTTGCTGAGATGGCACCACTGCACTCCAGCCTGGGCAACAGAGCAAGACTCCATCTCAAAATTAAAAAATATATATATATAGAGAGAGATATATAATTATGTATATTACTATATATTACATTATATATGTGTATATAAGCTGCTGGTTGATGGAGTGTATTTTTTGAGTTTGCTGGGTTATATGCAGATGTTGGAGCCTAATATTAAAAAGAGGACCCCGGAAACCCCCATAACACTTCACAGCAGGAACAGTCCCTACACTGCCGAGTTTCCCCATGACCGTCCCCCAACTCGTCTTCACAGGCAGCCACTTCCTTGTATTTCCATCATCTTCCCCATGCTCAGGCTTACTGCACATTTGAGTATCTTTGAAGGACACAAGGGATAGATTGTTACAGGTTTCTTGATTTTGCATTTTCCGAAAGTAGTGGGTGTGCGTGCACGCGTGTGTGTGTGTATATACATACATGTGTGTATATATGTGTGTGTGTGTACATATATATATTTTGATATATATATCTCAAGTCTACACCTTGAGAGTATGTGTGTATATATATACATACATATGTGTGTGTGTATATATGTGTGTATATATATACACACATTCTCTCAAGGTATAGACTAATAACCAGCTACATCAGAATCACATGTGCTGGTTATCAGAGGTGGAGATTTGAGGGCCTCACATATATATATATGTGTGTGTGTATATATACACACACACACATTTACACGCATACACATACACATACACATATATATGTATATATGCATATATACACACACACGTATATATACACACATATATATAGGTTTTGGTTTTTGGGGTTTGAGATGGAGTCTCACTCTGTTGCCCAGGCTGGAGTGCAGTCGTGTGACCTCAGCTCACTGCAACCTCCACCTCCCGGGTTCAAGTGATTCTCATGCCTTAGCCTCCTGAGTAACTAGGATTACAGGCATGTGCCACTACACCTGGTTAATCTTTGTATTTTTAGTAGAGACGGGGCTTCACCATGTTGACCAGTCTGGTCTCAAACTCCTGACCTCAAGTGATCGCCCGCCTTGGCCTTCCAAAGTGCTGGGATTACAGGCATGTGCCACTGTGCCCAGCTAATTTTTTTGTATTTTTAATAGAGACGGGGTTTCACTATGTTGCCCAGGCTGGTCTCAAACCCCTGATCTTCCCACTTTGGCCTTCCAAAGTGCTAAGATTACAGGCATGAGCTACCATGCCCAGCCTATGTATATATTTTGTTGTTATTTTATTTACCGTTATATTCTTCACGGGTATCGATACTGATGAGTGTAGCTGTAATCAGTCATTTTCCCTGTTGCATCATGTCCTGTGGTGTGACACAGAATTCTTCCATGGATGGGCCTCTATCTGGGGTTTCCCTGTTACAGACATGATTTGTGTGGGCGTCCTGTGCACATCTGGGAGAGTTTCTCCAGGACAAGGCCTCCCATACTGACCTGATGACCAGAGTCACCCGAGACTTGGTAAAAATCCAGGGTTATGCGACCTCGGCCTCTGAAAATTATGTTTCATTTGGTCTGTGCTCAGGATCAAGAATCTTTTTTATTTAATTTGCTTTGGTTTTGGTTTTTACAAGCTCTTCAGATAATAATATTATCGCTAGGAAACTTTTGGAAATACAATAGCAGCAGTTCCCAACCTGGCTACATGGTAGAATCTCCTGGGGAAGATTATCAAGAAAGTACCAGTGACTTAGCTGTGCCCCTATACATTCTGTCTCAATTGATTGGGAGGGTGGGGTGGGAGATAGGGATATTTTAAAACCTTACTGGGAGATTCTAACATTCAGTTAAGACCAAGTGCCCTGAGGCAGTGTTTCTTAGCTGGGGAGTGCTTTTGCCCCTCAGATAAGGCCATTAGATAGATAAGGATTCCCAGTGAAACCGGAAATTTAGTAACAATTTTTTAGTATATGTGTGTTGTAAATATTGCATGGGCACATTTTAAAAAAAATTTATTTCCATAGGTTTTTGGGGGACAGGTGGTGTTTGGTTACATGAGTAAGTTCTTTAGGGGTGATTTGTGAGATTTTGGTACACTCATCACCTAAGCAGTATACGCTGCACCCAGTTTGTAGTCTTTGATCCCTCACCTCCTTCCCACCCTTTCCCCACGAGTCGCCAAAGTCCACTGTGTCATTCTTATGCCTTTGCATCCTCATAGCTTAGCTCCCACTTGTGAGTGAGAACATACAATGTTTGGTCTTCTATTCCTGAGTTACTTCGCTTAGAATAATAGAATAATAGAATAATAGTCTCCAGTTTCATTCAGGTTGCTGCGAATGCCATTCATTCATTCATTTTTATGGCTAAGTAGTCTTCCATCATATATATATATAACACATTTTCTTCATCCACTCGTTGATTGATGGACATTTGTGTTGGTTTCACACTTTTGCAATTGTGAATTGTGCTGCTGTAAACCTGCGTGTGCAAGTATTTTTTTGTATAATGACTTCTAGATACCCAGTAGTAGGATTGCTGCATACTTACACTAAGAATTATTTGTTGTTTATCTGAAATTCAAATTTAACCGGGCCACCTGTGTTTCTCTTGCCAACCCTGGTAGCTATACCCCCAGGGGACATTTGGAAATGTCTGGAGATGTTTGGCTTGTCACCGCTGGGTGGTGAATGCTATCAGCATCTCATGGGTAGAGGCTGGGGCACTGCACACTATGCTACAGAGAACAGGACAGGCCACGGCCATCGAGAATGACCCAATCCAAATGTCAGTGGTGCTGAGGTTGAGAACCTCTTCCCTTGTGTTTGCCTCAGTGTTTGTGGAACATCTCAGTTTGAGAAATGCTTGATCACATATTCAGGCTGGCCGTGGTCTCGTGGAGGGAGGGGCTTCCTGGGCTAGTGACAGACCCCCACCCGCCCACCTCTGGAGAGACGGACAGGCCCTCAGGTGAGCATCCTCCTGTCTGACTCAGGCCAGGTGGGGGTTGGGAACAATAATGGGGGAGCAGGTGGTGCCAGGTCTCTTCTTTCACCACCGCTGCTGGACACTGCTGAGAGCGAAGCATTAAACCCAGCAGAAAATGATCTCGGTGAAGGTACAAAACAGAGAGATTTTTCATCCTAATTTCAGAGACGCTTGCGGTGCCCTTGTGTGGCATCTTGAGTCTTCCATTATTAAAAGTATTCTTAATTAAAGTGGTTTATGACCTTCAAAGGGGGCAGGCCAGAAAGGGCATTGTTTTGTGGTGCTAAGCAGAGTTTTTCAGGTCTGGAAACCGTAATGAGGACTCATAAGTTGGCAGAGCAGTCAGTAATCACCCCTTAGCTCTCGGCAAGCATCTGATCATGTGCGCCGTGAGCTATTATTTCATCTCTGCCACCCGGAACTTGGCCAAATTGCAGAGGCCACATTTAAAATGCTTCCTTCCTACCCTTCCTGCAGCCTCTTTACCTCTTAGCCAATATTTCTAGGATGTTAAGGAGGAAGAGAGCATTCCCAGGGTGGACAGGTGAACTGAGTAACTTGAAATTTAGGCAAGGGTCTCACTGTTTCTAATTGAACAGCACCATTCAGTTCCTGGGTTCCTCTTGAAGGAGGAACAAATACTTGATGAGGCAGCAACCTAACAACGTCAGTCTTTCTAGCCAGGCGTGGTAGCTCAGGTCTGTAATCGCAGCGCTTGGGAAGGCCGAGGCGGGTGGATCTCTTGAGGTCAGGAGTTCAAGAACAGCCTGGGCAACACAGCGAAACTCTGTCTCTAACTACAAATCCAAAAAAAGAAAAAAAAGAATTAGTCAGGTGCACCCTTAGTCCCAGCTACTCGGGAGGCTGAGGCACAAGAATCGCTTGAACCCAGGAGGGTGAGGTTGTAGTGAGCCGAGATTGTGCCACTGCACTCCAGCCTGAGTGGTAAGAGTGAGACTCTGCCTCAAAAAACTAAAAAATAAAATCTTTCCTTATACTCTCTTGGACATTTATCTTATGGAAACCAGGGAAGAAATAAGAAATAACCTTCTGCAAATAATCACAGAAGTAACAGCAAAGGTGTATTGAACACCTACAATATGGTAAGTAAATATTGCTGAAATAAATGTATAAGTCACCTCTATGATAGCAGTCTTTCACTTTTTGTGATAAGCACTGTTGTTATTATCATAAAGAAAAAAACTGATAGACTTTACCACATTGAGATTTTAAAATTCTTCTGGATAAAAGATATAAATTAAGGTTATAGATATTTCCAATGCACAAAATGGAAATATTAGTATCAATCAATAAGAAAAAGGCAGTGACCAGCAGAAAAATGAGCAAAGTCACTCCCAGAAAACTGATATATATGACTTGTTAATATAGTTACCAGAGGAATGCAAGTTAATTCAGCAAGGTGATGGGTCCAGTGCTCAAATAGCAAACATTTAAAAGTGTGATAATACCAAATGTTGGTGAGGATATATGTAGGAGTGCCAATCTAACAAATAAAAATATATTGGCCGTGCATGGTGGCTTATGCCTATAATCCCAGTACTTTGGGAGGCCGAGGCGGGAGGATCACTTGAGGCCAGGATCACAAGAGCAGGAGTTTGAGACCAGCCTGGCCAACATGGCGAAATCCCTGTCTCTACAAGTAATACCAAAATTAGCCAGGTGTGGTGGCGCACACCTGTAACTCCAGCTACTCGAGAGGCTGAGGCACGAGAATTGCTTGAAGCCAGGGGGTGGAGGTTGCAGTGAGCTGAGATTGGTCCACTGCACTCCAGCCTGGGCAGCAGAGCGAGACTGTTTCAAAATGAACAAACAAAATATGTATTAAGCTTAGTAAAATTTGAATTTTACATAAACAATGAATACATTTTTAGTACAAATATGTCGCAAATTTAACGGATTTATATTAGATAATTAGCTGTGGTCTTTCTGAAATTTAAATTTAATTAGGAGTGTGGCAACTCTAGATGTGGGGAAATGCAAGTTACTATACGTCAAATGTACATGAATGCCCTGGGGCTCCTGTTCAAAATGCAGATCACTAGGCTTCCTCTCTGAGATTCCGATTAAGTCAGATATAGGGTGGAAAACAGGCAGTGATCTGCTGGTGCTTGCGATTGCAAACTAGTGAGAGACGATTGGTAAATTCTTAGCAAAAAAAAGAAAAAAACATATATATATATATATTTTCTTTTCTGTTTTTTGAGGCACAGTCTCGTCCTGTCACCCAGGCTGGAGTGCAGTGGCACGATCATGGCTCACTGCAGCCTAGACCTCCCGGGGCTCAGATGATCCTCCCACCTCGTCTTCCTGTGTATCTGGGATTACAGGCATGCACCACCATGCCTGGCTAATTTTTGTAGACATGGGGTTTCACCATGTTGGCCAGGCTGCTTGGTCTCCTGGTCTCCAGCAATCCACCTGCCTTGGCCTCCCAAAGTGCTGGGATTACACGCCTGAGCCACTGCGCCCAGCCTGCAATTTTTGTAAAATGAGTTTTAAGTAGGCTGAAACTTGGTAGCTTGAAATCAACAGAGTGGAAATATTTACACCACAATAATTGGAGAATTACTTTAAGTCAAGGCTTTAAAAATTATTTTCCAGAAGAGCCACTTATTAAATGTTTACCAGCACATTGTTGGACCAAACTGATATGCTAGGATCACACTATGAGAAACGATTTCTTTCTTTTTTTCTTTCTTTTTCTTTTTTTGAGATAGAGTCTTGCTCTGTTGCCTAGGCTGGAGTGAAGTGGCATGATCTCGGCTCGCTGCAACCTCTGCCTCTGGGGTTCAAGCAATTCTCCTGCCTCAGCCTCCTGAGGAGCTGGGATTACAGGCATGTGCCACCACGCCCAGCTAATTTTTGTATTTTTAGTAGAGATGGGGTTTCACCGTGTTGGCCAGGCTGGTCTTGAACCCCTGACCTCAAGTGATCTGCCTGCCTCGGCCTCCCAAAGTGCTGGGATTACAGGCGTGAGCCGCCGTGCCCAGCCACAATTTCTAATTGTTATGTCAGGAGGATAATTTCTGGAGCAGCTGACCCTTCATGTGTAGAAGCAGGAGTCTCTCAGCAAATGATCTTGAATCACTTGCATGTTGATGGGCAACTTTGTTTTATTTTTTGTTAAACAGTTTTTAAATGTTGGAGTTTTGTGGATACACAGCAGGTGTGTATATTTGGGAGGCACATGAGGCGTTTTGATGCGGGCATGCAATACACCACAGTCACATCATGGAGTGTGGGGCTGTCCATCCCTTTGAGCACTTATCCTTTGTGTTACAAACAATCCAGTTATACTCTTTTAGTTATTTTTAAATGTACAATTAATTTATTATTAACTATAGTCACCCTACTGTACTATTAAGTAGAAGGTCTTATTTGTTCTTTCTGTTACTGTACACATTAACCATCCCCACCTTCCCCTGACCATCCCCCGTTACTCTTCCCAGCCTCCGGTAGTTATCCTTCTGCTTTCTGTGTCCATATGTTCAATTGTGTTGATTTTAGATTTGATGGGCATCTTTAGACCAAAGAATCTACTGTGCTTCAAATTCTTCATCTGTGTACTGTGAATACGGATGGCCCCACCTTTGTAGTGTTTGGGAATGATTTGGGGAGATACTTTTTTGTGTCAAGGGCTTAGCACCCTCAATGCTTATCAAAGGGGTGCTATAAATGTTTTTCTAAAACAGAGCTTTCCTGTGGCCCTGCTTTAATGAGTATGTGAGACTTGCTTGGAATTAGCTTTATTTGCTAATTGCATCTCACTTGTGGAGCAGTCTTTAGAAAGTGACTGTTTTTCTAAGGAGGTGGCAATAAGCCTCCCTGCAATGTTGTCTATGCTCTTGCCTGCTCCCTCAAAGCCTTCCTATCATACAGTGGTTATGAGTGCATACTCTGATGCCAGACCACCACAGTCCATCCCTTGGGTCTGCCAATTATTAGATATTATTAGGTGCGAGATATTAAATGGCTTAGCCTCAGTTTGCCTCAGTTTCCCCATCTGAAAAAGGGGAGTGATAAGAGCAGGCGAGGATTTAAATGAGATAATACAGGTGTGTTACTTTCCTTTTCTGCTGTAACAAATTACCACAGAATTAGTAGTTTAAAATAGCACAGACTTACTCTCTTACAGATCTGGAGGTCAGAAGTCTAAATTCAGACCTATGGGGTTAAAATCAAGGTTCCTACTGGCAGCTCCAGGAGATAATCTATTCCTTGGCTTGTCTAGCTTCCGGCATCTACCCACATTCCTTGGCTGGTAGCCACATCACGCTAATCTCTGATACTATTGTCTCTGCGTGTTGCTAACCTTGGTTCTCCTGGCTACCTCCTCTGGGGGCCCTTGAGATTGCATCTTTGGGCCCACCTGGATAGTCCAGGATAACCTCCTCATCTCAAGAACCTTCATCACATCTGCAAAGCCCCTTTTGACATATACCGTGACATATTCGCAAGTTCCAGGGATTAGGATGTGAACATCTTTGGAGGAAGGGAGGGTGTTATTCTGCTGACCACACCAGGTAAACCTTGCAGCAGTGCCTGCCACAGAGAATGGCTTGATATGTGCTACCTGTGGTTTTCACTGAAGCGTAAGGAGGTCGAAGATGGACTGCCCATCCAGTTCCAGTGAGCAGTGATGCTGGCTAAGCATCGGACAGGGACTTTGTATTTCTCACTTGAGTTTAACCATTCACGGATGGAACTCTTGCAAAGCCAACCCTGTTGCCGTGAGAACTCACAGAAATACGGATGTTCCCAGTCCGCTTTCCAATTCCCAGGTTTCTTCCTCAGTCTGAATCTCTCAGTTGTCTGTCTGGAGAGATTTCCCAGGCAACAAAGGTGAACTGTTATTAAAATTTTAAGTTGGCCGAATGCGGATGCTACACACAATGATCCATTGCCCTAGCGTCCATTCTTGCTCAGGAACACACAATGGCAGGGGGTGTTTTCTAAGAGAAATGTTCCTCATTTTGAGTGCAAGGGGTAAGAACAAAGGTAATTTGTATAAAAGTCCAAAACAGAATTTCTTTATTTAAGCTTCTGATGAAGAAAAAAATCACATGGTAAGCCCAAAGCAAAAATACAATTGAGTTTGGACTGAGTTTTAAGGATGTGTAAAGAATGGCAGTTTTCACCAGAAAACAGAAAGATGCTGTGCAGATCCTCAAGAAATTGTTGCTGAGGCAGGAGAATCACTTGATCCCAGGAGGCGGAGGTTGCAGTGAGCCGAGATCGTGCCACTGCACTCCAGCCTGGGTGACAGAGCAAGACTCTGTCTCAAGATGAAAAAAAAAAAAAAAGAAATTGTTGATGGCTTTCTCTCCGTGCTCCTCTCTCTCCCCATCCAGCTAACAACAAGTGTTTTAGAATGAGAGGAACCCTAGGCTAGGCGCGGTGGCTGTCGCCTGTAATCCCAGTACTTTGGGAGGCCGAGGCAGGGGGATCACCTGAGGTCAGGAGTTCGAGACCAGCTTTGCCAACATGGTGAAACCCCATCTCTACTAAAAAAACCGGAAATTAGCTGGGCGTGGTGGCATGTGCCTATAATCTCAGCTACTTAGGAGGCTGAGGTAGGAGAATTGCTTGAACCCAGGAGGCAGAGGCTGCAGTGAGTCAAGATTGCAACACTACACTCCAGCCTGGGCAACAGAGTGAGACTCCGTCTTAAGAAAAAAAATAATAATAATAATAAGAGGAACTCAGCATTTACTAAGCCCTTTCATCTATATTATTTCACTTAATTATTACCATAACTCATTTTGCAGAAAACAAACTGAGCCTGAAAAAAGTTATTATTTATTCACAGTCACATTGATACCGAGTAGAAGAAGGTAACTCAAACCTATTAGATTTCATATTACCACCAAGCCCTATGCCTCTCCCAAATTCCATTTTTCTTTTATGTTCCCCCAAACTATTACATGAAAACAGCAAATATGGAGCTATGACAATGTCATCTTCAAACACATTCCCCAAATGTAGCTATAAATACATTCTACTTGCCATTAAACCATGTACATTTCCACCTTCTTTTTTCTTGCCTTTTTTAGTGTTAATCAGATTCATGCCTCTCATAGAGCAGTCATATCTCAGAAACTTCTAGCTCCTCATGAAGTGTTTGGGGAGTTAAGAAGTGGCCTGGTTTCCCTGAAAGAGTTTTCAACTTCGCAGAGCCCAGCCCCGCCTCCTCCATCATTCTGTCAGTGTTGATCAACCCCGACACAGTGAAAAGCCAAACATCCCTTTGATTTAATCAGCCTCTTTTATGCAGAATTGAAGCCAAGCGCCTCTTCTTCCCAACAGCACAGCATTTCCTGGAACGTGAAGATCAATGGTGTTGATAGGCTGTTGACAGAGGGTTGACCATAAGCCCATTAAACAGAAGGTGGAACCGCAATTGTGGTCAAAGGTTCCCTCCCAGGATGGCCAGAAGACAGCAGGGCTGAGACGGGGGAAAAAGCCACTTTCTCTGGACTTTTCATTTTCATGGCATTTTCATGGCATGGCATGAGCTCCTGGACTCAAGCAATCCCCAGCTGCCCGCCTCAGCCTCTCAAAGGCTGACATTACAGGAATGAGACAGCCTTATGTCATTCTTTATCCACATTGCTTAGAGCCTCCTAAGGTAATGGGGAGGATCTCATGTGGTTAAGGGGTCCTGAAGCTTACGTGTGACACGCGTGATCCTGGAAAGGAGAAAGGAAGTTTGAGAAATGTGTTTTCCAGAAAGCTTTTCTTTCTTTCTTTTTTTTTTTTTTTTTTGAGATGGAGTCTTCCTCTGTCTCCCAGGCTAGAGTGCAGTGGCGCGATCTCCACTCACTGCAAGCTCCGTTGCCTCCTGGGTTCACGCCATTCTCCTGCCTCAGCCTCCTGAGAAGCTGGGACTACAGGTGCCCGCCACCACACCCGGCTAATTTTTTTGTATTTTTAGTAGAGATGGGGTTTCACCGTGTTCGCCAGGATGGTCTCGATCTCCTGGCCTTGTGATCCGTCCGCCTCGGCCTCCTGAAGTGCTGGGATTACAGGCGTGAGCCATCGCACCCGGCTTCCAGGAAGCTTTTCTAACCTCTCCCAACCCTCTGGCAAAAGTATCCGTTGGCTTTTCACTCGTTTCCTCTCTCCAAGAATTTTGAGCTTTTTTTTCATCTGGGGCATATTGTATCCTATTTTATTCAGCATTGCTTAATAAAATTCGCACCAAAAAGCATGCTGAGCATTTTACATTAGTCGTTGCATTTAATCATCTTAAGAATCTATTAGGTAGGTACTGTTTATCATTATTCCATATTTAACCCTTGTTGAAACCAAGGTACTTGCTTCAACTTTCAGAATTACTCCATAGCAGAGTCAGAACCTAAATTTGGGTGGTGGGACAGAAATCCTTAACCCTTACTTCACACTATATTTGTTTGGCTTATTAGGTCTCCCTTTGTGCTCTTTTATTTAAAAAAAAAAAGTTTAATTTTTTAATTATTGGTTTATTTTTTTGAGACAGGGTCTTCCTCTGTCACCCAGGGTAAGTGCAGTGGTGCAGTCTTGGCTCACTGCAGCCTCAACCTCTCCAGTTCAAACAATCCTCCTACCTCACCCTCCCAAGCAGCTGAGACTACAGGCATGTGCCACCATGCCTGGCTGATTTTTCTTTTTTGGTAGGTTTTGGTAGAGACGAGTTCTTGCTTTGTTGCCCTGGCTGGTCTCAAACTCCTGGCCTCAAGCAGTCCTCCTGCCTCAGCCTTCCAAAGTGCTGGGTTTGCATGCATCAGCCATCATGTCCCGCCTCCCCTTGTTCTCTAACCTCCTTTGTCAGGTATCACTGAACTCAGTTGCTTCTAGGAGAAACTCCAAATAACAGTAAATGAAGGTGAAGTTTATCTTTCTCTGATGTAAAAAAGATCCAGAGACAGGTAGTCTTTGATTAGTGTGGCAGCTCAATGAAGGTATTGGGAGCCCATCTCTCTCCTTCCAAATCCGTTGTGCAACCATGGCTCTTGTTGTCATGCTACAAAATAGCCCATGGAGATCCAGCCATCACTTACATGTTCCAGGTGATATGATGAATAAAGGAGCAAAGAAGGCTGTATCTCCTGTCTTTAAGGTTTTCCAGAGATCTCACATCATACTTACACTCATATATAGTTGGTCAAAACATAGTCACACTCACTCTTTATACCTACATCCTTGCCAAGATCCACTTCTCATCAAGCCTGAGCTATTGCAATAGTTGCCTACATTGTATCTCAGACTCAGTCTCTTCCTGTTCTCATGCTGACCCTGGACTGCTATCAGGATAGTTTTCTTTGAATTATGCTTTGTCATCCCAGTGCCTACGTCTGAAGCACTCAGGGGACCTTCTTTATCTGTAAGATTACATCTGAATTCCATTTTCTGCCAAAAAAATACTTGCCTACTTTCCCCTTATGTGGCATGCCTGTCTCCACCTTTTTTCTTCACTTCACATCATCCTCTCTGGCTAAAATGTCTTTACCCCTTTGTGTCATTGGGTCTAAATCTCATGTCTCCTTTAATACCCATTTCAAATTCTACCTCATTCATAGTCATTCATTCACTGAGCAAATGTTGTTTATGATGATATGTAAAGCACTCAGAACTGTGGCTGACAGATTGTAGAAGGTGACTATTATCATTAAGAGTAATTATAGTAGAAGTGGGAATAGTGTGTATAGTCTGTTTCTTGGGCTCTGGATTAGGAATTGGGTCATTCCCTTTTCAGTAATTCAGAAGCTACGACATGAGAAGTGAGGGTTTGGATTGTTTTTGTTTTCTTTTTTAAAATATAATGATAATGGTGAGTATGTTGCCTTGAGAGAAAGAATTTCCTTTTATATGATAGGGCTTATCTTTGGGACTCCAGACAGAGATCCAAGCTCAATATGGTCTTCTAATCCTTGGAGAGTAATTGCCTCCACTCTGGTCTTGAAGTTAGAAAGTGTCAACTTAATAAGATAGAATGGCATTTTATTCATTTACAGTTGTATTATGTATCCTAATTGTAATATGTGAGTTAATATTTGAAAATACATTTTTATGTTTATAAGATAAACTGCAGCTTTAAAAAGACTCATGAAAATCTGCATGTTGATCTAAGTGCATTTTAGATGCCCACATCTGTCATTATAGGTTAAGTAATGCTGCTGTATCAAACCCCAAACCTGAATAGCTTAAAGTAGCAAAGTTTGGTTCTTGCTCCATTACATGACCATTGCAGGTGGGTCATGGAGCTAATCCAAGGTGACATAGCAGTTATCATTCCCACCATTGCCATTCTCTGGCTCAGAAAGATAAAGAAAGTTCTGAAGTGTTATACACCAGCTTTAAACCATCAGGTTGTACACAGAAACAACAACAAAAAAATCCGAAGTTGGCAAGGAACAACGGAAGACCTTGAATCTTGAGCAAGAATATTCTGAGGGAAGGAAGCTGGAGGTATCACACTTCCTGATTTTAAAGTATATTACAAAGCTATAGTAATTAAAACACTATGGTACTGGCATAAAAAGAGACATATAGGCTAGTGGTGCTTAATAGAGACCTCAGAAATAAATCCATACATCTACAAGCAACTGACCTTCAACAAGGGTGACAAGAATGTACAATGGGGAAAGGAGGGTCTCTTTGAGAAATGTTAATGGGACAACTGGATATCCAGAGGCAGAAGAGTGAAATTAGACCCTTATCTTATACCATACATAAAAGTCAAGTCAAAATGGATTAAAGACTTAAAATGAAGACCTAAAGCCATAAAACTCCTAGAAACAAAACATAGGAGAAAGTGCCTTGACATTGGTCTTAGCAGTTTTTTGGACGTGAGACAAAAACACAGGCAACAAACGCAAAAATAAACAAGTGGTTTTACGTGAGACCAGAAAGTTTTTGCATAGCAAAGGAAACCATTAACAAAATGGAAAGGCAGCCTATGAAATGGGAAAAGTATTTGCAAATCAAATATCTGATAAGTGATTAATATCTATGCTATATAAAAAGTAATACATCTCAGTAGCAAAAAGCCAATAGCCAGATTTTTAAAAATAGACATAAGACTCAAATAGATATTTTTCCAAAGAAGACATACAAATGGACCACCAGTACATGAAAAGGTGCTCAGCATGATCAGGGAAGTAAAAATCAAAACCATAATGAGATCCCACCTCATATCTATTAGGATGGCTGTTGTCCAAAGGCCAAAACATAAGTGTTGGCAATGATGTGGAGAAAAGAGAACTCTTAGACACGTGTTGGTGGGAATGTAAATTGGTACAGTCATTATGGGAAACAGTATGGAGAGTTCTCAAATAGTTAAAACTAGAACTACCATATGACCTAACAATCCCACTTCTGGGTATACATCCAAAGGAAATAAAGAGAGGACTGCACTCCCATGTTTATTGCATATTATTTACATTATTCACAATAACCAAAATATGAAATGACCTAAGAGTCCAATGGTGGATGAATGGATATAGAAAATGTGAGATACATATGTACATATATATTTATCTATATGTGTATATATGTATCTATATGTTTACATATGTATATATATCTATGTATATATACCTCTCTCATATACACATATGCACACACATATATACACACAGTGACTCTTAGGCCATTGTATGTTTGTGTATATATATGTGTATATACCATATATACATATATATACACACATACAATAACTCTTAGGTTATATGTATATATATACACCTTGGTACATATATACATTTATATACCATATACACATATATACACACACACAATGACCTTAGAGTTCATTGATGGCTGACTGGATAAAGAAAATGTGGTGTGTGTATATATATAAATGTGTGTGTGTGTATGCGTGCGTGTATACACAGTGAAATTATATTCAGTCTTATAAAGGAATTTTTCCATTTGTGACAACATGGATGAATCTGGAGGACGTTATGCTCAGTGAAGTAAGCCAGACACAGAAAGACACAAATACTGTATGACATCACTTATATGTAGAATCTAAAAATGTCACACCCATAGAAACAAAGGGTAAAATGCTGGTTACCCAGAGCTGGAAGGTGGGAAAAATAATAAGATGCTGGCCACTCTGTTTATGCCACAGAGTGTAAACTCTCAGTTATAACATAAACAAGTTCTGGAGACCTAAAATACAGCATAGTGACTATAGTTAATAATAATGTGGTGTATATTTGAAATTTGCTACCAGAGTAGACCTCAAATTTCTTATCACAAGCCAACGTAGCTGTGTGAAGTGACTGATATATTAATTAGCTTCATTATGGTCATCACTTCACAATGTGTACATATAGCAAAACATCATGATGTACATCTTAAATATATACACTTTTTATTTGTCAACCATACCTCCATAAAGCTAGGGGGTGGGGAAACCAATCAAGCTGGAAGTGGCATGCTTCAACTCAGAATTAAACACATAACCGCACCTTCACCTACAAAAGAACCAGGAAATACCACTCTATCACATAAGAAGCAGGTGGAAAGCCCAACATTTTTAATGAACGGCACCAATGACCTCCACAAAGCTTCAAAAGAAATTACTATTGAAAGGCAGTATCGTGGTTGATACTCAGATCACTGCATCCCTAAACCCTGCCTCATCTCTCAGTTAAGCAGATTCTAATTTTGCTTCTGAGTGAGGATATTTTTCTGGCTTCATGGGCTGGGTAGCCACTCTGAGTGTGCTGGGTGTAGGGGCCAGGTTTCACTTGGCTCTTCTTTGGAGAGTTCAGTGGGTGGATTACCATGTTGCCTTTCTACGTGCATCCTCCTTTCCTCCTCCAGCTCACACCTCTCGTTATAAATCAGCTGGTCCCTGAGATACCCTCCCCAGAAGATCTAGATGTTATCCACCTGGCTGTGAAACGTTTTAGTCAAGGAGTTGGCATACCTGCTGCCCCCAACAGTTTCCTCTTCATACTTCATGCAGCAGCTTTTCCTTATTTTTGGTCTGTGCTTTCTCCAGCCATAAACTTTCTAACTCTTTTTTCGGATGTACTGTATTATATTGAAGTCTAATATACATCAAGTGAACAAATTGTAAATTCATTGCTCGATGAATTTTCACAAGTGAATACACTCATAAAGCCACCGTGAGTGATGCATGTAGAAATAGAACATGACCGGCTGTATTCGGCCATTCTTGTGCTGCTGTAAAGAAATGCCTGAGACTGGGTAATGTAGAAGTGAAGGTTTCGTTGGCTCATGGTTCTGTAGGCTGTACAGGAAGGGCAGTGGCGTCTGCTTCCAGGGAAGCCTCATGGGCGTTTGCTCATGGCAGAAGGCAGCGTGAGGGCAGACAGTTCACATGGCCAGAGCAGGAGCAAGAGTGCGAGGGGGGAGATGCCACACAGTTTTTATTTTTGTTTTTTTGTCTCAGTCCCCCAGGCTGGAGTGCAATGGCATGGTCTCGGCTCACTGCAACCTCCACCTCCCAGGTTCAAGCGATTCTCCTGCCTCAGCCTCCCAAGTAGCTGGGATTACAGCACCTGCCACCACACCCAGCTAATTTTTGTATTTTTAGTAGACGGGGTTTCACCACACTTTTAAACGACCAAAGTCTTTTGACAACTCACTCAGTGTTGTAAGAACAGTACCAAGAGGATGGTGCTCAAATCATTCATAAGAAACCTGTTCCCATGATTCCATCACTCCACCAGTCCCCACCCTTGAGGAATTGCAATTTGAGATGAGATTTGGGTAGGCGGGCCGATCCAAACCATATCACCAGCCTCCTGGAAGCCCAATTCAGGCCTCCGCCAGTCACTATCCTGTCCTTTTCCCAAACAGCCTTTGTTCTGATTCAAATCACTGAAGATTCATTTTCTCCTGTCTAATACTGATTGAAATGACCTAGTTAATTGTCTTTCTTGCACTAAATCAGGGGGTCAATAAACGATAGCCCAGGTGCCACCTGTTTTTGTAAATTAAGTTTGATGGGAGCACGGCCATGACCACTCGTTTATATGTAGTCGACGGCTGCTCCTTTGAGCTAACAACAGCAGAGTTGGGTAGTTGCAGCAGAGACCATCTGGTCTGCAAAGCCACAAATATTTACTATTTGACCTTTTACAAAAACGTTTGCCAGTCCCTGCACTAGACCAGAGGTCTGAAAGCTTTTTTGATCTACTAATACCTAAAAATGAGCATATATCAATCTATGAATAATTGTTTTTGTTTGTTTGTTTGTTTGTTTTTTGAGATGGAGTCTCACTCTGTCGCCCACGCTGGAGTGCAGTGGCCGGATCTCGGCTCACTGCAAGCTCCGCCTCCCGGATTCACGCCATTCTCCTGCCTCAGCCTCCCGAGTAGCTGGGACTACAGGCAGCCGCCACCTCGTCCGGCTAGTTTTTTGTATTTTTTAGTAGAGACGGGGTTTCACCCTGTTAGCCAGGATGGTCTCGATCTTCTGACCTCGTGATCCGCCCGCCTCGGCCTCCCAAAGTGCTGGGATTACAGGTTTGAGCCACCGCGCCCTGCCTGAATAATTTTTATACAATGTATGCATTATGTAACATCACTGTGGCTCTTTAGGCCTTTTGATATGACATCGTGTTTCTTGATAGCTTCCTTGCTACCTGGTTTGATAAGATTTCCAGACTAATTTTATTCGTTTCTTAACCCAGTATTGGAATCAGTAATTTCTCCAACAAGCCCTGATTTATTTTAGTGAGAAGTGATATTTTATGACCATAATCTGAGTACTAGAGATGCTCATTGTTACTGAGTTATTCATCGTTTCTGTGCCTTTATAGTAGATAAAGCAAGAAAAACACACACACTTGTAAAAGGATAAAATACACCACGGGCTCATAGTGATCCTTCCAATTCACGTTTTACACTTCAGGGATTTTATCTAATCTGTTCTCTGTTTTATCTATCTCTTACTCTTCCCCCTAAGAATCCTGCTTGTAAAGGACACAGGATATTATATAATTAGGATATTTCCAAATTCTATGATTGCTTCAACAATATATACACCACAGTCTCAGAATTATAATACTCAGACTACCATCAGTTTTTATTACCATCAATCAGGATATCTGAAGGCAGGGGTATTTTGCTTTGGGGACTGTTTTTTTTTTCTTTCATATGGTATCCCTGTCATTCCTCTGTATTTCATGGTTGTACTGTGTCTCCATTGTCAGAGCATATATATGTTACTTATGATTGCTTTGCTTTAGAAACCCTCAGTCTTAGTTCTACAAATAACCATCCTGAAGTCTGCATCTGACCATTTTGACAGTCTAAAGGTCATTCTCTAATACTTTATTTCCCTGAAACAGAGTCTTGCTCTGTCACCCAGGCTGAAGTGCAGTGATGCCATCTCAGCTCACTGCAACCTCCGCCTCCTGGGTTTAAGCAATTCTCCTGTTTCAGCCTCCCAAGTAGCTGGGATTATGGGCAGGTACCACCACGCCCGGTTAATTTTTGTATTTTTAGTAGAGACAGGGTTTCACCATGTTGGCCAGGATGGTCTCCAACTCCTGACATCAAATGATCCCCCTGCCTTAGCCTCCCCAAGTGCTGGGAATACTGGCGTGAGCCACTGCACCAGCCTCTCCAATACATTTTTAGGGGAAGATCCATGAGGATTCTCTTCCCTGAGTTACTGCATGTTGTTTACAGTTTATATCCTTTCTGTGTGTAGGTGACTTGTGTTGGATATAGAACATGTGGCTCACTTTATTTAAGTCTCTTAAATGTTATTTCCTTTTCTTCAGGCCTACAGTGATTCTGTCAAGCTGCATAAAAATAATCTAATTTTCTTTCCCTTACAAATCAGGTGTTCTTTTGCCAAGATGCCTGAAGATTTTTTTTTGCTAATGTCTAGTAATTTATAAGCATATCCTTGATAATGGACACTTGAGAACACCATTTGCGGGTATACTGTTTGGTTTTTTTGAGGTGTGATTCCATTAATTTAAAAAAATTTTTAATTTGGGGGAAGTCTGTTTGAAATAGGATTTGTAGAATTTGTTCTTTTCTCTCGTTTTTTCTTTTTCAAGGACTCTCATCTCTATTTTACCCATCTTTAAAATGTACCACGTACTCTTGAATCTTCTTTTTATTTATTTCTCTTTTTAACAGCTTTATTTACACATCGTAAAATTCACCTTTTCTGAGAGGACTGTTTACATTTTCTCCCTTTTCTCTTTTAGTTTTCAGATTGATGTGCCCTTAGGTTTTTCTAGTTTATTCTTGGTTATTAAAATGAGTTTTTTTCTTTTATTTCTTTCTCTTAAATTCTGTCACCTGATATTTAAGCCTTTCTAATTCTGATTTATATTGTTTTCCATTTCTTATATCCCTTTCTGAATGCCTGTTGGCATGTTTTGAAATAGAAGGTTGCAGCGTTGATCTTATTTTTGACAATGCCTCTCTGACATGCTTTTGTTATCTGTAGAGATTTTAGTCTGCTCTTTTTTTTCTTTCATAATAAATTTGTATGAGGTATGCCTGTGATTATTTTCGGTTGTTCTTTTTTTTTTTTGAGATGGAGTCTCGCACTGTCACCCAGGCTGGAGTGCAATGGTATGATCTCGGCTCACTGCAACTTCTGCCTTCTGGGTTCAAGCAATTCTCCTGTCTCAGCCTCCCAAATAGCTAGGTTTATAGGCACCTGCCATCATACATGGCTTTTTTTTTTTTTTTTTTTTTTTTTTTTTGTATTTTTGTATTTTTGGTAGAGACGGGATTTCACGATGTTGGCCAGGCTGGTCTTGAACTGCTGATCTCATGATCCGCCTGCCTCGACCTCCCAAAGTGCTGGGATTACAGACGTGAACCACCATGTCCAGCCTCTGTTGTCCATTTTTAAGTGATATTATATTTCATAAAATCTTAGGTAGCTTATCTAACTTCACAGAGCTCCCTGTTTTGTTGTTTTTGCTTTTTTTTTTTTTTTTTGAGACGGAGTCTCGCTCTGTCGCCCAGGCTGGAGTGCAGTGGCGCTATCTCGGCTCACTGCAAGCTCCGCCTCCCGGGTTTACACCATTCTCCTGCCTCAGCCTCCCGACTAGCTGGGACTACAGGCGCCCGCCACCTCGCCCGGCTAATTTTTTTGTATTTTTAGTAGAGACGGGGTTTCATTGTGTTAGCCAGGATGGTCTCGATCTCCTGACCTCGTGATCCGCCCGTCTCGGCCTCCCAAAGTGCTGGGATTACAGGCTTGAGCCACCGCGCCCGGCCCGCTTTTTTTTTTTTTTCGTGTAGTTTTAAAAAATTGTCCCTTGCTGTCTGTGATATCTGTCCCCTCCTCCTCACCCCCGTCACTTTCATATGGACTTTGTTTCATTTTTTTTCTTTCGCTGCTGACTTCCAGCAATATCTTCTCAGTGTGGGTGGTCCTCCAAGCAGTTCTGCTCACACAATAGCAGAGTTAGTTGAGTTTGGGAGTTTGCAAGGAGTTAGTTGAATCTGGGAGTTTGCAAGGAGAGTTTGGAGTCTTGGCATTTGAGCGTTTGCAAGGAGTTGACCACATTTGTTGCTTCACAGCTCACTGGGGATACGTCTGTGCTCACCCACTGTTGGGTTGGGAAATAGTCTTCCTAGGTCAGCTGCTGTCTTCAGGTTGGCACCCTACACATTGCTGCCACTGCCTGTTGGTCACACTGGGCATCTCCTTTTGTTGCGTGTGCCACATGACCTGAGGTTGCTTGCTGCTTTCTGTCACATACAGGGGGGTAGCACAGGAAGGTAGCACAAGAGTCTTGGAATGTGGATGGTTGGTCTCTATCCACTTCTATCTTGACATTCATGCAGACGCTTCGTTGTTTCTCATAGATGTCGTTTATTTACTACTTTTGTTCTGGTTACTCTATTTTTTAATGTAGGGATTTTGGAAGAATTACAGACTATATGGTCATCATTCTCCCAGAATTCTAAATATTAAACACAAGTTTCTGGTAGGGATCTGAAACCCCAGAGGGTGAGTGGCTTGCTTGTGGTCACTTTTCTGGGATTAAAACCCAGGCAGGCTCCTCTCTTGACTGTGGTTGCGTATTTCTGCTACACATGAGGAACATTCTCTAGGTTTTAAGCCAGAATCCATGCTAATCACATTTCCAGTTTCAGCCAATGAGCTGCTCAAGTAGAAATAAGATAGAAACCTTGATCCTGAGCAATTTTACAGTCTGTAGAGAAGACAGACTGTGGACTGACCAAGTCAAATTAGTACCTGCCAGACTGTCATGAAAGAGAAAGCAGGATTTGGACCTGGATCACGAATATGGAGGTCTTTCTTTTCCTCTTTTTTAGATAAAGGACCCTGTGAAATTGACTTAAATGGCACTGACATAAAATCATGAAGTCCATAACTATATGGCCGTGTTTTCATTGCATAGCAAAATATGCCTTGACTCAGCATGCACATTGCCAGATATTCATTTTTCATTCTCTCTTAGGATTGGCTTGACCATAATATTCAAGTACAGTGACTGTTGTCAAGCATGTGTTCTCAGCACACCATAAAGCAGGTATCCCAAACTGTTTTATACCCAGATGTTTTTCCTGAACCATCTCATTCCACAAGGAGACATCTCTATCCTGACTTGCTATGTGTCCATACCAGAGGATGCTTCCTTTGTGAGCTCTCATGACAGTGTTCCTGTGCCCCTTAGATCTTTGTCTTTCTTCCTCCTGTATCCAAGTGTCCATCCGTCAACACATTTATTGAGGATCTGCTATGTGCTAGGCACTGTGCTGGCTCTGGGGATAGAGCAGTGAACCAGACTTACCTATTATTTTTCCTCAAGGAATTTATATCACAGTGGTGAGGGTGTATTTCTGAGCTGATTCTGAGTCAAATCAGTTTAGGCTCCCATAACAGTCCTTGTCATGTGACAGGAAATGATGTCATATCTGGAAGTTAGCCTCAAGAAGAGGAAGAGGAAGTTCATAGAAGGTGTGAGGGTGGAGAAGTAAGATATGCTGGGTTTGGGGACCCTAGATCTCAGGAGATTTCAAGGATGAAAGGAGGTAATTTGTTTTTCTTTTTCCCTCCAAGGCCAAATTCTCTATCATTTGGGGTGTTAATCTTATTTTTATGATATAGACTCATTGTGTTTAAGGAAAGCAAATAATTAGAGCAACATCATAAGTTAGAATGCTACTAATGCACTGGCTCTTGTGGTCTTGGATAACGTATTTAATCAACTGTTTAAGGCAGAGTTCCCTTAGCAGTAAAATGAGGATAATGATGCTTACCCTAAGTCAGAGTCAGAAAAGTCATATACAAAGGATATGAAGGACCAGTCTGGATTTATTACTTTTGTTACTGTTATGTTGCCTTGATGGTTAATTTTATGTGTCAGGCTGACTAGGCCATGGGGTGCCCAGATATTTGGTCAAATATTATTCTGCATGCTTCTATGAGGGTATTTTGGATGAGATTAACATTTTTGTCAGTAGACTGAGTGAAGCAAATGGCTCCGTGTAATGTGGGTGGGCCTCATCCAATCAGTTGAAGGCCTGAATAGAGCAGAAAGGCTGAGCTCCCCTGCATCAGAGAGAATTCCTCTTGCCCGCCTGACTTCCAACTGGGATGTCTGCTTCTTCCTGTCCTCGGACTCACACTGAAGCACGGGCTGTTTCTGGGTCTCCAGCCTGCTGCCTTCAGACTGGAACACCACCATTCATTATCCTGGGCCTCCAGCGTAGACTCCTCTGCAGATCTTGGAGCTTCTTGGTCTTCACAATTGTGTGAGCCAATTCCTCATGATAAATAAATACACACACACACACACACCCTCCCTTCCTGCCTCCCTATCTGTTCTGATCCCCTGAAGAACCCTAATACAGTCGCTAAGTGGATTCCTAGAATAAATATTCTTTCCATAGGCTACACATGGAAAATGAATTCCAGAATCAGCTTTACAGCTAGACAATGTTGCTGACCATCAATAGTGCATAATATGCATGGTGATGGACAGGTTCCTCTGTTTTGAAAGAAACCTCTCATTATCTGTCCAGTGCCTGAGAGTCCATCATTCACTCCATCAAGTATTCCAGCGAGCTCTCTTAAAATGGGAATGCATCTGGGAAAGGGAAGGGGTGTTGGCCCTTATGGCTAACCCCTTATCTAAGAGAAACTCTGTGATGGGAAAACGGGATGAAATGCGGCACCTGGAATAATTGGTTGCGAGCAATCAGGGAAGGTTCAGGCAGGTAGCGGACCAGGAGGTGGGAGCATGTCCTGTTCATCATTTGGCCCTTACGGTGGCTCAAGACCTGCCTGCCTCATGCTGGTGCTCTGGCAGTCTCCCCTGGGAGCTGCACGTGGTTCTCACCCTCTTCACTCCAGAGGATCTCCTGTGTGTTTGCCACCTTCCTGGGCACCGTGCACCCTTGGCTATTTGGCTTCCTGAGTAGCAGGGGAGGTAAATCTTGTCTTCAAGATCAGCTTTGAATGCTTGAGGAGTTTTGTGCAAGGTTTGTTTTCCCCAGCTCTTGCACAGACAAAAACAAGGCTTTTCATGAGTCATCATTGCTGTTGAGTCCTGTATAGCTACAGAAAGTATGAGAATGGATGAAACATGCCTGCCTGGCAGGGTCTTAAACATTTCAACTGCCCTGAGATGTACCCCAAGGTGTGTGGCAGAAGGTTAAAAAGTCATTCGACTACCTGTTGTAAAGAGACAGGGCTAAAAATAATATTCTTTTCTACCTTATGATATTGGTAAATGTGATATCTATATTTAGGAGTGCTGGAGAGAACTGGACTTATCCTTATAAATATTAGGGATGTTCGTGAAAGAAGAGGGCACTGGAAAATATATGAACAGAGTCTAAGCTGTGATATGTACATTGATTTAAACCTCATATGTCTGGTTAGGAGCAATTAGACCTATATCACACATCAACTCTACTCCCTGAATACCCTTCACCAACCTGCTGTTTTTCTGACGTTGTTTCCTACAAACTCATCATAGTTAGTATGACTTGCCATTTTGTTCATACACCTGGATGCACAAAGCCAGAGTTCCTTTAGCAGTAAAATGGGGATAATGATACCTACCCTAGGCCAGAGTCAGAAAAGTCATATACGAAGGATATGAAGGACCAGTCTGGATTTATTACTCTTGTTATTGATATGTTGCTGTCATGGTTAATTTTGTGTCAGGTTGACTAGGCCGTGCGGTGCCCAGATGTTTGGTCTAGTATTATTCTGCATGCGTCCATGAGGGTGTTTTGGATGAGATTCACATTTATATCAGTAGATTGAGTTTCTTTGTTCTAAACAATAATAAATGTATTTGTTCGTTCATTATTTGTTTATTCATTCATTCATTTGTTTCTTTGCTCATTCATTCATTTGGATCCAGGACAAGGATCTGTCTCTTCTGCTAAAATTATGTTCCGCATACTTGGGGCTTATCCAAACTTAGCCATGATGCATCTCCTGCACCTTACACTTAGTAGGGCTCAGAAAATACATACTGAATGGACTCTGGCATCAGGATGACCAGCCTTTTGATTTTCAGCTCGCCTGCTGACTGTGAAACCTTGGTTAAATTAATTTAACATCCTTCAAACCTCATTTCCTCATTTTTAAAATAGGGATGATCGGAGTATCTACATGGAAGGATTATAACGCATGTGAAATGCAGTAATGGATGTAGAGTGCTCAGCCCAGTGAGAATAGAATACATTCTTAACCGTTGTTCTCTATATGGCTGTCCTTCTACCGCTGATATGCAGCAGGCAATGCCAGATCCAATTCGGTTTAGCCCTCAACTGCTTCAGCTGTTCCTGTTGCATTTGGAACTGCGAAGAGAGGTAGAGTTTCATGAATAACTTGATAAAGGCTTATTTCTCATCAAAGACAGAAACACACCTGATTGAAAGAGACCTGGACCGGGTGCGGTGGCTCACGCCTGTAATCCCAGCACGTTGGAAGGCCGAGGCGGGTGGATCATTTGAGGTCAGGAGTTCGAGACCAGCCTGGCCAACATGGTGAAACCCCGTCTCTACTAAAAGTACAAAAAATTAGCTGGGCGTGGTGGTGGGCCCCTGTAATCCCAGCTACTCAGGAGGCTGAGGCAGGAGAATCACTTGAACCCCGGAGGCAGAGGTTGCATTGAGGTGAGATCACACCATTGCACTTGAGCCTGGGTGACAGAGCAAAACTCCACCTCAAAAGAAATGAAATAAAATAAAATAAAAAGATCTGTCCCCAACCCATATTTTACCTTTAGTTTAAGGATTTCATTAGTTGTAAGTATTTGTATGGAGGAACTTTACTACTTAAAAGTAAAAACCAAGCCAGGCACGGGGGCTCACGTCTGTAATCCCAGCACTTTGGGAGGCCAAGGCAGGCGGATCACCTGAGGTTGGGAGTTCGAGACCAGCCTGACCAACATGGAGAAACCCCGTCTCTATTAAAAAACACAAAATCAGCCAGGCATGGTGGCACATGCCTATTACCCCGGCTACAGAGGAGGCTGAGGCAAGAGAATCGCTTGAACCTGGGAGATGGAGGTTGCGGTGAGCAGAGATCCCGCCATTGCACTCCAGCCCGGGCAACGAGAGCGAAACTCCATCTCAAAAAAAATAAATGAAAATAAAAATACAAATAATGAAAGTAAAAAACCAAACTCACTTTAAAAAGTTGTCTTTCCTTCTTTTTTTAATAAGTTGAAACAACAACAATAAAAGTGCCTTTGATGCCTTTGTTGTTTCGTACTTAATAAATCATGGCACATAATTATGTTGATAAATTCCAACAGCCTAGCCGACTCCTCTTTCTCGATGCCGGCTTGGGATGGCCCTGATAAATCGATCTTGACTTTCTCACCGCATCGCTATCCTGCACGGGATCTGCCTCGTTCCTCCATTGCAGTACGTTGGAGCAATACATCACCCAAGCGCTGTAGCTTTCGTCCATATCATTAGAGCAACAGCTGCTTCTGATAATGCATTAATGTAATACATCACAGAACTGGGTGCCTGGCTGCTACATTACTCAAAAGCTCATCTGATAGGGAAGGGAAAAACTGAGTGTGCTTATAACTCGAAAAGTTGGGCTTTGTTGTGTACTTATGGTTTCGTTTTGCTTGGCACTTGAAACTTCAGGATCCAGATTTTTCCCCTTCATAAGTGGTTTTCACAGGCACTGCTGTTTATTTTTCCTGAACCAGTCTATTCATCTTTCCTGTGTCCAGAAAGTTGTTTTATCCGTGATCAGTTCTGGAGTAAAGGACGTCATGTCATAATCTCTGCTCTTGCCAATATTTGAGAAGCTCCTAGCATAATTTAAGCTCCATGTCAAAATGCTTAGGGTTGGAATCGAGGTTCTGCAATTTGCTGGTTGTGTTGCTTTGGGTAGAGCAGTTGTATAATTCAAAGAGATACTGAATGGCCAGGTGCTCGACATATAGTAATAACTCAGTCAAAATGAGTAATATTTATTATTATCTGGAAGGCTGCAGTGGCTTATGCCTGTAATCCCAGCACTTTCGAGGCTGAGGCAGGTGGATCACTTGAGGTCAGGAGTTCAAGACCAGCCTGGCCAACACAGTGAAACCCCCTTTCTGCTAATAATACAAAAACTAGCCGGATGTGGTGGTGTGCGCCTGTGATCCCAGCCACTTAGGAGGCTGAGGCAGGAGAATTGCTTGAAGCCGGGAGGCGGAGATTGCAGTGAGCCGGGATTATACCACTGCGCTCTAGCCTGGGCAACAGCTTGAGACTCTGTCTCTAAATAAATAAATAAATAAATAAAAGTAATTTAAAAAATTATCAGTATTTTCTAGCCCACCACTTACCCAGTTAGGTATCCCAGGACTTGGTTAGTAGCAAGTAGCATACAAGAAAACAACAGCAGCAACAACAGAGTTCTGTGAGCACGTGAGTTAGGAAAACATCAGGATGAAAAGCTCACATAGACTGGTTTACAGCAGGATTTAGGCTCTAAAATGCTACAGTGTGCATGTCCTAGGGAAGAGCGGAATAAATGCTAATCACCAAACTGTTTGGCCTTAGAACCCCTTTTGTTCTAGGGTGGCATGGTAGAGACAGTGATGTTCCTTAGAATACCATTAGGAAAGAAATTCCAGGGTGGTCCAATTCCCTTAGGAATTCTAAGGTAGTCTAAGGAACCTCACGGTCTCTATCCTGCCACCCTTGAAAACAATATTTGAGGCCAGGCATGGTGGCTCATGCCTGCAGTCTCAGGACTTGGGGAGGCCGAGGTGGACAGATCACTTGAGGTCAGGAGTTCGAGACCAGCCTGGCTACTAAAAATACAAAAATTCGCTGGGTGCGGTGGCTCACGCCTGTAATCCCAGCTACTTGGGAGGCTGAGCCAGGAGAGTTGCTTGAACTTGAGAGGTGGAGGTTGCAGTGAGCCAAGATCATGCCAGTGCACTTCAGCCTGGGCAACAGAGCGAGACTCTGTCAATCAATGTATCAATAAGGTCTTGCTAAAGGTGATAAAGCGAATTAGATGTGGAACAAGGTTAGAAGTGCAGGTTCCTCTCTTCTTCCTCCTGCACCTGCACTTCTTAAAGTCTGATCTTTGATACTCCTCTCCCAGCATCACC